>NC_091470.1:135557831-136247831 GCF_036971445.1 Narcine bancroftii | reverse complement strand
AGTGGCGGGGAAGTAGAGTTGGGGAATCAGAGGCGGGGAATCAGAGGCGGGGAAACAGAGGCGGGGAATCAAACACGGGGAATCAGAGGTGGGGAATCAGAGGTTGGGAATCAGAGGCAAGAAATCAGAGGAGGGGAATCAGAGGCGGGGAATCAGAGGCCGGAAATCAGATATGGTGAAACAGAGGCGGGGAATCAGAGGCGGGGAAACAGAGGCGGGGAATCAGATATGGCGAATCAGAGGTGGGGAATCAGAGTTTGGGAATCAGAGGCAGGGAATCAGAGGCTTGGAATCAGATGCAGGGAATCAGATGCGGGGAATCAGAGGCGGGGAATCTGAGCTGTGGAATCAGAGGTGGGGAATCAGAGTTGGGGAATCAGAGGCGGGGACTTAGATATTGGGAAACAGAGGCGGGGAATCAGAGGCGGGGAAACAGAGGCGGGGAATCAGAAATGGGGAATCAGAGGTTGGGAATCAGAGGCAGGGAATCAGATGTGCGGAATCAGAGATGGGGAATCAAAGGCAGGGAATCAGAATCAGAAGCAGGGAATCAGAGGCAGGGAATCAGAGGCCGGAATCAGATGCCGGGAATAAGAGGCTGGGAATCAGAGGTGGGGAATCAGAGTCCGGGAATCAGAGATGGGGATTCAGAGGCGGGGTATGAGATATGGGGAATCAGAGGCGGGGAATCAGAGGCGGGGAAACAGAGGCGGGGAATCAGATATGGGGAATCAGAGGTGGGGAATCAGGGGCGGGGTATCAGTGGCAGGGAATCAGAGGCGGGAAATCAGAGGCCGGGAATCAGAGGCGGTGAATCAGAGGCGGGGAATCAGAGGCAGGGAATCGGATGTGCGGAATCAGAGATGGGGAATCAGAGGTGGGGAATCAGAGGCGGTGAATCAGACATGGGTAATCAGAGGCGGGGAATCAGAGGCAGGAAATCAGAAACGGGGAATCAGAGGCGGGGAATTAGAGCTGGGGAATTAGATGCAGGGAATCAGATTTGGGGATTCAGAGGCGGGGAATCAGATATGGGGAAATAGAGGTGGGGAACCAGAGGTGGGCAAATAGAGGCGGGGAATCCGATATGGGGAAACAGAGGCGGGGAATCAGAGGCGTGGAAACAGAGGCGGGGAATCAGATATGGGGAATCAGAGGTGGGGAATCAGAGGTTGGGAATCAGAGGCAGGGAATCAGAGGCTGGGAATCAGATGCAGGGAATCAGATGCGGGGATCAGAGGCGGGGAATCAGAGCTGGGGAATCAGAGGTGGGGAATCAGAGTTGGGGAATCAGAGGCGGGGACTTAGATATGGGGAAATAGAGGCGGGGAATCAGAGGCGGGAAACAGAGGCGGGGAATCAGATATTGTGAATCAGAGGTGGGGAATCAGAGGCAGGGAATCAGATGTGCGGAATCAGAGATGGGGAATCAGAGGCAAAGAATCAGAATCAGAAGCAGGGAATAAGACGCGGGGAATCAGAGGCGGGGAATCAGAGCTGGGAAGCAGAGGCAGTGAATCAGAGGCGGGGAATCAGAGGCAGGGAATCGGATGTGCGGAATCAGAGATGGGGAATCAGAGGTGGGGAATCAGAGGCGGTGAATCAGACATGGGTAATCAGAGGCGGGGAATCAGAGGCAGGAAATCAGACACGGGGAATCAGAGGCGGGGAATCAGAGCTGGGAAATTAGAGGCAGGGAATCAGAGTTGGGGATTCAGAGGCGGGGAATCAGATATGGGGAAAGAGAGGCGGGGAATCAGAGGCGGGCAAATAGAGGCGGGGAATCAGATATGGGGAAACAGATGCGGGGAATCAGAGGCGGGGAAACAGAGGCGGGGAATCAGATATGGGGAATCAGAGGTGGGGAATCAGAGGTTGGGAATCAGAGGCAGGGAATCAGAGGCTGGGAATCAGATGCAGGGAATCAGATGCGGGGTATCAGAGGCGGGGAATCAGAGCTGGGGAATCAGAGGTGGGGAATCAAAGTTGGGGAATCAGAGGCGGGGACTTAGATATGGGATATCAGAGGCGGGGAATCAGATATGGGGAAACAGGGGCGGGGAATCAGAGGCGGGGAAACAGAGGCGGGGAATCAGATATGGGGAATCAGAGGCGGGGAATCAGAGCTGGGGAATCAGAGGTGGGGAATCAGAGTTGGGGAATCAGAGGCGGGGACTTAGATATGGGGAAACAGAGGCGGGGAATCAGAGGCGGGAAACAGAGGCGGGGAATCAGATATTGTGAATCAGAGGTGGGGAATCAGAGGCAGGGAATCAGATGTGCGGAATCAGAGATGGGGAATCAGAGGCAGGGAATCAGAATCAGAAGCAGGGAATAAGACGCGGGGAATCAGAGGCGGGGAATCAGAGGTGGGAAGCAGAGGCAGTGAATCAGAGGCGGGGAATCAGAGGCAGGGAATCGGATGTGCGGAATCAGAGATGGGGAATCAGAGGTGGGGAATCAGAGGCGGTGAATCAGACATTGGAAATTAGAGGCAGGGAATCAGAGTTGGGGATTCAGAGGCGGGGAATCAGATATGGGGAAAGAGAGGCGGGGAATCAGAGGCGGGCAAATAGAGGCGGGGAATCAGATATGGGGAAACAGATGCGGGGAATCAGAGGCGGGGAAACAGAGGCGGGGAATCAGATATGGGGAATCAGAGGTGGGGAATCAGAGGTTGGGAATCAGAGGCAGGGAATCAGAGGCTGGGAATCAGATGCAGGGAATCAGATGCGGGGTATCAGAGGCGGGGAATCAGAGCTGGGGAATCAGAGGTGGGGAATCAAAGTTGGGGAATCAGAGGCGGGGACTTAGATATGGGATATCAGAGGCGGGGAATCAGATATGGGGAAACAGGGGCGGGGAATCAGAGGCGGGGAAACAGAGGCGGGGAATCAGATATGGGGAATCAGAGGTGTGGAATCAGAGGTTGGGAATCAGAGGCAGGGAATCAGAGGCGGGGAAACAGAGGCGGGGAATTAGATATGGGGAATCAGAGGTGGCGAATCAAAGGCGGTGAAACAGAGATGGGGAATCAGGGCAGGGAATCAGAGGCAGGGAATCAAACACGGGGAATCAGAGCTGGGGAATCAGAGGCGGGGAATTAGTGTTGGGGAATCAGAGGCGGGAAATCAGAGGCCGGGAATCAGAGGCGGTGAATCAGAGGCGGGGAATCAGAGGTAGGGAATCGGATGTGCGGAATCAGAGATGGGGAATCAGAGGTGGGGAATCAGAGGCGGTGAATCAGACATGGGTAATCAGAGGCGGGGAATCAGAGGCAGGAAATCAGACACGGGGAATCAGAGGCGGTGAATTAGAGCCTGGGAATTAGATGCAGGGAATCAGATTTGGGGATTCAGAGGCGGGGAATCAGATATGGGGAAATAGAGGTGGGGAACCAGAGGTGGGCAAATAGAGGCGGGGAATCCGATATGGGGAAACAGAGGCGGGGAATCAGAGGCGTGGAAACAGAGGTTGGGAATCAGATATGGGGAATCAGAGGTGGGGAATCAGAGGTTGGGAATCAGAGGCAGGGAATCAGAGGCTGGGAATCAGATGCAGGGAATCAGATGCGGGGATCAGAGGCGGGGAATCAGAGCTGGGGAATCAGAGGTGGGGAATCAGAGTTGGGGAATCAGAGGCGGGGACTTAGATATGGGGAAACAGAGGCGGGGAATCAGAGGCGGGAAACAGAGGCGGGGAATCAGATATTGTGAATCAGAGGTGGGGAATCAGAGGCAGGGAATCAGATGTGCGGAATCAGAGATGGGGAATCAGAGGCAGGGAATCAGAATCAGAAGCAGGGAATAAGACGCGGGGAATCAGAGGCGGGGAATCAGAGCTGGGAAGCAGAGGCAGTGAATCAGAGGCGGGGAATCAGAGGCAGGGAATCGGATGTGCGGAATCAGAGATGGGGAATCAGAGGTGGGGAATCAGAGGCGGTGAATCAGACATGGGTAATCAGAGTCGGGGAATCAGAGGCATGAAATCAGACACGGGGAATCAGAGGCGGGGAATCAGAGCTGGGAAATTAGAGGCAGGGAATCAGAGTTGGAGATTCAGAGGCGGGGAATCAGATATGGGGAAAGAGAGGCGGGGAATCAGAGGCGGGCAAATAGAGGCGGGGAATCAGATATGGGGAAACAGATGCGGGGAATCAGAGGCGGGGAAACAGAGGCGGGGAATCAGATATGGGGAATCAGAGGTGGGGAATCAGAGGTTGGGAATCAGAGGCAGGGAATCAGAGGCTGGGAATCAGATGCAGGGAATCAGATGCGGGGTATCAGAGGCGGGGAATCAGAGCTGGGGAATCAGAGGTGGGGAATCAAAGTTGGGGAATCAGAGGCGGGGACTTAGATATGGGATATCAGAGGCGGGGAATCAGATATGGGGAAACAGGGGTGGGGAATCAGAGGCGGGGAAACAGAGGCGGGGAATCAGATATGGGGAATCAGAGGCGGGGAATCAGAGCTGGGGAATCAGAGGTGGGGAATCAGAGTTGGGGAATCAGAGGCGGGGACTTAGATATGGGGAAACAGAGGCGGGGAATCAGAGGCGGGAAACAGAGGCGGGGAATCAGATATTGTGAATCAGAGGTGGGGAATCAGAGGCAGGGAATCAGATGTGCGGAATCAGAGATGGGGAATCAGAGGCAGGGAATCAGAATCAGAAGCAGGGAATAAGACGCGGGGAATCAGAGGCGGGGAATCAGAGCTGGGAAGCAGAGGCAGTGAATCAGAGGCGGGGAATCAGAGGCAGGGAATCGGATGTGCGGAATCAGAGATGGGGAATCAGAGGTGGGGAATCAGAGGCGGTGAATCAGACATGGGAAATTAGAGGCAGGGAATCAGAGTTGGGGATTCAGAGGCGGGGAATCAGATATGGGGAAAGAGAGGCGGGGAATCAGAGGCGGGCAAATAGAGGCGGGGAATCAGATATGGGGAATCAGAGGTGGGGAATCAGGGGCGGGGTATCAGTGGCAGGAAATCAGACACGGGGAATCAGAGGCGGGGAATCAGAGCTGGGAAATTATAGGCAGGGAATCAGAGTTGGGAATTCAGAGGCGGGGAATCAGATATGGGGAAAGAGAGGCGGGGAATCAGAGGCGGGCAAATAGAGGCGGGGAATCAGATATGGGGAAACAGAGGCGGGGAATCAGAGGCGGGGAAACAGAGGCGGGGAATCAGATATGGGGAATCAGAGGTGGGGAATCAGAGGTTGGGAATCAGAGGCAGGGAATCAGAGGCTGGGAATCAGATGCAGGGAATCAGATGCGGGGAATCAGAGGCGGGGAATCAGAGCTGGGGTATCAGAGGTGGGGAATCAAAGTTGGGGAATCAGAGGCGGGGACTTAGATATGGGGAATCAGAGGCGTGGAATCAGATATGGGGAAACAGGGGCGGGGAATCAGAGGCGGGGAAACAGATGCGGGGAATCAGATATGGGCAATCAGAGGTGTGGAATCAGAGGTTGGGAATCAGAGGCAGGGAATCAGAGGCGGGGAAACAGAGGCGGGGAATCAGATATGGGGAATCAGAGGTGGCGAATCAAAGGCGGGAAATCAGAGCTGGGGAATCAGAGGCGGGGAATTAGAGTTGTGGAATCAGAGGAGGGGAATCAGAGGCGGGGAAACAGAGGCGGGGAATCAGATATGGGGAATCAGAGGTGGGGAATCAGAGGTGGGGAATCAGAGGTTGGGAATCAGAGGCATGGAATCAGAGGCGGGGAATCAGAGGCGGGGAATCAGAGGCAGGGAATCAGATGTGCGGAATCGGAGATGGGGAATCAGAGGCAGGGAATCAGAGGCTGGGAATCAGAGGCGGGGAATCAGAGGCCGGGAATCAGATATGGGGAAACAGAGGCGGGGAATCAGAGGCGGGGAAACAGAGGCGGGGAATCAGATATGGGGAATCAGAGGTGGGGAATCAGAGGCAGGGAATTAGATGTGCGGAATCAGAAATGGGGAATCAGAGGCAGGGAATCAGAATCAGAAGCAGGGAATCAGAGGCCGGGAATCAGAGGCCGGAATCAGATGCCGGGAATAAGAGGCCGGGAATCAGAGTCCGGGAATCAGAGTCCGGGAATCAGAGATGGGGAATCAGAGGCGGGGAGCGAGAGGCAGGGAATCAAACACGGGGAATCAGAGGCGGGGAATCAGAGCTGGGTTATCAGAGGCGGGGAATCAGAGTTGGGGAATCAGAGGCGGGGAATCAGAGCTGGGGAATCAGAGGTGGGGAATCAGAGTCGGGGAATCAGAGGCAGGGAATCGGATGTGCGTAATCAGAGATGGGGAATCAGAGGTGGGGAATCAGAGGCGGTGAATCTGAGATGGGGAATCAGAGGCGGGGAATCAGAGGCTGGGAATCAGACGGGGGGAATCAAAGGCGGGGAATCAGAGCTGGGGAATCAGAGGCATGGAATCAGAGTTGGGGATTCAGAGGCGGGGAATCAGATATGGGGAAACAGAGGCGGGGAATCAGAGGCGGGCAAACAGAGGCGGGGAATTAGATATGGGGAATCAGAGGTGGGGAATCAGAGGTGGTGAATCAGAGATGGGGAATCACAGGCGGGGAATCAGAGGCAGGGAATAGAACGCGGGGAATCAGAGGCAGGGAATCAGAGCTGGGGAATCAGAGGCGGGGAATCATAGTTGGGAATCAGAGGCGGGGAATCAGATATGGGGAAACAGAGGCGGGAAATCAGAGGCGGGGAAACAGAGGCGGGGAATCAGATATGGGGAATCGGATGCTGGGAATCAGAGGCGGGGAATCAGAGCTGGGGAATCAGAGGCAGGGAATCAGAGTTGGTGCATCAGAGGTGGGGAATTAGATATGGGGAAACAGAGGCGGGGAATCAGAATCAGAAGCAGGGAATCAGAGGCCTGGAATCAGAAGCTGGGAATAAGAGGCCGGGAATCAGAGGTGGGGAATCAGAGTCCGGGAATCAGAGATTGGGATTCAAAGGCGGGGAATGAGATATGGAGAATCAGAGGCGGGGAATCAGAGGCGGGGAAACAGAGGTGGGGAATCAGATATGGGGAATCAGAGGTGGCGAATCAAAGGCGGTGAATCAGAGATGGGGAATCAGAGGCGGGGAATCAGAGGCAGGGAATCAAACACGGGGAATCAGAGGCGGGGAATCAGAGCTGGGGAATCAGAGGCGGGGAATCAGAGTTGGGGAATCAGAGGCGGGGAATCAGATATGGGGAAACAGGGGCGGGGAATCAGAGGCGGGGAAACAGAGGCGGGGAATCAGATATGGGGAATCAGAGGTGTGGAATCAGAGGTTGGGTATCAGAGGCAGGGAATCAGAGGCGGGGAAACAGAGGCAGGGAATCAGATCTGGGGAATCAGTGGCGGGGAAGTAGAGTTGGGGAATCAGAGGCGGGGAATCAGAGGCGGGGAAACAGAGGCGGGGAATCAAACACGGGGAATCAGAGGTGGGGAATCAGAGGTTGGGAATCAGAGGCAAGAAATCAGAGGAGGGGAATCAGAGGCGGGGAATCAGAGGCCGGGAATCAGATATGGTGAAACAGAGGCGGGGAATCAGAGGCGGGGAAACAGAGGCGGGGAATCAGATATGGCGAATCAGAGGTGGGGAATCAGAGTTTGGGAATGAGAGGCAGGGAATCAGAGGCTTGGAATCAGATGCAGGGAATCAGATGCGGGGAATCAGAGGCGGGGAATCTGAGCTGTGGAATCAGAGGTGGGGAATCAGAGTTGGGGAATCAGAGGCGGGGACTTAGATATTGGGAAACAGAGGCGGGGAATCAGAGGCGGGGAAACAGAGGCGGGGAATCAGAAATGGGGAATCAGAGGTGGCGAATCAAAGGCGGGAAATCAGAGCTGGGGAATCAGAGGCGGGGAATTAGAGTTGTGGAATCAGAGGAGGGGAATCAGAGGCGGGGAAACAGAGGCGGGGAATCAGATATGGGGAATCAGAGGTGGGGAATCAGAGGTGGGGAATCAGAGGTTGGGAATCAGAGGCATGGAATCAGAGGCGGGGAATCAGAGGCGGGGAATCAGAGGCAGGGAATCAGATGTGCGGAATCGGAGATGGGGAATCAGAGGCAGGGAATCAGAGGCTGGGAATCAGAGGCGGGGAATCAGAGGCCGGGAATCAGATATGGGGAAACAGAGGCGGGGAATCAGAGGCGGGGAAACAGAGGCGGGGAATCAGATATGGGGAATCAGAGGTGGGGAATCAGAGGCAGGGAATTAGATGTGCGGAATCAGAAATGGGGAATCAGAGGCAGGGAATCAGAATCAGAAGCAGGGAATCAGAGGCCGGGAATCAGAGGCCGGAATCAGATGCCGGGAATAAGAGGCCGGGAATCAGAGTCCGGGAATCAGAGTCCGGGAATCAGAGATGGGGAATCAGAGGCGGGGAGCGAGAGGCAGGGAATCAAACACGGGGAATCAGAGGCGGGGAATCAGAGCTGGGTTATCAGAGGCGGGGAATCAGAGTTGGGGAATCAGAGGCGGGGAATCAGAGCTGGGGAATCAGAGGTGGGGAATCAGAGTCGGGGAATCAGAGGCAGGGAATCGGATGTGCGTAATCAGAGATGGGGAATCAGAGGTGGGGAATCAGAGGCGGTGAATCTGAGATGGGGAATCAGAGGCGGGGAATCAGAGGCTGGGAATCAGACGGGGGGAATCAAAGGCGGGGAATCAGAGCTGGGGAATCAGAGGCATGGAATCAGAGTTGGGGATTCAGAGGCGGGGAATCAGATATGGGGAAACAGAGGCGGGGAATCAGAGGCGGGCAAACAGAGGCGGGGAATTAGATATGGGGAATCAGAGGTGGGGAATCAGAGGTGGTGAATCAGAGATGGGGAATCACAGGCGGGGAATCAGAGGCAGGGAATAGAACGCGGGGAATCAGAGGCAGGGAATCAGAGCTGGGGAATCAGAGGCGGGGAATCATAGTTGGGAATCAGAGGCGGGGAATCAGATATGGGGAAACAGAGGCGGGAAATCAGAGGCGGGGAAACAGAGGCGGGGAATCAGATATGGGGAATCGGATGCTGGGAATCAGAGGCGGGGAATCAGAGCTGGGGAATCAGAGGCAGGGAATCAGAGTTGGTGCATCAGAGGTGGGGAATTAGATATGGGGAAACAGAGGCGGGGAATCAGAATCAGAAGCAGGGAATCAGAGGCCTGGAATCAGAAGCTGGGAATAAGAGGCCGGGAATCAGAGGTGGGGAATCAGAGTCCGGGAATCAGAGATTGGGATTCAAAGGCGGGGAATGAGATATGGAGAATCAGAGGCGGGGAATCAGAGGCGGGGAAACAGAGGTGGGGAATCAGATATGGGGAATCAGAGGTGGCGAATCAAAGGCGGTGAATCAGAGATGGGGAATCAGAGGCGGGGAATCAGAGGCAGGGAATCAAACACGGGGAATCAGAGGCGGGGAATCAGAGCTGGGGAATCAGAGGCGGGGAATCAGAGTTGGGGAATCAGAGGCGGGGAATCAGATATGGGGAAACAGGGGCGGGGAATCAGAGGCGGGGAAACAGAGGCGGGGAATCAGATATGGGGAATCAGAGGTGTGGAATCAGAGGTTGGGTATCAGAGGCAGGGAATCAGAGGCGGGGAAACAGAGGCAGGGAATCAGATCTGGGGAATCAGTGGCGGGGAAGTAGAGTTGGGGAATCAGAGGCGGGGAATCAGAGGCGGGGAAACAGAGGCGGGGAATCAAACACGGGGAATCAGAGGTGGGGAATCAGAGGTTGGGAATCAGAGGCAAGAAATCAGAGGAGGGGAATCAGAGGCGGGGAATCAGAGGCCGGGAATCAGATATGGTGAAACAGAGGCGGGGAATCAGAGGCGGGGAAACAGAGGCGGGGAATCAGATATGGCGAATCAGAGGTGGGGAATCAGAGTTTGGGAATCAGAGGCAGGGAATCAGAGGCTTGGAATCAGATGCAGGGAATCAGATGCGGGGAATCAGAGGCGGGGAATCTGAGCTGTGGAATCAGAGGTGGGGAATCAGAGTTGGGGAATCAGAGGCGGGGACTTAGATATTGGGAAACAGAGGCGGGGAATCAGAGGCGGGGAAACAGAGGCGGGGAATCAGAAATGGGGAATCAGAGGTTGGGAATCAGAGGCAGGGAATCAGATGTGCGGAATCAGAGATGGGGAATCAAAGGCAGGGAATCAGAATCAGAAGCAGGGAATCAGAGGCAGGGAATCAGAGGCCGGAATCAGATGCCGGGAATAAGAGGCTGGGAATCAGAGGTGGGGAATCAGAGTCCGGGAATCAGAGATGGGGATTCAGAGGCGGGGTATGAGATATGGGGAATCAGAGGCGGGGAATCAGAGGCGGGGAAACAGAGGCGGGGAATCAGATATGGGGAATCAGAGGTGGGGAATCAGGGGCGGGGTATCAGTGGCAGGGAATCAGAGGCGGGAAATCAGAGGCCGGGAATCAGAGGCGGTGAATCAGAGGCGGGGAATCAGAGGCAGGGAATCGGATGTGCGGAATCAGAGATGGGGAATCAGAGGTGGGGAATCAGAGGCGGTGAATCAGACATGGGTAATCAGAGGCGGGGAATCAGAGGCAGGAAATCAGAAACGGGGAATCAGAGGCGGGGAATTAGAGCTGGGGAATTAGATGCAGGGAATCAGATTTGGGGATTCAGAGGCGGGGAATCAGATATGGGGAAATAGAGGTGGGGAACCAGAGGTGGGCAAATAGAGGCGGGGAATCCGATATGGGGAAACAGAGGCGGGGAATCAGAGGCGTGGAAACAGAGGCGGGGAATCAGATATGGGGAATCAGAGGTGGGGAATCAGAGGTTGGGAATCAGAGGCAGGGAATCAGAGGCTGGGAATCAGAGGCAGGGAATCAGATGCGGGGATCAGAGGCGGGGAATCAGAGCTGGGGAATCAGAGGTGGGGAATCAGAGTTGGGGAATCAGAGGCGGGGACTTAGATATGGGGAAATAGAGGCGGGGAATCAGAGGCGGGAAACAGAGGCGGGGAATCAGATATTGTGAATCAGAGGTGGGGAATCAGAGGCAGGGAATCAGATGTGCGGAATCAGAGATGGGGAATCAGAGGCAAAGAATCAGAATCAGAAGCAGGGAATAAGACGCGGGGAATCAGAGGCGGGGAATCAGAGCTGGGAAGCAGAGGCAGTGAATCAGAGGCGGGGAATCAGAGGCAGGGAATCGGATGTGCGGAATCAGAGATGGGGAATCAGAGGTGGGGAATCAGAGGCGGTGAATCAGACATGGGTAATCAGAGGCGGGGAATCAGAGGCAGGAAATCAGACACGGGGAATCAGAGGCGGGGAATCAGAGCTGGGAAATTAGAGGCAGGGAATCAGAGTTGGGGATTCAGAGGCGGGGAATCAGATATGGGGAAAGAGAGGCGGGGAATCAGAGGCGGGCAAATAGAGGCGGGGAATCAGATATGGGGAAACAGATGCGGGGAATCAGAGGCGGGGAAACAGAGGCGGGGAATCAGATATGGGGAATCAGAGGTGGGGAATCAGAGGTTGGGAATCAGAGGCAGGGAATCAGAGGCTGGGAATCAGATGCAGGGAATCAGATGCGGGGTATCAGAGGCGGGGAATCAGAGCTGGGGAATCAGAGGTGGGGAATCAAAGTTGGGGAATCAGAGGCGGGGACTTAGATATGGGATATCAGAGGCGGGGAATCAGATATGGGGAAACAGGGGCGGGGAATCAGAGGCGGGGAAACAGAGGCGGGGAATCAGATATGGGGAATCAGAGGCGGGGAATCAGAGCTGGGGAATCAGAGGTGGGGAATCAGAGTTGGGGAATCAGAGGCGGGGACTTAGATATGGGGAAACAGAGGCGGGGAATCAGAGGCGGGAAACAGAGGCGGGGAATCAGATATTGTGAATCAGAGGTGGGGAATCAGAGGCAGGGAATCAGATGTGCGGAATCAGAGATGGGGAATCAGAGGCAGGGAATCAGAATCAGAAGCAGGGAATAAGACGCGGGGAATCAGAGGCGGGGAATCAGAGGTGGGAAGCAGAGGCAGTGAATCAGAGGCGGGGAATCAGAGGCAGGGAATCGGATGTGCGGAATCAGAGATGGGGAATCAGAGGTGGGGAATCAGAGGCGGTGAATCAGACATTGGAAATTAGAGGCAGGGAATCAGAGTTGGGGATTCAGAGGCGGGGAATCAGATATGGGGAAAGAGAGGCGGGGAATCAGAGGCGGGCAAATAGAGGCGGGGAATCAGATATGGGGAAACAGATGCGGGGAATCAGAGGCGGGGAAACAGAGGCGGGGAATCAGATATGGGGAATCAGAGGTGGGGAATCAGAGGTTGGGAATCAGAGGCAGGGAATCAGAGGCTGGGAATCAGATGCAGGGAATCAGATGCGGGGTATCAGAGGCGGGGAATCAGAGCTGGGGAATCAGAGGTGGGGAATCAAAGTTGGGGAATCAGAGGCGGGGACTTAGATATGGGATATCAGAGGCGGGGAATCAGATATGGGGAAACAGGGGCGGGGAATCAGAGGCGGGGAAACAGAGGCGGGGAATCAGATATGGGGAATCAGAGGTGTGGAATCAGAGGTTGGGAATCAGAGGCAGGGAATCAGAGGCGGGGAAACAGAGGCGGGGAATTAGATATGGGGAATCAGAGGTGGCGAATCAAAGGCGGTGAAACAGAGATGGGGAATCAGGGCAGGGAATCAGAGGCAGGGAATCAAACACGGGGAATCAGAGCTGGGGAATCAGAGGCGGGGAATTAGTGTTGGGGAATCAGAGGCGGGAAATCAGAGGCCGGGAATCAGAGGCGGTGAATCAGAGGCGGGGAATCAGAGGTAGGGAATCGGATGTGCGGAATCAGAGATGGGGAATCAGAGGTGGGGAATCAGAGGCGGTGAATCAGACATGGGTAATCAGAGGCGGGGAATCAGAGGCAGGAAATCAGACACGGGGAATCAGAGGCGGGGAATTAGAGCTGGGGAATTAGATGCAGGGAATCAGATTTGGGGATTCAGAGGCGGGGAATCAGATATGGGGAAATAGAGGTGGGGAACCAGAGGTGGGCAAATAGAGGCGGGGAATCCGATATGGGGAAACAGAGGCGGGGAATCAGAGGCGTGGAAACAGAGGTTGGGAATCAGATATGGGGAATCAGAGGTGGGGAATCAGAGGTTGGGAATCAGAGGCAGGGAATCAGAGGCTGGGAATCAGATGCAGGGAATCAGATGCGGGGATCAGAGGCGGGGAATCAGAGCTGGGGAATCAGAGGTGGGGAATCAGAGTTGGGGAATCAGAGGCGGGGACTTAGATATGGGGAAACAGAGGCGGGGAATCAGAGGCGGGAAACAGAGGCGGGGAATCAGATATTGTGAATCAGAGGTGGGGAATCAGAGGCAGGGAATCAGATGTGCGGAATCAGAGATGGGGAATCAGAGGCAGGGAATCAGAATCAGAAGCAGGGAATAAGACGCGGGGAATCAGAGGCGGGGAATCAGAGCTGGGAAGCAGAGGCAGTGAATCAGAGGCGGGGAATCAGAGGCAGGGAATCGGATGTGCGGAATCAGAGATGGGGAATCAGAGGTGGGGAATCAGAGGCGGTGAATCAGACATGGGTAATCAGAGTCGGGGAATCAGAGGCATGAAATCAGACACGGGGAATCAGAGGCGGGGAATCAGAGCTGGGAAATTAGAGGCAGGGAATCAGAGTTGGAGATTCAGAGGCGGGGAATCAGATATGGGGAAAGAGAGGCGGGGAATCAGAGGCGGGCAAATAGAGGCGGGGAATCAGATATGGGGAAACAGATGCGGGGAATCAGAGGCGGGGAAACAGAGGCGGGGAATCAGATATGGGGAATCAGAGGTGGGGAATCAGAGGTTGGGAATCAGAGGCAGGGAATCAGAGGCTGGGAATCAGATGCAGGGAATCAGATGCGGGGTATCAGAGGCGGGGAATCAGAGCTGGGGAATCAGAGGTGGGGAATCAAAGTTGGGGAATCAGAGGCGGGGACTTAGATATGGGATATCAGAGGCGGGGAATCAGATATGGGGAAACAGGGGTGGGGAATCAGAGGCGGGGAAACAGAGGCGGGGAATCAGATATGGGGAATCAGAGGCGGGGAATCAGAGCTGGGGAATCAGAGGTGGGGAATCAGAGTTGGGGAATCAGAGGCGGGGACTTAGATATGGGGAAACAGAGGCGGGGAATCAGAGGCGGGAAACAGAGGCGGGGAATCAGATATTGTGAATCAGAGGTGGGGAATCAGAGGCAGGGAATCAGATGTGCGGAATCAGAGATGGGGAATCAGAGGCAGGGAATCAGAATCAGAAGCAGGGAATAAGACGCGGGGAATCAGAGGCGGGGAATCAGAGCTGGGAAGCAGAGGCAGTGAATCAGAGGCGGGGAATCAGAGGCAGGGAATCGGATGTGCGGAATCAGAGATGGGGAATCAGAGGTGGGGAATCAGAGGCGGTGAATCAGACATGGGAAATTAGAGGCAGGGAATCAGAGTTGGGGATTCAGAGGCGGGGAATCAGATATGGGGAAAGAGAGGCGGGGAATCAGAGGCGGGCAAATAGAGGCGGGGAATCAGATATGGGGAAACAGATGCGGGGAATCAGAGGCGGGGAAACAGAGGCGGGGAATCAGATATGGGGAATCAGAGGTGGGGAATCAGAGGTTGGGAATCAGAGGCAGGGAATCAGAGGCTGGGAATCAGATGCAGGGAATCAGATGCGGGGTATCAGAGGCGGGGAATCAGAGCTGGGGAATCAGAGGTGGGGAATCAAAGTTGGGGAATCAGAGGCGGGGACTTAGATATGGGATATCAGAGGCGGGGAATCAGATATGGGGAAACAGGGGCGGGGAATCAGAGGCGGGGAAACAGAGGCGGGGAATCAGATATGGGGAATCAGAGGTGTGGAATCAGAGGTTGGGAATCAGAGGCAGGGAATCAGAGGCGGGGAAACAGAGGCGGGGAATTAGATATGGGGAATCAGAGGTGGCGAATCAAAGGCGGTGAAACAGAGATGGGGAATCAGGGCAGGGAATCAGAGGCAGGGAATCAAACACGGGGAATCGGAGCTGGGGAATCAGAGGCGGGGAATTAGTGTTGGGGAATCAGAGGAGGGGAATCAGAGGCGGGGAAACAGAGGCGGGGAATCAGATATGGGGAATCAGAGGTGGGGAATCAGAGGTTGGGAATCAGAGGCATGGAATCAGAGGCGGGGAATCAGAGGCAGGGAATCAGAGGCAGGGAATCAGATGTGCGGAATCGGAGATGGGGAATCAGAGGCAGGGAATCAGAGGCGGGGAATCAGAGGTGGGGAATCAGAGGCCGGGAATCAGATATGGGGAAACAGATGCGGGGAATCAGAGGCGGGGAAACAGAGGCGGGGAATCAGATATGGGGAATCAGAGGTGGGGAATCAGAGGTTGGGATTCAGAGGCAGGTAATCAGAGGCTTGGAATCAGATGCAGGGAATCAGATGCGGGGAATCAGAGGCGGGGAATCAGAGCTGGGGAATCAGAGGTGGGGAATCAGAGTTGGGGAATCAGAGGCGGGGACTTAGATATTGGGAAACAGAGGAGGGGAATCAGAGGCGGGGAAACAGAGGCGGGGAATCAGATATGGGGAATCAGAGGTGGTGAATCAGAGGCAGGGAATCAGATGTACGGAATCAGAGATGGGGAATCAGAGGCAGGGAATCAGAATCAGAAGCAGGGAATCAGAGGTCGGGAATCAGAGGCCTGGAATCAGAGGCGGTGAATCAGAGGCGGGGAATCAGAGGCAGGGAATCGGATGTGCGGAATCAGAGATGGGGAATCAGAGGTGGGGAATCAGAGGCGGTGAATCAGACATGGGTAATCAGAGGCGGGGAATCAGAGGCAGGAAATCAGACACGGGGAATCAGAGGCGGGGAATCAGAGCTGGGGAATTAGATGCAGGGAATCAGAGTTGGGGATTCAGAGGCGGGGAATCAGATATGGGGAAACAGAGGTGGGGAATCAGAGGTGGGCAAATAGAGGCGGGGAATCAGATATGGGGAAACAGAGGCGGGGAATCAGAGGCGTGGAAACAGAGGCGGGTATCAGATATGGGGAATCAGAGGTGGGGAATCAGAGGTTGGGAATCAGAGGCAGGGAATCAGAGGTTGGGAATCAGATGCAGGGAATCAGATGCGGGTATCAGAGGCGGGGAATCAGAGCTGGGGAATCAGAGGCGGGGAATCGGATGTGCGGAATCAGAGATGGGGAATCAGAGGTGGGGAATCAGAGGCGGTGAATCAGACATGGGAAATTAGAGGCAGGGAATCAGAGTTGGGGATTCAGAGGCGGGGAATCAGATATGGGGAAAGAGAGGCGGGGAATCAGAGGCGGGCAAATAGAGGCGGGGAATCAGATATGGGGAAACAGATGCGGGGAATCAGAGGCGGGGAAACAGAGGCGGGGAATCAGATATGGGGAATCAGAGGTGGGGAATCAGAGGTTGGGAATCAGAGGCAGGGAATCAGAGGCTGGGAATCAGATGCAGGGAATCAGATGCGGGGTATCAGAGGCGGGGAATCAGAGCTGGGGAATCAGAGGTGGGGAATCAAAGTTGGGGAATCAGAGGCGGGGACTTAGATATGGGATATCAGAGGCGGGGAATCAGATATGGGGAAACAGGGGCGGGGAATCAGAGGCGGGGAAACAGAGGCGGGGAATCAGATATGGGGAATCAGAGGTGTGGAATCAGAGGTTGGGAATCAGAGGCAGGGAATCAGAGGCGGGGAAACAGAGGCGGGGAATTAGATATGGGGAATCAGAGGTGGCGAATCAAAGGCGGTGAAACAGAGATGGGGAATCAGGGCAGGGAATCAGAGGCAGGGAATCAAACACGGGGAATCGGAGCTGGGGAATCAGAGGCGGGGAATTAGTGTTGGGGAATCAGAGGAGGGGAATCAGAGGCGGGGAAACAGAGGCGGGGAATCAGATATGGGGAATCAGAGGTGGGGAATCAGAGGTTGGGAATCAGAGGCATGGAATCAGAGGCGGGGAATCAGAGGCAGGGAATCAGAGGCAGGGAATCAGATGTGCGGAATCGGAGATGGGGAATCAGAGGCAGGGAATCAGAGGCGGGGAATCAGAGGTGGGGAATCAGAGGCCGGGAATCAGATATGGGGAAACAGATGCGGGGAATCAGAGGCGGGGAAACAGAGGCGGGGAATCAGATATGGGGAATCAGAGGTGGGGAATCAGAGGTTGGGATTCAGAGGCAGGTAATCAGAGGCTTGGAATCAGATGCAGGGAATCAGATGCGGGGAATCAGAGGCGGGGAATCAGAGCTGGGGAATCAGAGGTGGGGAATCAGAGTTGGGGAATCAGAGGCGGGGACTTAGATATTGGGAAACAGAGGAGGGGAATCAGAGGCGGGGAAACAGAGGCGGGGAATCAGATATGGGGAATCAGAGGTGGTGAATCAGAGGCAGGGAATCAGATGTACGGAATCAGAGATGGGGAATCAGAGGCAGGGAATCAGAATCAGAAGCAGGGAATCAGAGGTCGGGAATCAGAGGCCTGGAATCAGAGGCGGTGAATCAGAGGCGGGGAATCAGAGGCAGGGAATCGGATGTGCGGAATCAGAGATGGGGAATCAGAGGTGGGGAATCAGAGGCGGTGAATCAGACATGGGTAATCAGAGGCGGGGAATCAGAGGCAGGAAATCAGACACGGGGAATCAGAGGCGGGGAATCAGAGCTGGGGAATTAGATGCAGGGAATCAGAGTTGGGGATTCAGAGGCGGGGAATCAGATATGGGGAAACAGAGGTGGGGAATCAGAGGTGGGCAAATAGAGGCGGGGAATCAGATATGGGGAAACAGAGGCGGGGAATCAGAGGCGTGGAAACAGAGGCGGGTATCAGATATGGGGAATCAGAGGTGGGGAATCAGAGGTTGGGAATCAGAGGCAGGGAATCAGAGGTTGGGAATCAGATGCAGGGAATCAGATGCGGGTATCAGAGGCGGGGAATCAGAGCTGGGGAATCAGAGGTGGGGAATCAGAGTTGGGGAATCAGAGGCGGGGACTTAGATATGAGGAAACAGAGGCGGGGAATCAGAGGCGGGAAACAGAGGCAGGGAATCAGATATGGGGAATCAGAGGTGGGGAATCAGAGGCAGGGAATCAGATGTGCGGAATCAGAGATGGGGAATCAGAGGCAGGGAATCAGAATCAGAAGCAGGGAATAAGACGCGGGGAATCAGAGGCGGGGAATCGGAGCTGGGGAAGCAGAAGCAGTGAATCAGAGGCGGGGAATCAGAGGCCGGGAATCGGATGTGCGGAATCAGAGATGGGGAATCAGAGGTGGGGAATCAGAGGCGGTGAATCAGACATGGGTAATCAGAGGCGGGGAATCAGAGGCAGGAAATCAGACACGGGGAATCAGAGGCGGGGAATCAGAGCTGGGAAATTAGAGGCAGGGAATCAGAGTTGGGGATTCAGAGGCGGGGAATCAGATATGGGGAAAGAGAGGCGGGTAATCAGAGGTGGGCAAATAGAGGCGGGGAATCAGATATGGGGAAACAGAGGCGGGGATTCAGAGGCGGGGAAACAGAGGCGGGGAATCAGATATGGGGAATCAGAGGTGGGGAATCAGAGGTTGGGAATCAGAGGCAGGGAATCAGAGGCTGGGAATCAGATGCAGGGAATCAGATGTGGGGAATCAGAGGCGGGGAATCAGAGCTGGGGTATCAGAGCTGGGGAATCAAAGTTGGGGAATCAGAGGCGGGGACTTAGATATGGGGAATCAGAGGCGTGGAATCAGATATGGGGAAACAGGGGCGGGGAATCAGAGGCGGGGAAACAGATGCGGGGAATCAGATATAGGCAATCAGAGGTGTGGAATCAGAGGTTGGGAATCAGAGGCAGGGAATCAGAGGCGGGGAAACAGAGGCGGGGAATCAGATATGGGGAATCAGAGGTGGCGAATCAAAGGTGGGGAATCAGAGGCATGGAATCAGAGGTGGGGAATCAGAGGCGGGGAATCAGAGGTGGGGAATCAGAGGTTGGGAATCAGAGGCATGGAATCAAACACGGGGAATCAGAGCTGGGGAATCAGAGGCGGGGAATTAGAGTTGTGGAATCAGAGGAGGGGAATCAGAGGCGGGGAAACAGAGGCGGGGAATCAGATATGGGGAATCAGAGGTGGGGAATCAGAGGCATGGAATCAGAGGTGGGGAATCAGAGGCGGGGAATCAGAGGTGGGGAATCAGAGGTTGGGAATCAGAGGCATGGAATCAGAGGCGGGGCATCAGAGGCGGGGAATCAGAGGCAGGGAATCAGATGTGCGGAATCGGAGATGGGGAATCAGAGGCAGGGAATCAGAGGCTGGGAATCAGAGGCGGGGAATCAGAGGCCGGGAATCAGATATGGGGAAACAGAGGTGGGGAATCAGAGGCGGGGAAACAGAGGCGGGGAATCAGATATGGGGAATCAGAGGTGGGGAATCAGAGGCAGGGAATCAGATGCAGGGAATCAGATGCGTGGAATCAGATGCGGGGAATCAGATGCGGGGAATCAGAGGCGGGGAATCAGATGCAGGGAATCAGATGCAGGGAATCAGATGCGGGGAATCAGAGGCAGGGAATCAGAGGCTTGGAATCAGATGCAGGGAATCAGATGCGGGGAATCAGAGGCGGGGAATCAGAGCTGGGGAATCAGAGGTGGGGAATCAGAGTTAGGGTATCAGAGGCGGGGACTTAGATATGGGGAAACAGAGGCGGGGAATCAGAGGCGGGGAAACAGAGGCGGGGAATCAGATATGGGGAATCAGAGGTGGGGAATCAGAGGCAGGGAATCAGATGTACGGAATCAGAGATGGGGAATCAGAGGCAGGGAATCAGAATCAGAAGCAGGGAATCAGAGGCCGGGAATCAGAGGCCGGAATCAGATGCCGGGAATAAGAGGCTGGGAATCAGAGGTGGGGAATCAGAGTCCGGGAATCAGAGATGGGGATTCAGAGGCGGGGAATGAGATATGGGGAATCAGAGGCGGGGAATCAGAGGCGGGGAAACAGATGTGGGGAATCAGATATGGGGAATCAGAAGTGGCGAATCAAAGGCGGTGAATCAGAGATGGGGAATCAGAGGCCGGGAATCAGAGTCAGGGAATCAAACACGTGGAATCAGAGGCGGGAAATCAGAGCAGGGGAATCAGAGGCGGGGAATCAGAGTTGGGGAATCAGAGGCGGGGAATCAGACGCAGGGAATCAATATGGGAAATCAGAGGTGGGGAATCAGAGGTTGGGAATCAGAGGAAGGGAATCAGAGGCGAGGAATCAGAGCTGGGGAATCAGAGGCGGGGAATCAGAATTGGGGAATCAGAGATGGGGAATCAGAGATGGGGAATCAGAGGCGGGGAATCAGACGCGGGGAATCAGAGGTGGTGAATCAGAGATGTGGAATCAGAGGCGGGGAATCAGAGGCAGGGAATCAGACGCGGGGAATCAGAGGCGGGGAATCAGAGGCGGGGAATCGGATGTGCGGAATCAGAGATGGGGAATCAGAGCTGGGGAATCAGAGGCGGTGAATCAGACATGGGTAATCAGAGGCAGGGATTCAGAGGCAGGAAATCAGACACGGGGAATCAGAGGCGGGGAATCAGAGCTGGGGAATTAGATGCAGGGAATCAGAGTCGGGGAAACAGAGGCGGGGAATCAGATATGGGGAATCAGAGGTGGGGAATCAGGGGCGGGGTATCAGTGGCAGGGAATCAGAGGCGGGAAATCAGAGGCCGGGAATCAGAGGCGGTGAATCAGAGGCGGGGAATCAGAGGCAGGGAATCGGATGTGCGGAATCAGAGATGGGGAATCAGAGGTGGGGAATCAGAGGCGGTGAATCAGACATGGGTAATCAGAGGCGGGGAATCAGAGGCAGGAAATCAGAAACGGGGAATCAGAGGCGGGGAATTAGAGCTGGGGAATTAGATGCAGGGAATCAGATTTGGGGATTCAGAGGCGGGGAATCAGATATGGGGAAATAGAGGTGGGGAACCAGAGGTGGGCAAATAGAGGCGGGGAATCCGATATGGGGAAACAGAGGCGGGGAATCAGAGGCGTGGAAACAGAGGCGGGGAATCAGATATGGGGAATCAGAGGTGGGGAATCAGAGGTTGGGAATCAGAGGCAGGGAATCAGAGGCTGGGAATCAGATGCAGGGAATCAGATGCGGGGATCAGAGGCGGGGAATCAGAGCTGGGGAATCAGAGGTGGGGAATCAGAGTTGGGGAATCAGAGGCGGGGACTTAGATATGGGGAAATAGAGGCGGGGAATCAGAGGCGGGAAACAGAGGCGGGGAATCAGATATTGTGAATCAGAGGTGGGGAATCAGAGGCAGGGAATCAGATGTGCGGAATCAGAGATGGGGAATCAGAGGCAAAGAATCAGAATCAGAAGCAGGGAATAAGACGCGGGGAATCAGAGGCGGGGAATCAGAGCTGGGAAGCAGAGGCAGTGAATCAGAGGCGGGGAATCAGAGGCAGGGAATCGGATGTGCGGAATCAGAGATGGGGAATCAGAGGTGGGGAATCAGAGGCGGTGAATCAGACATGGGTAATCAGAGGCGGGGAATCAGAGGCAGGAAATCAGACACGGGGAATCAGAGGCGGGGAATCAGAGCTGGGAAATTAGAGGCAGGGAATCAGAGTTGGGGATTCAGAGGCGGGGAATCAGATATGGGGAAAGAGAGGCGGGGAATCAGAGGCGGGCAAATAGAGGCGGGGAATCAGATATGGGGAAACAGATGCGGGGAATCAGAGGCGGGGAAACAGAGGCGGGGAATCAGATATGGGGAATCAGAGGTGGGGAATCAGAGGTTGGGAATCAGAGGCAGGGAATCAGAGGCTGGGAATCAGATGCAGGGAATCAGATGCGGGGTATCAGAGGCGGGGAATCAGAGCTGGGGAATCAGAGGTGGGGAATCAAAGTTGGGGAATCAGAGGCGGGGACTTAGATATGGGATATCAGAGGCGGGGAATCAGATATGGGGAAACAGGGGCGGGGAATCAGAGGCGGGGAAACAGAGGCGGGGAATCAGATATGGGGAATCAGAGGCGGGGAATCAGAGCTGGGGAATCAGAGGTGGGGAATCAGAGTTGGGGAATCAGAGGCGGGGACTTAGATATGGGGAAACAGAGGCGGGGAATCAGAGGCGGGAAACAGAGGCGGGGAATCAGATATTGTGAATCAGAGGTGGGGAATCAGAGGCAGGGAATCAGATGTGCGGAATCAGAGATGGGGAATCAGAGGCAGGGAATCAGAATCAGAAGCAGGGAATAAGACGCGGGGAATCAGAGGCGGGGAATCAGAGGTGGGAAGCAGAGGCAGTGAATCAGAGGCGGGGAATCAGAGGCAGGGAATCGGATGTGCGGAATCAGAGATGGGGAATCAGAGGTGGGGAATCAGAGGCGGTGAATCAGACATTGGAAAT
This sequence comes from Narcine bancroftii, assembly GCF_036971445.1. Taxonomy (NCBI): domain Eukaryota; kingdom Metazoa; phylum Chordata; class Chondrichthyes; order Torpediniformes; family Narcinidae; genus Narcine; species Narcine bancroftii. The sequence goes on along the minus strand of NC_091470.1, from coordinate 136,225,396 downwards.
TAGAGGCAGGGAATCAGAGTTGGGGATTCAGAGGCGGGGAATCAGATATGGGGAAAGAGAGGCGGGGAATCAGAGGCGGGCAAATAGAGGCGGGGAATCAGATATGGGGAAACAGATGCGGGGAATCAGAGGCGGGGAAACAGAGGCGGGGAATCAGATATGGGGAATCAGAGGTGGGGAATCAGAGGTTGGGAATCAGAGGCAGGGAATCAGAGGCTGGGAATCAGATGCAGGGAATCAGATGCGGGGTATCAGAGGCGGGGAATCAGAGCTGGGGAATCAGAGGTGGGGAATCAAAGTTGGGGAATCAGAGGCGGGGACTTAGATATGGGATATCAGAGGCGGGGAATCAGATATGGGGAAACAGGGGCGGGGAATCAGAGGCGGGGAAACAGAGGCGGGGAATCAGATATGGGGAATCAGAGGTGTGGAATCAGAGGTTGGGAATCAGAGGCAGGGAATCAGAGGCGGGGAAACAGAGGCGGGGAATTAGATATGGGGAATCAGAGGTGGCGAATCAAAGGCGGTGAAACAGAGATGGGGAATCAGGGCAGGGAATCAGAGGCAGGGAATCAAACACGGGGAATCAGAGCTGGGGAATCAGAGGCGGGGAATTAGTGTTGGGGAATCAGAGGCGGGAAATCAGAGGCCGGGAATCAGAGGCGGTGAATCAGAGGCGGGGAATCAGAGGTAGGGAATCGGATGTGCGGAATCAGAGATGGGGAATCAGAGGTGGGGAATCAGAGGCGGTGAATCAGACATGGGTAATCAGAGGCGGGGAATCAGAGGCAGGAAATCAGACACGGGGAATCAGAGGCGGGGAATTAGAGCTGGGGAATTAGATGCAGGGAATCAGATTTGGGGATTCAGAGGCGGGGAATCAGATATGGGGAAATAGAGGTGGGGAACCAGAGGTGGGCAAATAGAGGCGGGGAATCCGATATGGGGAAACAGAGGCGGGGAATCAGAGGCGTGGAAACAGAGGTTGGGAATCAGATATGGGGAATCAGAGGTGGGGAATCAGAGGTTGGGAATCAGAGGCAGGGAATCAGAGGCTGGGAATCAGATGCAGGGAATCAGATGCGGGGATCAGAGGCGGGGAATCAGAGCTGGGGAATCAGAGGTGGGGAATCAGAGTTGGGGAATCAGAGGCGGGGACTTAGATATGGGGAAACAGAGGCGGGGAATCAGAGGCGGGAAACAGAGGCGGGGAATCAGATATTGTGAATCAGAGGTGGGGAATCAGAGGCAGGGAATCAGATGTGCGGAATCAGAGATGGGGAATCAGAGGCAGGGAATCAGAATCAGAAGCAGGGAATAAGACGCGGGGAATCAGAGGCGGGGAATCAGAGCTGGGAAGCAGAGGCAGTGAATCAGAGGCGGGGAATCAGAGGCAGGGAATCGGATGTGCGGAATCAGAGATGGGGAATCAGAGGTGGGGAATCAGAGGCGGTGAATCAGACATGGGTAATCAGAGTCGGGGAATCAGAGGCATGAAATCAGACACGGGGAATCAGAGGCGGGGAATCAGAGCTGGGAAATTAGAGGCAGGGAATCAGAGTTGGAGATTCAGAGGCGGGGAATCAGATATGGGGAAAGAGAGGCGGGGAATCAGAGGCGGGCAAATAGAGGCGGGGAATCAGATATGGGGAAACAGATGCGGGGAATCAGAGGCGGGGAAACAGAGGCGGGGAATCAGATATGGGGAATCAGAGGTGGGGAATCAGAGGTTGGGAATCAGAGGCAGGGAATCAGAGGCTGGGAATCAGATGCAGGGAATCAGATGCGGGGTATCAGAGGCGGGGAATCAGAGCTGGGGAATCAGAGGTGGGGAATCAAAGTTGGGGAATCAGAGGCGGGGACTTAGATATGGGATATCAGAGGCGGGGAATCAGATATGGGGAAACAGGGGTGGGGAATCAGAGGCGGGGAAACAGAGGCGGGGAATCAGATATGGGGAATCAGAGGCGGGGAATCAGAGCTGGGGAATCAGAGGTGGGGAATCAGAGTTGGGGAATCAGAGGCGGGGACTTAGATATGGGGAAACAGAGGCGGGGAATCAGAGGCGGGAAACAGAGGCGGGGAATCAGATATTGTGAATCAGAGGTGGGGAATCAGAGGCAGGGAATCAGATGTGCGGAATCAGAGATGGGGAATCAGAGGCAGGGAATCAGAATCAGAAGCAGGGAATAAGACGCGGGGAATCAGAGGCGGGGAATCAGAGCTGGGAAGCAGAGGCAGTGAATCAGAGGCGGGGAATCAGAGGCAGGGAATCGGATGTGCGGAATCAGAGATGGGGAATCAGAGGTGGGGAATCAGAGGCGGTGAATCAGACATGGGAAATTAGAGGCAGGGAATCAGAGTTGGGGATTCAGAGGCGGGGAATCAGATATGGGGAAAGAGAGGCGGGGAATCAGAGGCGGGCAAATAGAGGCGGGGAATCAGATATGGGGAAACAGATGCGGGGAATCAGAGGCGGGGAAACAGAGGCGGGGAATCAGATATGGGGAATCAGAGGTGGGGAATCAGAGGTTGGGAATCAGAGGCAGGGAATCAGAGGCTGGGAATCAGATGCAGGGAATCAGATGCGGGGTATCAGAGGCGGGGAATCAGAGCTGGGGAATCAGAGGTGGGGAATCAAAGTTGGGGAATCAGAGGCGGGGACTTAGATATGGGATATCAGAGGCGGGGAATCAGATATGGGGAAACAGGGGCGGGGAATCAGAGGCGGGGAAACAGAGGCGGGGAATCAGATATGGGGAATCAGGTGTGGAATCAGAGGTTGGGAATCAGAGGCAGGGAATCAGAGGCGGGGAAACAGAGGCGGGGAATTAGATATGGGGAATCAGAGGTGGCGAATCAAAGGCGGTGAAACAGAGATGGGGAATCAGGGCAGGGAATCAGAGGCAGGGAATCAAACACGGGGAATCGGAGCTGGGGAATCAGAGGCGGGGAATTGGTGTTGGGGAATCAGAGGAGGGGAATCAGAGGCGGGGAAACAGAGGCGGGGAATCAGATATGGGGAATCAGAGGTGGGGAATCAGAGGTTGGGAATCAGAGGCATGGAATCAGAGGCGGGGAATCAGAGGCAGGGAATCAGAGGCAGGGAATCAGATGTGCGGAATCGGAGATGGGGAATCAGAGGCAGGGAATCAGAGGCGGGGAATCAGAGGTGGGGAATCAGAGGCCGGGAATCAGATATGGGGAAACAGATGCGGGGAATCAGAGGCGGGGAAACAGAGGCGGGGAATCAGATATGGGGAATCAGAGGTGGGGAATCAGAGGTTGGGATTCAGAGGCAGGTAATCAGAGGCTTGGAATCAGATGCAGGGAATCAGATGCGGGGAATCAGAGGCGGGGAATCAGAGCTGGGGAATCAGAGGTGGGGAATCAGAGTTGGGGAATCAGAGGCGGGGACTTAGATATTGGGAAACAGAGGAGGGGAATCAGAGGCGGGGAAACAGAGGCGGGGAATCAGATATGGGGAATCAGAGGTGGTGAATCAGAGGCAGGGAATCAGATGTACGGAATCAGAGATGGGGAATCAGAGGCAGGGAACCAGAATCAGAAGCAGGGAATCAGAGGTCGGGAATCAGAGGCCTGGAATCAGAGGCGGTGAATCAGAGGCGGGGAATCAGAGGCAGGGAATCGGATGTGCGGAATCAGAGATGGGGAATCAGAGGTGGGGAATCAGAGGCGGTGAATCAGACATGGGTAATCAGAGGCGGGGAATCAGAGGCAGGAAATCAGACACGGGGAATCAGAGGCGGGGAATCAGAGCTGGGGAATTAGATGCAGGGAATCAGAGTTGGGGATTCAGAGGCGGGGAATCAGATATGGGGAAACAGAGGTGGGGAATCAGAGGTGGGCAAATAGAGGCGGGGAATCAGATATGGGGAAACAGAGGCGGGGAATCAGAGGCGTGGAAACAGAGGCGGGTATCAGATATGGGGAATCAGAGGTGGGGAATCAGAGGTTGGGAATCAGAGGCAGGGAATCAGAGGCTGGGAATCAGATGCAGGGAATCAGATGCGGGTATCAGAGGCGGGGAATCAGAGCTGGGGAATCAGAGGTGGGGAATCAGAGTTGGGGAATCAGAGGCGGGGACTTAGATATGAGGAAACAGAGGCGGGGAATCAGAGGCGGGAAACAGAGGCAGGGAATCAGATATGGGGAATCAGAGGTGGGGAATCAGAGGCAGGGAATCAGATGTGCGGAATCAGAGATGGGGAATCAGAGGCAGGGAATCAGAATCAGAAGCAGGGAATAAGACGCGGGGAATCAGAGGCGGGGAATCGGAGCTGGGGAAGCAGAAGCAGTGAATCAGAGGCGGGGAATCAGAGGCCGGGAATCGGATGTGCGGAATCAGAGATGGGGAATCAGAGGTGGGGAATCAGAGGCGGTGAATCAGACATGGGTAATCAGAGGCGGGGTATCAGAGGCAGGAAATCAGACACGGGGAATCAGAGGCGGGGAATCAGAGCTGGGAAATTAGAGGCAGGGAATCAGAGTTGGGGATTCAGAGGCGGGGAATCAGATATGGGGAAAGAGAGGCGGGTAATCAGAGGTGGGCAAATAGAGGCGGGGAATCAGATATGGGGAAACAGAGGCGGGGATTCAGAGGCGGGGAAACAGAGGCGGGGAATCAGATATGGGGAATCAGAGGTGGGGAATCAGAGGTTGGGAATCAGAGGCAGGGAATCAGAGGCTGGGAATCAGATGCAGGGAATCAGATGTGGGGAATCAGAGGCGGGGAATCAGAGCTGGGGTATCAGAGCTGGGGAATCAAAGTTGGGGAATCAGAGGCGGGGACTTAGATATGGGGAATCAGAGGCGTGGAATCAGATATGGGGAAACAGGGGCGGGGAATCAGAGGCGGGGAAACAGATGCGGGGAATCAGATATAGGCAATCAGAGGTGTGGAATCAGAGGTTGGGAATCAGAGGCAGGGAATCAGAGGCGGGGAAACAGAGGCGGGGAATCAGATATGGGGAATCAGAGGTGGCGAATCAAAGGTGGGGAATCAGAGGCATGGAATCAGAGGTGGGGAATCAGAGGCGGGGAATCAGAGGTGGGGAATCAGAGGTTGGGAATCAGAGGCATGGAATCAAACACGGGGAATCAGAGCTGGGGAATCAGAGGCGGGGAATTAGAGTTGTGGAATCAGAGGAGGGGAATCAGAGGCGGGGAAACAGAGGCGGGGAATCAGATATGGGGAATCAGAGGTGGGGAATCAGAGGCATGGAATCAGAGGTGGGGAATCAGAGGCGGGGAATCAGAGGTGGGGAATCAGAGGTTGGGAATCAGAGGCATGGAATCAGAGGCGGGGCATCAGAGGCGGGGAATCAGAGGCAGGGAATCAGATGTGCGGAATCGGAGATGGGGAATCAGAGGCAGGGAATCAGAGGCTGGGAATCAGAGGCGGGGAATCAGAGGCCGGGAATCAGATATGGGGAAACAGAGGTGGGGAATCAGAGGCGGGGAAACAGAGGCGGGGAATCAGATATGGGGAATCAGAGGTGGGGAATCAGAGGCAGGGAATCAGATGCAGGGAATCAGATGCGTGGAATCAGATGCGGGGAATCAGATGCGGGGAATCAGAGGCGGGGAATCAGATGCAGGGAATCAGATGCAGGGAATCAGATGCGGGGAATCAGAGGCAGGGAATCAGAGGCTTGGAATCAGATGCAGGGAATCAGATGCGGGGAATCAGAGGCGGGGAATCAGAGCTGGGGAATCAGAGGTGGGGAATCAGAGTTAGGGTATCAGAGGCGGGGACTTAGATATGGGGAAACAGAGGCGGGGAATCAGAGGCGGGGAAACAGAGGCGGGGAATCAGATATGGGGAATCAGAGGTGGGGAATCAGAGGCAGGGAATCAGATGTACGGAATCAGAGATGGGGAATCAGAGGCAGGGAATCAGAATCAGAAGCAGGGAATCAGAGGCCGGGAATCAGAGGCCGGAATCAGATGCCGGGAATAAGAGGCTGGGAATCAGAGGTGGGGAATCAGAGTCCGGGAATCAGAGATGGGGATTCAGAGGCGGGGAATGAGATATGGGGAATCAGAGGCGGGGAATCAGAGGCGGGGAAACAGATGTGGGGAATCAGATATGGGGAATCAGAAGTGGCGAATCAAAGGCGGTGAATCAGAGATGGGGAATCAGAGGCCGGGAATCAGAGTCAGGGAATCAAACACGTGGAATCAGAGGCGGGAAATCAGAGCAGGGGAATCAGAGGCGGGGAATCAGAGTTGGGGAATCAGAGGCGGGGAATCAGACGCAGGGAATCAATATGGGAAATCAGAGGTGGGGAATCAGAGGTTGGGAATCAGAGGAAGGGAATCAGAGGCGAGGAATCAGAGCTGGGGAATCAGAGGCGGGGAATCAGAATTGGGGAATCAGAGATGGGGAATCAGAGATGGGGAATCAGAGGCGGGGAATCAGACGCGGGGAATCAGAGGTGGTGAATCAGAGATGTGGAATCAGAGGCGGGGAATCAGAGGCAGGGAATCAGACGCGGGGAATCAGAGGCGGGGAATCAGAGGCGGGGAATCATAGCTGGCGAATCAGAGGTGGGGAATCAGAGGCGGGGAAGCAGAGGCGGGGAATCAGATATGTGGAATCAGAGGTGGGGAATCAGAGGTTGTGAATCAGAGATGGGGAATCAGAGGCGGGGAATCAGAGGCCGGTAATCAGACGCGGGGAATCAGAGGCGGGGATTCAGAGCTCGGGAATCAGAGGCGGGGAATGTGAGTTGGGGAATCAGAGGCGGGGAATCAGATATGGGGAATCAGAGGCGGGGAGTCAGAGGCGGGGAAACAGAGGCGAGAAATCAGATATGGGGAATCAGAAGTGGGGAATCAGGGGCGGAGTATCAGTGGCAGGGAATCAGAGGCGGGATATCAGATATGGGGAAACAGAGGTGGGGAATCAGAGGCAGGGAAACAGAGGTGGGGAATCAGATATGGGGAATCAGAGGTGGGGAATCAGAGGTTGGGAAACAGAGGCAGGGAATCAGAGGCGGGGAGTCAGAGGCGGGGAATCAGAGGCAGGGAATCAGATGTGCGGAATCAGAGATGGGGAATCAGAGGCAGCGAATCAGAGGCGGGGAACCAGAGGCGGGGAATCAGAGGCGGAGGATCAGAGCCTGGGAATCAGAGGCGGGGAATCAGAGGCGGGGAAACAGAGGCAGGGAAACAGATATGGGGACTCAGAGGTGGGTAATCAGAGGTTGGGAATCAGAGGCAGGGAATCAGAGGCAGGGAATCAGAGGCAGGGAATCAGAGTTGGGGAATCAGAGGCGGGGAATCAGAGGCAGGGAATCAGAGGCGGGGAATCAGAGGCAGGGAATCAGATATGGGGAAACAGAGGTGGGGAATCAGAGGTGGGTAAATAGAGGCGGGGAATCAGATATGGGGAAACAGAGGCGGGGAATCAGAGGCGTGGAAACAGAGGCGGGGAATCAGATATGGGGAATCAGAGGTGGGGAATCAGAGGTTGGGAATCAGAGGCAGGGAATCAGAGGCTGGGAATCAGATGCAGGGAATCAGATGCGGGTATCAGAGGCGGGGAATCAGAGCTGGGGAATAAGAGGTGGGGAATCAGAGTTGGGGAATCAGAGGCGGGGACTTAGATATGAGGAAACAGAGGTGGGGAATCAGAGTTGGGGAATCAGAGGCGGGGACAGATATGAGGAAACAGAGGCGGGGAATCAGAGGCGGGGAAACAGAGGCAGGGAATCAGATATGGGGAATCAGAGGTGGGGAATCAGAGGCAGGGAATCAGATGTGCGGAATCAGAGATGGGGAATCAGAGGCAGGGAATCAGAATCAGAAGCAGGGAATAAGACGCGGGGAATCAGAGGCGGGGAATCAGAGCTGGGGAAGCAGAGGCAGTGAATCAGAGGCGGGGAATCAGAGGCAGGGAATCGGATGTGCGGAATCAGAGATGGGGAATCAGAGGTGGGGAATCAGAGGCGGTGAATCAGACATGGGTAATCAGAGGCGGGGAATCAGAGGCAGGAAATCAGACACGGGGAATCAGAGGCGGGGAATCAGAGCTGGGAAATTAGAGGCAGGGAATCAGAGTTGGGGATTCAGAGGCGGGGAATCAGATATGGGGAAAAAGAGGCGGGGAATCAGAGGCGGGCAAATAGAGGCGGGGAATCAGATATGGCAAAACAGAGGCGGGGAATCAAAGGCGGGGAAACAGAGGCGGAGAATCAGATATGGGGAATCAGAGGTGGGGAATCAGAGGTTGGGAATCAGAGGCAGGGAATCAGAGGCTGGGAATCAGATGCAGGGAATCAGATGCGGGGAATCAGAGGTGGGGAATCAGAGCTGGGGTATCAGAGGTGGGGAATCAAAGTTGGGGAATCAGAGGCGGGGACTTAGATATGGGGAATCAGAGGCGTGGAATCAGATATGGGGAAACAGGGGCGGGGAATCAGAGGCGGGGAAACAGATGCGGGGAATCAGATATGGGCAATCAGAGGTGTGGAATCAGAGGTTGGGAATCAGAGGCAGGGAATCAGAGGCGGGGAAACAGAGGCGGGGAATCAGATATGGGGAATCAGAGGTGGCGAATCAAAGGCGGTGAAACAGAGATGGGGAATCAGGGCAGGGAATCAGAGGCAGGGAATCAAACACGGGGAATCAGAGCTGGTGAATCAGAGGCGGGGAATTAGAGTTGTGGAATCAGAGGAGGGTAATCAGAGGCGGGGAAACAGAGGCGGGGAATCAGATATGGGGAATCGGAGGTGGGGAATCAGAGGTTGGGAATCAGAGGCATGGAATCAGAGGCGGGGCATCAGAAGCGGGGAATCAGAGGCAGGGAATCAGATGTGCGGAATCGGAGATGGGGAATCAGAGGCAGGGAATCAGAGGCTGGGAATCAGAGGCGGGGAATCAGAGGCCTTGAATCAGATATGGGGAAACAGAGGTGGGGAATCAGAGGTTGGGAATCAGGGCAGGGAATCAGAGGCTTGGAATCAGATGCAGGGAATCAGATGCGGGGAATCAGAGGCGGGGAATCAGAGCTGGGGAATCAGAGGTGGGGAATCAGAGTTGGGGAATCAGAGGCGGGGACTTAGATATGGGGAAACAGAGGCGGGGAATCAGAGGCGGGGAAACAGAGGCGGGGAATCAGATATGGGGAATCAGAGGTGGGGAATCAGAGGCAGGGAATCAGATGTACGGAATCAGAGATGGGGAATCAGAGGCAGGGAATCAGAATCAGAAGCAGGGAATCAGAGGCCGGGAATCAGAGGCCGGAATCAGATGCCGGGAATAAGAGGCTGGGAATCAGAGGTGGGGAATCAGAGTCCGGGAATCAGAGATGTGGATTCAGAGGCGGGGAATGAGATATGGGGAATCAGAGGCGGGGAATCAGAGGCGGGGAAACAGATGTGGGGAATCAGATATGGGGAATCAGAGGTGGCGAATCAAAGGCGGTGAATCAGAGATGGGGAATCAGAGGCCGGGAATCAGAGGCAGGGAATCAAACACGTGGAATCAGAGGCGGGGAATCAGAGCAGGGGAATCAGAGGCGGGGAATCAGAGTTGGGGAATCAGAGGCGGGGAATCAGATGCAGGGAATCAATATGGGAAATCAGAGGCGGGGAATCAGAGGTTGGGAATCAGAGGAAGGGAATCAGAGGCGAGGAATCAGAGCTGGGGAATCAGAGGCAGGGAATCAGAATTGGGGAATCACAGATGGGGAATCAGAGATGGGGAATCAGAGGCGGGGAATCAGACGCGGGTAATCAGAGGTGGTGAATCAGAGTTGGGGAATCAGAGGCGGGGAATCAGATATGGGGAATCAGAGGCGGGGAGTCAGAGGCGGGGAAACAGAGGCGAGAAATCAGATATGGGGAATCAGAGGTGGGGAATCAGGGGCGGAGTATCAGTGGCAGGGAATCAGAGGCGGGAAATCAGAGGCCGGGAATCAGAGGCGGTGAATCAGAGGCGGGGAATCAGAGGCAGGGAATCGGATGTGCGGAATCAGAGATGGGGAATCAGAGGTGGGGAATCAGAGGCGGTGAATCAGACATGGGTAATCAGAGGCGGGGAATCAGAGGCAGGAAATCAGACACGGGGAATCGGAGGCGGGGAATCAGAGGCGGGGAATCAGATATTGGGAAACAGGGGCGGGGAATCAGAGGCGGGGAAACAGAGGCGGGGAATCAGATATGGGGAATCGGAGGTGTGGAATCAGAGGTTGGGAATCAGAGGCAGGGAATCAGAGGCGGGGAAACAGAGGCAGGGAATCAGATCTGGGGAATCAGTGGCGGGGAAGTAGAGTTTGGGAATCAGAGGCGGGGAATCAGAGGCGGGGAAACAGAGGCGGGGAATCAGAGGTGGGCAAATAGAGGCGGGGAATCAGATATGGGGAAACAGAGGCGGTGAATCAGAGGCGTGGAAACAGAGGCGGGGAATCAGATATGGGGAATCAGAGGTGGGGAATCAGAGGTTGGGAATCAGAGGCAGGGAATCAGAGGCTGGGAATCAGATGCAGGGAATCAGATGCGGGTATCAGAGGCGGGGAATCAGAGCTGGGGAATCAGAGGTGGGGAATCAGAGTTGGGGAATCAGAGGCGGGGACTTAGATATGAGGAAACAGAGGTGGGGAATCAGAGTTGGGGAATCAGAGGCGGGGACTTAGATATGAGGAAACAGAGGCGGGGAATCAGAGGCGGGGAAACAGAGGCAGGGAATCAGATATGGGGAATCAGAGGTGGGGAATCAGAGGCAGGGAATCAGATGTGCGGAATCAGAGATGGGGAATCAGAGGCAGGGAATCAGAATCAGAAGCAGGGAATAAGACGCGGGGAATCAGAGGCGGGGAATCAGAGCTGGGGAAGCAGATGCAGTGAATCAGAGGCGGGGAATCAGAGGCAGGGAATCGGATGTGCGGAATCAGAGATGGGGAATCAGAGGTGGGGAATCAGAGGCGGTGAATCAGACATGGGTAATCAGAGGCGGGGAATCAGAGGCAGGAAATCAGACACGGGGAATCAGAGGCGGGGAATCAGAGCTGGGAAATTAGAGGCAGGGAATCAGAGTTGGGGATTCAGAGGCGGGGAATCAGATATGGGGAAAGAGAGGCGGGGAATCAGAGGCGGGCAAATAGAGGCGGGGAATCAGATATGGGGAAACAGAGGCGGGGAATCAGAGGCGGGGAAACAGAGGCGGGGAATCAGATATGGGGAATCAGAGGTGGGGAATCAGAGGTTGGGAATCAGAGGCAGGGAATCAGAGTCTGGGAATCAGATGCAGGGAATCAGATGCGGGGAATCAGAGGCGGGGAATCAGAGCTGGGGTATCAGAGGATGGGAATCAAAGTTGGGGAGTCAGAGGCGGGGACTTAGATATGGGGAATCAGAGGCGTGGAATCAGATATGGGGAAACAGGGGCGGGGAATCAGAGGCGGGGAAACAGAGGCGAGAAATCAGATATGGGGAATCAGAAGTGGGGAATCAGGGGCGGAGTATCAGTGGCAGGGAATCAGAGGCGGGATATCAGATATGGGGAAACAGAGGTGGGGAATCAGAGGCAGGGAAACAGAGGTGGGGAATCAGATATGGGGAATCAGAGGTGGGGAATCAGAGGTTGGGAAACAGAGGCAGGGAATCAGAGGCGGGGAGTCAGAGGCGGGGAATCAGAGGCAGGGAATCAGATGTGCGGAATCAGAGATGGGGAATCAGAGGCAGCGAATCAGAGGCGGGGAACCAGAGGCGGGGAATCAGAGGCGGAGGATCAGAGCCTGGGAATCAGAGGCGGGGAATCAGAGGCGGGGAAACAGAGGCAGGGAAACAGATATGGGGACTCAGAGGTGGGTAATCAGAGGTTGGGAATCAGAGGCAGGGAATCAGAGGCAGGGAATCAGAGGCAGGGAATCAGAGTTGGGGAATCAGAGGCGGGGAATCAGAGGCAGGGAATCAGAGGCGGGGAATCAGAGGCAGGGAATCAGATATGGGGAAACAGAGGTGGGGAATCAGAGGTGGGTAAATAGAGGCGGGGAATCAGATATGGGGAAACAGAGGCGGGGAATCAGAGGCGTGGAAACAGAGGCGGGGAATCAGATATGGGGAATCAGAGGTGGGGAATCAGAGGTTGGGAATCAGAGGCAGGGAATCAGAGGCTGGGAATCAGATGCAGGGAATCAGATGCGGGTATCAGAGGCGGGGAATCAGAGCTGGGGAATAAGAGGTGGGGAATCAGAGTTGGGGAATCAGAGGCGGGGACTTAGATATGAGGAAACAGAGGTGGGGAATCAGAGTTGGGGAATCAGAGGCGGGGACAGATATGAGGAAACAGAGGCGGGGAATCAGAGGCGGGGAAACAGAGGCAGGGAATCAGATATGGGGAATCAGAGGTGGGGAATCAGAGGCAGGGAATCAGATGTGCGGAATCAGAGATGGGGAATCAGAGGCAGGGAATCAGAATCAGAAGCAGGGAATAAGACGCGGGGAATCAGAGGCGGGGAATCAGAGCTGGGGAAGCAGAGGCAGTGAATCAGAGGCGGGGAATCAGAGGCAGGGAATCGGATGTGCGGAATCAGAGATGGGGAATCAGAGGTGGGGAATCAGAGGCGGTGAATCAGACATGGGTAATCAGAGGCGGGGAATCAGAGGCAGGAAATCAGACACGGGGAATCAGAGGCGGGGAATCAGAGCTGGGAAATTAGAGGCAGGGAATCAGAGTTGGGGATTCAGAGGCGGGGAATCAGATATGGGGAAAAAGAGGCGGGGAATCAGAGGCGGGCAAATAGAGGCGGGGAATCAGATATGGCAAAACAGAGGCGGGGAATCAAAGGCGGGGAAACAGAGGCGGAGAATCAGATATGGGGAATCAGAGGTGGGGAATCAGAGGTTGGGAATCAGAGGCAGGGAATCAGAGGCTGGGAATCAGATGCAGGGAATCAGATGCGGGGAATCAGAGGTGGGGAATCAGAGCTGGGGTATCAGAGGTGGGGAATCAAAGTTGGGGAATCAGAGGCGGGGACTTAGATATGGGGAATCAGAGGCGTGGAATCAGATATGGGGAAACAGGGGCGGGGAATCAGAGGCGGGGAAACAGATGCGGGGAATCAGATATGGGCAATCAGAGGTGTGGAATCAGAGGTTGGGAATCAGAGGCAGGGAATCAGAGGCGGGGAAACAGAGGCGGGGAATCAGATATGGGGAATCAGAGGTGGCGAATCAAAGGCGGTGAAACAGAGATGGGGAATCAGGGCAGGGAATCAGAGGCAGGGAATCAAACACGGGGAATCAGAGCTGGTGAATCAGAGGCGGGGAATTAGAGTTGTGGAATCAGAGGAGGGTAATCAGAGGCGGGGAAACAGAGGCGGGGAATCAGATATGGGGAATCGGAGGTGGGGAATCAGAGGTTGGGAATCAGAGGCATGGAATCAGAGGCGGGGCATCAGAAGCGGGGAATCAGAGGCAGGGAATCAGATGTGCGGAATCGGAGATGGGGAATCAGAGGCAGGGAATCAGAGGCTGGGAATCAGAGGCGGGGAATCAGAGGCCTTGAATCAGATATGGGGAAACAGAGGTGGGGAATCAGAGGTTGGGAATCAGGGCAGGGAATCAGAGGCTTGGAATCAGATGCAGGGAATCAGATGCGGGGAATCAGAGGCGGGGAATCAGAGCTGGGGAATCAGAGGTGGGGAATCAGAGTTGGGGAATCAGAGGCGGGGACTTAGATATGGGGAAACAGAGGCGGGGAATCAGAGGCGGGGAAACAGAGGCGGGGAATCAGATATGGGGAATCAGAGGTGGGGAATCAGAGGCAGGGAATCAGATGTACGGAATCAGAGATGGGGAATCAGAGGCAGGGAATCAGAATCAGAAGCAGGGAATCAGAGGCCGGGAATCAGAGGCCGGAATCAGATGCCGGGAATAAGAGGCTGGGAATCAGAGGTGGGGAATCAGAGTCCGGGAATCAGAGATGTGGATTCAGAGGCGGGGAATGAGATATGGGGAATCAGAGGCGGGGAATCAGAGGCGGGGAAACAGATGTGGGGAATCAGATATGGGGAATCAGAGGTGGCGAATCAAAGGCGGTGAATCAGAGATGGGGAATCAGAGGCCGGGAATCAGAGGCAGGGAATCAAACACGTGGAATCAGAGGCGGGGAATCAGAGCAGGGGAATCAGAGGCGGGGAATCAGAGTTGGGGAATCAGAGGCGGGGAATCAGATGCAGGGAATCAATATGGGAAATCAGAGGCGGGGAATCAGAGGTTGGGAATCAGAGGAAGGGAATCAGAGGCGAGGAATCAGAGCTGGGGAATCAGAGGCAGGGAATCAGAATTGGGGAATCACAGATGGGGAATCAGAGATGGGGAATCAGAGGCGGGGAATCAGACGCGGGTAATCAGAGGTGGTGAATCAGAGTTGGGGAATCAGAGGCGGGGAATCAGATATGGGGAATCAGAGGCGGGGAGTCAGAGGCGGGGAAACAGAGGCGAGAAATCAGATATGGGGAATCAGAGGTGGGGAATCAGGGGCGGAGTATCAGTGGCAGGGAATCAGAGGCGGGAAATCAGAGGCCGGGAATCAGAGGCGGTGAATCAGAGGCGGGGAATCAGAGGCAGGGAATCGGATGTGCGGAATCAGAGATGGGGAATCAGAGGTGGGGAATCAGAGGCGGTGAATCAGACATGGGTAATCAGAGGCGGGGAATCAGAGGCAGGAAATCAGACACGGGGAATCGGAGGCGGGGAATCAGAGGCGGGGAATCAGATATGGGGAAACAGGGGCGGGGAATCAGAGGCGGGGAAACAGAGGCGGGGAATCAGATATGGGGAATCGGAGGTGTGGAATCAGAGGTTGGGAATCAGAGGCAGGGAATCAGAGGCGGGGAAACAGAGGCAGGGAATCAGATCTGGGGAATCAGTGGCGGGGAAGTAGAGTTTGGGAATCAGAGGCGGGGAATCAGAGGCGGGGAAACAGAGGCGGGGAATCAGAGGTGGGCAAATAGAGGCGGGGAATCAGATATGGGGAAACAGAGGCGGTGAATCAGAGGCGTGGAAACAGAGGCGGGGAATCAGATATGGGGAATCAGAGGTGGGGAATCAGAGGTTGGGAATCAGAGGCAGGGAATCAGAGGCTGGGAATCAGATGCAGGGAATCAGATGCGGGTATCAGAGGCGGGGAATCAGAGCTGGGGAATCAGAGGTGGGGAATCAGAGTTGGGGAATCAGAGGCGGGGACTTAGATATGAGGAAACAGAGGTGGGGAATCAGAGTTGGGGAATCAGAGGCGGGGACTTAGATATGAGGAAACAGAGGCGGGGAATCAGAGGCGGGGAAACAGAGGCAGGGAATCAGATATGGGGAATCAGAGGTGGGGAATCAGAGGCAGGGAATCAGATGTGCGGAATCAGAGATGGGGAATCAGAGGCAGGGAATCAGAATCAGAAGCAGGGAATAAGACGCGGGGAATCAGAGGCGGGGAATCAGAGCTGGGGAAGCAGATGCAGTGAATCAGAGGCGGGGAATCAGAGGCAGGGAATCGGATGTGCGGAATCAGAGATGGGGAATCAGAGGTGGGGAATCAGAGGCGGTGAATCAGACATGGGTAATCAGAGGCGGGGAATCAGAGGCAGGAAATCAGACACGGGGAATCAGAGGCGGGGAATCAGAGCTGGGAAATTAGAGGCAGGGAATCAGAGTTGGGGATTCAGACGCGGGGAATCAGATATGGGGAAAGAGAGGCGGGGAATCAGAGGCGGGCAAATAGAGGCGGGGAATCAGATATGGGGAAACAGAGGCGGGGAATCAGAGGCGGGGAAACAGAGGCGGGGAATCAGATATGGGGAATCAGAGGTGGGGAATCAGAGGTTGGGAATCAGAGGCAGGGAATCAGAGTCTGGGAATCAGATGCAGGGAATCAGATGCGGGGAATCAGAGGCGGGGAATCAGAGCTGGGGTATCAGAGGATGGGAATCAAAGTTGGGGAGTCAGAGGCGGGGACTTAGATATGGGGAATCAGAGGCGTGGAATCAGATATGGGGAAACAGGGGCGGGGAATCAGAGGCGGGGAAACAGATGCGGGGAATCAGATATGGGCAATCAGAGGTGTGGAATCAGAGGTTGGGAATCAGAGGCAGGGAATCAGAGGCGGGGAAACAGAGGCGGGGAATCAGATATGGGGAATCAGAGGTGGCGAATCAAAGGCGGTGAAACAGAGATGGGGAATCAGGGCAGGGAATCAGAGGCAGGGAATCAAACACGGGGAATCAGAGCTGGGGAATCAGAGGCGGGGAATTAGAGTTGTGGAATCAGAGGAGGGGAATCAGAGGCGGGGAAACAGAGGCGGGGAATCAGATATGGGGAATCAGAGGTGGGGAATCAGAGGTTGGGAATCAGAGGCATGGAATCAGAGGCGGGGCATCAGACGCGGGGAATCAGAGGCAGGGAATCAGATGTGCGGAATCGGAGATGGGGAATCAGAGGCAGGGAATCAGAGGCTGGGAATCAGAGGCGGGGAATCAGAGGCCGGGAATCAGATATGGGGAAACAGAGGTGGGGAATCAGAGGCGGGGAAACAGAGGCGGGGAATCAGATATGGGGAATCAGAGGTGGGGAATCAGAGGTTGGGAATCAGAGGAAGGGAATCAGAGGCTTGGAATCAGATGCAGGGAATCAGATGCGGGGAATCAGAGGCGGGGAATCAGAGCTGGGGAATCAGAGGTGGGGAATCAGAGTTGGGGAATCAGATGCGGGGACTTAGATATGGGGAAACAGAGGCGGGGAATCAGAGGCGGGGAAACAGAGGCGGGGATTCAGATATGGGGAATCAGAGGTGGGGAATCAGAAGCAGGGAATCAGAGGCCGGGAATCAGAGGCCGGAATCAGATGCCGGGAATAAGAGGCTGGGAATCAGAGGTGGGGAATCAGAGTCCGGGAATCAGAGATGGGGATTCAGAGGCGGGGAATGAGATATGGGGAATCAGAGGCGGGGAATCAGAGGCGGGGAAACAGATGTGGGGAATCAGATATGGGGAATCAGAGGTGGCGAATCAAAGGCGGTGAATCAGAGATGGGGAATCAGAGGCCGGGAATCAGAGGCAGGGAATCAAACACGTGGAATCAGAGGCGGGGAATCAGAGGTGGGGAATCAGAGGTTGGGAATCAGAGGAAGGGAATCAGAGGTGAGGAATCAGAGCTGGGGAATCAGAGGCGGGGAATCAGAATTGGGGAATCAGAGATGGGGAATCAGAGATGGGGAATCAGAGGCGGGGAATCAGATGCGGGGAATCAGAGGTGGTGAATCAGAGTTGGGGAATCAGAGGCGGGGAATCAGATATGGGGAATCAGAGGCGGGGAGTCAGAGGCGGGGAAACAGAGGCGAGAAATCAGATATGGGGAATCAGAGGTGGGGAATCAGGGGCGGAGTATCAGTGGCAGGGAATCAGAGGCGGGAAATCAGAGGCCGGGAATCAGAGGCGGTGAATCAGAGGCGGGGAATCAGAGGCAGGGAATCGGATGTGCGGAATCAGAGATGGGGAATCAGATATGGGGAATCAGAGGTGGCGAATCAAAGGCGGTGAATCAGAGATGGGGAATCAGAGGCCGGGAATCAGAGGCAGGGAATCAAACACGTGGAATCAGAGGCGGGGAATCAGAGGTGGGGAATCAGAGGTTGGGAATCAGAGGAAGGGAATCAGAGGTGAGGAATCAGAGCTGGGGAATCAGAGGCGGGGAATCAGAATTGGGGAATCAGAGATGGGGAATCAGAGATGGGGAATCAGAGGCGGGGAATCAGATGCGGGGAATCAGAGGTGGTGAATCAGAGTTGGGGAATCAGAGGCGGGGAATCAGATATGGGGAATCAGAGGCGGGGAGTCAGAGGCGGGGAAACAGAGGCGAGAAATCAGATATGGGGAATCAGAGGTGGGGAATCAGGGGCGGAGTATCAGTGGCAGGGAATCAGAGGCGGGAAATCAGAGGCCGGGAATCAGAGGCGGTGAATCAGAGGCGGGGAATCAGAGGCAGGGAATCGGATGTGCGGAATCAGAGATGGGGAATCAGAGGTGGGGAATCAGAGGCGGTGAATCAGACATGGGTAATCAGAGGCGGGGAATCAGAGGCAGGAAATCAGACACGGGGAATCAGAGGCGGGGAATCAGAGCTGGGGAATTAGATGCAGGGAATTAGAGGCGGGGAAACAGAGGCGGGGAATCAGATATGGGTAATTGGATGCGGGGAATCAGAGGCGGGGAATCAGAGCTGGGGAATCAGAGCCGGGGAATCAGAGTTGGTGCATCAGAGGTGGGGAATTAGATATGGGGAAACAGAGGCGGGGAATCAGAGGCGGGGAAACAGAGGCGGGGAATCAGATATGGGGAATCAGAGGTGGGGAATCAGAGGCAGGGAATTAGATGTGCGGAATCAGAGATGGGGAATCAGAGGCAGGGAATCAGAATCAGAAGCGGGGAATCAGAGGCCGGGAATCAGAGGCCTGGAATCAGATGCTGGGAATAAGAGGCCTGGAATCAGAGGTGGGGAATCAGAGTCCGGGAATCAGAGATGGGGATTCAGAGGCGGGGAATGAGATATGGAGAATCAGAGGCGGGGAATCAGAGGCGGGGAAACAGAGGTGGGGAATCAGATATGGGGAATCAGAGGTGGCGAATCAAAGGCGGTGAATCAGAGATGGGGAATCAGAGGCAGGGAATCAGAGGCAGGGAATCAAACACGGGGAATCAGAGGCGGGGAATCAGAGCTGGGGAATCAGAGGCGGGGAATCAGAGTTGGGGAATCAGAGGCGGGGAATCAGATATGGGGAAACAGGGGCGGGGAATCAGAGGGGGGGAAACAGAGGCGGGGAATCAGATATGGGGAATCAGAGGTGTGGAATCAGAGGTTGGGAATCAGAGGCAGGGAATCAGAGGCGGGGAAACAGAGGCAGGGAATCAGATCTGGGGAATCAGTGGCGGGGAAGTAGAGTTTGGGAATCAGAGGCGGGGAAACAGAGGCGGGGAATCAAACACGGGGAATCAGAGGTGGGGAATCAGAGGTTGGGAATCAGACGCGGGTAATCAGAGGTGGTGAATCAGAGTTGGGGAATCAGAGGCGGGGAATCAGATATGGGGAATCAGAGGCGGGGAGTCAGAGGCGGGTAACAGAGGCGAGAAATCAGATATGGGGAATCAGAGGTGGGGAATCAGGGGCGGAGTATCAGTGGCAGGGAATCAGAGGCGGGAAATCAGAGGCCGGGAATCAGAGGCGGTGAATCAGAGGCGGGGAATCAGAGGCAGGGAATCGGATGTGCGGAATCAGAGATGGGGAATCAGAGGTGGGGAATCAGAGGCGGTGAATCAGACATGGGTAATCAGAGGCGGGGAATCAGAGGCAGGAAATCAGACACGGGGAATCGGAGGCGGGAAATCAGAGGCGGGGAATCAGATATGGGGAAACAGGGGCGGGGAATCAGAGGCGGGGAAACAGAGGCGGGGAATCAGATATGGGGAATCGGAGGTGTGGAATCAGAGGTTGGGAATCAGAGGCAGGGAATCAGAGGCGGGGAAACAGAGGCAGGGAATCAGATCTGGGGAATCAGTGGCGGGGAAGTAGAGTTTGGGAATCAGAGGCGGGGAATCAGAGGCGGGGAAACAGAGGCGGGGAATCAGAGGTGGGCAAATAGAGGCGGGGAATCAGATATGGGGAAACAGAGGCGGGGAATCAGAAGCGGGGTATCAGTGGCAGGGAATCAGAGGCGGGATATCAGAGGCCGGGAATCAGAGGCGGTGAATCAGAGGCGGGGAATCAGAGGCAGGGAATCGGATGTGCGGAATCAGAGATGGGGAATCAGAGGTGGGGAATCAGAGGCGGTGAATCAGACATGGGTAATCAGAGGCGGGGAATCAGAGGCAGGAAATCATAGCTGGCGAATCAGAGGTGGGGAATCAGAGGCGGGGAAGCAGAGGCGGGGAATCAGATATGTGGAATCAGAGGTGGGGAATCAGAGGTTGTGAATCAGAGATGGGGAATCAGAGGCGGGGAATCAGAGGCCGGTAATCAGACGCGGGGAATCAGAGGCGGGGATTCAGAGCTCGGGAATCAGAGGCGGGGAATCTGAGTTGGGGAATCAGAGGCGGGGAATCAGATATGGGGAATCAGAGGCAGGGAGTCAGAGGCGGGGAAACAGAGGCGAGAAATCAGATATGGGGAATCAGAAGTGGGGAATCAGGGGCGGAGTATCAGTGGCAGGGAATCAGAGGCGGGATATCAGATATGGGGAAACAGAGGTGGGGAATCAGAGGCAGGGAAACAGAGGTGGGGAATCAGATATGGGGAATCAGAGGTGGGGAATCAGAGGTTGGGAAACAGAGGCAGGGAATCAGAGGCGGGGAGTCAGAGGCGGGGAATCAGAGGCAGGGAATCAGATGTGCGGAATCAGAGAATGGGAATCAGAGGCAGCGAATCAGAGGCGGGGAACCAGAGGCGGGGAATCAGAGGCGGAGGATCAGAGCCTGGGAATCAGAGGCGGGGAATCAGAGGCGGGGAAACAGAGGCGGGGAAACAGATATGGGGACTCAGAGGTGGGTAATCAGAGGTTGGGAATCAGAGGCAGGGAATCAGAGGCAGGGAATCAGAGGCAGGGAATCAGAGTTGGGGAATCAGAGGCGGGGAATCAGAGGCAGGGAATCAGAGGCGGGGAATCAGAGGCAGGGAATCAGATATGGGGAAACAGAGGTGGGGAATCAGAGGTGGGTAAATAGAGGCGGGGAATCAGATATGGGGAAACAGAGGCGGGGAATCAGAGGCGTGGAAACAGAGGCGGGGAATCAGATATGGGGAATCAGAGGTGGGGAATCAGAGGTTGGGAATCAGAGGCAGGGAATCAGAGGCTGGGAATCAGATGCAGGGAATCAGATGCGGGTATCAGAGGCGGGGAATCAGAGCTGGGGAATAAGAGGTGGGGAATCAGAGTTGGGGAATCAGAGGCGGGGACTTAGATATGAGGAAACAGAGGTGGGGAATCAGAGTTGGGGAATCAGAGGCGGGGACAGATATGAGGAAACAGAGGCGGGGAATCAGAGGCGGGGAAACAGAGGCAGGGAATCAGATATGGGGAATCAGAGGTGGGGAATCAGAGGCAGGGAATCAGATGTGCGGAATCAGAGATGGGGAATCAGAGGCAGGGAATCAGAATCAGAAGCAGGGAATAAGACGCGGGGAATCAGAGGCGGGGAATCAGAGCTGGGGAAGCAGAGGCAGTGAATCAGAGGCGGGGAATCAGAGGCAGGGAATCGGATGTGCGGAATCAGAGATGGGGAATCAGAGGTGGAGAATCAGAGGCGGTGAATCAGACATGGGTAATCAGAGGCGGGGAATCAGAGGCAGGAAATCAGACACGGGGAATCAGAGGCGGGGAATCAGAGCTGGGAAATTAGAGGCAGGGAATCAGAGTTGGGGATTCAGAGGCGGGGAATCAGATATGGGGAAAAAGAGGCGGGGAATCAGAGGCGGGCAAATAGAGGCGGGGAATCAGATATGGCAAAACAGAGGCGGGGAATCAAAGGCGGGGAAACAGAGGCGGAGAATCAGATATGGGGAATCAGAGGTGGGGAATCAGAGGTTGGGAATCAGAGGCAGGGAATCAGAGGCTGGGAATCAGATGCAGGGAATCAGATGCGGGGAATCAGAGGTGGGGAATCAGAGCTGGGGTATCAGAGGTGGGGACTCAAAGTTGGGGAATCAGAGGCGGGGACTTAGATATGGGGAATCAGAGGCGTGGAATCAGATATGGGGAAACAGGGGCGGGGAATCAGAGGCGGGGAAACAGATGCGGGGAATCAGATATGGGCAATCAGAGGTGTGGAATCAGAGGTTGGGAATCAGAGGCAGGGAATCAGAGGCGGGGAAACAGAGGCGGGGAATCAGATATGGGGAATCAGAGGTGGCGAATCAAAGGCGGTGAAACAGAGATGGGGAATCAGGGCAGGGAATCAGAGGCAGGGAATCAAACACGGGGAATCAGAGCTGGTGAATCAGAGGCGGGGAATTAGAGTTGTGGAATCAGAGGAGGGGAATCAGAGGCGGGGAAACAGAGGCGGGGAATCAGATATGGGGAATCAGAGGTGGGGAATCAGAGGTTGGGAATCAGAGGCATGGAATCAGAGGCGGGGCATCAGAAGCGGGGAATCAGAGGCAGGGAATCAGATGTGCGGAATCGGTGATGGGGAATCAGAGGCAGGGAATCAGAGGCTGGGAATCAGAGGCGGGGAATCAGAGGCCTTGAATCAGATCTGGGGAAACAGAGGTGGGGAATCAGAGGTTGGGAATCAGGGCAGGGAATCAGAGGCTTGGAATCAGATGCAGGGAATCAGATGCGGGGAATCAGAGGCGGGGAATCAGAGCTGGGGAATCAGAGGTGGGGAATCAGAGTTGGGGAATCAGAGGCGGGGACTTAGATATGGGGAAACAGAGGCGGGGAATCAGAGGCGGGGAAACAGAGGCGGGGAATCAGATATGGGGAATCAGAGGTGGGGAATCAGAGGCAGGGAATCAGATGTACGGAATCAGAGATGGGGAATCAGAGGCAGGGAATCAGAATCAGAAGCAGGGAATCAGAGGCCGGGAATCAGAGGCCGGAATCAGATGCCGGGAATAAGAGGCTGGGAATCAGAGGTGGGGAATCAGAGTCCGGGAATCAGAGATGTGGATTCAGAGGCGGGGAATGAGATATGGGGAATCAGAGGCGGGGAATCAGAGGCGGGGAAACAGATGTGGGGAATCAGATATGGGGAATCAGAGGTGGCGAATCAAAGGCGGTGAATCAGAGATGGGGAATCAGAGG
The DNA here is from genome assembly GCF_036971445.1 of Narcine bancroftii. NCBI lineage: Eukaryota > Metazoa > Chordata > Chondrichthyes > Torpediniformes > Narcinidae > Narcine > Narcine bancroftii. The sequence goes on along the minus strand of NC_091470.1, from coordinate 136,202,581 downwards.
CCGGGAATCAGAGGCAGGGAATCAAACACGTGGAATCAGAGGCGGGGAATCAGAGCAGGGGAATCAGAGGCGGGGAATCAGAGTTGGGGAATCAGAGGCGGGGAATCAGATGCAGGGAATCAATATGGGAAATCAGAGGCGGGGAATCAGAGGTTGGGAATCAGAGGAAGGGAATCAGAGGCGAGGAATCAGAGCTGGGGAATCAGAGGCAGGGAATCAGAATTGGGGAATCACAGATGGGGAATCAGAGATGGGGAATCAGAGGCGGGGAATCAGACGCGGGGAATCAGAGGTGGTGAATCAGAGTTGGGGTATCAGAGGCGGGGAATCAGATATGGGGAATCAGAGGCGGGGAGTCAGAGGCGGGGAAACAGAGGCGAGAAATCAGATATGGGGAATCAGAGGTGGGGAATCAGGGGCGGAGTATCAGTGGCAGGGAATCAGAGGCGGGAAATCAGAGGCCGGGAATCAGAGGCGGTGAATCAGAGGCGGGGAATCAGAGGCAGGGAATCGGATGTGCGGAATCAGAGATGGGGAATCAGAGGTGGGGAATCAGAGGCGGTGAATCAGACATGGGTAATCAGAGGCGGGGAATCAGAGGCAGGAAATAAGACACGGGGAATCGGAGGCGGGGAATCAGAGGCGGGGAATCAGATATGGGGAAACAGGGGCGGGGAATCAGAGGCGGGGAAACAGAGGCGGGGAATCAGATATGGGGAATCGGAGGTGTGGAATCAGAGGTTGGGAATCAGAGGCAGGGAATCAGAGGCGGGGAAACAGAGGCAGGGAATCAGATCTGGGGAATCAGTGGCGGGGAAGTAGAGTTTGGGAATCAGAGGCGGGGAATCAGAGGCGGGGAAACAGAGGCGGGGAATCAGAGGTGGGCAAATAGAGGCGGGGAATCAGATATGGGGAAACAGAGGCGGGGAATCAGAGGCGTGGAAACAGAGGCGGGGAATCAGATATGGGGAATCAGAGGTGGGGAATCAGAGGTTGGGAATCAGAGGCAGGGAATCAGAGGCTGGGAATCAGATGCAGGGAATCAGATGCGGGTATCAGAGGCGGGGAATCAGAGCTGGGGAATCAGAGGTGGGGAATCAGAGTTGGGGAATCAGAGGCGGGGACTTAGATATGAGGAAACAGAGGTGGGGAATCAGAGTTGGGGAATCAGAGGCGGGGACTTAGATATGAGGAAACTGAGGCGGGGAATCAGAGGCGGGGAAACAGAGGCAGGGAATCAGATATGGGGAATCAGAGGTGGGGAATCAGAGGCAGGGAATCAGATGTGCGGAATCAGAGATGGGGAATCAGAGGCAGGGAATCAGAATCAGAAGCAGGGAATAAGACGCGGGGAATCAGAGGCGGGGAATCAGAGCTGGGGAAGCAGAGGCAGTGAATCAGAGGCGGGGAATCAGAGGCAGGGAATCGGATGTGCGGAATCAGAGATGGGGAATCAGAGGTGGGGAATCAGAGGCGGTGAATCAGACATGGGTAATCAGAGGCGGGGAATCAGAGGCAGGAAATCAGACACGGGGAATCAGAGGCGGGGAATCAGAGCTGGGAAATTAGAGGCAGGGAATCAGAGTTGGGGATTCAGAGGCGGGGAATCAGATATGGGGAAAGAGAGGCGGGGAATCAGAGGCGGGCAAATAGAGGCGGGGAATCAGATATGGGGAAACAGAGGCGGGGAATCAGAGGCGGGGAAACAGAGGCGGGGAATCAGATATGGGGAATCAGAGGTGGGGAATCAGAGGTTGGGAATCAGAGGCAGGGAATCAGAGGCTGGGAATCAGATGCAGGGAATCAGATGCGGGGAATCAGAGGCGGGGAATCAGAGCTGGGGTATCAGAGGATGGGAATCAAAGTTGGGGAATCAGAGGCGGGGACTTAGATATGGGGAATCAGAGGCGTGGAATCAGATATGGGGAAACAGGGGCGGGGAATCAGAGGCGGGGAAACAGATGCGGGGAATCAGATATGGGCAATCAGAGGTGTGGAATCAGAGGTTGGGAATCAGAGGCAGGGAATCAGAGGCGGGGAAACAGAGGCGGGGAATCAGATATGGGGAATCAGAGGTGGCGAATCAAAGGCGGTGAAACAGAGATGGGGAATCAGGGCAGGGAATCAGAGGCAGGGAATCAAACACGGGGAATCAGAGCTGGGGAATCAGAGGCGGGGAATTAGAGTTGTGGAATCAGAGGAGGGGAATCAGAGGCGGGGAAACAGAGGCGGGGAATCAGATATGGGGAATCAGAGGTGGGGAATCAGAGGTTGGGAATCAGAGGCATGGAATCAGAGGCGGGGCATCAGACGCGGGGAATCAGAGGCAGGGAATCAGATGTGTGGAATCGGAGATGGGGAATCAGAGGCAGGGAATCAGAGGCTGGGAATAAGAGGCGGGGAATCAGAGGCCGGGAATCAGATATGGGGAAACAGAGGTGGGGAATCAGAGGCGGGGAAACAGAGGCGGGGAATCAGATATGGGGAATCAGAGGTGGGGAATCAGAGGTTGGGAATCAGAGGAAGGGAATCAGAGGCTTGGAATCAGATGCAGGGAATCAGATGCGGGGAATCAGAGGCGGGGAATCAGAGCTGGGGAATCAGAGGTGGGGAATCAGAGTTGGGGAATCAGAGGCGGGGACTTAGATATGGGGAAACAGAGGCGGGGAATCAGAGGCGGGGAAACAGAGGCGGGGATTCAGATATGGGGAATCAGAGGTGGGGAATCAGAAGCAGGGAATCAGAGGCCGGGAATCAGAGGCCGGAATCAGATGCCGGGAATAAGAGGCTGGGAATCAGAGGTGGGGAATCAGAGTCCGGGAATCAGAGATGGGGATTCAGAGGCGGGGAATGAGATATGGGGAATCAGAGGCGGGGAATCAGAGGCGGGGAAACAGATGTGGGGAATCAGATATGGGGAATCAGAGGTGGCGAATCAAAGGCGGTGAATCAGAGATGGGGAATCAGAGGCCGGGAATCAGAGGCAGGGAATCAAACACGTGGAATCAGAGGCGGGGAATCAGAGGTGGGGAATCAGAGGTTGGGAATCAGAGGAAGGGAATCAGAGGCGAGGAATCAGAGCTGGGGAATCAGAGGCGGGGAATCAGAATTGGGGAATCAGAGATGGGGAATCAGAGATGGGGAATCAGAGGCGGGGAATCAGATGCGGGGAATCAGAGGTGGTGAATCAGAGTTGGGGAATCAGAGGCGGGGAATCAGATATGGGGAATCAGAGGCGGGGAGTCAGAGGCGGGGAAACAGAGGCGAGAAATCAGATATGGGGAATCAGAGGTGGGGAATCAGGGGCGGAGTATCAGTGGCAGGGAATCAGAGGCGGGAAATCAGAGGCCGGGAATCAGAGGCGGTGAATCAGAGGCGGGGAATCAGAGGCAGGGAATCGGATGTGCGGAATCAGAGATGGGGAATCAGAGGTGGGGAATCAGAGGCGGTGAATCAGACATGGGTAATCAGAGGCGGGGAATCAGAGGCAGGAAATCAGACACGGGGAATCAGAGGCGGGGAATCAGAGCTGGGGAATTAGATGCAGGGAATTAGAGGCGGGGAAACAGAGGCGGGGAATCAGATATGGGTAATTGGATGCGGGGAATCAGAGGCGGGGAATCAGAGCTGGGGAATCAGAGCCGGGGAATCAGAGTTGGTGCATCAGAGGTGGGGAATTAGATATGGGGAAACAGAGGCGGGGAATCAGAGGCGGGGAAACAGAGGCGGGGAATCAGATATGGGGAATCAGAGGTGGGGAATCAGAGGCAGGGAATTAGATGTGCGGAATCAGAGATGGGGAATCAGAGGCAGGGAATCAGAATCAGAAGCGGGGAATCAGAGGCCGGGAATCAGAGGCCTGGAATCAGATGCTGGGAATAAGAGGCCTGGAATCAGAGGTGGGGAATCAGAGTCCGGGAATCAGAGATGGGGATTCAGAGGCGGGGAATGAGATATGGAGAATCAGAGGCGGGGAATCAGAGGCGGGGAAACAGAGGTGGGGAATCAGATATGGGGAATCAGAGGTGGCGAATCAAAGGCGGTGAATCAGAGATGGGGAATCAGAGGCAGGGAATCAGAGGCAGGGAATCAAACACGGGGAATCAGAGGCGGGGAATCAGAGCTGGGGAATCAGAGGCGGGGAATCAGAGTTGGGGAATCAGAGGCGGGGAATCAGATATGGGGAAACAGGGGCGGGGAATCAGAGGCGGGGAAACAGAGGCGGGGAATCAGATATGGGGAATCAGAGGTGTGGAATCAGAGGTTGGGAATCAGAGGCAGGGAATCAGAGGCGGGGAAACAGAGGCAGGGAATCAGATCTGGGGAATCAGTGGCGGGGAAGTAGAGTTTGGGAATCAGAGGCGGGGAATCAGAGGCGGGGAAACAGAGGCGGGGAATCAAACACGGGGAATCAGAGGTGGGGAATCAGAGGTTTGGAATCAGAGGCGGGGAATCAGAGGCGGGGAATCAGAGGCAGGGAATCAGATGTGCGGAATCGGAGATGGGGAATCAGAGGCAAGAAATCAGAGGCGGGGAATCAGAGGCGGGGAATCAGAGGCCGGGAATCAGATATGGTGAAACAGAGGCGGGAAATCAGAGGCGGGGAAACAGAGGCGGGTAATCAGATATGGGGAATCAGAGGTGGGGAATCAGAGTTTGGGAATCAGAGGCAGGGAATCAGAGGCTTGGAATCAGATGCAGGGAATCAGATGCGGGGAATCAGAGGCGGGGAATCAGAGCTGGGGAATCAGAGGTGGGGAATCAGAGTTGGGGAATCAGAGGCGGGGACTTAGATATTGGGAAACAGAGGCGGGGAATCAGAGGCGGGGAAACAGAGGCGGGGAATCAGATATGGGGAATCAGAGGTGGGAATCAGAGGCAGGGAATCAGATGTGCGGAATCAGAGATGGGGAATCAGAGGCCGGGAATCAGAGACCGGAATCAGATGCCGGGAATACGAGGCCGGGAATCAGAGGTGGGGAATCAGATTCCGGGAATCAGAGATGGGGATTCAGAGGCGGGGAATGAGATATGGGGAATCAGAGGCGGGGAATCAAAGGCGGGGAAACAGAGGCGGGGAATCAGATATGGGGAATCAGAGGTGGGGAATCAGGGGCGGGGTATCAGTGGCAGGGAATCAGAGGCGGGAAATCAGAGGCCGGGAATCAGAGGCGGTGAATCAGAGGCAGGGAATCAGAGGCAGGGAATCGGATGCGGGGAATCAGAGGCGGGGAATCAGAGGTGGGGAATCAGACTCCGGGAATCAGAGATGGGGATTCAGAGGCGGGGAATGAGATATGGGGAATCAGAGGCGGGGAATCAGAGGCGGGGAAACAGAGGCGGGGAATCAGATATGGGGAATCAGAGGTGGGGAATCAGAGGTGGGGTATCAGTGGCAGGGAATCAGAGGCGGGAAATCAGAGGCCGCGAATCAGAGGCGGTGAATCAGAGGCGGGGAATCAGAGGCAGGGAATCGGATGTGCGGAATCAGAGATGGGGAATCAGAGGTGGGGAATCAGAGGCAGTGAATCAGACATGGGTAATCAGAGGCGGGGAATCAGAGGCAGGAAATCAGACACGGGGAATCAGAGGCGTGGAATCAGAGCTGGGGAATTAGATGCAGGGAATCAGAGTTGGGGATTCAGAGGCGGGGAATCAGATATGGGGAAACAGAGGTGGGGAATCAGAGGTGGGCAAATAGAGGCGGGGAATCAGATATGGGGAAACAGAGGCGGGGAATCAGAGGCGTGGAAACAGAGGCGGGGAATCAGATATGGGGAATCAGAGGTGGGCAATCAGAGGTTGGGAATCAGAGGCAGGGAATCAGAGGCTGGGAATCAGATGCAGGGAACCAGATGCGGGGATCAGAGGCGGGGAATCAGAGCTGGGGAATCAGAGGTGGGGAATCAGAGTTGGGGAATCAGAGGCGGGGCTTAGATATGGGGAAACAGAGGCGGGGAATCAGAGGCGGGGAAACAGATGCGGGGAATCAGATATGGGGAATCAGAGGTGGGGAATCTGAGGCAGGGAATCAGATGTGCGGAATCAGAGATGGGGAATCAGAGGCAGGGAATCAGAATCAGAAGCAGGGAATAAGACGCGGGGAATCAGAGGTGGGGAATCAGAGCTGGGGAAGCAGAGGCAGTGAATCTGAGGCGGGGAATCAGAGGCAGGGAATCGGATGTGCGGAATCAGAGATGGGGAATCAGAGGTGGGGAATCAGAGGCGGTGAATCAGACATGGGTAATCAGAGGCGGGTAATCAGAGGCAGAAATTCAGACACGGGGAATCAGAGGCGGGGAATCAGAGCTGGGAAATTAGAGGCAGGGAATCAGAGTTGGGGATTCAGAGGCGGGGAATCAGATATGGGGAAACAGAGGCGGGGAATCAGAGGCGGGCAAATAGAGGCGGGGAATCAGATATGGGGAAACAGAGGCGGGGAATCAGAGGCGGGGAAACAGAGGCGGGGAATCAGATATGGGGAATCAGAGGTGGGGAATCAGAGGTTGGGAATCAGAGGCAGGGAATCAGAGGCTGGGAATCAGATGCAGGGAATCAGATGCGGGGAATCAGAGCTGGGGAATCAGAGGTGGGGAATCAAAGTTGGGGAATCAGAGGCGGGGACTTAGATATGGGGAATCAGAGGCTGGGAATCAGATATGGGGAAACAGGGGCGGGGAATCAGAGGCGGGGAAACAGAGGCGGGGAATCAGATATGGGGAATCAGAGGTGTGGAATCAGAGGTTGGGAATCAGAGCTGGGGATTCAGAGGCGGGGAATTAGAGTTGGGGAATCAGAGGAGGGGAATCAGAGGCGGGGAAACAGAGGCGGGGAATCAGATATGGGGAATCAGAGGCGGGGAATCAGAGGTTGGGAATCAGCGGCAGGGAATCAGAGGCGGGGAATCAGAGGCGGGGAATTAGAGGCAGGGAATCAGATGTGCGGAATCGGAGATGGGGAATCAGAGGCAGGGAATCAGAGGCGGGGAATCAGAGGTGGGGAATCAGAGGCCGGGAATCAGATATGGGGAAACAGAGGCGGGGAATCAGAGGCGGGGAAACAGAGGCGGGGAATCAGATATGGGGAATCAGAGGTGGGGAATCAGAGTTTGGGAATCAGGGGCAGGGAATCAGAGGCTTGGAATCAGATGCAGGGAATCAGATGCGGGGAATCAGAGGCGGGGAATAAAAGCTGGGGAATCAGAGGTGGGGAATCAGAGTTGGGGAATCAGAGGCGGGGACTTAGATATTGGGAAACAGAGGTGGGGAATCAGAGGCGGGGAAACAGAGGCGGGGAATCAGATATGGGGAATCAGAGGTGGGGAATCAGGAGCGGGGTATCAGTGGCAGGGAATCAGAGGCGGGATATCAGAGGCCGGGAATCAGAGGCGGTGAATCAGAGGCGGGGAATCAGAGGCAGGGAATCGGATGTGCGGAATCAGAGATGGGGAATCAGAGGTGGGGAATCAGAGGCGGTGAATCAGACATGGGTAATCACAGGCGGGGAATCAGAGGCAGGAAATCAGACACGGGGAATCGGAGGCGGGGAATCAGAGCTGGGGAATTAGATGCAGGGAATCAGAGTTGGGGATTCAGAGGCGGGGAATCAGATATGGGGAAACAGAGGTGGGGAATCAGAGGTGGGCAAATAGAGGCGGGGAATCAGATATGGGGAAACAGAGGCGGGGAATCAGAGGCGTGGAAACAGAGGCGGGGAATCAGATATGGGGAATCAGAGGTGGGGAATCAGTGGTTGGGAATCAGAGGCAGGGAATCAGAGGCTGGGAATCAGATGCAGAGAATCAGATGCGGGGATCAGAGGCGGGGAATCAGAGCTGGGGAATCAGAGTTGGGGAATCAGAGGCGGGTATTTAGATATGGGGAAACAGAGGCGGGGAATCAGAGGCGGGGAAACAGAGGCGGGGAATCAGATATGGGGAATCAGAGGTGGGGAATCAGAGGCAGGGAATCAGATGTGCGGAATCAGAGATGGGCGATCAGAGGCAGGGAATCAGAATCAGAAGCAGGGAATAAGACGCGGGGAATCAGAGGCAGGGAATCAGAGCTGGGGAAGCAGAGGCAGTGAATCTGAGGCGGGGAATCAGAGGCAGGGAATCGGATGTGCGGAATCAGAGATGGGGAATCAGAGGTGGGGAATCAGAGGCGGTGAATCAGACATGGGTAATCAGAGTCGGGGAATCAGAGGCAGGAATTCAGACACGGGGAATCAGAGGTGGGGAATCAGAGCTGGGAAATTAGAGGCGGGGAATCAGAGTTGGGGATTCAGAGGCGGGGAATCAGATATGGGGAAACAGAGGCGGGGAATCAGAGGCGGGCAAATAGAGGCGGGGAATCAGATATGGGGAAACAGAGGCGGGGAATCAGAGGCGGGGAAACAGAGGCGGGGAATCAGATATGGGGAATCAGAGGTGGGGAATCAGAGGTTGGGAATCAGAGGCAGGGAATCAGAGGCTGGGAATCAGATGCAGGGAATCAGATGCGTGGAATCAGAGGCGGGGAATCAGAGCTGGAGAATCAGAGGTGGGGAATCAAAGTTGGGGAATCAGTGGCGGGGACTTAGATATTGGGAAACAGAGGCGGGGAATCAGAGGCGGTGAAGCAGAGGCGGGGAATCAGACATGGGTAATCAGAGGCGGGGAATCAGAGGCAGGAAATCAGACACGGGGAATCAGAGGCGGGGAATCAGAGCTGGGAAATTAGAGGCAGGGAATCAGAGTTGGGGATTCAGAGGCGGGGAATCAGATATGGGGAAACAGAGGCGGGGAATCAGAGGCGGGCAAATAGAGGCGGGGAATCAGATATGGGGAAACAGAGGCGTGGAATCAGAGGCGGGGAAACAGAGGCGGGGAATCAGATATGGGGAATCAGAGGTGGGGAATCAGAGGTTGGGAATCAGAGGCAGGGAATCAGAGGCTGGGAATCAGATGCAGGGAATCAGATGCGGGGAATCAGAGGCGGGGAATCAGAGCTGGGGAATCAGAGGTGGGGAATCAAAGTTGGGGAATCAGAGGCGGGGACTTAGATATGGGGAAACAGAGGTGGGGAATCAGAGGCGGGGAAACAGAGGCGGGGAATCAGATATGGGGAATCAGAGGTGGGGAATCAGAGGCAGGGAATTAGATGTGCGGAATCAGAAATGGGGAATCAGAGGCAGGGAATCAGAATCAGAAGCAGGGAATCAGAGGCCGGGAATCAGAGGCCGGAATCAGATGCCGGGAATAAGAGGCCGGGAATCAGAGTCCGGGAATCAGAGTCCGGGAATCAGAGATGGGGAATCAGAGGCGGGGAGTGAGATATGGGGAATCAGAGGCGGGGAATCACAGGCGGGGAAACAGAGGCGAGGAATCAGATATGGGGAATCAGAGGTGGCGAATCAAAGGCGGTGAATCAGAGATGGGGAATCAGAGGCGGGGAATGAGAGGCAGGGAATCAAACACGGGGAATCAGAGGTGGGGAATCAGAGCTGGGTTATCAGAGGCGGGGAATCAGAGTTGGGGAATCAGAGGCGGGGAATCAGAGCTGGGGAATCAGAGGTGGGGAATCAGAGTCGGGGAATCAGAGGCAGGGAATCGGATGTGCGGAATCGGAGATGGGGAATCAGAGGTGGGGAATCAGAGGCGGTGAATCTGAGATGGGGAATCAGAGGCGGGGAATCAGAGGCAGGATATCAGACACGGGGATTCAGAGGCTGGGAATCAGACGGGGGGAATCAAAGGCGGGGAATCAGAGCTGGGGAATCAGAGGCAGGGAATCAGAGTTGGGGATTCAGAGGCGGGGAATCAGATATGGGGAAACAGAGGCGGGGAATCAGAGGCGGGCAAACAGAGGCGGGGAATTAGATATGGGGAATCAGAGGTTGGGAATCAGAGGTGGTGAATCAGAGATGGGGAATCACAGGCGGGGAATCAGAGGCAGGGAATAGAACGCGGGGAATCAGAGGCAGGGAATCAGAGCTGGGGTATCAGAGGCGGGGAATCATAGTTGGGAATCAGAGGCGGGGAATCAGATATGGGGAAACAGAGGCGGGGAATCAGAGGCGGGGAAACAGAGGCGGGGAATCAGATATGGGGAATCGGATGCGGGGAATCAGAGGCGGGGAATCAGAGCTGGGGAATCAGAGGCGGGGAATCAGAGTTGGTGCATCAGAGGTGGGGAATTAGATATGGGGAAACAGAGGCGGGGAATCAGAGGCGGGGAAACAGAGGCGGGGAATCAGATATGGGGAATCAGAGGTGGGGAATCAGAGGCAGGGAATCAGATGTGCGGAATCAGAGATGGGGAATCAGAGGCAGGGAATCAGAATCAGAAGCGGGGAATCAGAGGCCTGGAATCAGATGCTGGGAATAAGAGGCCGGGAATCAGAGGTGGGGAATCAGAGTCCGGGAATCAGAGATTGGGATTAAAAGGCGGGGAATGAGGTATGGAGAATCAGAGGCGGGGAATCAGAGGCGGGGAAACAGAGGTGGGGTATCAGATATGGGGAATCAGAGGTGGCGAATCAAAGGCGGTGAATCAGAGATGTGGAATCAGAGGCAGGGAATCAGAGGCAGGGAATCAAACACGGGGAATCAGAGGCGGGGAATCAGAGCTGGGGAATCAGAGGCGGGGAATCAGAGTTGGGGAATCAAAGGCGGGGAATCAGATATGGGGAAACAGGGGCGGGGAATCAGAGGCGGGGAAACAGAGGCGGGGAATCAGATATGGGGAATCAGAGGTGTGGAATCAGAGGTTGGGAATCAGAGGCAGGGAATCAGAGGCGGGGAAACAGAGGCAGGGAATCAGATCTGGGGAATCAGTGGCGGGGAAGTAGAGTTGGGGAATCAGAGGCGGGGAATCAGAGGCGGGGAAACAGAGGCGGGGAATCAAACACGGGGAATCAGAGGTGGGGAATCAGAGGTTGGGAATCAGAGGCAGGGAATCAGAGGCGGGGAATCAGAGGCGGGGAATCAGAGGCAGGGAATCAGATGTGCGGAATCGGAGATGGGGAATCAGATGCAAGAAATCAGAGGCGGGGAATCAGAGGCGGGGAATCAGAGGCCGGGAATTAGATATGGTGAAACAGAGGCGGGGAATCAGAGGCGGGGAAACAGAGGCGGGGAATCAGATATGGGGAATCAGAGGTGGGGAATCAGAGTTTGGGAATCAGAGGCAGGGAATCAGAGGCTTGGAATCAGATGCAGGGAATCAGATGCGGGGAATCAGAGGCGGGGAATCAGAGCTGTGGAATCAGAGGTGGGGAATCAGAGTTGGGGAATCAGAGGCGGGGACTTAGATATTGGGAAACAGAGGCGGGGAATCAGAGGCGGGGAAACAGAGGCGGGGAATCAGAAATGGGGAATCAGAGGTTGGGAATCAGAGGCAGGGGATCAGATGTGCGGAATCAGAGATGGGGAATCAAAGGCAGGGAATCAGAATCAGAAGCAGGGAATCAGAGGCCGGGAATCAGAGGCAGGGAATCAGAGTTGGGGATTCAGAGGCGGGGAATCAGATATGGGGAAACAGAGGCGCGGAATCAGAGGCGGGCAAACAGAGGCGGGGAATTAGATATGGGGAATCAGAGCTGGGGAATCAGAGGCAGGGAATAGAACGCGGGGAATCAGAGGCAAGGAATCAGAGCTGGGGAATCAGAGGCGGGGAAACAGAGGCGGGGAAACAGAGGCGGGGAATCAGAAATGGGGAATCAGAGGTTGGGAATCAGAGGCGGGGAAACAGAGGCGGGGAATCAGATATGGGGAATCAGAGGTTGGGAATCAGAGGCAGGGGATCAGATGTGCGGAATCAGAGATGGGGAATCAAAGGCAGGGAATCAGAATCAGAAGCAGGGAATCAGAGCTGGGGAATCAGAGGCAGGGAATCAGAGTTGGGGATTCAGAGGCGGGGAATCAGATATGGGGAAACAGAGGCGGGGAATCAGAGGCGGGCAAACAGAGGCGGGGAATTAGATATGGGGAATCAGAGGTGGGGAATCAGAGGCAGGGAATAGAACGCGGGGAATCAGAGGCAAGGAATCAGAGCTGGGGAATCAGAGGCGGGGAATCATAGTGGGAATCAGAGGCGGGGAATCAGATATGGGGAAACAGAGGCGGGGAATCAGAGGCGGGGAAACAGAGGCGGGGATACAGATATGGGGAATCGGATGCGGGGAATCAGATGCGGGGAATCAGAGCTGGAGAATCAGAGGCGGGGAATCAGAGTTGGTGCATCAGAGGTGGGGAATTAGATATGGGGAAACAGAGGCGGGGAATCAAAGGCGGGGAAACAGAGGCGGGGAATCAGATATGGGGAATCAGAGGTGGGGAATCAGAGGCAGGGAATCAGATGTGCGGAATCAGAGATGGGGAATCAGAGGCAGGGAATCAGAATCAGAAGCGGGGAATCAGAGGCCTGGAATCAGATGCTGGGAATAAGAGGCCGGGAATCAGAGGTGGGGAATCAGAGTCCGGGAATCAGAGATTGGGATTAAAAGGCGGGGAATGAGATATGGAGAATCAGAGGCGGGGAATCAGAGGCGGGGAAAGAGAGGTGGGGAATCAGATATGGGGAATCAGTGGTGGCGAATCAAAGGCGGTGAATCAGAGATGGGGAATCAGAGGCGGGGAATCAGAGGCAGGGAATCAAACACGGGGAATCAGAGGCGGGGAATCAGAGCTGGGGAATCAGAGGCGGGGAATCAGAGTTGGGGAATCAGAGGCGGGGAATCAGATATGGGGAAACAGGGGCGGGGAATCAGAGGCGGGGAAACAGAGGTGGGGAATCAGATATGGGGAATCAGAGGTGTGGAATCAGAGGTTGGGAATCAGAGGCAGGGAATCAGAGGCGGGGAAACAGAGGCAGGGAATCAGATCTGGGGAATCAGTGGCGGGGAAGTAGAGTTGGGGAATCAGAGGCGGGGAATCAGAGGCGGGGAAACAGAGGCGGGGAATCAAACACGGGGAATCAGAGGTGGGGAATCAGAGGTTGGGAATCAGAGGCAGGGAATCAGAGGCGGGGAATCAGAGGCGGGGAATCAGAGGCAGGGAATCAGATGTGCGGAATCGGAGATGGGGAATCAGATGCAAGAAATCAGAGGCGGGGAATCAGAGGCGGGGAATCAGAGGCCGGGAATCAGATATGGTGAAACAGAGGCGGGGAATCAGAGGCGGGGAAACAGAGGCGGGGAATCAGATATGGGGAATCAGAGGTGGGGAATCAGAGTTTGGGAATCAGAGGCATGGAATCAGAGGCTTGGAATCAGATGCAGGGAATCAGATGCGGGGAATCAGAGGCGGGGAATCAGAGCTGTGGAATCAGAGGTGGTGAATCAGAGTTGGGGAATCAGAGGCGGGGACTTAGATATTGGGAAACAGAGGCGGGGAATCAGAGGCGAGGAAACAGAGGCGGGGAATCAGAAATGGGGAATCAGAGGTTGGGAATCAGAGGCAGGGGATCAGATGTGCGGAATCAGAGATGTGGAATCAAAGGCAGGGAATCAGAATCAGAAGCAGGGAATCAGAGGCCGGGAATCAGAGGCCGGAATCAGATGCCGGGAATAAGAGGCCGGGAATCAGAGGTGGGGAATCAGAGTCCGGGAATCAGAGATGGGGATTCAGAGGCGGGGAATGAGATATGGGGAATCAGAGGCGGGGAATCAGAGGCGGGGAAACAGAGGCAGGGAATCAGATATGGGGAATCAAAGGTAGGGAATCAGGGGCGGGGTATCAGTGGCAGGGAATCAGAGGCGGGAAATCAGAGGCCGGGAATCAGAGGCGGTGAATCAGAGGCGGTGAATCAGAGGCAGGGAATCGGATGTGCGGAATCAGAGATGGGGAATCAGAGGTGGGGAATCAGAGGCGGTGAATCAGACATGGGTAATCAGAGGCGGGGAATCAGAGGCAGGAAATCAGACACGGGGAATCAGAGGCGGGGAATTAGAGCTGGGGAATTAGATGCAGGGAATCAGAGTTGGGGATTCAGAGGCGGGGAATCAGATATGGGGAAATAGAGGTGGGGAACCAGAGTTGGGCAAATAGAGGCGGGGAATCCGATATGGGGAAACAGAGGCGGGGATTCAGAGGCGTGGAAACAGAGGCGGGGAATCAGATATGGGGAATCAGAGGTGGGGAATCAGAGGTTGGGAATCAGAGGCAGGGAATCAGAGGCTGGGAATCAGATGCAGGGAATCAGATGCGGGGATCAGAGGCGGGGAATCAGAGCTGGGGAATCAGAGGTGGCGAATCAGAGTTGGGGAATCAGAGGCGGGGACTTAGATATGGGGAAACAGAGGCGGGGAATCAGAGGCGGGAAACAGAGGCGGGGAATCAGATATTGTGAATCAGAGATGGGGAATCAGAGGCAGGGAATCAGAATCAGAAGCGGGGAATCAGAGGCCTGGAATCAGATGCTGGGAATAAGAGGCCGGGAATCAGAGGTGGGGAATCAGAGTCCGGGAATCAGAGATTGGGATTAAAAGGCGGGGAATGAGATATGGAGAATCAGAGGCGGGGAATCAGAGGCGGGGAAACAGAGGTGGGGAATCAGATATGGGGAATCAGAGGTGGCGAATCAAAGGCGGTGAATCAGAGATGGGGAATCAGAGGCAGGGAATCAGAGGCAGGGAATCAAACACGGGGAATCAGAGGCGGGGAATCAGAGCTGGGGAATCAGAGGCGGGGAATCAGAGTTGGGGAATCAAAGGCGGGGAATCAGATATGGGGAAACAGGGGCGGGGAATCAGAGGCGGGGAAACAGAGGCGGGGAATCAGATATGGGGAATCAGAGGTGTGGAATCAGAGGTTGGGAATCAGAGGCAGGGAATCAGAGGCGGGAAAACAGAGGCAGGGAATCAGATCTGGGGAATCAGTGGCGGGGAAGTAGAGTTGGGGAATCAGAGGCGGGGAATCAGAGGCGGGGAAACAGAGGCGGGGAATCAAACACGGGGAATCAGAGGTGGGGAATCAGAGGTTGGGAATCAGAGGCAGGGAATCAGAGGCGGGGAATCAGAGGCGGGGAATCAGAGGCAGGGAATCAGATGTGCGGAATCGGAGATGGGGAATCAAATGCAAGAAATCAGAGGCGGGGAATCAGAGGCGGGGAATCAGAGGCCGGGAATCAGATATGGTGAAACAGAGGCGGGGAATCAGAGGCGGGGAAACAGAGGCGGGGAATCAGATATGGGGAATCAGAGGTGGGGAATCAGAGTTTGGGAATCAGAGGCAGGGAATCAGAGGCTTGGAATCAGATGCAGGGAATCAGATGCGGGGAATCAGAGGCGGGGAATCAGAGCTGTGGAATCAGAGGTGGGGAATCAGAGTTTGGGAATCAGAGGCGGGGACTTAGATATTGGGAAACAGAGGCGGGGAATCACAGGCGGGGAAACAGAGGCGGGGAATCAGAAATGGGGAATCAGAGGTTGGGAATCAGAGGCAGGGGATCAGATGTGCGGAATCAGAGATGGGGAATCAAAGGCAGGGAATCAGAATCAGAAGCAGGGAATCAGAGGCCGGGAATCAGAGGCCGGAATCAGATGCCGGGAATAAGAGGCCGGGAATCAGAGGTGGGGAATCAGAGTCCGGGAATCAGAGATGGGGATTCAGAGGCGGGGAATGAGATATGGGGAATCAGAGGCTGGGAATCAGACGGGGGGAATCAAAGGCGGGGAATCAGAGCTGGGGAATCAGAGGCAGGGAATCAGAGTTGGGGATTCAGAGGCGGGGAATCAGATATGGGGAAACAGAGGCGGGGAATCAGAGGCGGGCAAACAGAGGCGTGGAATTAGATATGGGGAATCAGAGGTGGGGAATCAGAGGTGGTGAATCAGAGATGGGGAATCACAGGCGGGGAATCAGGCAGGGAATAGAACGCGGGGAATCAGAGGCAGGGAATCAGAGCTGGGGAATCAGAGGCGGGGAATCATAGTGGGAATCAGAGGCGGGGAATCAGATATGGGGAAACAGAGGCGGGGAATCAGAGGCGGGGAAACAGAGGCGGGGAATCAGATATGGGGAATCGGATGCGGTGAATCAGAGGCGGGGAATCAGAGCTGGGGAATCAGAGGCGGGGAATCAGAGTTGGTGCATCAGAGGTGGGGAATTAGATATGGGGAAACAGAGGCGGGGAATCAGAGGCGGGGAAACAGAGGCGGGGAATCAGATATGGGGAATCAGAGGTGGGGAATCAGAGGCAGGGAATCAGATGTGCGGAATCAGAGATGGGGAATCAGAGGCAGGGAATCAGAATCAGAAGCAGGGAATCAGAGGCCTGGAATCAGATGCTGGGAATAAGAGGCCGGGAATCAGAGGTGGGGAATCAGAGTCCGGGAATCAGAGATTGGGATTAAAAGGCGGGGAATGATATATGGAGAATCAGAGGCGGGGAAACAGAGGTGGGGAATCAGATATGGGGAATCAGTGGTGGCGAATCAAAGGCGGTGAATCAGAGATGGGGAATCAGAGGCAGGGAATCAGAGGCAGGGAATCAAACACGGGGAATCAGAGGCGGGGAATCAGAGCTGGGGAATCAGAGGCGGGGAATCAGAGTTGGGGAATCAAAGGCGGGGAATCAGATATGGGGAAACAGGGGCGGGGAATCAGAGGCGTGGAAACAGAGGCGGGGAATCAGATATGGGGAATCAAGGTGTGGAATCAGAGGTTCGGAATCAGAGGCAGGGAATCAGAGGCGGGGAAACAGAGGCAGGGAATCAGATCTGGGGATTCAGTGGCGGGGAAGTAGAGTTGGGGAATCAGAGGCGGGGAATCAGAGGTGGTGAATCAGAGATGGGGAATCACAGGCGGGGAATCAGGCAGGGAATAGAACGCGGGGAATCAGAGGCAGGGAATCAGAGCTGGGGAATCAGAGGCGGGGAATCATAGTGGGAATCAGAGGCGGGGAATCAGATATGGGGAAACAGAGGCGGGGAATCAGAGGCGGGGAAACAGAGGCGGGGAATCAGATATGGGGAATCGGATGCGGTGAATCAGAGGCGGGGAATCAGAGCTGGGGAATCAGAGGCGGGGAATCAGAGTTGGTGCATCAGAGGTGGGGAATTAGATATGGGGAAACAGAGGCGGGGAATCAGAGGCGGGGAAACAGAGGCGGGGAATCAGATATGGGGAATCAGAGGTGGGGAATCAGAGGCAGGGAATCAGATGTGCGGAATCAGAGATGGGGAATCAGAGGCAGGGAATCAGAATCAGAAGCAGGGAATCAGAGGCCTGGAATCAGATGCTGGGAATAAGAGGCCGGGAATCAGAGGTGGGGAATCAGAGTCCGGGAATCAGAGATTGGGATTAAAAGGCGGGGAATGATATATGGAGAATCAGAGGCGGGGAAACAGAGGTGGGGAATCAGATATGGGGAATCAGAGTTGGGGAATCAAAGGCGGGGAATCAGATATGGGGAAACAGGGGCGGGGAATCAGAGGCGTGGAAACAGAGGCGGGGAATCAGATATGGGGAATCAGAGGTGTGGAATCAGAGGTTCGGAATCAGAGGCAGGGAATCAGAGGCGGGGAAACAGAGGCAGGGAATCAGAGGCGGGGAAACAGAGGCGGGGAATCAGATATGGGGAATCAGAGGTGGGGAATCAGAGGCAGGGAATCAGATGTGCGGAATCAGAGATGGGGAATCAGAGGCAGGGAATCAGAGTTGGTGCATCAGAGGTGGGGAATTAGATATGGGGAAACAGAGGCGGGGAATCAGAGGCGGGGAAACAGAGGCGGGGAATCAGATATGGGGAATCAGAGGTGGGGAATCAGAGGCAGGGAATCAGATGTGCGGAATCAGAGATGGGGAATCAGAGGCAGGGAATCAGAATCAGAAGCAGGGAATCAGAGGCCTGGAATCAGATGCTGGGAATAAGAGGCCGGGAATCAGAGGTGGGGAATCAGAGTCCGGGAATCAGAGATTGGGATTAAAAGGCGGGGAATGATATATGGAGAATCAGAGGCGGGGAAACAGAGGTGGGGAATCAGATATGGGGAATCAGAGTTGGGGAATCAAAGGCGGGGAATCAGATATGGGGAAACAGAGGTGTGGAATCAGAGGTTCGGAATCAGAGGCAGGGAATCAGAGGCGGGGAAACAGAGGCAGGGAATCAGATCTGGGGAATCAGTGGCGGGGAAGTAGAGTTGGGGAATCAGAGGCGGGGAATCAGAGGCGGGGAAACAGAGGCGGGGAATCAAACACGGGGAATCAGAGGTGGGGAATCAGAGATTGGGAATCAGAGGCAGGGAATCAGAGGCGGGGAATCAGAGGCGGGGAATCAGAGGCAGGGAATCAGATGTGCGGAATCGGAGATGGGGAATCAGATGCAAGAAATCAGAGGCGGGGAATCAGAGGCGGGGAATCAGAGGCCGGGAATCAGATATGGTGAAACAGAGGCGGGGAATCAGAGGCGGGGAAACAGAGGCGGGGAATCAGATATGGGGAATCAGAGGTGGGGAATCAGAGTTTGGGAATCAGAGGCAGGGAATCAGAGGCTTGGAATCAGATGCAGGGAATCAGATGCGGGGAATCAGAGGCGGGGAATCAGAGCTGTGGAATCAGAGGTGGGGAATCAGAGTTGGGGAATCAGAGGCGGGGACTTAGATATTGGGAAACAGAGGCGGGGAATCAGAGGCGGGGAAACAGAGGCGGGGAATCAGAAATGGGGAATCAGAGGTTGGGAATCAGAGGCAGGGGATCAGATGTGCGGATTCAGAGATGGGGAATCAAAGGCAGGGAATCAGAATCAGAAGCAGGGAATCAGAGGCCGGGAATCAGAGGCCGGAATCAGATGCCGGGAATAAGAGGCCGGGAATCAGAGGTGGGGAATCAGAGTCCGGGAATCAGAGATGGGGATTCAGAGGCGGGGAATGAGATATGGGGAATCAGAGGCTGGGAATCAGACGGGGGGAATCAAAGGCGGGGAATCAGAGCTGGGGAATCAGAGGCAGGGAATCAGAGTTGGGGATTCAGAGGCGGGGAATCAGATATGGGGAAACAGAGGCGGGGAATCAGAGGCGGGCAAACAGAGGCGGGGAATTAGATATGGGGAATCAGAGGTGGGGAATCAGAGGTGGTGAATCAGAGATGGGGAATCACAGGCGGGGAATCAGAGGCAGGGAATAGAACGCGGGGAATCAGAGGCAGGGAATCA
The DNA here is from genome assembly GCF_036971445.1 of Narcine bancroftii. Classification (NCBI taxonomy): domain Eukaryota; kingdom Metazoa; phylum Chordata; class Chondrichthyes; order Torpediniformes; family Narcinidae; genus Narcine; species Narcine bancroftii. The sequence goes on along the minus strand of NC_091470.1, from coordinate 136,183,448 downwards.
GAGCTGGGGAATCAGAGGCGGGGAATCATAGTGGGAATCAGAGGCGGGGAATCAGATATGGGGAAACAGAGGCGGGGAATCAGAGGCGGGGAAACAGAGGCGGGGAATCAGATATGGGGAATCGGATGCGGGGAATCAGAGGCGGGGAATCAGAGCTGGGGAATCAGAGGTGGGGAATCAGAGTTGGTGCATCAGAGGTGGGGAATTAGATATGGGGAAACAGAGGCGGGGAATCAGAGGCGGGGAAACTGAGGCGGGGAATCAGATATGGGGAATCAGAGGTGGGGAATCAGAGGCAGGGAATCAGATGTGCGGAATCAGAGATGGGGAATCAGAGGCAGGGAATCAGAATCAGAAGCGGGGAATCAGAGGCCTGGAATCAGATGCTGGGAATAAGAGGCCGGGAATCAGAGGTGGGGAATCAGAGTCCGGGAATCAGAGATTGGGATTAAAAGGCGGGGAATGAGATATGGAGAATCAGAGGCGGGGAATCAGAGGCGGGGATACAGAGGTGGGGAATCAGATATGGGGAATCAGTGGTGGCGAATCAAAGGCGGTGAATCAGAGATGGGGAATCAGAGGCGGGGAATCAGAGGCAGGGAATCAAACACGGGGAATCAGAGGCGGGGAATCAGAGCTGGGGAATCAGAGGCGGGGAATCAGATTTGGGGAATCAGAGGCGGGGAATCAGATATGGGGAAACAGGGGCGGGGAATCAGAGGCGGGGAAACAGAGGCGGGGAATCAGATATGGGGAATCAGAGGTGTGGAATCAGAGGTTGGGAATCAGAGGCAGGGAATCAGAGGCGGGGAATCAGAGGCGGGGAATCAGAGGCAGGGAATCAGATGTGCGGAATCGGAGATGGGGAATCAGATGCAAGAAATCAGAGGCGGGGAATCAGAGGCGGGGAATCAGAGGCCGGGAATTAGATATGGTGAAACAGAGGCGGGGAATCAGAGGCGGGGAAACAGAGGCGGGGAATCAGATATGGGGAATCAGAGGTGGGGAATCAGAGTTTGGGAATCAGAGGCAGGGAATCAGAGGCTTGGAATCAGATGCAGGGAATCAGATGCGGGGAATCAGAGGCGGGGAATCAGAGGCGGGGAATCAGAGGCCGGGAATTAGATATGGTGAAACAGAGGCGGGGAATCAGAGGCGGGGAAACAGAGGCGGGGAATCAGATATGGGGAATCAGAGGTGGGGAATCAGAGTTTGGGAATCAGAGGCAGGGAATCAGAGGCTTGGAATCAGATGCAGGGAATCAGATGCGGGGAATCAGAGGCGGGGAATCAGAGCTGTGGAATCAGAGGTGGGGAATCAGAGTTGGGGAATCAGAGGCGGGGACTTAGATATTGGGAAACAGAGGCGGGGAATCAGAGGCGGGGAAACAGAGGCGGGGAATCAGAAATGGGGAATCAGAGGTTGGGAATCAGAGGCAGGGGATCAGATGTGCGGAATCAGAGATGGGGAATCAAAGGCAGGGAATCAGAATCAGAAGCAGGGAATCAGAGGCCGGGAATCAGAGGCAGGGAATCAGAGTTGGGGATTCAGAGGCGGGGAATCAGATATGGGGAAACAGAGGCGCGGAATCAGAGGCGGGCAAACAGAGGCGGGGAATTAGATATGGGGAATCAGAGCTGGGGAATCAGAGGCAGGGAATAGAACGCGGGGAATCAGAGGCAAGGAATCAGAGCTGGGGAATCAGAGGCGGGGAAACAGAGGCGGGGAAACAGAGGCGGGGAATCAGAAATGGGGAATCAGAGGTTGGGAATCAGAGGCGGGGAAACAGAGGCGGGGAATCAGATATGGGGAATCAGAGGTTGGGAATCAGAGGCAGGGGATCAGATGTGCGGAATCAGAGATGGGGAATCAAAGGCAGGGAATCAGAATCAGAAGCAGGGAATCAGAGCTGGGGAATCAGAGGCAGGGAATCAGAGTTGGGGATTCAGAGGCGGGGAATCAGATATGGGGAAACAGAGGCGGGGAATCAGAGGCGGGCAAACAGAGGCGGGGAATTAGATATGGGGAATCAGAGGTGGGGAATCAGAGGCAGGGAATAGAACGCGGGGAATCAGAGGCAAGGAATCAGAGCTGGGGAATCAGAGGCGGGGAATCATAGTGGGAATCAGAGGCGGGGAATCAGATATGGGGAAACAGAGGCGGGGAATCAGAGGCGGGGAAACAGAGGCGGGGATTCAGATATGGGGAATCGGATGCGGGGAATCAGATGCGGGGAATCAGAGCTGGAGAATCAGAGGCGGGGAATCAGAGTTGGTGCATCAGAGGTGGGGAATTAGATATGGGGAAACAGAGGCGGGGAATCAAAGGCGGGGAAACAGAGGCGGGGAATCAGATATGGGGAATCAGAGGTGGGGAATCAGAGGCAGGGAATCAGATGTGCGGAATCAGAGATGGGGAATCAGAGGCAGGGAATCAGAATCAGAAGCGGGGAATCAGAGGCCTGGAATCAGATGCTGGGAATAAGAGGCCGGGAATCAGAGGTGGGGAATCAGAGTCCGGGAATCAGAGATTGGGATTAAAAGGCGGGGAATGAGATATGGAGAATCAGAGGCGGGGAATCAGAGGCGGGGAAAGAGAGGTGGGGAATCAGATATGGGGAATCAGTGGTGGCGAATCAAAGGCGGTGAATCAGAGATGGGGAATCAGAGGCGGGGAATCAGAGGCAGGGAATCAAACACGGGGAATCAGAGGCGGGGAATCAGAGCTGGGGAATCAGAGGCGGGGAATCAGAGTTGGGGAATCAGAGGCGGGGAATCAGATATGGGGAAACAGGGGCGGGGAATCAGAGGCGGGGAAACAGAGGTGGGGAATCAGATATGGGGAATCAGAGGTGTGGAATCAGAGGTTGGGAATCAGAGGCAGGGAATCAGAGGCGGGGAAACAGAGGCAGGGAATCAGATCTGGGGAATCAGTGGCGGGGAAGTAGAGTTGGGGAATCAGAGGCGGGGAATCAGAGGCGGGGAAACAGAGGCGGGGAATCAAACACGGGGAATCAGAGGTGGGGAATCAGAGGTTGGGAATCAGAGGCAGGGAATCAGAGGCGGGGAATCAGAGGCGGGGAATCAGAGGCAGGGAATCAGATGTGCGGAATCGGAGATGGGGAATCAGATGCAAGAAATCAGAGGCGGGGAATCAGAGGCGGGGAATCAGAGGCCGGGAATCAGATATGGTGAAACAGAGGCGGGGAATCAGAGGCGGGGAAACAGAGGCGGGGAATCAGATATGGGGAATCAGAGGTGGGGAATCAGAGTTTGGGAATCAGAGGCATGGAATCAGAGGCTTGGAATCAGATGCAGGGAATCAGATGCGGGGAATCAGAGGCGGGGAATCAGAGCTGTGGAATCAGAGGTGGTGAATCAGAGTTGGGGAATCAGAGGCGGGGACTTAGATATTGGGAAACAGAGGCGGGGAATCAGAGGCGAGGAAACAGAGGCGGGGAATCAGAAATGGGGAATCAGAGGTTGGGAATCAGAGGCAGGGGATCAGATGTGCGGAATCAGAGATGTGGAATCAAAGGCAGGGAATCAGAATCAGAAGCAGGGAATCAGAGGCCGGGAATCAGAGGCCGGAATCAGATGCCGGGAATAAGAGGCCGGGAATCAGAGGTGGGGAATCAGAGTCCGGGAATCAGAGATGGGGATTCAGAGGCGGGGAATGAGATATGGGGAATCAGAGGCGGGGAATCAGAGGCGGGGAAACAGAGGCAGGGAATCAGATATGGGGAATCAAAGGTAGGGAATCAGGGGCGGGGTATCAGTGGCAGGGAATCAGAGGCGGGAAATCAGAGGCCGGGAATCAGAGGCGGTGAATCAGAGGCGGTGAATCAGAGGCAGGGAATCGGATGTGCGGAATCAGAGATGGGGAATCAGAGGTGGGGAATCAGAGGCGGTGAATCAGACATGGGTAATCAGAGGCGGGGAATCAGAGGCAGGAAATCAGACACGGGGAATCAGAGGCGGGGAATTAGAGCTGGGGAATTAGATGCAGGGAATCAGAGTTGGGGATTCAGAGGCGGGGAATCAGATATGGGGAAATAGAGGTGGGGAACCAGAGTTGGGCAAATAGAGGCGGGGAATCCGATATGGGGAAACAGAGGCGGGGATTCAGAGGCGTGGAAACAGAGGCGGGGAATCAGATATGGGGAATCAGAGGTGGGGAATCAGAGGTTGGGAATCAGAGGCAGGGAATCAGAGGCTGGGAATCAGATGCAGGGAATCAGATGCGGGGATCAGAGGCGGGGAATCAGAGCTGGGGAATCAGAGGTGGCGAATCAGAGTTGGGGAATCAGAGGCGGGGACTTAGATATGGGGAAACAGAGGCGGGGAATCAGAGGCGGGAAACAGAGGCGGGGAATCAGATATTGTGAATCAGAGATGGGGAATCAGAGGCAGGGAATCAGAATCAGAAGCGGGGAATCAGAGGCCTGGAATCAGATGCTGGGAATAAGAGGCCGGGAATCAGAGGTGGGGAATCAGAGTCCGGGAATCAGAGATTGGGATTAAAAGGCGGGGAATGAGATATGGAGAATCAGAGGCGGGGAATCAGAGGCGGGGAAACAGAGGTGGGGAATCAGATATGGGGAATCAGAGGTGGCGAATCAAAGGCGGTGAATCAGAGATGGGGAATCAGAGGCAGGGAATCAGAGGCAGGGAATCAAACACGGGGAATCAGAGGCGGGGAATCAGAGCTGGGGAATCAGAGGCGGGGAATCAGAGTTGGGGAATCAAAGGCGGGGAATCAGATATGGGGAAACAGGGGCGGGGAATCAGAGGCGGGGAAACAGAGGCGGGGAATCAGATATGGGGAATCAGAGGTGTGGAATCAGAGGTTGGGAATCAGAGGCAGGGAATCAGAGGCGGGAAAACAGAGGCAGGGAATCAGATCTGGGGAATCAGTGGCGGGGAAGTAGAGTTGGGGAATCAGAGGCGGGGAATCAGAGGCGGGGAAACAGAGGCGGGGAATCAAACACGGGGAATCAGAGGTGGGGAATCAGAGGTTGGGAATCAGAGGCAGGGAATCAGAGGCGGGGAATCAGAGGCGGGGAATCAGAGGCAGGGAATCAGATGTGCGGAATCGGAGATGGGGAATCAAATGCAAGAAATCAGAGGCGGGGAATCAGAGGCGGGGAATCAGAGGCCGGGAATCAGATATGGTGAAACAGAGGCGGGGAATCAGAGGCGGGGAAACAGAGGCGGGGAATCAGATATGGGGAATCAGAGGTGGGGAATCAGAGTTTGGGAATCAGAGGCAGGGAATCAGAGGCTTGGAATCAGATGCAGGGAATCAGATGCGGGGAATCAGAGGCGGGGAATCAGAGCTGTGGAATCAGAGGTGGGGAATCAGAGTTTGGGAATCAGAGGCGGGGACTTAGATATTGGGAAACAGAGGCGGGGAATCACAGGCGGGGAAACAGAGGCGGGGAATCAGAAATGGGGAATCAGAGGTTGGGAATCAGAGGCAGGGGATCAGATGTGCGGAATCAGAGATGGGGAATCAAAGGCAGGGAATCAGAATCAGAAGCAGGGAATCAGAGGCCGGGAATCAGAGGCCGGAATCAGATGCCGGGAATAAGAGGCCGGGAATCAGAGGTGGGGAATCAGAGTCCGGGAATCAGAGATGGGGATTCAGAGGCGGGGAATGAGATATGGGGAATCAGAGGCTGGGAATCAGACGGGGGGAATCAAAGGCGGGGAATCAGAGCTGGGGAATCAGAGGCAGGGAATCAGAGTTGGGGATTCAGAGGCGGGGAATCAGATATGGGGAAACAGAGGCGGGGAATCAGAGGCGGGCAAACAGAGGCGTGGAATTAGATATGGGGAATCAGAGGTGGGGAATCAGAGGTGGTGAATCAGAGATGGGGAATCACAGGCGGGGAATCAGGCAGGGAATAGAACGCGGGGAATCAGAGGCAGGGAATCAGAGCTGGGGAATCAGAGGCGGGGAATCATAGTGGGAATCAGAGGCGGGGAATCAGATATGGGGAAACAGAGGCGGGGAATCAGAGGCGGGGAAACAGAGGCGGGGAATCAGATATGGGGAATCGGATGCGGTGAATCAGAGGCGGGGAATCAGAGCTGGGGAATCAGAGGCGGGGAATCAGAGTTGGTGCATCAGAGGTGGGGAATTAGATATGGGGAAACAGAGGCGGGGAATCAGAGGCGGGGAAACAGAGGCGGGGAATCAGATATGGGGAATCAGAGGTGGGGAATCAGAGGCAGGGAATCAGATGTGCGGAATCAGAGATGGGGAATCAGAGGCAGGGAATCAGAATCAGAAGCAGGGAATCAGAGGCCTGGAATCAGATGCTGGGAATAAGAGGCCGGGAATCAGAGGTGGGGAATCAGAGTCCGGGAATCAGAGATTGGGATTAAAAGGCGGGGAATGATATATGGAGAATCAGAGGCGGGGAAACAGAGGTGGGGAATCAGATATGGGGAATCAGTGGTGGCGAATCAAAGGCGGTGAATCAGAGATGGGGAATCAGAGGCAGGGAATCAGAGGCAGGGAATCAAACACGGGGAATCAGAGGCGGGGAATCAGAGCTGGGGAATCAGAGGCGGGGAATCAGAGTTGGGGAATCAAAGGCGGGGAATCAGATATGGGGAAACAGGGGCGGGGAATCAGAGGCGTGGAAACAGAGGCGGGGAATCAGATATGGGGAATCAAGGTGTGGAATCAGAGGTTCGGAATCAGAGGCAGGGAATCAGAGGCGGGGAAACAGAGGCAGGGAATCAGATCTGGGGATTCAGTGGCGGGGAAGTAGAGTTGGGGAATCAGAGGCGGGGAATCAGAGGTGGTGAATCAGAGATGGGGAATCACAGGCGGGGAATCAGGCAGGGAATAGAACGCGGGGAATCAGAGGCAGGGAATCAGAGCTGGGGAATCAGAGGCGGGGAATCATAGTGGGAATCAGAGGCGGGGAATCAGATATGGGGAAACAGAGGCGGGGAATCAGAGGCGGGGAAACAGAGGCGGGGAATCAGATATGGGGAATCGGATGCGGTGAATCAGAGGCGGGGAATCAGAGCTGGGGAATCAGAGGCGGGGAATCAGAGTTGGTGCATCAGAGGTGGGGAATTAGATATGGGGAAACAGAGGCGGGGAATCAGAGGCGGGGAAACAGAGGCGGGGAATCAGATATGGGGAATCAGAGGTGGGGAATCAGAGGCAGGGAATCAGATGTGCGGAATCAGAGATGGGGAATCAGAGGCAGGGAATCAGAATCAGAAGCAGGGAATCAGAGGCCTGGAATCAGATGCTGGGAATAAGAGGCCGGGAATCAGAGGTGGGGAATCAGAGTCCGGGAATCAGAGATTGGGATTAAAAGGCGGGGAATGATATATGGAGAATCAGAGGCGGGGAAACAGAGGTGGGGAATCAGATATGGGGAATCAGAGTTGGGGAATCAAAGGCGGGGAATCAGATATGGGGAAACAGGGGCGGGGAATCAGAGGCGTGGAAACAGAGGCGGGGAATCAGATATGGGGAATCAGAGGTGTGGAATCAGAGGTTCGGAATCAGAGGCAGGGAATCAGAGGCGGGGAAACAGAGGCAGGGAATCAGAGGCGGGGAAACAGAGGCGGGGAATCAGATATGGGGAATCAGAGGTGGGGAATCAGAGGCAGGGAATCAGATGTGCGGAATCAGAGATGGGGAATCAGAGGCAGGGAATCAGAGTTGGTGCATCAGAGGTGGGGAATTAGATATGGGGAAACAGAGGCGGGGAATCAGAGGCGGGGAAACAGAGGCGGGGAATCAGATATGGGGAATCAGAGGTGGGGAATCAGAGGCAGGGAATCAGATGTGCGGAATCAGAGATGGGGAATCAGAGGCAGGGAATCAGAATCAGAAGCAGGGAATCAGAGGCCTGGAATCAGATGCTGGGAATAAGAGGCCGGGAATCAGAGGTGGGGAATCAGAGTCCGGGAATCAGAGATTGGGATTAAAAGGCGGGGAATGATATATGGAGAATCAGAGGCGGGGAAACAGAGGTGGGGAATCAGATATGGGGAATCAGAGTTGGGGAATCAAAGGCGGGGAATCAGATATGGGGAAACAGAGGTGTGGAATCAGAGGTTCGGAATCAGAGGCAGGGAATCAGAGGCGGGGAAACAGAGGCAGGGAATCAGATCTGGGGAATCAGTGGCGGGGAAGTAGAGTTGGGGAATCAGAGGCGGGGAATCAGAGGCGGGGAAACAGAGGCGGGGAATCAAACACGGGGAATCAGAGGTGGGGAATCAGAGATTGGGAATCAGAGGCAGGGAATCAGAGGCGGGGAATCAGAGGCGGGGAATCAGAGGCAGGGAATCAGATGTGCGGAATCGGAGATGGGGAATCAGATGCAAGAAATCAGAGGCGGGGAATCAGAGGCGGGGAATCAGAGGCCGGGAATCAGATATGGTGAAACAGAGGCGGGGAATCAGAGGCGGGGAAACAGAGGCGGGGAATCAGATATGGGGAATCAGAGGTGGGGAATCAGAGTTTGGGAATCAGAGGCAGGGAATCAGAGGCTTGGAATCAGATGCAGGGAATCAGATGCGGGGAATCAGAGGCGGGGAATCAGAGCTGTGGAATCAGAGGTGGGGAATCAGAGTTGGGGAATCAGAGGCGGGGACTTAGATATTGGGAAACAGAGGCGGGGAATCAGAGGCGGGGAAACAGAGGCGGGGAATCAGAAATGGGGAATCAGAGGTTGGGAATCAGAGGCAGGGGATCAGATGTGCGGATTCAGAGATGGGGAATCAAAGGCAGGGAATCAGAATCAGAAGCAGGGAATCAGAGGCCGGGAATCAGAGGCCGGAATCAGATGCCGGGAATAAGAGGCCGGGAATCAGAGGTGGGGAATCAGAGTCCGGGAATCAGAGATGGGGATTCAGAGGCGGGGAATGAGATATGGGGAATCAGAGGCTGGGAATCAGACGGGGGGAATCAAAGGCGGGGAATCAGAGCTGGGGAATCAGAGGCAGGGAATCAGAGTTGGGGATTCAGAGGCGGGGAATCAGATATGGGGAAACAGAGGCGGGGAATCAGAGGCGGGCAAACAGAGGCGGGGAATTAGATATGGGGAATCAGAGGTGGGGAATCAGAGGTGGTGAATCAGAGATGGGGAATCACAGGCGGGGAATCAGAGGCAGGGAATAGAACGCGGGGAATCAGAGGCAGGGAATCAGAGCTGGGGAATCAGAGGCGGGGAATCATAGTGGGAATCAGAGGCGGGGAATCAGATATGGGGAAACAGAGGCGGGGAATCAGAGGCGGGGAAACAGAGGCGGGGAATCAGATATGGGGAATCGGATGCGGGGAATCAGAGGCGGGGAATCAGAGCTGGGGAATCAGAGGTGGGGAATCAGAGTTGGTGCATCAGAGGTGGGGAATTAGATATGGGGAAACAGAGGCGGGGAATCAGAGGCGGGGAAACTGAGGCGGGGAATCAGATATGGGGAATCAGAGGTGGGGAATCAGAGGCAGGGAATCAGATGTGCGGAATCAGAGATGGGGAATCAGAGGCAGGGAATCAGAATCAGAAGCGGGGAATCAGAGGCCTGGAATCAGATGCTGGGAATAAGAGGCCGGGAATCAGAGGTGGGGAATCAGAGTCCGGGAATCAGAGATTGGGATTAAAAGGCGGGGAATGAGATATGGAGAATCAGAGGCGGGGAATCAGAGGCGGGGATACAGAGGTGGGGAATCAGATATGGGGAATCAGTGGTGGCGAATCAAAGGCGGTGAATCAGAGATGGGGAATCAGAGGCGGGGAATCAGAGGCAGGGAATCAAACACGGGGAATCAGAGGCGGGGAATCAGAGCTGGGGAATCAGAGGCGGGGAATCAGATTTGGGGAATCAGAGGCGGGGAATCAGATATGGGGAAACAGGGGCGGGGAATCAGAGGCGGGGAAACAGAGGCGGGGAATCAGATATGGGGAATCAGAGGTGTGGAATCAGAGGTTGGGAATCAGAGGCAGGGAATCAGAGGCGGGGAATCAGAGGCGGGGAATCAGAGGCAGGGAATCAGATGTGCGGAATCGGAGATGGGGAATCAGATGCAAGAAATCAGAGGCGGGGAATCAGAGGCGGGGAATCAGAGGCCGGGAATCAGATATGGTGAAACAGAGGCGGGGAATCAGAGGCGGGGAATCAGAGGCGGGGAAACAGAGGCGGGGAATCAAACACGGGGAATCAGAGGTGGGGAATCAGAGGTTGGGAATCAGAGGCTGGGAATCAGATGCAGGGAATCAGATGCGGGGATCAGAGGCGGGGAATCAGAGCTGGGGAATCAGAGGTGGCGAATCAGAGTTGGGGAATCAGAGGCGGGGACTTAGATATGGGGAAACAGAGGCGGGGAATCAGAGGCGGGAAACAGAGGCGGGGAATCAGATATTGTGAATCAGAGATGGGGAATCAGAGGCAGGGAATCAGAATCAGAAGCGGGGAATCAGAGGCCTGGAATCAGATGCTGGGAATAAGAGGCCGGGAATCAGAGGTGGGGAATCAGAGTCCGGGAATCAGAGATTGGGATTAAAAGGCGGGGAATGAGATATGGAGAATCAGAGGCGGGGAATCAGAGGCGGGGAAACAGAGGTGGGGAATCAGATATGGGGAATCAGAGGTGGCGAATCAAAGGCGGTGAATCAGAGATGGGGAATCAGAGGCAGGGAATCAGAGGCAGGGAATCAAACACGGGGAATCAGAGGCGGGGAATCAGAGCTGGGGAATCAGAGGCGGGGAATCAGAGTTGGGGAATCAAAGGCGGGGAATCAGATATGGGGAAACAGGGGCGGGGAATCAGAGGCGGGGAAACAGAGGCGGGGAATCAGATATGGGGAATCAGAGGTGTGGAATCAGAGGTTGGGAATCAGAGGCAGGGAATCAGAGGCGGGAAAACAGAGGCAGGGAATCAGATCTGGGGAATCAGTGGCGGGGAAGTAGAGTTGGGGAATCAGAGGCGGGGAATCAGAGGCGGGGAAACAGAGGCGGGGAATCAAACACGGGGAATCAGAGGTGGGGAATCAGAGGTTGGGAATCAGAGGCAGGGAATCAGAGGCGGGGAATCAGAGGCGGGGAATCAGAGGCAGGGAATCAGATGTGCGGAATCGGAGATGGGGAATCAGATGCAAGAAATCAGAGGCGGGGAATCAGAGGCGGGGAATCAGAGGCCGGGAATCAGATATGGTGAAACAGAGGCGGGGAATCAGAGGCGGGGAAACAGAGGCGGGGAATCAGATATGGGGAATCAGAGGTGGGGAATCAGAGTTTGGGAATCAGAGGCAGGGAATCAGAGGCTTGGAATCAGATGCAGGGAATCAGATGCGGGGAATCAGAGGCGGGGAATCAGAGCTGTGGAATCAGAGGTGGGGAATCAGAGTTTGGGAATCAGAGGCGGGGACTTAGATATTGGGAAACAGAGGCGGGGAATCACAGGCGGGGAAACAGAGGCGGGGAATCAGAAATGGGGAATCAGAGGTTGGGAATCAGAGGCAGGGGATCAGATGTGCGGAATCAGAGATGGGGAATCAAAGGCAGGGAATCAGAATCAGAAGCAGGGAATCAGAGGCCGGGAATCAGAGGCCGGAATCAGATGCCGGGAATAAGAGGCCGGGAATCAGAGGTGGGGAATCAGAGTCCGGGAATCAGAGATGGGGATTCAGAGGCGGGGAATGAGATATGGGGAATCAGAGGCTGGGAATCAGACGGGGGGAATCAAAGGCGGGGAATCAGAGCTGGGGAATCAGAGGCAGGGAATCAGAGTTGGGGATTCAGAGGCGGGGAATCAGATATGGGGAAACAGAGGCGGGGAATCAGAGGCGGGCAAACAGAGGCGTGGAATTAGATATGGGGAATCAGAGGTGGGGAATCAGAGGTGGTGAATCAGAGATGGGGAATCACAGGCGGGGAATCAGGCAGGGAATAGAATCAGAGCTGGGGAATCAGAGGCGGGGAATCATAGTGGGAATCAGAGGCGGGGAATCAGATATGGGGAAACAGAGGCGGGGAATCAGAGGCGGGGAAACAGAGGCGGGGAATCAGATATGGGGAATCGGATGCGGTGAATCAGAGGCGGGGAATCAGAGCTGGGGAATCAGAGGCGGGGAATCAGAGTTGGTGCATCAGAGGTGGGGAATTAGATATGGGGAAACAGAGGCGGGGAATCAGAGGCGGGGAAACAGAGGCGGGGAATCAGATATGGGGAATCAGAGGTGGGGAATCAGAGGCAGGGAATCAGATGTGCGGAATCAGAGATGGGGAATCAGAGGCAGGGAATCAGAATCAGAAGCAGGGAATCAGAGGCCTGGAATCAGATGCTGGGAATAAGAGGCCGGGAATCAGAGGTGGGGAATCAGAGTCCGGGAATCAGAGATTGGGATTAAAAGGCGGGGAATGATATATGGAGAATCAGAGGCGGGGAAACAGAGGTGGGGAATCAGATATGGGGAATCAGTGGTGGCGAATCAAAGGCGGTGAATCAGAGATGGGGAATCAGAGGCAGGGAATCAGAGGCAGGGAATCAAACACGGGGAATCAGAGGCGGGGAATCAGAGCTGGGGAATCAGAGGCGGGGAATCAGAGTTGGGGAATCAAAGGCGGGGAATCAGATATGGGGAAACAGGGGCGGGGAATCAGAGGCGTGGAAACAGAGGCGGGGAATCAGATATGGGGAATCAAGGTGTGGAATCAGAGGTTCGGAATCAGAGGCAGGGAATCAGAGGCGGGGAAACAGAGGCAGGGAATCAGATCTGGGGATTCAGTGGCGGGGAAGTAGAGTTGGGGAATCAGAGGCGGGGAATCAGAGGTGGTGAATCAGAGATGGGGAATCACAGGCGGGGAATCAGGCAGGGAATAGAACGCGGGGAATCAGAGGCAGGGAATCAGAGCTGGGGAATCAGAGGCGGGGAATCATAGTGGGAATCAGAGGCGGGGAATCAGATATGGGGAAACAGAGGCGGGGAATCAGAGGCGGGGAAACAGAGGCGGGGAATCAGATATGGGGAATCGGATGCGGTGAATCAGAGGCGGGGAATCAGAGCTGGGGAATCAGAGGCGGGGAATCAGAGTTGGTGCATCAGAGGTGGGGAATTAGATATGGGGAAACAGAGGCGGGGAATCAGAGGCGGGGAAACAGAGGCGGGGAATCAGATATGGGGAATCAGAGGTGGGGAATCAGAGGCAGGGAATCAGATGTGCGGAATCAGAGATGGGGAATCAGAGGCAGGGAATCAGAATCAGAAGCAGGGAATCAGAGGCCTGGAATCAGATGCTGGGAATAAGAGGCCGGGAATCAGAGGTGGGGAATCAGAGTCCGGGAATCAGAGATTGGGATTAAAAGGCGGGGAATGATATATGGAGAATCAGAGGCGGGGAAACAGAGGTGGGGAATCAGATATGGGGAATCAGAGTTGGGGAATCAAAGGCGGGGAATCAGATATGGGGAAACAGGGGCGGGGAATCAGAGGCGTGGAAACAGAGGCGGGGAATCAGATATGGGGAATCAGAGGTGTGGAATCAGAGGTTCGGAATCAGAGGCAGGGAATCAGAGGCGGGGAAACAGAGGCAGGGAATCAGAGGCGGGGAAACAGAGGCGGGGAATCAGATATGGGGAATCAGAGGTGGGGAATCAGAGGCAGGGAATCAGATGTGCGGAATCAGAGATGGGGAATCAGAGGCAGGGAATCAGAGTTGGTGCATCAGAGGTGGGGAATTAGATATGGGGAAACAGAGGCGGGGAATCAGAGGCGGGGAAACAGAGGCGGGGAATCAGATATGGGGAATCAGAGGTGGGGAATCAGAGGCAGGGAATCAGATGTGCGGAATCAGAGATGGGGAATCAGAGGCAGGGAATCAGAATCAGAAGCAGGGAATCAGAGGCCTGGAATCAGATGCTGGGAATAAGAGGCCGGGAATCAGAGGTGGGGAATCAGAGTCCGGGAATCAGAGATTGGGATTAAAAGGCGGGGAATGATATATGGAGAATCAGAGGCGGGGAAACAGAGGTGGGGAATCAGATATGGGGAATCAGAGTTGGGGAATCAAAGGCGGGGAATCAGATATGGGGAAACAGAGGTGTGGAATCAGAGGTTCGGAATCAGAGGCAGGGAATCAGAGGCGGGGAAACAGAGGCAGGGAATCAGATCTGGGGAATCAGTGGCGGGGAAGTAGAGTTGGGGAATCAGAGGCGGGGAATCAGAGGCGGGGAAACAGAGGCGGGGAATCAAACACGGGGAATCAGAGGTGGGGAATCAGAGATTGGGAATCAGAGGCAGGGAATCAGAGGCGGGGAATCAGAGGCGGGGAATCAGAGGCAGGGAATCAGATGTGCGGAATCGGAGATGGGGAATCAGATGCAAGAAATCAGAGGCGGGGAATCAGAGGCGGGGAATCAGAGGCCGGGAATCAGATATGGTAAAACAGAGGCGGGGAATCAGAGGCGGGGAAACAGAGGCGGGGAATCAGATATGGGGAATCAGAGGTGGGGAATCAGAGTTTGGGAATCAGAGGCAGGGAATCAGAGGCTTGGAATCAGATGCAGGGAATCAGATGCGGGGAATCAGAGGCGGGGAATCAGAGCTGTGGAATCAGAGGTGGGGAATCAGAGTTGGGGAATCAGAGGCGGGGACTTAGATATTGGGAAACAGAGGCGGGGAATCAGAGGCGGGGAAACAGAGGCGGGGAATCAGAAATGGGGAATCAGAGGTTGGGAATCAGAGGCAGGGGATCAGATGTGCGGATTCAGAGATGGGGAATCAAAGGCAGGGAATCAGAATCAGAAGCAGGGAATCAGAGGCCGGGAATCAGAGGCCGGAATCAGATGCCGGGAATAAGAGGCCGGGAATCAGAGGTGGGGAATCAGAGTCCGGGAATCAGAGATGGGGATTCAGAGGCGGGGAATGAGATATGGGGAATCAGAGGCTGGGAATCAGACGGGGGGAATCAAAGGCGGGGAATCAGAGCTGGGGAATCAGAGGCAGGGAATCAGAGTTGGGGATTCAGAGGCGGGGAATCAGATATGGGGAAACAGAGGCGGGGAATCAGAGGCGGGCAAACAGAGGCGGGGAATTAGATATGGGGAATCAGAGGTGGGGAATCAGAGGTGGTGAATCAGAGATGGGGAATCACAGGCGGGGAATCAGAGGCAGGGAATAGAACGCGGGGAATCAGAGGCAGGGAATCAGAGCTGGGGAATCAGAGGCGGGGAATCATAGTGGGAATCAGAGGCGGGGAATCAGATATGGGGAAACAGAGGCGGGGAATCAGAGGCGGGGAAACAGAGGCGGGGAATCAGATATGGGGAATCGGATGCGGGGAATCAGAGGCGGGGAATCAGAGCTGGGGAATCAGAGGTGGGGAATCAGAGTTGGTGCATCAGAGGTGGGGAATTAGATATGGGGAAACAGAGGCGGGGAATCAGAGGCGGGGAAACTGAGGCGGGGAATCAGATATGGGGAATCAGAGGTGGGGAATCAGAGGCAGGGAATCAGATGTGCGGAATCAGAGATGGGGAATCAGAGGCAGGGAATCAGAATCAGAAGCGGGGAATCAGAGGCCTGGAATCAGATGCTGGGAATAAGAGGCCGGGAATCAGAGGTGGGGAATCAGAGTCCGGGAATCAGAGATTGGGATTAAAAGGCGGGGAATGAGATATGGAGAATCAGAGGCGGGGAATCAGAGGCGGGGATACAGAGGTGGGGAATCAGATATGGGGAATCAGTGGTGGCGAATCAAAGGCGGTGAATCAGAGATGGGGAATCAGAGGCGGGGAATCAGAGGCAGGGAATCAAACACGGGGAATCAGAGGCGGGGAATCAGAGCTGGGGAATCAGAGGCGGGGAATCAGATTTGGGGAATCAGAGGCGGGGAATCAGATATGGGGAAACAGGGGCGGGGAATCAGAGGCGGGGAAACAGAGGCGGGGAATCAGATATGGGGAATCAGAGGTGTGGAATCAGAGGTTGGGAATCAGAGGCAGGGAATCAGAGGCGGGGAATCAGAGGCGGGGAATCAGAGGCAGGGAATCAGATGTGCGGAATCGGAGATGGGGAATCAGATGCAAGAAATCAGAGGCGGGGAATCAGAGGCGGGGAATCAGAGGCCGGGAATCAGATATGGTGAAACAGAGGCGGGGAATCAGAGGCGGGGAAACAGAGGCGGGGAATCAAACACGGGGAATCAGAGGTGGGGAATCAGAGGTTGGGAATCAGAGGCAGGGAATCAGAGGCGGGGAATCAGAGGCGGGGAATCAGAGGCAGGGAATCAGATGTGCGGAATCGGAGATGGGGAATCAGATGCAAGAAATCAGAGGCGGGGAATCAGAGGCGGGGAATCAGAGGCCGGGAATCAGATATGGTGAAACAGAGGCGGGGAATCAGAGGCGGGGAAACAGAGGCGGGGAATCAGATATGGGGAATCAGAGGTGGGGAATCAGAGTTTGGGAATCAGAGGCATGGAATCAGAGGCTTGGAATCAGATGCAGGGAATCAGATGCGGGGAATCAGAGGCGGGGAATCAGAGCTGTGGAATCAGAGGTGGTGAATCAGAGTTGGGGAATCAGAGGCGGGGACTTAGATATTGGGAAACAGAGGCGGGGAATCAGAGGCGAGGAAACAGAGGCGGGGAATCAGAAATGGGGAATCAGAGGTTGGGAATCAGAGGCAGGGGATCAGATGTGCGGAATCAGAGATGGGGAA
Organism: Narcine bancroftii; assembly: GCF_036971445.1. Lineage (NCBI taxonomy): Eukaryota > Metazoa > Chordata > Chondrichthyes > Torpediniformes > Narcinidae > Narcine > Narcine bancroftii. Next base: position 136,166,749 of record NC_091470.1, on the reverse strand, counting down.
TCAAAGGCAGGGAATCAGAATCAGAAGCAGGGAATCAGAGGCCGGGAATCAGAGGCCGGAATCAGTGGCCGGGAATAAGAGGCCGGGAATCAGAGGTGGGGAATCAGAGTCCGGGAATCAGAGATGGGGATTCAGAGGCGGGGAATGAGATATGGGGAATCAGAGGCGGGGAATCAGAGGCGGGGAAACAGAGGCGGGGAATCAGATATGGGGAATCAAAGGTAGGGAATCAGGGGCGGGGTATCAGTGGCAGGGAATCAGAGGCGGGAAATCAGAGGCCGGGAATCAGAGGCGGTGAATCAGAGGCGGTGAATCAGAGGCAGGGAATCGGATGTGCGGAATCAGAGATGGGGAATCAGAGGTGGGGAATCAGAGGCGGTGAATCAGACATGGGTAATCAGAGGCGGGGAATCAGAGGCAGGAAATCAGACACGGGGAATCAGAGGCGGGGAATTAGAGCTGGGGAATTAGATGCAGGGAATCAGAGTTGGGGATTCAGAGGCGGGGAATCAGATATGGGGAAATAGAGGTGGGGAACCAGAGTTGGGCAAATAGAGGCGGGGAATCCGATATGGGGAAACAGAGGCGGGGATTCAGAGGCGTGGAAACAGAGGCAGGGAATCAGATATGGGGAATCAGAGGTGGGGAATCAGAGGTTGGGAATCAGAGGCAGGGAATCAGAGGCTGGGAATCAGATGCAGGGAATCAGATGCGGGGATCAGAGGCGGGGAATCAGAGCTGGGGAATCAGAGGTGGCGAATCAGAGTTGGGGAATCAGAGGCGGGGACTTAGATATGGGGAAACAGAGGCGGGGAATCAGAGGCGGGAGACAGAGGCGGGGAATCAGATATTGTGAATCAGAGATGGGGAATCAGAGGCAGGGAATCAGAATCAGAAGCGGGGAATCAGAGGCCTGGAATCAGATGCTGGGAATAAGAGGCCGGGAATCAGAGGTGGGGAATCAGAGTCCGGGAATCAGAGATTGGGATTAAAAGGCGGGGAATGAGATATGGAGAATCAGAGGCGGGGAATCAGAGGCAGGAAATCAGACACGGGGAATCAGAGGCGGGGAATTAGAGCTGGGGAATTAGATGCAGGGAATCAGAGTTGGGGATTCAGAGGCGGGGAATCAGATATGGGGAAATAGAGGTGGGGAACCAGAGTTGGGCAAATAGAGGCGGGGAATCCGATATGGGGAAACAGAGGCGGGGATTCAGAGGCGTGGAAACAGAGGCAGGGAATCAGATATGGGGAATCAGAGGTGGGGAATCAGAGGTTGGGAATCAGAGGCAGGGAATCAGAGGCTGGGAATCAGATGCAGGGAATCAGATGCGGGGATCAGAGGCGGGGAATCAGAGCTGGGGAATCAGAGGTGGCGAATCAGAGTTGGGGAATCAGAGGCGGGGACTTAGATATGGGGAAACAGAGGCGGGGAATCAGAGGCGGGAGACAGAGGCGGGGAATCAGATATTGTGAATCAGAGATGGGGAATCAGAGGCAGGGAATCAGAATCAGAAGCGGGGAATCAGAGGCCTGGAATCAGATGCTGGGAATAAGAGGCCGGGAATCAGAGGTGGGGAATCAGAGTCCGGGAATCAGAGATTGGGATTAAAAGGCGGGGAATGAGATATGGAGAATCAGAGGCGGGGAATCAGAGGCGGGGAAACAGAGGTGGGGAATCAGATATGGGGAATCAGAGGTGGCGAATCAAAGGCGGTGAATCAGAGATGGGGAATCAGAGGCAGGGAATCAGAGGCAGGGAATCAAACACGGGGAATCAGAGGCGGGGAATCAGAGCTGGGGAATCAGAGGCGGGGAATCAGAGTTGGGGAATCAAAGGCGGGGAATCAGATATGGGGAAACAGGGGCGGGGAATCAGAGGCGGGGAAACAGAGGCGGGGAATCAGATATGGGGAATCAGTGGCGGGGAAGTAGAGTTGGGGAATCAGAGGCAGGGAATCAGAGGCGGGGAAACAGAGGCGGGGAATCAGAGGCGGGGAATCAGAGGCGGGGAATCAGAGCTGTGGAATCAGAGGTGGGGAATCAGAGTTGGGGAATCAGAGGCGGGGAATCAGAGGCGGGGAATCAGAGGCAGGGAATCAGATGTGCGGAATCGGAGATGGGGAATCAGATGCAAGAAATCAGAGGCGGGGAATCAGAGGCGGGGAATCAGAGGCCGGGAATCAGATATGGTGAAACAGAGGCGGGGAATCAGAGGCGGGGAAACAGAGGCGGGGAATCAGATATGGGGAATCAGAGGTGGGGAATCAGAGTTTGGGAATCAGAGGCAGGGAATCAGAGGCTTGGAATCAGATGCAGGGAATCAGATGCGGGGAATCAGAGGCGGGGAATCAGAGCTGTGGAATCAGAGGTGGGGAATCAGAGTTGGGGAATCAGAGGCGGGGACTTAGATATTGGGAAACAGAGGCGGGGAATCAGAGGCGGGGAAACAGAGGCGGGGAATCAGAAATGGGGAATCAGAGGTTGGGAATCAGAGGCAGGGGATCAGATGTGCGGAATCAGAGATGGGGAATCAAAGGCAGGGAATCAGAATCAGAAGCAGGGAATCAGAGGCCGGGAATCAGAGGCCGGAATCAGATGCCGGGAATAAGAGGCCGGGAATCAGAGGTGGGGAATCAGAGTCCGGGAATCAGAGATGGGGATTCAGAGGCGGGGAATGAGATATGGGGAATCAGAGGCTGGGAATCAGACGGGGGGAATCAAAGGCGGGGAATCAGAGCTGGGGAATCAGAGGCAGGGAATCAGAGTTGGGGATTCAGAGGCGGGGAATCAGATATGGGGAAACAGAGGCGGGGAATCAGAGGCGGGCAAACAGAGGCGGGGAATTAGATATGGGGAATCAGAGGTGGGGAATCAGAGGTGGTGAATCAGAGATGGGGAATCACAGGCGGGGAATCAGAGGCAGGGAACAGAACGCGGGGAATCCGAGGCAGGGAATCAGAGCTGGGGAATCAGAGGCGGGGAATCATAGTGGGAATCAGAGGCGGGGAATCAGATATGGGGAAACAGAGGCGGGGAATCAGAGGCGGGGAAACAGAGGCGGGGAATCAGATATGGGGAATAGGATGCGGGGAATCAGAGGCGGGGAATCAGAGCTGGGGAATCAGAGGCGGGGAATCAGAGTTGGTGCATCAGAGGTGGGGAATTAGATATGGGGAAACAGAGGCGGGGAATCAGAGGCGGGGAAACAGAGGCGGGGAATCAGATATGGGGAATCAGAGGTGGGGAATCAGAGGCAGGGAATCAGATGTGCGGAATCAGAGATGGGGAATCAGAGGCAGGGAATCAGAATCAGAAGCGGGGAATCAGAGGCCTGGAATCAGATGCTGGGAATAAGAGGCCGGGAATCAGAGGTGGGGAATCAGAGTCCGGGAATCAGAGATTGGGATTAAAAGGCGGGGAATGAGATATGGAGAACCAGAGGCGGGGAATCAGAGGCGGGGAAACAGAGGTGGGGAATCAGATATGGGGAATCAGTGGTGGCGAATCAGAGGCGGGGAATCAGAGGCAGGGAATCGAACACGGGGAATCAGAGGTGGGGAATCAGAGCTGGGGAATCAGAGGCGGGGAATCAGAGTTGGGGAATCAGAGGTGGGGAATCAGATATGGGGAAACAGGGTCGGGGAATCAGAGGCGGGGAAACAGAGGCGGGGAATCAGATATGGGGAATCAGAGGTGTGGAATCAGAGGTTGGGAATCAGAGGCAGGGAATCAGAGGCGGGGAAACAGAGGCAGGGAATCAGATCTGGGGAATCAGTGGCGGGGAAGTAGAGTTGGGGAATCAGAGGCGGGGAATCAGAGGCAGGGAAACAGAGGCGGGGAATCAAACACGGGGAATCAGAGGTGGGGAATCAGAGGTTGGGAATCAGAGGCAGGGAATCAGAGGTGGGGAATCAGAGGCGGGGAATCAGAGGCAGGGAATCAGATGTGCGGAATCGGAGATGGGGAATCAGATGCAAGAAATCAGAGGCGGGGAATCAGAGGCGGGGAATCAGAGGCCGGGAATCAGATATGGTGAAACAGAGGCGGGGAGTCAGAGGCGGGGAAACAGAGGCGGGGAATCAGATATGGGGAATCAGAGGTGGGGAATCAGAGTTTGGGAATCAGAGGCATGGAATCAGAGGCTTGGAATCAGATGCAGGGAATCAGATGCGGGGAATCAGAGGCGGGGAATCAGAGCTGTGGAATCAGAGGTGGTGAATCAGAGTTGGGGAATCAGAGGCGGGGACTTAGATATTGGGAAGCAGAGGCGGGGAATCAGAGGCGAGGAAACAGAGGCGGGGAATCAGAAATGAGGAATCAGAGGTTGGGAATCAGAGGCAGGGGATCAGATGTGCGGAATCAGAGATGGGGAATCAAAGGCAGGGAATCAGAATCAGAAGCAGGGAATCAGAGGCCGGGAATCAGAGGCCGGAATCAGATGCCGGGAATAAGAGGCCGGGAATCAGAGGTGGGGAATCAGAGTCCGGGAATCAGAGATGGGGATTCAGAGGCGGGGAATGAGATATGGGGAATCAGAGGCGGGGAATCAGAGGCGGGGAAACAGAGGCGGGGAATCAGATATGGGGAATCAAAGGTAGGGAATCAGGGGCGGGGTATCAGTGGCAGGGAATCAGAGGCGGGAAATCAGAGGCCGGGAATCAGAGGCGGTGAATCAGAGGCGGTGAATCAGAGGCAGGGAATCGGATGTGCGGAATCAGAGATGGGGAATCAGAGGTGGGGAATCAGAGGCGGTGAATCAGACATGGGTAATCAGAGGCGGGGAATCAGAGGCAGGAAATCAGACACGGGGAATCAGAGGCGGGGAATTAGAGCTGGGGAATTAGATGCAGGGAATCAGAGTTGGGGATTCAGAGGCGGGGAATCAGATATGGGGAAATAGAGGTGGGGAACCAGAGTTGGGCAAATAGAGGCGGGGAATCCGATATGGGGAAACAGAGGCGGGGATTCAGAGGCGTGGAAACAGAGGCGGGGAATCAGATATGGGGAATCAGAGGTGGGGAATCAGAGGTTGGGAATCAGAGGCAGGGAATCAGAGGCTGGGAATCAGATGCAGGGAATCAGATGTGCGGAATCAGAGATGGGGAATCAGAGGCAGGGAATCAGAATCAGAAGCGGGGAATCAGAGGCCTGGAATCAGATGCTGGGAATAAGAGGCCGGGAATCAGAGGTGGGGAATCAGAGTCCGGGAATCAGAGATTGGGATTAAAAGGCGGGGAATGAGATATGGAGAATCAGAGGCGGGGAATCAGAGGCGGGGAAACAGAGGTGGGGAAACAGATATGGGGAATCAGTGGTGGCGAATCAAAGGCGGTGAATCAGAGATGGGGAATCAGAGGCGGGGAATCAGAGGCAGGGAATCAAACACGGGGAATCAGAGGCGGGGAATCAGAGCTGGGGAATCAGAGGCGGGGAATCAGAGTTGGGGAATCAGAGGCGGGGAATCAGATATGGGGAAACAGGGGCGGGGAATCAGAGGCGGGGAAACAGAGGCGGGGAATCAGATATGGGGAATCAGAGGTGTGGAATCAGAGGTTGGGAATCAGAGGCAGGGAATCAGAGGCGGGGAAACAGAGGCAGGGAATCAGATCTGGGGAATCAGTGGCGGGGAAGTAGAGTTGGGGAATCAGAGGCGGGGAATCAGAGGCGGGGAAACAGAGGCGGGGAATCAAACACGGGGAATCAGAGGTGGGGAATCAGAGGTTGGGAATCAGAGGCAGGGAATCAGAGGCGGGGAATCAGAGGCGGGGAATCAGAGGCAGGGAATCAGATGTGCGGAATCGGAGATGGGGAATCAGATGCAAGAAATCAGAGGCGGGGAATCAGAGGCGGGGAATCAGAGGCCGGGAATCAGATATGGTGAAACAGAGGCGGGGAATCAGAGGCGGGGAAACAGAGGCGGGGAATCAGATATGGGGAATCAGAGGTGGGGAATCAGAGTTTGGGAATCAGAGGCATGGAATCAGAGGCTTGGAATCAGATGCAGGGAATCAGATGCGGGGAATCAGAGGCGGGGAATCAGAGCTGTGGAATCAGAGGTAGTGAATCAGAGTTGGGGAATCAGAGGCGGGGACTTAGATATTGGGAAACAGAGGCGGGGAATCAGAGGCGAGGAAACAGAGGCGGGGAATCAGAAATGGGGAATCAGAGGTTGGGAATCAGAGGCAGGGGATCAGATGTGCGGAATCAGAGATGGGGAATCAAAGGCAGGGAATCAGAATCAGAAGCAGGGAATCAGAGGCCGGGGATCAGAGGCCGGAATCAGATGCCGGGAATAAGAGGCCGGGAATCAGAGGTGGGGAATCAGAGTCCGGGAATCAGAGATGGGGATTCAGAGGCGGGGAATGAGATATGGGGAATCAGAGGCGGGGAATCAGAGGCGGGGAATCAGAGGCGGGGAATCAGATATGGGGAATCAAAGGTAGGGAATCAGGGGCGGGGTATCAGTGGCAGGGAATCAGAGGCGGGAAATCAGAGGCCGGGAATCAGAGGCGGTGAATCAGAGGCGGTGAATCAGAGGCAGGGAATCGGATGTGCGGAATCAGAGATGGGGAATCAGAGGTGGGGAATCAGAGGCGGTGAATCATACATGGGTAATCAGAGGCGGGGAATCAGAGGCAGGAAATCAGACACGGGGAATCAGAGGCGGGGAATTAGAGCTGGGGAATTAGATGCAGGGAATCAGAGTTGGGGATTCAGAGGCGGGGAATCAGATATGGGGAAATAGAGGTGGGGAACCAGAGTTGGGCAAATAGAGGCGGGGAATCCGATATGGGGAAACAGAGGCGGGGATTCAGAGGCGTGGAAACAGAGGCGGGGAATCAGATATGGGGAATCAGAGGTGGGGAATCAGAGGTTGGGAATCAGAGGCAGGGAATCAGAGGCTGGGAATCAGATGCAGGGAATCAGATGCGGGGATCAGAGGCGGGGAATCAGAGCTGGGGAATCAGAGGTGGGGAATCTGAGTTGGGGAATCAGAGGCGGGGACTTAGATATGGGGATACAGAGGCGGGGAATAGAGGCGGGAAACAGAGGCGGGGAATCAGATATTGTGAATCAGAGGTGGGGAATCAGAGGCAGGGAATCAGATGTGCGGAATCAGAGATGGGGAATCAGAGGCAGGGAATCAGAATCAGAAGCAGGGAATAAGACGCGGGGAATCAGAGGCGGGGAATCAGAGCTGGGGAAGCAGAGGCAGTGCATCAGAGGCAGGGAATCAGAGGCTGGGAATCAGATGCAGGGAATCAGATGCGGGGATCAGAGGCGGGGAATCAGAGCTGGGGAATCAGAGGTGGGGAATCAGAGTTGGGGAATCAGAGGCGGGGACTTAGATATGGGGAAACAGAGGCGGGGAATCAGAGGCGGGAAACAGAGGCGGGGAATCAGATATTGTGAATCAGAGGTGGGGAATCAGAGGCAGGGAATCAGATGTGCGGAATCAGAGATGGGGAATCAGAGGCAGGGAATCAGAATCAGAAGCAGGGAATAAGACGCGGGGAATCAGAGGCGGGGAATCAGAGCTGGGGAAGCAGAGGCAGTGAATCAGAGGCTGGGATTCAGAGGCAGGGAATCGGATGTGCGGAATCAGAGATGGGGAATCAGAGGTGGGGAATCAGAGGCGGTGAATCAGACATGGGTAATCAGAGGCGGGGAATCAGAGGCAGGAAATCAGACACGGGGAATCAGAGGCGGGGAATCAGAGCTGGGAAATTAGAGGCAGGGAATCAGTGTTGGGGATTCAGAGGCGGGGAATCAGATATGGGGAAACAGAGGCGGGGAATCAGAGGCGGGGACTTAGATATGGGGAATCAGAGCGGGGAATCAGATATGGGGAAACAGGGGCGGGGAATCAGAGGCGGGGAAACAGAGGCGGGGAATCAGATATGGGGAATCAGAGGTGTGGAATCAGATGTTGGGAATCAGAGGCAGGGAAACAGAGGCGGGGAAACAGAGGCGGGGAATCAGATATGGGGAATCAAAGGTAGGGAATCAGGGGCGGGGTATCAGTGGCAGGGAATCAGAGGCGGGAAATCAGAGGCCGGGAATCAGAGGCGGTGAATCAGAGGCGGTGAATCAGAGGCAGGGAATCGGATGTGCGGAATCAGAGATGGGGAGTCAGAGGTGGGGAATCAGAGGCGGTGAATCAGACATGGGTAATCAGAGGCGGGGAATCAGAGGCAGGAAATCAGACACGGGGAATCAGAGGCGGGGAATTAGAGCTGGGGAATTAGATGCAGGGAATCAGAGTTGGGGATTCAGAGGCGGGGAATCAGATATGGGGAAATAGAGGTGGGGAACCAGAGTTGGGCAAATAGAGGCGGGGAATCCGATATGGGGAAACAGAGGCGGGGATTCAGAGGCGTGGAAACAGAGGCGGGGAATCAGATATGGGGAATCAGAGGTGGGGAATCAGAGGTTGGGAATCAGAGGCAGGGAATCAGAGGCTGGGAATCAGATGCAGGGAATCAGATGTGCGGAATCAGAGATGGGGAATCAGAGGCAGGGAATCAGAATCAGAAGCGGGGAATCAGAGGCCTGGAATCAGATGCTGGGAATAAGAGGCCGGGAATCAGAGGTGGGGAATCAGAGTCCGGGAATCAGAGATTGGGATTAAAAGGCGGGGAATGAGATATGGAGAATCAGAGGCGGGGAATCAGAGGCGGGGAAACAGAGGTGGGGAAACAGATATGGGGAATCAGTGGTGGCGAACCAAAGGCGGTGAATCAGAGATGGGGAATCAGAGGCGGGGAATCAGAGGCAGGGAATCAAACACGGGGAATCAGAGGCGGGGAATCAGAGCTGGGGAATCAGAGGCGGGGAATCAGAGTTGGGGAATCAGAGGCGGGGAATCAGATATGGGGAAACAGGGGCGGGGAATCAGAGGCGGGGAAACAGAGGCGGGGAATCAGATATGGGGAATCAGAGGTGTGGAATCAGAGGTTGGGAATCAGAGGCAGGGAATCAGAGGCGCGGAAACAGAGGCAGGGAATCAGATCTGGGGAATCAGTGGCGGGGAAGTAGAGTTGGGGAATCAGAGGCGGGGAATCAGAGGCGGGGAAACAGAGGCGGGGAATCAAACACGGGGAATCAGAGGTGGGGAATCAGAGGTTGGGAATCAGAGGCAGGGAATCAGAGGCGGGGAATCAGAGGCGGGGAATCAGAGGCAGGGAATCAGATGTGCGGAATCGGAGATGGGGAATCAGATGCAAGAAATCAGAGGCGGGGAATCAGAGGCGGGGAATCAGAGGCCGGGAATCAGATATGGTGAAACAGAGGCGGGGAATCAGAGGCGGGGAAACAGAGGCGGGGAATCAGATATGGGGAATCAGAGGTGGGGAATCAGAATCAGAAGCGGGGAATCAGAGGCCTGGAATCAGATGCTGGGAATAAGAGGCCGGGAATCAGAGGTGGGGAATCAGAGTCCGGGAATCAGAGATTGGGATTAAAAGGCGGGGAATGAGATATGGAGAATCAGAGGCGGGGAATCAGAGGCGGGGAAACAGAGGTGGGGAAACAGATATGGGGAATCAGTGGTTGCGAATCAAAGGCGGTGAATCAGAGATGGGGAATCAGAGGCGGGGAATCAGAGGCAGGGAATCAAACACGGGGAATCAGAGGCGGGGAATCAGAGCTGGGGAATCAGAGGCGGGGAATCAGAGTTGGGGAATCAGAGGCGGGGAATCAGATATGGGGAAACAGGGGCGGGGAATCAGAGGCGGGGAAACAGAGGCGGGGAATCAGATATGGGGAATCAGAGGTGTGGAATCAGAGGTTGGGAATCAGAGGCAGGGAATCAGAGGCGGGGAAACAGAGGCAGGGAATCAGATCTGGGGAATCAGTGGCGGGGAAGTAGAGTTGGGGAATCAGAGGCGGGGAATCAGAGGCGGGGAAACAGAGGCGGGGAATCAAACACGGGGAATCAGAGGTGGGGAATCAGAGGTTGGGAATCAGAGGCAGGGAATCAGAGGCGGGGAATCAGAGGCGGGGAATCAGAGGCAGGGAATCAGATGTGCGGAATCGGAGATGGGGAATCAGATGCAAGAAATCAGAGGCGGGGAATCAGAGGCGGGGAATCAGAGGCCGGGAATCAGATATGGTGAAACAGAGGCGGGGAATCAGAGGCGGGGAAACAGAGGCGGGGAATCAGATATGGGGAATCAGAGGTGGGGAATCAGAGTTTGGGAATCAGAGGCATGGAATCAGAGGCTTGGAATCAGATGCAGGGAATCAGATGCGGGGAATCAGAGGCGGGGAATCAGAGCTGTGGAATCAGAGGTAGTGAATCAGAGTTGGGGAATCAGAGGCGGGGACTTAGATATTGGGAAACAGAGGCGGGGAATCAGAGGCGAGGAAACAGAGGCGGGGAATCAGAAATGGGGAATCAGAGGTTGGGAATCAGAGGCAGGGGATCAGATGTGCGGAATCAGAGATGGGGAATCAAAGGCAGGGAATCAGAATCAGAAGCAGGGAATCAGAGGCCGGGGATCAGAGGCCGGAATCAGATGCCGGGAATAAGAGGCCGGGAATCAGAGGTGGGGAATCAGAGTCCGGGAATCAGAGATGGGGATTCAGAGGCGGGGAATGAGATATGGGGAATCAGAGGCGGGGAATCAGAGGCGGGGAATCAGAGGCGGGGAATCAGATATGGGGAATCAAAGGTAGGGAATCAGGGGCGGGGTATCAGTGGCAGGGAATCAGAGGCGGGAAATCAGAGGCCGGGAATCAGAGGCGGTGAATCAGAGGCGGTGAATCAGAGGCAGGGAATCGGATGTGCGGAATCAGAGATGGGGAATCAGAGGTGGGGAATCAGAGGCGGTGAATCATACATGGGTAATCAGAGGCGGGGAATCAGAGGCAGGAAATCAGACACGGGGAATCAGAGGCGGGGAATTAGAGCTGGGGAATTAGATGCAGGGAATCAGAGTTGGGGATTCAGAGGCGGGGAATCAGATATGGGGAAATAGAGGTGGGGAACCAGAGTTGGGCAAATAGAGGCGGGGAATCCGATATGGGGAAACAGAGGCGGGGATTCAGAGGCGTGGAAACAGAGGCGGGGAATCAGATATGGGGAATCAGAGGTGGGGAATCAGAGGTTGGGAATCAGAGGCAGGGAATCAGAGGCTGGGAATCAGATGCAGGGAATCAGATGCGGGGATCAGAGGCGGGGAATCAGAGCTGGGGAATCAGAGGTGGGGAATCAGAGTTGGGGAATCAGAGGCGGGGACTTAGATATGGGGATACAGAGGCGGGGAATAGAGGCGGGAAACAGAGGCGGGGAATCAGATATTGTGAATCAGAGGTGGGGAATCAGAGGCAGGGAATCAGATGTGCGGAATCAGAGATGGGGAATCAGAGGCAGGGAATCAGAATCAGAAGCAGGGAATAAGACGCGGGGAATCAGAGGCGGGGAATCAGAGCTGGGGAAGCAGAGGCAGTGCATCAGAGGCAGGGAATCAGAGGCTGGGAATCAGATGCAGGGAATCAGATGCGGGGATCAGAGGCGGGGAATCAGAGCTGGGGAATCAGAGGTGGGGAATCAGAGTTGGGGAATCAGAGGCGGGGACTTAGATATGGGGAAACAGAGGCGGGGAATCAGAGGCGGGAAACAGAGGCGGGGAATCAGATATTGTGAATCAGAGGTGGGGAATCAGAGGCAGGGAATCAGATGTGCGGAATCAGAGATGGGGAATCAGAGGCAGGGAATCAGAATCAGAAGCAGGGAATAAGACGCGGGGAATCAGAGGCGGGGAATCAGAGCTGGGGAAGCAGAGGCAGTGAATCAGAGGCTGGGATTCAGAGGCAGGGAATCGGATGTGCGGAATCAGAGATGGGGAATCAGAGGTGGGGAATCAGAGGCGGTGAATCAGACATGGGTAATCAGAGGCGGGGAATCAGAGGCAGGAAATCAGACACGGGGAATCAGAGGCGGGGAATCAGAGCTGGGAAATTAGAGGCAGGGAATCAGTGTTGGGGATTCAGAGGCGGGGAATCAGATATGGGGAAACAGAGGCGGGGAATCAGAGGCGGTGAATCATACATGGGTAATCAGAGGCGGGGAATCAGAGGCAGGAAATCAGACACGGGGAATCAGAGGCGGGGAATTAGAGCTGGGGAATTAGATGCAGGGAATCAGAGTTGGGGATTCAGAGGCGGGGAATCAGATATGGGGAAATAGAGGTGGGGAACCAGAGTTGGGCAAATAGAGGCGGGGAATCCGATATGGGGAAACAGAGGCGGGGATTCAGAGGCGTGGAAACAGAGGCGGGGAATCAGATATGGGGAATCAGAGGTGGGGAATCAGAGGTTGGGAATCAGAGGCAGGGAATCAGAGGCTGGGAATCAGATGCAGGGAATCAGATGCGGGGATCAGAGGCGGGGAATCAGAGCTGGGGAATCAGAGGTGGGGAATCAGAGTTGGGGAATCAGAGGCGGGGACTTAGATATGGGGATACAGAGGCGGGGAATAGAGGCGGGAAACAGAGGCGGGGAATCAGATATTGTGAATCAGAGGTGGGGAATCAGAGGCAGGGAATCAGATGTGCGGAATCAGAGATGGGGAATCAGAGGCAGGGAATCAGAATCAGAAGCAGGGAATAAGACGCGGGGAATCAGAGGCGGGGAATCAGAGCTGGGGAAGCAGAGGCAGTGCATCAGAGGCAGGGAATCAGAGGCTGGGAATCAGATGCAGGGAATCAGATGCGGGGATCAGAGGCGGGGAATCAGAGCTGGGGAATCAGAGGTGGGGAATCAGAGTTGGGGAATCAGAGGCGGGGACTTAGATATGGGGAAACAGAGGCGGGGAATCAGAGGCGGTGAATCATACATGGGTAATCAGAGGCGGGGAATCAGAGGCAGGAAATCAGACACGGGGAATCAGAGGCGGGGAATTAGAGCTGGGGAATTAGATGCAGGGAATCAGAGTTGGGGATTCAGAGGCGGGGAATCAGATATGGGGAAATAGAGGTGGGGAACCAGAGTTGGGCAAATAGAGGCGGGGAATCCGATATGGGGAAACAGAGGCGGGGATTCAGAGGCGTGGAAACAGAGGCGGGGAATCAGATATGGGGAATCAGAGGTGGGGAATCAGAGGTTGGGAATCAGAGGCAGGGAATCAGAGGCTGGGAATCAGATGCAGGGAATCAGATGCGGGGATCAGAGGCGGGGAATCAGAGCTGGGGAATCAGAGGTGGGGAATCAGAGTTGGGGAATCAGAGGCGGGGACTTAGATATGGGGATACAGAGGCGGGGAATAGAGGCGGGAAACAGAGGCGGGGAATCAGATATTGTGAATCAGAGGTGGGGAATCAGAGGCAGGGAATCAGATGTGCGGAATCAGAGATGGGGAATCAGAGGCAGGGAATCAGAATCAGAAGCAGGGAATAAGACGCGGGGAATCAGAGGCGGGGAATCAGAGCTGGGGAAGCAGAGGCAGTGCATCAGAGGCAGGGAATCAGAGGCTGGGAATCAGATGCAGGGAATCAGATGCGGGGATCAGAGGCGGGGAATCAGAGCTGGGGAATCAGAGGTGGGGAATCAGAGTTGGGGAATCAGAGGCGGGGACTTAGATATGGGGAAACAGAGGCGGGGAATCAGAGGCGGGAAACAGAGGCGGGGAATCAGATATTGTGAATCAGAGGTGGGGAATCAGAGGCAGGGAATCAGATGTGCGGAATCAGAGATGGGGAATCAGAGGCAGGGAATCAGAATCAGAAGCAGGGAATAAGACGCGGGGAATCAGAGGCGGGGAATCAGAGCTGGGGAAGCAGAGGCAGTGAATCAGAGGCTGGGATTCAGAGGCAGGGAATCGGATGTGCGGAATCAGAGATGGGGAATCAGAGGTGGGGAATCAGAGGCGGTGAATCAGACATGGGTAATCAGAGGCGGGGAATCAGAGGCAGGAAATCAGACACGGGGAATCAGAGGCGGGGAATCAGAGCTGGGAAATTAGAGGCAGGGAATCAGTGTTGGGGATTCAGAGGCGGGGAATCAGATATGGGGAAACAGAGGCGGGGAATCAGAGGCGGGGACTTAGATATGGGGAATCAGAGCGGGGAATCAGATATGGGGAAACAGGGGCGGGGAATCAGAGGCGGGGAAACAGAGGCGGGGAATCAGATATGGGGAATCAGAGGTGTGGAATCAGATGTTGGGAATCAGAGGCAGGGAAACAGAGGCGGGGAAACAGAGGCGGGGAATCAGATATGGGGAATCAAAGGTAGGGAATCAGGGGCGGGGTATCAGTGGCAGGGAATCAGAGGCGGGAAATCAGAGGCCGGGAATCAGAGGCGGTGAATCAGAGGCGGTGAATCAGAGGCAGGGAATCGGATGTGCGGAATCAGAGATGGGGAGTCAGAGGTGGGGAATCAGAGGCGGTGAATCAGACATGGGTAATCAGAGGCGGGGAATCAGAGGCAGGAAATCAGACACGGGGAATCAGAGGCGGGGAATTAGAGCTGGGGAATTAGATGCAGGGAATCAGAGTTGGGGATTCAGAGGCGGGGAATCAGATATGGGGAAATAGAGGTGGGGAACCAGAGTTGGGCAAATAGAGGCGGGGAATCCGATATGGGGAAACAGAGGCGGGGATTCAGAGGCGTGGAAACAGAGGCGGGGAATCAGATATGGGGAATCAGAGGTGGGGAATCAGAGGTTGGGAATCAGAGGCAGGGAATCAGAGGCTGGGAATCAGATGCAGGGAATCAGATGTGCGGAATCAGAGATGGGGAATCAGAGGCAGGGAATCAGAATCAGAAGCGGGGAATCAGAGGCCTGGAATCAGATGCTGGGAATAAGAGGCCGGGAATCAGAGGTGGGGAATCAGAGTCCGGGAATCAGAGATTGGGATTAAAAGGCGGGGAATGAGATATGGAGAATCAGAGGCGGGGAATCAGAGGCGGGGAAACAGAGGTGGGGAAACAGATATGGGGAATCAGTGGTGGCGAACCAAAGGCGGTGAATCAGAGATGGGGAATCAGAGGCGGGGAATCAGAGGCAGGGAATCAAACACGGGGAATCAGAGGCGGGGAATCAGAGCTGGGGAATCAGAGGCGGGGAATCAGAGTTGGGGAATCAGAGGCGGGGAATCAGATATGGGGAAACAGGGGCGGGGAATCAGAGGCGGGGAAACAGAGGCGGGGAATCAGATATGGGGAATCAGAGGTGTGGAATCAGAGGTTGGGAATCAGAGGCAGGGAATCAGAGGCGCGGAAACAGAGGCAGGGAATCAGATCTGGGGAATCAGTGGCGGGGAAGTAGAGTTGGGGAATCAGAGGCGGGGAATCAGAGGCGGGGAAACAGAGGCGGGGAATCAAACACGGGGAATCAGAGGTGGGGAATCAGAGGTTGGGAATCAGAGGCAGGGAATCAGAGGCGGGGAATCAGAGGCGGGGAATCAGAGGCAGGGAATCAGATGTGCGGAATCGGAGATGGGGAATCAGATGCAAGAAATCAGAGGCGGGGAATCAGAGGCGGGGAATCAGAGGCCGGGAATCAGATATGGTGAAACAGAGGCGGGGAATCAGAGGCGGGGAAACAGAGGCGGGGAATCAGATATGGGGAATCAGAGGTGGGGAATCAGAGTTTGGGAATCAGAGGCATGGAATCAGAGGCTTGGAATCAGATGCAGGGAATCAGATGCGGGGAATCAGAGGCGGGGAATCAGAGCTGTGGAATCAGAGGTGGTGAATCAGAGTTGGGGAATCAGAGGCGGGGACTTAGATATTGGGAAACAGAGGCGGGGAATCAGAGGCGAGGAAACAGAGGCGGGGAATCAGAAATGGGGAATCAGAGGTTGGGAATCAGAGGCAGGGGATCAGATGTGCGGAATCAGAGATGGGGAATCAAAGGCAGGGAATCAGAATCAGAAGCAGGGAATCAGAGGCCGGGGATCAGAGGCCGGAATCAGATGCCGGGAATAAGATGCCGGGAATCAGAGGTGGGGAATCAGAGTCCGGGAATCAGAGATGGGGATTCAGAGGCGGGGAATGAGATATGGGGAATCAGAGGCGGGGAATCAGAGGCGGGGAATCAGAGGCGGGGAATCAGATATGGGGAATCAAAGGTAGGGAATCAGGGGCGGGGTATCAGTGGCAGGGAATCAGAGGCGGGAAATCAGAGGCCGGGAATCAGAGGCGGTGAATCAGAGGCGGTGAATCAGAGGCAGGGAATCGGATGTGCGGAATCAGAGATGGGGAATCAGAGGTGGGGAATCAGAGGCGGTGAATCATACATGGGTAATCAGAGGCGGGGAATCAGAGGCAGGAAATCAGACACGGGGAATCAGAGGCGGGGAATTAGAGCTGGGGAATTAGATGCAGGGAATCAGAGTTGGGGATTCAGAGGCGGGGAATCAGATATGGGGAAATAGAGGTGGGGATCCAGAGTTGGGCAAATAGAGGCGGGGAATCCGATATGGGGAAACAGAGGCGGGGATTCAGAGGCGTGGAAACAGAGGCGGGGAATCAGATATGGGGAATCAGAGGTGGGGAATCAGAGGTTGGGAATCAGAGGCAGGGAATCAGAGGCTGGGAATCAGATGCAGGGAATCAGATGCGGGGATCAGAGGCGGGGAATCAGAGCTGGGGAATCAGAGGTGGGGAATCAGAGTTGGGGAATCAGAGGCGGGGACTTAGATATGTGGAAACAGAGGCGAGGAATAGAGGTGGGAAACAGAGGCGGGGAATCAGATATTGTGAATCAGAGGTGGGGAATCAGAGGCAGGGAATCAGATGTGCGGAATCAGAGATGGGGAATCAGAGGCAGGGAATCAGAATCAGAAGCAGGGAATAAGACGCGGGGAATCAGAGGCGGGGAATCAGAGCTGGGGAAGCAGAGGCAGTGAATCAGAGGCAGGGAATCAGAGGCTGGGAATCAGATGCAGGGAATCAGATGCGGGGATCTGAGGCGGGGAATCAGAGCTGGGGAATCAGAGGTGGGGAATCAGAGTTGGGGAATCAGAGGCGGGGACTTAGATATGGGGAAACAGAGGCGGGGAATCAGAGGCGGTAAACAGAGGCGGGGAATCAGATATTGTGAATCAGAGGTGGGGAATCAGAGGCAGGGAATCAGATGTGCGGAATCAGAGATGGGGAATCAGAGGCAGGGAATCAGAATCAGAAGCAGGGAATAAGACGCGGGGAATCAGAGGCGGGGAATCAGAGCTGGGGAAGCAGAGGCAGTGAATCAGAGGCTGGGATTCAGAGGCAGGGAATCGGATGTGCGGAATCAGAGATGGGGAATCAGAGGTGGGGAATCAGAGGCGGTGAATCAGACATGGGTAATCAGAGGCGGGGAATCAGAGGCAGGAAATCAGACACGGGGAATCAGAGGCGGGGTATCAGAGCTGGGAAATTAGAGGCAGGGAATCAGAGTTGGGGATTCAGAGGCGGGGAATAAGATATGGGGAAACAGAGGCGGGGAATCAGAGGCGGGGACTTAGATATGGGGAATCAGAGGCGGGGAATCAGATATGGGGAAACAGGGGCGGGGAATCAGAGGCGGGGAAACAGAGGCGGGGAATCAGATATGGGGAATCAGAGGTGTGGAATCAGATGTTGGGAATCAGAGGCAGGGAAACAGAGGCGGGGAAACAGAGGCGGGGAATCAGATATGGGGAATCAGAGGTGGCGAATCAAAGGAGGTGAAACAGAGATGGGGAATCAGGGCAGGGAATCAGAGGCAGGGAAACAAACACGGGGAATCAGAGCTGGGGAATCAGAGGCGGGGAATTAGAGTTGGGGAATCAGAGGAGGGGAATCAGAGGCGGGGAAACGGAGGCGGAGAATCAGATATGGGGAATCAGAGGTGGGGAATCAGAGGTTGGGAATCAGAGGCAGGGAATCAGAGGCTGGGAATCAGATGCAGGGAATCAGATGCGGTGAATCAGAGCTGGGGAATTAGAGGTGGGGAATCAAAGTTGGGGAATCAGAGGCGGGGACTTAGATATGGGGAATCAGAGGCTGGGAATCAGATATGGGGAAACAGGGGCGGGGAATCAGAGGCGGGGAAACAGAGGCGGGGAATCAGATATGGGGAATCAGAGGTGTGGAATCAGAGGTTGGGAATCAGAGGCAGGGAATCAGAGGCGGGGAAACAGAGGCGGGGAATCAGATATGGGGAATCAGAGGTGGCGAATCAAAGGCGGTAAAACAGAGATGGGGAATCAGGGCAGGGAATCAGAGGCAGGGAATCAAACACGGGGAATCAGAGCTGGGGAATCAGAGGCGGGGAATTAGAGTTGGGGAATCAGAGGAGGGGAATCAGAGGCGGGGAAACAGAGGCGGGGAATCAGAGGCGGGGAATCAGAGGTGGGGAATCAGAGGCCGGGAATCAGATATGGGGAAACAGAGGCGGGGAATCAGAGGCAGGGAAACAGAGGCGGGGAATCAGATATGGGGAATCAGAGGTGGGGAATCAGAGTTTGGGAATCAGAGGCAGGGAATCAGAGGCTTGGAATCAGATGCAGGGAATCAGATGCGGGGAATCAGAGGCGGGGAATCAAAGCTGGGGAATCAGAGGTGGGGAATCAGAGTTGGGGAATCAGAGGCGGGGACTTAGATATTGGGAAACAGAGGCGGGGAGTCAGAGGCGGGGAAACAGAGGCGGGGAATCAGATATGGGGAATCAGAAGTGGGGAATCAGAGGCAGGGAATCAGATGTACGGAATCAGAGATGGGGAATCAGAGACAGGGAATCAGAATCAGAAGCAGGGAATAAGACGCGGGGAATCAGAGGTGGGGAATCAGAGCTGGGGAAGCAGAGGCAGTGAATATGAGGCGGGGAATCAGAGGCAGGGAATCGGATGTGCTAAATCAGAGGCGGGGAATCAGAGGCAGGCAAATAGAGGCGGGGAATCAGATATGGGGAAACAGAGGCGGGGAATCGGAGGCGGGGAAACAGACATGGGTAATCAGAGGCGGGGAATCAGAGGCAGAAATTCAGACACGGGGAATCAGAGGCGGGGAATCAGAGCTGGGAAATAAGAGGCAGGGAATCAGAGTTGGGGATTCAGAGGCGGGGAATCAGATGCGGGGAATCAGAGGCGGGGAATCAGAGCTGGGGAATCAGAGGTGGGGAATCAGAGTTGGGGAATCAGAGGCGGGGACTTAGATATTGAGAAACAGAGGCGGGGAATCAGAGGCGGGGAAACAGAGGCGGGGAATCAGATATGGGGAATCAGAGATGGGGAATCAGAGGCAGGGAATCAGATGTATGGAATCAGAGATGGGGAATCAGAGGCAGGGAATCAGAATCAGAAGCAGGGAATCAGAGGCCGGGAATCAGAGGCCGGAATCAGATGCCGGGAATAAGAGGCCGGGAATCAGAGGTGGGGAATCAGAGTCCGGGAATCAGAGATGGGGATTCAGAGGCGGGGAATGAGATATGGGGAATCAGAGGCGGGGAATCAGAGGTGGGGAAACAGAGGCGGGGAATCAGATATGGGGAATCAGAGGTGGGGAATCTGGGGCGGGGTATCAGTGGCAGGGAATCAGAGGCGGGAATTCAGAGGCCGGGAATCAGAGGCGGTGAATCAGAGGCGGGGAATCAGAGGCAGGGAATCGGATGTGCGGATTCAGAGATGGGGAATCAGAGGTGGGGAATCAGAGGCGGTGAATCAGACATGGGTAATCAGAGGCGGGGAATCAGAGGACGGAAATCAGACACTGGGAATCAGAGGCGGGGAATCAGAGCTGGGGAATTAGATGCAGGGAATCAGAGTTGGGGATTCAGAGGCGGGGAATCAGATATGGGGAAACAGAGGTGGGGAATCAGAGGTGGGCAAATAGATGCGGGGAATCTGATATGGGGAAACAGAGGCGGGGAATCAGAGGCGTGGAAACAGATGCGGGGAATCAGATATGGGGAATCAGAGGTTGGAAATCAGAGGTTGGGAATCAGAGGCAGGGAATCAGAGGCTGGGAATCAGATGCAGGGAATCAGATGCGGGTATCAGAGGCGGGGAATCAGAGCTGGGGAATCAGAGGTGGGGAATCAGAGTTGGGGAATCAGAGGCGGGGACTTAGATATGAGGAAACAGAGGCGGGGAATCAGAGGCGGGGAAACAGAGGCAGGGAATCAGATATGGGGAATCAGAGGTGGGGAATCAGAGGCAGGGAATCAGATGTGCGGAATCAGAGATGGGGAATCAGAGGCAGGGAATCAGAATCAGAAGCAGGGAATAAGACGCGGGGAATCAGAGGCGGGGAATCAGAGCTGGGGAAGCAGAGGCAGTGAATCAGAGGCGGGGAATCAGAGGCAGGGAATCGGATGTGCGGAATCAGAGATGGGGAATCAGAGGTGGGGAATCAGAGGCGGTGAATCAGACATGGGTAATCAGGGGCGGGGAATCAGAGGCAGGAAATCAGACACGGGGAATCAGAGGCGGGAAATCAGAGCTGGGAAATTAGAGGCAGGGAATCAGAGTTGGGGATTCAGAGGCGGGGAATCAGATATGGGGAAACAGAGGCGGGGAATCAGAGGCGGGAAAATAGAGGCGGAGAATCAGATATGGGGAAACAGAGGCGGGGAATCAGAGGCGGGGAAACAGAGGCGGGGAATCAGATATGGGGAATCAGAGGTGGGGAATCAGAGGTTGGGAATCAGAGGCAGGGAATCAGAGGCTGGGAATCAGATGCAGGGAATCAGATGCGTGGAATCAGAGGCGGGGAATCAGAGCTGGAGTATCAGAGGTGGGGAATCAAAGTTGGGGAATCAGAGGCGGGGACTTAGATATGGGGAATCAGATATGGGGAAACAGGGGCGGGGAATCAGAGGCGGGGAAACAGAGGCGGGGAATCAGATATGGGCAATCAGAGGTGTGGAATCAGAGGTTGGGAATCAGAGGCAGGGAATCAGAGGCGGGGAAACAGAGGCGGGGAATCAGATATGGGGAATCAGAGGTGGCGAATCAAAGGCGGTGAAGCGGAGATGGGGAATCAGGGCAGGGAATCAGAGGCAGGGAATCAAACACGGGGAATCAGAGCTGGGGAATCAGAGGCGGGGAATTAGAGTTGTGGAATCAGAGGAGGGGAATCAGAGGCGGGGAAACAGAGGCGGGGAATCAGATATGGGGAATCAGAGGTGGGGAATCAGAGGTTGGGAATCAGAGGCATGGAATCAGAGGCGGGGAATCAGAGGCCGGGAATCAGATATGGGGAAACAGAGGCGGGGAATCAGAGGCCGGGTATCAGAGGCGGGGAATCAGAGGCCGGGAATCAGATATGGGGAAACAGAGGCGGGGAATCAGAGGTGGGGAAACAGAGGCGGGGAATCAGATATGGGGAATGAGAGGTGAGGAATCAGAGGTTGGGAATCAGAGGCAGGGAATCAGAGGCTTGGAATCAGATGCAGGGAATCAGATGCGGGGAATCAGAGGCGGGGAATCAGAGCTGGGGAATCAGAGGTGGGGAATCAGATTTGGGGAATCAGAGGCGGGGACTTAGATATTGGGAAACAGAGGCGGGGAATCAGAGGCGGGGAAACAGAGGCGGGGAATCAGATATGGGGATTCAGAGGTGGCGAATCAAAGGCGGTGAATCAGAGATGGGGAATCAGAGGCCGGGAATCAGAGGCAGGGAATCAAACACGTGGAATCAGAGGCGGGGAATCAGAGCTGGGGAATCAGAGGCGGGGAATCAGAGTTGGAGAATCAGAGGCGGGGAATCAGACGCAGGGAATCAATATGGGAAATCAGAGGTGGGGAATCAGAGGCAGGAAATCAGACGCGGGGAATCAGAGGCGGGGATTCAGAGCTGGGGAATCAGAGGCGGGGAATCAGAGTTGGGGAATCAGAGGCGGGGAATCAGATATGGGGAATCAGAGGCGGGGAGTCAGAGGCGGGGAAACAGAGGCGAGAAATCAGATATGGGGAATCAGAGGTGGGGAATCAGGGGCGCAGTATCAGTGGCAGGGAATCAGAGGCGGGAAATCAGAGGCCGGGAATCAGAGGCGGTGAATCAGAGGCGGGGAATCAGAGGCAGGGAATCGGATGTGCGGAATCAGAGATGGGGAATCAGAGGTGGGGAATCAGAGGCGGTGAATCAGACATGGGTAATCAGAGGCGGGGAATCAGAGGCAGGAAATCAGACACGGGAAATCAGAGGCGGGGAATCAGAGCTGGGGAATTAGATGCAGGGAATTAGAGTCGGGGATTCAGAGGCGGTGAATCAGATCTGGGGAAACAGAGGTGGGGAATCAGAGGCGGGCAAGTAGAGGTGGGGAATCAGATATGGGGAAACAGTGGCGGGGAATCAGAGGCGGGGAAACAGAGGCGGGGAATCAGATATGGGGAATCAGAGGTGGGGAATCAGAGCTGGGGAATCAGAGGTGGGGAATCAGAGTTGGGGAATCAGAGGCGGGGTGTTAGATATGTGGAAACAGAGGCGGGGAATCAGAGTCGGGGAAACAGAGGCGGGGAATCAGATATGGGGAATCAGAGGTGGGGAATCAGAGGCAGGGAATCAGATGTGCGGAATCAGTGATGGGGAATCAGAGGTAGGGAATCAGAATCAGAAGCAGGGAATAAGACGCGGGGAATCAGAGGTGGGGAATCAGAGGCGGGCAAATAGAGGCGGGGAATCAGATATGGGGAATCAGAGGCGGGGAATCAGAGGCGGGGAAACAGACATGGGTAATCAGAGGCGGGGAATCAGAGGCAGAAATTCAGACACGGGGAATCAGAGGCGGGGAATCAGAGCTGGGAAATTAGAGGCAGGGAATCAGAGTTGGGGATTCAGAGGTGGGGAATCAGATATGGGGAAACAGAGGCGTGGAATCAGAGGCGGGCAAATAGAGGCGGGGAATCAGATATGGGGAAACAGAGGCGGGGAATCAGAGGCGGGGAAACAGAGGCGGGGAATTAGATATGGGGAATCAGAGGTGGGGAATCAGAGGTTGGGAATCAGAGGCAGGGAATCAGAGGCTGGGAATCAGATGCAGGGAATCAGATGCGGTGAATCAGAGCTGGGGAATTAGAGGTGGGGAATCAAAGTTGGGGAATCAGAGGCGGGGACTTAGATATGGGGAATCAGAGGCTGGGAATCAGATATGGGGAAACAGGGGCGGGGAATCAGAGGCGGGGAAACAGAGGCGGGGAATCAGATATGGGGAATCAGAGGTGTGGAATCAGAGGTTGGGAATCAGAGGCAGGGAATCAGAGGCGGGGAAACAGAGGCGGGGAATCAGATATGGGGAATCAGAGGTGGCGAATCAAAGGCGGTAAAACAGAGATGGGGAATCAGGGCAGGGAATCAGAGGCAGGGAATCAAACACGGGGAATCAGAGCTGGGGAATCAGAGGCGGGGAATTAGAGTTGGGGAATCAGAGGAGGGGAATCAGAGGCGGGGAAACAGAGGCGGGGAATCAGAGGCGGGGAATCAGAGGTGGGGAATCAGAGGCCGGGAATCAGATATGGGGAAACAGAGGCGGGGAATCAGAGGCAGGGAAACAGAGGCGGGGAATCAGATATGGGGAATAAGAGGTGGGGAATCAGAGTTTGGGAATCAGAGGCAGGGAATCAGAGGCTTGGAATCAGATGCAGGGAATCAGATGCGGGGAATCAGAGGCGGGGAATCAAAGCTGGGGAATCAGAGGTGGGGAATCAGAGTTGGGGAATCAGAGGCGGGGACTTAGATATTGGGAAACAGAGGCGGGGAATCAGAGGCGGGGAAACAGAGGCGGGGAATCAGATATGGGGAATCAGAAGTGGGGAATCAGAGGCAGGGAATCAGATGTACGGAATCAGAGATGGGGAATCAGAGACAGGGAATCAGAATCAGAAGCAGGGAATAAGACGCGGGGAATCAGAGGTGGGGAATCAGAGCTGGGGAAGCAGAGGCAGTGAATATGAGGCGGGGAATCAGAGGCAGGGAATCGGATGTGCTAAATCAGAGGCGGGGAATCAGAGGCAGGCAAATAGAGGCGGGGAATCAGATATGGGGAAACAGAGGCGGGGAATCGGAGGCGGGGAAACAGACATGGGTAATCAGAGGCGGGGAATCAGAGGCAGAAATTCAGACACGGGGAATCAGAGGCGGGGAATCAGAGCTGGGAAATAAGAGGCAGGGAATCAGAGTTGGGGATTCAGAGGCGGGGAATCAGATATGGGGAAACAGAGGCGGGGAATCAGAGGCGGGGAATCAGATATGGGGAAACAGAGGCAGGGAATCAGAGGCGGGGAATCAGAGGCGGGGAATCACAGGCGGGGAATCAGAGGCAGGGAATAGAACGCGGGGAATCAGAGGCAGGGAATCAGAGCTGGGGAATCAGAGGCGGGGAATCATAGTGGGAATCAGAGGCGGGGAATCAGATATGGGGAAACAGAGGCGGGG
Source organism: Narcine bancroftii (assembly GCF_036971445.1). Taxonomy (NCBI): domain Eukaryota; kingdom Metazoa; phylum Chordata; class Chondrichthyes; order Torpediniformes; family Narcinidae; genus Narcine; species Narcine bancroftii. Next base: position 136,142,402 of record NC_091470.1, on the reverse strand, counting down.
AATCAGAGGCGGGGAAACAGAGGCGGGGAATCAGATATGGGGAATAGGATGCGGGGAATCAGAGGCGGGGAATCAGAGCTGGGGAATCAGAGGCGGGGAATCAGAGTTGGTGCATCAGAGGTGGGGAATTAGATATGGGGAAACAGAGGCGGGGAATCAGAGGCGGGGAAACAGAGGCGGGGAATCAGATATGGGGAATCAGAGGTGGGGAATCAGAGGCAGGGAATCAGATGTGCGGAATCAGAGATGGGGAATCAGAGGCAGGGAATCAGAATCAGAAGCGGGGAATCAGAGGCCTGGAATCAGATGCTGGGAATAAGAGGCCGGGAATCAGAGGTGGGGAATCAGAGTCCGGGAATCAGAGATTGGGATTAAAAGGCGGGGAATGAGATATGGAGAATCAGAGGCGGGGAATCAGAGGCGGGGAAACAGAGGTGGGGAATCAGATATGGGGAATCAGTGGTGGCGAATCAAAGGCGGTGAATCAGAGATGGGGAATCAGAGGCGGGGAATCAGAGGCAGGGAATCAAACACGGGGAATCAGAGGCGGGGAATCAGAGCTGGGGAATCAGAGGCGGGGAATCAGAGTTGGGGAATCAGAGGCGGGGAATCAGATATGGGGAAACAGGGTCGGGGAATCAGAGGCGGGGAAACAGAGGCGGGGAATCAGATATGGGGAATCAGAGGTGTGGAATCAGAGGTTGGGAATCAGAGGCAGGGAATCAGAGGCGGGGAAACAGAGGCAGGGAATCAGATCTGGGGAATCAGTGGCGGGGAAGTAGAGTTGGGGAATCAGAGGCGGGGAATCAGAGGCAGGGAACCAGAGGCGGGGAATCAAACACGGGGAATCAGAGGTGGGGAATCAGAGGTTGGGAATCAGAGGCAGGGAATCAGAGGCGGGGAATCAGAGGCGGGGAATCAGAGGCAGGGAATCAGATGTGCGGAATCGGAGATGGGGAATCAGATGCAAGAAATCAGAGGCGGGGAATCAGAGGCGGGGAATCAGAGGCCGGGAATCAGATATGGTGAAACAGAGGCGGGGAATCAGAGGCGGGGAAACAGAGGCGGGGAATCAGATATGGGGAATCAGAGGTGGGGAATCAGAGTTTGGGAATCAGAGGCATGGAATCAGAGGCTTGGAATCAGATGCAGGGAATCAGATGCGGGGAATCAGAGGCGGGGAATCAGAGCTGTGGAATCAGAGGTGGTGAATCAGAGTTGGGGAATCAGAGGCGGGGACTTAGATATTGGGAAACAGAGGCGGGGAATCAGAGGCGAGGAAACAGAGGCGGGGAATCAGAAATGGGGAATCAGAGGTTGGGAATCAGAGGCAGGGGATCAGATGTGCGGAATCAGAGATGGGGAATCAAAGGCAGGGAATCAGAATCAGAAGCAGGGAATCAGAGGCCGGGAATCAGAGGCCGGAATCAGATGCCGGGAATAAGAGGCCGGGAATCAGAGGTGGGGAATCAGAGTCCGGGAATCAGAGATGGGGATTCAGAGGCGGGGAATGAGATATGGGGAATCAGAGGCGGGGAATCAGAGGCGAGGAAACAGAGGCGGGGAATCAGATATGGGGAATCAAAGGTAGGGAATCAGGGGCGGGGTATCAGTGGCAGGGAATCAGAGGCGGGAAATCAGAGGCCGGGAATCAGAGGCGGTGAATCAGAGGCGGTGAATCAGAGGCAGGGAATCGGATGTGCGGAATCAGAGATGGGGAATCAGAGGTGGGGAATCAGAGGCGGTGAATCAGACATGGGTAATCAGAGGCGGGGAATCAGAGGCAGGAAATCAGACACGGGGAATCAGAGGCGGGGAATTAGAGCTGGGGAATTAGATGCAGGGAATCAGAGTTGGGGATTCAGAGGCGGGGAATCAGATATGGGGAAATAGAGGTGGGGAACCAGAGTTGGGCAAATAGAGGCGGGGAATCCGATATGGGGAAACAGAGGCGGGGATTCAGAGGCGTGGAAACAGAGGCGGGGAATCAGATATGGGGAATCAGAGGTGGGGAATCAGAGGTTGGGAATCAGAGGCAGGGAATCAGAGGCTGGGAATCAGATGCAGGGAATCAGATGTGCGGAATCAGAGATGGGGAATCAGAGGCAGGGAATCAGAATCAGAAGCGGGGAATCAGAGGCCTGGAATCAGATGCTGGGAATAAGAGGCCGGGAATCAGAGGTGGGGAATCAGAGTCCGGGAATCAGAGATTGGGATTAAAAGGCGGGGAATGAGATATGGAGAATCAGAGGCGGGGAATCAGAGGCGGGGAATCAGAGGCGGGGAAACAGAGGTGGGGAAACAGATATGGGGAATCAGTGGTGGCGAATCAAAGGCGGTGAATCAGAGATGGGGAATCAGAGGCGGGGAATCAGAGGCAGGGAATCAAACACGGGGAATCAGAGGCGGGGAATCAGAGCTGGGGAATCAGAGGCGGGGAATCAGAGTTGGGGAATCAGATATGGGGAAACAGGGGCGGGGAATCAGAGGCGGGGAAACAGAGGCGGGGAATCAGATATGGGGAATCAGAGGTGTGGAATCAGAGGTTGGGAATCAGAGGCAGGGAATCAGAGGCGGGGAAACAGAGGCAGGGAATCAGATCTGGGGAATCAGTGGCGGGGAAGTAGAGTTGGGGAATCAGAGGCGGGGAATCAGAGGCGGGGAAACAGAGGCGGGGAATCAAACACGGGGAATCAGAGGCGGGGAATTAGAGCTGGGGAATTAGATGCAGGGAATCAGAGTTGGGGATTCAGAGGCGGGGAATCAGATATGGGGAAATAGAGGTGGGGAACCAGAGTTGGGCAAATAGAGGCGGGGAATCCGATATGGGGAAACAGAGGCGGGGATTCAGAGGCGTGGAAACAGAGGCGGGGAATCAGATATGGGGAATCAGAGGTGGGGAATCAGATGTTGGGAATCAGAGGCAGGGAATCAGAGGCTGGGAATCAGATGCAGGGAATCAGATGTGCGGAATCAGAGATGGGGAATCAGAGGCAGGGAATCAGAATCAGAAGCGGGGAATCAGAGGCCTGGAATCAGATGCTGGGAATAAGAGGCCGGGAATCAGAGGTGGGGAATCAGAGTCCGGGAATCAGAGATTGGGAATAAAAGGCGGGGAATGAGATATGGAGAATCAGAGGCGGGGAATCAGAGGCGGGGAAACAGAGGTGGGGAAACAGATATGGGGAATCAGTGGTGGCGAATCAAAGGCGGTGAATCAGAGATGGGGAATCAGAGGCGGGGAATCAGAGGCAGGGAATCAAACACGGGGAATCAGAGGCGGGGAATCAGAGCTGGGGAATCAGAGGCGGGGAATCAGAGTTGGGGAATCAGAGGCGGGGAATCAGATATGGGGAAACAGGGGCGGGGAATCAGAGGCGGGGAAACAGAGGCGGGGAATCAGATATGGGGAATCAGAGGTGTGGAATCAGAGGTTGGGAATCAGAGGCAGGGAATCAGAGGCGGGGAAACAGAGGCAGGGAATCAGATCTGGGGAATCAGTGGCGGGGAAGTAGAGTTGGGGAATCAGAGGCGGGGAATCAGAGGCGGGGAAACAGAAGCGGGGAATCAAACACGGGGAATCAGAGGCGGGGAATTAGAGCTGGGGAATTAGATGCAGGGAATCAGAGTTGGGGATTCAGAGGCGGGGAATCAGATATGGGGAAATAGAGGTGGGGAACCAGAGTTGGGCAAATAGAGGCGGGGAATCCGATATGGGGAAACAGAGGCGGGGATTCAGAGGCGTGGAAACAGAGGCGGGGAATCAGATATGGGGAATCAGAGGTGGGGAATCAGAGGTTGGGAATCAGAGGCAGGGAATCAGAGGCTGGGAATCAGATGCAGGGAATCAGATGTGCGGAATCAGAGATGGGGAATCAGAGGCAGGGAATCAGAATCAGAAGCGGGGAATCAGAGGCCTGGAATCAGATGCTGGGAATAAGAGGCCGGGAATCAGAGGTGGGGAATCAGAGTCCGGGAATCAGAGATTGGGATTAAAAGGCGGGGAATGAGATATGGAGAATCAGAGGCGGGGAATCAGAGGCGGGGAAACAGAGGTGGGGAAACAGATATGGGGAATCAGTGGTGGCGAATCAAAGGCGGTGAATCAGAGATGGGGAATCAGAGGCGGGGAATCAGAGGCAGGGAATCAAACACGGGGAATCAGAGGCGGGGAATCAGAGCTGGGGAATCAGAGGCGGGGAATCAGAGTTGGGGAATCAGAGGCGGGGAATCAGATATGGGGAAACAGGGGCGGGGAATCAGAGGCGGGGAAACAGAGGCGGGGAATCAGATATGGGGAATCAGAGGTGTGGAATCAGAGGTTGGGAATCAGAGGCAGGGAATCAGAGGCGGGGAAACAGAGGCAGGGAATCAGATCTGGGGAATCAGTGGCGGGGAAGTAGAGTTGGGGAATCAGTGGCGGGGAATCAGAGGCGGGGAAACAGAGGCGGGGAATCAAACACGGGGAATCAGAGGTGGGGAATCAGAGGTTGGGAATCAGAGGCAGGGAATCAGAGGCGGGGAATCAGAGGCGGGGAATCAGAGGCAGGGAATCAGATGTGCGGAATCGGAGATGGGGAATCAGATGCAAGAAATCAGAGGCGGGGAATCAGAGGCGGGGAATCAGAGGCCGGGAATCAGATATGGTGAAACAGAGGCGGGGAATCAGAGGCGGGGAAACAGAGGCGGGGAATCAGATATGGGGAATCAGAGGTGGGGAATCAGAGTTTGGGAATCAGAGGCATGGAATCAGAGGCTTGGAATCAGATGCAGGGAATCAGATGCGGGGAATCAGAGGCGGGGAATCAGAGCTGTGGAATCAGAGGTGGTGAATCAGAGTTGGGGAATCAGAGGCGGGGACTTAGATATTGGGAAACAGAGGCGGGGAATCAGAGGCGAGGAAACAGAGGCGGGGAATCAGAAATGGGGAATCAGAGGTTGGGAATCAGAGGCAGGGGATCAGATGTGCGGAATCAGAGATGGGGAATCAAAGGCAGGGAATCAGAATCAGAAGCAGGGAATCAGAGGCCGGGAATCAGAGGCCGGAATCAGATGCCGGGAATAAGAGGCCGGGAATCAGAGGTGGGGAATCAGAGTCCAGGAATCAGAGATGGGGATTCAGAGGCGGGGAATGAGATATGGGGAATCAGAGGCGGGGAATCAGAGGCGGGGAATCAGAGGCGGGGAATCAGATATGGGGAATCAAAGGTAGGGAATCAGGGGCGGGGTATCAGTGGCAGGGAATCAGAGGCGGGAAATCAGAGGCCGGGAATCAGAGGCGGTGAATCAGAGGCGGTGAATCAGAGGCAGGGAATCGGATGTGCGGAATCAGAGATGGGGAATCAGAGGTGGGGAATCAGAGGCGGTGAATCAGACATGGGTAATCAGAGGCGGGAAATCAGAGGCAGGAAATCAGACACGGGGAATCAGAGGCGGGGAATTAGAGCTGGGGAATTAGATGCAGGGAATCAGAGTTGGGGATTCAGAGGCGGGGAATCAGATATGGGGAAATAGAGGTGGGGAACCAGAGTTGGGCAAATAGAGGCGGGGAATCCGATATCGGGAAACAGAGGCGGGGATTGAGAGGCGTGGAAACAGAGGCGGGGAATCAGATATGGGGAATCAGAGGTGGGGAATCAGAGGTTGGGAATCAGAGGCAGGGAATCAGAGGCTGGGAATCAGATGCAGGGAATCAGATGCGGGGATCAGAGGCGGGGAATCAGAGCTGGGGAATCAGAGGTGGGGAATCAGAGTTGGGGAATCAGAGGCGGGGACTTAGATATGGGGAAACAGAGGCGGGGAATAGAGGCGGGAAACAGAGGCGGGGAATCAGATATTGTGAATCAGAGGTGGGGAATCAGAGGCAGGGAATCAGATGTGCGGAATCAGAGATGGGGAATCAGAGGCAGGGAATCAGAATCAGAAGCAGGGAATAAGACGCGGGGAATCAGAGGCGGGGAATCAGAGCTGGGGAAGCAGAGGCAGTGAATCAGAGGCAGGGAATCAGAGGCTGGGAATCAGATGCAGGGAATCAGATGCGGGGATCAGAGGCGGGGAATCAGAGCTGGGGAATCAGAGGTGGGGAATCAGAGTTGGGGAATCAGAGGCGGGGACTTAGATATGGGGAAACAGAGGCGGGGAATCAGAGGCGGGAAACAGAGGCGGGGAATCAGATATTGTGAATCAGAGGTGGGGAATCAGAGGCAGGGAATCAGATGTGCGGAATCAGAGATGGGGAATCAGAAGCAGGGAATCAGAATCAGAAGCAGGGAATAAGACGCGGGGAATCAGAGGCGGGGAATCAGAGCTGGGGAAGCAGAGGCAGTGAATCAGAGGCTGGGATTCAGAGGCAGGGAATCGGATGTGCGGAATCAGAGATGGGGAATCAGAGGTGGGCAATCAGAGGCGGTGAATCAGACATGGGTAATCAGAGGCGGGGAATCAGAGGCAGGAAATCAGACACGGGGAATCAGAGGCGGGGAATCAGAGCTGGGAAATTAGAGGCAGGGAATCAGAGTTGGGGATTCAGAGGCGGGGAATCAGATATGGGGAAACAGAGGCGGGGAATCAGAGGCGGGGACTTAGATATGGGGAATCAGAGGCGGGGAATCAGATATGGGGAATCAGAGGTGTGGAATCAGATGTTGGGAATCAGAGGCAGGGAAACAGAGGCGGGGAAACAGAGGCGGGGAATCAGATATGGGGAATCAGAGGTGGCGAATCAAAGGCGGTGAAACAGAGATGGGGAATCAGGGCAGGGAATCAGAGGCAGGGAATCAAACACGGGGAATCAGAGCTGGGGAATCAGAGGCGGGGAATTAGAGTTGGGGAATCAGAGGAGGGGAATCAGAGGCGGGGAAACGGAGGCGGGGAATCAGATATGGGGAATCAGAGGTGGGGAATCAGAGGTTGGGAATCAGAGGCAGGGAATCAGAGGCGGGGAATCAGAGGCAGGGAATCAGAGGCAGGGAATCAGATGTGCGGAATCGGAGATGGGGAATCAGAGGCAGGGAATCAGAGGCGGGGAATCAGAGGTGGGGAATCAGAGGCCGGGAATCAGATATGGGGAAACAGAGGCGGGGAATCAGAGGCGGGGAAACAGAGGCGGGGAATCAGATATGGGGAATCAGAGGTGGGGAATCAGAGGTTGGGAATCAGAGGCAGGTAATCAGAGGCTTGGAATCAGATGCGGGGAATCAGAGGCGGGGAATCAGAGCTGGGGAATCAGAGCTGGGGAATCAGAGTTGGGGAATCAGAGGCGGGGAAACAGAGGCGGGGAATCAGATATGGGGAATCAGAGGTGGGGAATCAGAGGCAGGGAATCAGATGTACGGAATCAGAGATGGGGAATCAGAGGCAGGGAATCAGAATCAGAAGCAGGGAATCAGAGGCCGGGAATCAGAGGCCGGAATCAGATGCCGGGAATAAGAGGCCGGGAATCAGAGGTGGGGAATCAGAGTCCGGGAATCAGAGATGGGGATTCAGAGGCGGGGAATGAGATATGGGGAATCAGAGGCGGGGAATCAGAGGCGGGGAAACAGAGGCGGGGAATCAGATATGGGGAACCAGAGGTGGGGAATCTGGGGCGGGGTATCAGTGGCAGGGAATCAGAGGCGGGAATTCAGAGGCCGGGAATCAGAGGCGGTGAATCAGAGGCGGGGAATCAGAGGCAGGGAATCGGATGTGCGGATTCAGAGATGGGGAATCAGAGGTGGGGAATCAGAGGACGGAAATCAGACACTGGGAATCAGAGGCGGGGAATCAGAGCTGGGGAATTAGATGCAGGGAATCAGAGTTGGGGATTCAGAGGCGGGGAATCAGATATGGGGAAACAGAGGTGGGGAATCAGAGTTGGGCAAATAGACGCGGGGAATCTGATATGGGGAAACAGAGGCGGGGAATCAGAGGCGTGGAAACAGAGGCGGGGAATCAGATATGGGGAATCAGAGGTGGGGAATCAGAGGTTGGGAATCAGAGGCAGGGAATCAGAGGCTGGGAATCAGATGCAGGGAATCAGATGCGGGTATCAGAGGCGGGGAATCAGAGCTGGGGAATCAGAGGTGGGGAATCAGAGTTGGGGAATCAGAGGCGGGGACTTAGATATGAGGAAACAGAGGCGGGGAATCAGAGGCGGGGAAACAGGGGCAGGGAATCAGATATGGGGAATCAGAGGTGGGGAATCAGAGGCAGGGAATCAGATGTGCGGAATCAGAGATGGGGAATCAGAGGCAGGGAATCAGAATCAGAAGCAGGGAATAAGACGCGGGGAATCAGAGGCGGGGAATCAGAGCTGGGGAAGCAGAGGCAGTGAATCAGAGGCGGGGAATCAGAGGCAGGGAATCGGATGTGCCGAATCAGAGATGGGGAATCAGAGGTGGGGAATCAGAGGCGGTGAATCAGACATGGGTAATCAGGGGCGGGGAATCAGAGGCAGGAAATCAGACACGGGGAATCAGAGGCGGGAAATCAGAGCTGGGAAATTAGAGGCAGGGAATCAGAGTTGGGGATTCAGAGGCGGGGAATCAGATATGGGGAAACAGAGGCGGGGAATCAGAGGCGGGAAAATAGAGGCGGGGAATCAGATATGGGGAAACAGAGGCGGGGAATCAGAGGCGGGGAAACAGAGGCGGGGAATCAGATATGGGGAATCAGAGGTGGGGAATCAGAGGTTGGGAATCAGAGGAAGGGAATCAGAGGCTGGGAATCAGATGCAGGGAATCAGATGCGGGGAATCAGAGGCGGGGAATCAGAGCTGGAGTATCAGAGGTGGGGAATCAAAGTTGGGGAATCAGAGGCGGGGACTTAGATATGGGGAATCAGATATGGGGAAACAGGGGCGGGGAATCAGAGGCGGGGAAACAGAGGCGGGGAATCAGATATGGGCAATCAGAGGTGTGGAATCAGAGGTTGGGAATCAGAGGCAGGGAATCAGAGGCGGGGAAACAGAGGCGGGGAATCAGATATGGGGAATCAGAGGTGGCGAATCAAAGGCGGTGAAGCAGAGATGGGGAATCAGGGCAGGGAATCAGAGGCAGGGAATCAAACACGGGGAATCAGAGCTGGGGAATCAGAGGCGGGGAATTAGAGGCTGGGTATCAGAGGCGGGGAATCAGAGGCCGGGAATCGGATATGGGGAAACAGAGGCGGGGAATCAGAGGTGGGGAAACAGAGGCGGGGAATCAGATATGGGGAATCAGAGGTGGGGAATCAGAGGTTGGGAATCAGAGGCAGGGAATCAGAGGCTTGGAATCAGATGCAGGGAATCAGATGCGGGGAATCAGAGGCGGGGAATCAGAGCTGGGGAATCAGAGGTGGGGAATCAGATTTGGGGAATCAGAGGCGGGGACTTAGATATTGGGAAACAGAGGCGGGGAATCAGAGGCGGGGAAACAGAGGCGGGGAATCAGATATGGGGATTCAGAGGTGGCGAATCAGAGGTTGGGAATCAGAAGAAGGGAATCAGAGGCGAGGAATCAGAGCTGGGGAATCAGAGGCGGGGAATCAGAATTGGGGAATCAGAGATGGGGAATCAGAGATGGGGAATCAGAGGCGGGGAATCAGACGCGGTGAATCAGAGGTGGTGAATCAGAGATGTGGAATCAGAGGCGGGGAATCGGAGGCAGGGAATCAGACGCGGGGAATCAGAGGCGGGGAATCATAGCTGGCGAATCAGAGGCGGGGAATCAGAGGTGGGGAATCAGAGGCGGGGAATCAGATATTGGGAATCAGAGGTGGGGAATCAGAGGCGGGGAAACAGAGGCGGGGAATCAGATATGTGGAATCAGAGGTGGGGAATCAGAGGTTGTAAATCAGAGATGGGGAATCAGAGGCGGGGAATCAGAGGCCGGTAATCAGACGCGGGGAATCAGAGGCGGGGATTCAGAGCTGGGGAATCAGAGGCGGGGAATCAGAGTTGGGGAATCAGAGGCGGGGAATCAGATATGGGGAATCAGAGGCGGGGAGTCAGAGGCGGGGAAACAGAGGCGAGAAATCAGATATGGGGAATCAGAGGTGGGGAATCAGGGGCGGAGTATCAGTGGCAGGGAATCAGAGGCGGGAAATCAGAGGCCGGGAATCAGAGGCGGTGAATCAGAGGCGGGGAATCAGAGGCAGGGAATCGGATGTGCGGAATCAGAGATGGGGAATCAGAGGTGGGGAATCAGAGGCGGTGAATCAGACATGGGTAATCAGAGGCGGGGAATCAGAGGCAGGAAATCAGACACGGGAAATCAGAGGCGGGGAATCAGAGCTGGGGAATTAGATGCAGGGAATTAGAGTTGGGGATTCAGAGGCGGTGAATCAGATCTGGGGAAACAGAGGTGGGGAATCAGAGGCGGGCAAATAGAGGTGGGGAATCAGATATGGGGAAACAGTGGCGTGGAATCAGAGGCGGGGAAACAGAGGCGGGGAATCAGATATGGGGAATCAGAGGTGGGGAATCAGAGCTGGGGAATCAGAGGTGGGGAATCAGAGTTGGGGAATCAGAGGCGGGGTGTTAGATATGTGGAAACAGAGGCGGGGAATCAGAGTCGGGGAAACAGAGGCGGGGAATCAGATATGGGGAATCAGAGGTGGGGAATCAGAGGCAGGGAATCAGATGTGCGGAATCAGAGATGGGGAATCAGAGGCAGGGAATCAGAATCAGAAGCAGGGAATAAGACGCGGGGAATCAGAGGTGGGGAATCAGAGGCGGGCAAATAGAGGCGGGGAATCAGATATGGGGAAACAGAGGCGGGGAATCAGAGGCGGGGAAACAGACATGGGTAATCAGAGGCGGGGAATCAGAGGCAGAAATTCAGACACGGGGAATCAGAGGCGGGGAATCAGAGCTGGGAAATTAGAGGCAGGGAATCAGAGTTGGGGATTCAGAGGCGGGGAATCAGATATGGGGAAACAGAGGCGGGGAATCAGAGGCGGGCAAATAGAGGCGGGGAATCAGATATGGGGAAACAGAGGCGGGGAATCAGAGGCGGGGAAACAGAGGCGGGGAATTAGATATGGGGAATCAGAGGTGGGGAATCAGAGGTTGGGAATCAGAGGCAGGGAATCAGAGGCTGGGAATCAGATGCAGGGAATCAGATGCGGTGAATCAGAGCTGGGGAATTAGAGGTGGGGAATCAAAGTTGGGGAATCAGAGGCGGGGACTTAGATATGGGGAATCAGAGGCTGGGAATCAGATATGGGGAAACAGGGGCGGGGAATCAGAGGCGGGGAAACAGAGGCGGGGAATCAGATATGGGGAATCAGAGGTGTGGAATCAGAGGTTGGGAATCAGAGGCAGGGAATCAGAGGCGGGGAAACAGAGGCGGGGAATCAGATATGGGGAATCAGAGGTGGCGAATCAAAGGCGGTAAAACAGAGATGGGGAATCAGGGCAGGGAATCAGAGGCAGGGAATCAAACACGGGGAATCAGAGCTGGGGAATCAGAGGCGGGGAATTAGAGTTGGGGAATCAGAGGAGGGGAATCAGAGGCGGGGAAACAGAGGCGGGGAATCAGATATGGGGAATCAGAGGCGGGGAATCAGAGGTTGGGAATCAGAGGCAGGGAATCAGAGGCGGGGAATCAGAGGCGGGGAATCAGAGGCAGGGAATCAGATGTGCGGAATGGGAGATGGGGAATCAGAGGCAGGGAATCAGAGGCGGGGAATCAGAGGTGGGGAATCAGAGGCCGGGAATCAGATATGGGGAAACAGAGGCGGGGAATCAGAGGCAGGGAAACAGAGGCGGGGAATCAGATATGGGGAATCAGAGGTGGGGAATCAGAGTTTGGGAATCAGAGGCAGGGAATCAGAGGCTTGGAATCAGATGCAGGGAATCAGATGCGGGGAATCAGAGGCGGGGAATCAAAGCTGGGGAATCAGAGGTGGGGAATCGGATGTGCGGATTCAGAGATGGGGAATCAGAGGTGGGGAATCAGAGGCGGTGAATCAGACATGGGTAATCAGAGGCGGGGAATCAGAGGACGGAAATCAGACACTGGGAATCAGAGGCGGGGAATCAGAGCTGGGTAATTAGATGCAGGGAATCAGAGTTGGGGATTCAGAGGCGGGGAATCAGATATGGGGAAACAGAGGTGGGGAATCAGAGGTGGGCAAATAGACGCGGGGAATCTGATATGGGGAAACAGAGGCGGGGAATCAGAGGCGTGGAAACAGAGGCGGGGAATCAGATATGGGGAATCAGAGGTGGGGAATCAGAGGTTGGGAATCAGAGGCAGGGAATCAGAGGCTGGGAATCAGATGCAGGGAATCAGATGCGGGTATCAGAGGCGGGGAATCAGAGCTGGGGAATCAGAGGTGGGGAATCAGAGTTGGGGAATCAGAGGCGGGGACTTAGATATGAGGAAACAGAGGCGGGGAATCAGAGGCGGGGAAACAGAGGCAGGGAATCAGATATGGGGAATCAGAGGTGGGGAATCAGAGGCAGGGAATCAGATGTGCGGAATCAGAGATGGGGAATCAGAGGCAGGGAATCAGAATCAGAAGCAGGGAATAAGACGCGGGGAATCAGAGGCGGGGAATCAGAGCTGGGGAAGCAGAGGCAGTGAATCAGAGGCGGGGAATCAGAGGCAGGGAATCGGATGTGCGGAATCAGAAATGGGGAATCAGAGGTGGGGAATCAGAGGCGGTGAATCAGACATGGGTAATCAGGGGCGGGGAATCAGAGGCAGGAAATCAGACACGGGGAATCAGAGGCGGGAAATCAGAGCTGGGAAATTAGAGGCAGGGAATCAGAGTTGGGGATTCAGAGGCGGGGAATCAGATATGGGGAAACAGAGGCGGGGAATCAGAGGCGGGAAAATAGAGGCGGGAAAATAGAGGCGGGGAATCAGATATGGGGAAACAGAGGCGGGGAATCAGAGGCGGGGAAACAGAGGCGGGGAATCAGATATGGGGAATCAGAGGTGGGGAATCAGAGGTTGGGAATCAGAGGAAGGGAATCAGAGGCTGGGAATCAGATGCAGGGAATCAGATGCGGGGAATCAGAGGCGGGGAATCAGAGCTGGAGTATCAGAGGTGGGGAATCAAAGTTGGGGAATCAGAGGCGGGGACTTAGATATGGGGAATCAGATATGGGGAAACAGGGGCGGGGAATCAGAGGCGGGGAAACAGAGGCGGGGAATCAGATATGGGCAATCAGAGGTGTGGAATCAGAGGTTGGGAATCAGAGGCAGGGAATCAGAGGCGGGGAAACAGAGGCGGGGAATCAGATATGGGGAATAAGAGGTGGCGAATCAAAGGCGGTGAAGCAGAGATGGGGAATCAGGGCAGGGAATCAGAGGCAGGGAATCAAACACGGGGAATCAGAGCTGGGGAATCAGAGGCGGGGAATTAGAGTTGTGGAATCAGAGGAGGGGAATCAGAGGCGGGGAAACAGAGGCGGGGAATCAGATATGGGGAATCAGAGGTGGGGAATCAGAGGTTGGGAATCAGAGGCATGGAATCAGAGGCGGGGAATCAGAGGCCGGGAATCAGATATGGGGAAACAGAGGCGGGGAATCAGAGGCTGGGTATCAGAGGCGGGGAATCAGAGGCCGGGAATCAGATATGGGGAAACAGAGGCGGGGAATCAGAGGTGGGGAAACAGAGGCGGGGAATCAGAGGCTTGGAATCAGATGCAGGGAATCAGATGCGGGGAATCAGAGGCGGGGAATCAGAGCTGGGGAATCAGAGGTGGGGAATCAGAGGTTGGGAATCAGAGGCAGGGAATCAGAGGCTTGGAATCAGATGCAGGGAATCAGATGCGGGGAATCAGAGGCGGGGAATCAGAGCTGGGGAATCAGAGGTGGGGAATCAGATTTGGGGAATCAGAGGCGGGGACTTAGATATTGGGAAACAGAGGCGGGGAATCAGAGGCGGGGAAACAGAGGCGGGGAATCAGATATGGGGATTCAGAGGTGGCGAATCAAAGGCGGTGAATCAGAGATGGGGAATCAGAGGCCGGGAATCAGAGGCAGGGAATCAAACACGTGGAATCAGAGGCGGGGAATCAGAGCTGGGGAATCAGAGGCGGGGAATCAGAGTTGGAGAATCAGAGGCGGGGAATCAGACGCAGGGAATCAATATGGGAAATCAGAGGTGGGGAATCAGAGGTTGGGAATCTGAAGAAGGGAATCAGAGGCGAGGAATCAGAGCTGGGGAATCAGAGGCGGGGAATCAGAATTGGGGAATCAGAGATGGGGAATCAGAGATGGGGAATCAGAGGCGGGGAATCAGACGCGGGGAATCAGAGGTGGTGAATCAGTGATGTGGAATCAGAGGCGGGGAATCGGAGGCAGGGAATCAGACGCGGGGAATCAGAGGCGGGGAATCATAGCTGGCGAATCAGAGGCGGGGAATCAGAGGTGGGGAATCAGAGGCGGGGAATCAGATATTGGGAATCAGAGGTGGGGAATCAGAGGCGGGGAAACAGAGGCGGGGAATCAGATATGTGGAATCAGAGGTGGGGAATCAGAGGTTGTAAATCAGAGATGGGGAATCAGAGGTGGGGAATCAGAGACCGGTAATCAGACGCGGGGAATCAGAGGCGGGGATTCAGAGCTGGGGAATCAGAGGCGGGGAATCAGAGTTGGGGAATCAGAGGCGGGGAATCAGATATGGGGAATCAGAGGCGGGGAGTCAGAGGCGGGGAAACAGAGGCGAGAAATCAGATATGGGGAATCAGAGGTGGGGAATCAGGGGCGGAGTATCAGTGGCAGGGAATCAGAGGCGGGAAATCAGAGGCCGGGAATCAGAGGCGGTGAATCAGAGGCGGGGAATCAGAGGCAGGGAATCGGATGTGCGGAATCAGAGATGGGGAATCAGAGGTGGGGAATCAGAGGTGGTGAATCAGACATGGGTAATCAGAGGCGGGGAATCAGAGGCAGGAAATCAGACACGGGAAATCAGAGGCGGGGAATCAGAGCTGGGGAATTAGATGCAGGGAATTAGAGTTGGGGATTCAGAGGCGGTGAATCAGATCTGGGGAAACAGAGGTGGGGAATCAGAGGCGGGCAAATAGAGGTGGGGAATCAGATATGGGGAAACAGTGGCGGGGAATCAGAGGCGGGGAAACAGAGGCGGGGAATCAGATATGGGGAATCAGAGGTGGGGAATCAGAGCTGGGGAATCAGAGGTGGGGAATCAGAGTTGGGGAATCAGAGGCGGGGTGTTAGATATGTGGAAACAGAGGCGGGGAATCAGAGTCGGGGAAACAGAGGCGGGGAATCAGATATGGGGAATCAGAGGTGGGGAATCAGAGGCAGGGAATCAGATGTGCGGAATCAGAGATGGGGAATCAGAGGCAGGGAATCAGAATCAGAAGCAGGGAATAAGACGCGGGGAATCAGAGGTGGGGAATCAGAGGCGGGCAAATAGAGGCGGGGAATCAGATATGGGGAAACAGAGGCGGGGAATCAGAGGCGGGGAAACAGACATGGGTAATCAGAGGCGGGGAATCAGAGGCAGAAATTCAGACACGGGGAATCAGAGGCGGGGAATCAGAGCTGGGAAATTAGAGGCAGGGAATCAGAGTTGGGGATTCAGAGGCGGGGAATCAGATATGGGGAAACAGAGGCGGGGAATCAGAGGCGGGCAAATAGAGGCGGGGAATCAGATATGGGGAAACAGAGGCGGGGAATCAGAGGCGGGGAAACAGAGGCGGGGAATTAGATATGGGGAATCAGAGGTGGGGAATCAGAGGTTGGGAATCAGAGGCAGGGAATCAGAGGCTGGGAATCAGATGCAGGGAATCAGATGCGGTGAATCAGAGCTGGGGAATTAGAGGTGGGGAATCAAAGTTGGGGAATCAGAGGCGGGGACTTAGATATGGGGAATCAGAGGCTGGGAATCAGATATGGGGAAACAGGGGCGGGGAATCAGAGGCGGGGAAACAGAGGCGGGGAATCAGATATGCGGAATCAGAGGTGTGGAATCAGAGGTTGGGAATCAGAGGCAGGGAATCAGAGGCGGGGAAACAGAGGCGGGGAATCAGATATGGGGAATCAGAGGTGGCGAATCAAAGGCGGTAAAACAGAGATGGGGAATCAGGGCAGGGAATCAGAGGCAGGGAATCAAACACGGGGAATCAGAGCTGGGGAATCAGAGGCGGGGAATTAGAGTTGGGGAATCAGAGGAGGGGAATCAGAGGCGGGGAAACAGAGGCGGGGAATCAGATATGGGGAATCAGAGGCGGGGAATCAGAGGTTGGGAATCAGAGGCAGGGAATCAGAGGCGGGGAATCAGAGGCGGGGAATCAGAGGCAGGGAATCAGATGTGCGGAATGGGAGATGGGGAATCAGAGGCAGGGAATCAGAGGAGGGGAATCAGAGGTGGGGAATCAGAGGCCGGGAATCAGATATGGGGAAACAGAGGCGGGGAATCAGAGGCAGGGAAACAGAGGCGGGGAATCAGATATGGGGAATCAGAGGTGGGGAATCAGAGTTTGGGATTCAGAGGCAGGGAATCAGAGGCTTGGAATCAGATGCAGGGAATCAGATGCGGGGAATCAGAGGCGGGGAATCAAAGCTGGGGAATCAGAGGTGGGGAATCAGAGTTGGGGAATCAGAGGCGGGGACTTAGATATTGGGAAACAGAGGTGGGGAATCAGAGGCGGGGAAACAGAGGCGGGGAATCAGATATGGGGAATCAGAAGTGGGGAATCAGAGGCAGGGAATCAGATGTACGGAATCAGAGATGGGGAATCAGAGGCAGGGAATCAGAATCAGAAGCAGGGAATAAGACGCGGGGAATCAGAGGTGGGGAATCAGAGCTGGGGAAGCAGAGGCAGTGAATATGAGGCGGGGAATCAGAGGCAGGGAATCGGATGTGCGGAATCAGAGGCGGGGAATCAGAGGCGGGCAAATAGAGGCGGGGAATCAGATATGCGAAACAGAGGCGGGGAATCAGAGGCTTGGAAACAGACATGGGTAATCAGAGGCGGGGAATCAGAGGCAGAAATTCAGACACGGGGAATCAGAGGCGGGGAATCAGAGCTGGGAAATTAGAGGCAGGGAATCAGAGTTGGGGATTCAGAGGCGGGGAATCAGATATGGGGAAACAGAGGCGGGGAATCAGAGGCGGGGAATCAGATATGGGGAAACAGAGGCAGGGAATCAGAGGCGGGGAATGAGAGGCGGGGAATCACAGGCGGGGAATCAGAGGCAGGGAATAGAACGCGGGGAATCAGAGGCAGGGAATCAGAGCTGGGGAATCAGAGGCGGGGAATCATAGTGGGAATCAGAGGCGGGGAATCAGATATGGGGAAACAGAGGCGGGGAATCAGAGGCGGGGAAACAGAGGCGGGGAATCAGATATGGGGAATAGGATGCGGGGAATCAGAGGCGGGGAATCAGAGCTGGGGAATCAGAGGCGGGGAATCAGAGTTGGTGCATCAGAGGTGGGGAATTAGATATGGGGAAACAGAGGCGGGGAATCAGAGGCGGGGAAACAGAGGCGGGGAATCAGATATGGGGAATCAGAGGTGGGGAATCAGAGGCAGGGAATCAGATGTGCGGAATCAGAGATGGGGAATCAGAGGCAGGGAATCAGAATCAGAAGCGGGGAATCAGAGGCCTGGAATCAGATGCTGGGAATAAGAGGCCGGGAATCAGAGGTGGGGAATCAGAGTCCGGGAATCAGAGATTGGGATTAAAAGGCGGGGAATGAGATATGGAGAATCAGAGGCGGGGAATCAGAGGCGGGGAAACAGAGGTGGGGAATCAGATATGGGGAATCAGTGGTGGCGAATCAAAGGCGGTGAATCAGAGATGGGGAATCAGAGGCGGGGAATCAGAGGCAGGGAATCAAACACGGGGAATCAGAGGCGGGGAATCAGAGCTGGGGAATCAGAGGCGGGGAATCAGAGTTGGGGAATCAGAGGCGGGGAATCAGATATGGGGAAACAGGGTCGGGGAATCAGAGGCGGGGAAACAGAGGCGGGGAATCAGATATGGGGAATCAGAGGTGTGGAATCAGAGGTTGGGAATCAGAGGCAGGGAATCAGAGGCGGGGAAACAGAGGCAGGGAATCAGATCTGGGGAATCAGTGGCGGGGAAGTAGAGTTGGGGAATCAGAGGCGGGGAATCAGAGGCAGGGAAACAGAGGCGGGGAATCAAACACGGGGAATCAGAGGTGGGGAATCAGAGGTTGGGAATCAGAGGCAGGGAATCAGAGGCGGGGAATCAGAGGCGGGGAATCAGAGGCAGGGAATCAGATGTGCGGAATCGGAGATGGGGAATCAGATGCAAGAAATCAGAGGCGGGGAATCAGAGGCGGGGAATCAGAGGCCGGGAATCAGATATGGTGAAACAGAGGCGGGGAATCAGAGGCGGGGAAACAGAGGCGGGGAATCAGATATGGGGAATCAGAGGTGGGGAATCAGAGTTTGGGAATCAGAGGCATGGAATCAGAGGCTTGGAATCAGATGCAGGGAATCAGATGCGGGGAATCAGAGGCGGGGAATCAGAGCTGTGGAATCAGAGGTAGTGAATCAGAGTTGGGGAATCAGAGGCGGGGACTTAGATATTGGGAAACAGAGGCGGGGAATCAGAGGCGAGGAAACAGAGGCGGGGAATCAGAAATGGGGAATCAGAGGTTGGGAATCAGAGGCAGGGGATCAGATGTGCGGAATCAGAGATGGGGAATCAAAGGCAGGGAATCAGAATCAGAAGCAGGGAATCAGAGGCCGGGAATCAGAGGCCGGAATCAGATGCCGGGAATAAGAGGCCGGGAATCAGAGGTGGGGAATCAGAGTCCGGGAATCAGAGATGGGGAATCAGATATGGGGAAACAGAGGCAGGGAATCAGAGGCGGGGAATGAGAGGCGGGGAATCAGATATGGGGAAACAGAGGCGGGGAATGAGAGGCGGGGAATCAGATATGGGGAAACAGAGGCAGGGAATCAGAGGCGGGGAATGAGAGGCGGGGAATCACAGGCGGGGCATCAGAGGCAGGGAATAGAACGCGGGGAATCAGAGGCAGGGAATCAGAGCTGGGGAATCAGAGGCGGGGAATCATAGTGGGAATCAGAGGCGGGGAATCAGATATGGGGAAACAGAGGCGGGGAATCAGAGGCGGGGAAACAGAGGCGGGGAATCAGATATGGGGAATAGGATGCGGGGAATCAGAGGCGGGGAATCAGAGCTGGGGAATCAGAGGCGGGGAATCAGAGTTGGTGCATCAGAGGTGGGGAATTAGATATGGGGAAACAGAGGCGGGGAATCAGAGGCGGGGAAACAGAGGCGGGGAATCGGATATGGGGAATCAGAGGTGGGGAATCAGAGGCAGGGAATCAGATGTGCGGAATCAGAGATGGGGAATCAGAGGCAGGGAATCAGAATCAGAAGCGGGGAATCAGAGGCCTGGAATCAGATGCTGGGAATAAGAGGCCGGGAATCAGAGGTGGGGAAACAGAGGTGGGGAATCAGATATGGGGAATCAGTGGTGGCGAATCAAAGGCGGTGAATCAGAGATGGGGAATCAGAGGCGGGGAATCAGAGGCAGGGAATCAAACACGGGGAATCAGAGGCGGGGAATCAGAGCTGGGGAATCAGAGGCGGGGAATCAGAGGCGGGGAAACAGAGGCGGGGAATCAGATATGGGGAATCAGAGGTGTGGAATCAGAGGTTGGGAATCAGAGGCAGGGAATCAGAGGCGGGGAAACAGAGGCAGGGAATCAGATCTGGGGAATCAGTGGCGGGGAAGTAGAGTTGGGGAATCAGAGGCGGGGAATCAGAGGCAGGGAAACAGAGGCGGGGAATCAAACACGTGGAATCAGAGGTGGGGAATCAGAGGTTGGGAATCAGAGGCAGGGAATCAGAGGCGGGGAATCAGAGGCGGGGAATCAGAGGCAGGGAATCAGATGTGCGGAATCGGAGATGGGGAATCAGATGCAAGAAATCAGAGGCGGGGAATCAGATGCGGGGAATCAGAGGCCGGGAATCAGATATGGTGAAACAGAGGCGGGGAATCAGAGGCGGGGAAACAGAGGCGGGGAATCAGATATGGGGAATCAGAGGCGGGGAATCAGAGTTTGGGAATCAGAGGCATGGAATCAGAGGCTTGGAATCAGATGCAGGGAATCAGATGCGGGGAATCAGAGGCGGGGAATCAGAGCTGTGGAATCAGAGGTGGTGAATCAGAGTTGGGGAATCAGAGGCGGGGACTTAGATATTGGGAAACAGAGGCGGGGAATCAGAGGCGAGGAAACAGAGGCGGGGAATCAGAAATGGGGAATCAGAGGTTGGGAATCAGAGGCAGGGGATCAGATGTGCGGATTCAGAGATGGGGAATCAAAGGCAGGGAATCAGAATCAGAAGCAGGGAATCAGAGGCCGGGAATCAGAGGCCGGAATCAGATGCCGGGAATAAGAGGCCGGGAATCAGAGGTGGGGAATCAGAGTCCGGGAATCAGAGATGGGGAATCAGATATGGGGAAACAGAGGCAGGGAATCAGAGGCGGGGAATGAGAGGCGGGGAATCAGATATGGGGAAACAGAGGCGGGGAATCAGAGGCGGGGAATCAGATATGGGGAAACAGAGGCAGGGAATCAGAGGCGGGGAATGAGAGGCGGGGAATCACAGGCGGGGCATCAGAGGCAGGGAATAGAACGCGGGGAATCAGAGGCAGGGAATCAGAGCTGGGGAATCAGAGGCGGGGAATCATAGTGGGAATCAGAGGCGGGGAATCAGATATGGGGAAACAGAGGCGGGGAATCAGAGGCGGGGAAACAGAGGCGGGGAATCAGATATGGGGAATAGGATGCGGGGAATCAGAGGCGGGGAATCAGAGCTGGGGAATCAGAGGCGGGGAATCAGAGTTGGTGCATCAGAGGTGGGGAATTAGATATGGGGAAACAGAGGCGGGGAATCAGAGGCGGGGAAACAGAGGCGGGGAATCAGATATGGGGAATCAGAGGTGGGGAATCAGAGGCAGGGAATCAGATGTGCGGAATCAGAGATGGGGAATCAGAGGCAGGGAATCAGAATCAGAAGCGGGGAATCAGAGGCCTGGAATCAGATGCTGGGAATAAGAGGCCGGGAATCAGAGGTGGGGAAACAGAGGTGGGGAATCAGATATGGGGAATCAGTGGTGGCGAATCAAAGGCGGTGAATCAGAGATGGGGAATCAGAGGCGGGGAATCAGAGGCAGGGAATCAAACACGGGGAATCAGAGGCGGGGAATCAGAGCTGGGGAATCAGAGGCGGGGAATCAGAGTTGGGGAATCAGAGGCGGGGAATCAGATATGGGGAAACAGGGTCGGGGAATCAGAGGCGGGGAAACAGAGGCGGGGAATCAGATATGGGGAATCAGAGGTGTGGAATCAGAGGTTGGGAATCAGAGGCAGGGAATCAGAGGCGGGGAAACAGAGGCAGGGAATCAGATCTGGGGAATCAGTGGCGGGGAAGTAGAGTTGGGGAATCAGAGGCGGGGAATCAGAGGCAGGGAAACAGAGGCGGGGAATCAAACACGGGGAATCAGAGGTGGGGAATCAGAGGTTGGGAATCAGAGGCAGGGAATCAGAGGCGGGGAATCAGAGGCGGGGAATCAGAGGCAGGGAATCAGATGTGCGGAATCGGAGATGGGGAATCAGATGCAAGAAATCAGAGGCGGGGAATCAGAGGCGGGGAATCAGAGGCCGGGAATCAGATATGGTGAAACAGAGGCGGGGAATCAGAGGCGGGGAAACAGAGGCGGGGAATCAGATATGGGGAATCAGAGGCGGGGAATCAGAGTTTGGGAATCAGAGGCATGGAATCAGAGGCTTGGAATCAGATGCAGGGAATCAGATGCGGGGAATCAGAGGCGGGGAATCAGAGCTGTGGAATCAGAGGTGGTGAATCAGAGTTGGGGAATCAGAGGCGGGGACTTAGATATTGGGAAACAGAGGCGGGGAATCAGAGGCGAGGAAACAGAGGCGGGGAATCAGAAATGGGGAATCAGAGGTTGGGAATCAGAGGCAGGGGATCAGATGTGCGGAATCAGAGATGGGGAATCAAAGGCAGGGAATCAGAATCAGAAGCAGGGAATCAGAGGCCGGGAATCAGAGGCCGGAATCAGATGCCGGGAATAAGAGGCCGGGAATCAGAGGTGGGGAATCAGAGTCCGGGAATCAGAGATGGGGATTCAGAGGCGGGGAATGAGATATGGGGAATCAGAGGCGGGGAATCAGAGGCGGGGAAACAGAGGCGGGGAATCAGATATGGGGAATCAAAGGTAGGGAATCAGGGGCGGGGTATCAGTGGCAGGGAATCAGAGGCGGGAAATCAGAGGCCGGGAATCAGAGGCGGTGAATCAGAGGCGGTGAATCAGAGGCAGGGAATCGGATGTGCGGAATCAGAGATGGGGAATCAGAGGTGGGGAATCAGAGGCGGTGAATCAGACATGGGTAATCAGAGGCGGGGAATCAGAGGCAGGAAATCAGACACGGGGAATCAGAGGCGGGGAATTAGAGCTGGGGAATTAGATGCAGGGAATCAGAGTTGGGGATTCAGAGGCGGGGAATCAGATATGGGGAAATAGAGGTGGGGAACCAGAGTTGGGCAAATAGAGGCGGGGAATCCGATATGGGGAAACAGAGGCGGGGATTCAGAGGCGTGGAAACAGAGGCGGGGAATCAGATATGGGGAATCAGAGGTGGGGAATCAGAGGTTGGGAATCAGAGGCAGGGAATCAGAGGCTGGGAATCAGATGCAGGGAATCAGATGTGCGGAATCAGAGATGGGGAATCAGAGGCAGGGAATCAGAATCAGAAGCGGGGAATCAGAGGCCTGGAATCAGATGCTGGGAATAAGAGGCCGGGAATCAGAGGTGGGGAATCAGAGTCCGGGAATCAGAGATTGGGATTAAAAGGCGGGGAATGAGATATGGAGAATCAGAGGCGGGGAAACAGAGGTAGGGAAACAGATATGGGGAATCAGTGGTGGCGAATCAAAGGCGGTGAATCAGAGATGGGGAATCAGAGGCGGGGAATCAGAGGCAGGGAATCAAACACGGGGAATCAGAGGCGGGGAATCAGAGCTGGGGAATCAGAGGCGGGGAATCAGAGTTGGGGAATCAGAGGCGGGGAATCAGATATGGGGAAACAGGGGCGGGGAATCAGAGGCGGGGAAACAGAGGCGGGGAATCAGATATGGGGAATCAGAGGTGTGGAATCAGAGGTTGGGAATCAGAGGCAGGGAATCAGAGGCGGGGAAACAGAGGCAGGGAATCAGATCTGGGGAATCAGTGGCGGGGAAGTAGAGTTGGGGAATCAGAGGCGGGGAATCAGAGGCGGGGAAACAGAGGCGGGGAATCAAACACGGGGAATCAGAGGTGGGGAATCAGAGGTTGGGAATCAGAGGCAGGGAATCAGAGGCGGGGAATCAGAGGCGGGGAATCAGAGGCAGGGAATCAGATGTGCGGAATTGGAGATGGGGAATCAGATGCAAGAAATCAGAGGCGGGGAATCAGAGGCGGGGAATCAGAGGCCGGGAATCAGATATGGTGAAACAGAGGCGGGGAATCAGAGGCGGGGAAACAGAGGCGGGGAATCAGATATGGGGAATCAGAGGTGGGGAATCAGAGTTTGGGAATCAGAGGCATGGAATCAGAGGCTTGGAATCAGATGCAGGGAATCAGATGCGGGGAATCAGAGGCGGGGAATCAGAGCTGTGGAATCAGAGGTGGTGAATCAGAGTTGGGGAATCAGAGGCGGGGACTTAGATATTGGGAAACAGAGGCGGGGAATCAGAGGCGAGGAAACAGAGGCGGGGAATCAGAAATGGGGAATCAGAGGTTGGGAATCAGAGGCAGGGGATCAGATGTGCGGAATCAGAGATGGGGAATCAAAGGCAGGGAATCAGAATCAGAAGCAGGGAATCAGAGGCCGGGAATCAGAGGCCGGAATCAGATGCCGGGAATAAGAGGCCGGGAATCAGAGGTGGGGAATCAGAGTCCGGGAATCAGAGATGGGGATTCAGAGGCGGGGAATGAGATATGGGGAATCAGAGGCGGGGAATCAGAGGCGGGGAATCAGAGGCGGGGAATCAGATATGGGGAATCAAAGGTAGGGAATCAGGGGCGGGGTATCAGTGGCAGGGAATCAGAGGCGGGAAATCAGAGGCCGGGAATCAGAGGCGGTGAATCAGAGGCGGTGAATCAGAGGCAGGGAATCGGATGTGCGGAATCAGAGATGGGGAATCAGAGGTGGGGAATCAGAGGCGGTGAATCAGACATGGGTAATCAGAGGCGGGGAATCAGAGGCAGGAAATCAGACACGGGGAATCAGAGGCGGGGAATTAGAGCTGGGGAATTAGATGCAGGGAATCAGAGTTGGGGATTCAGAGGCGGGGAATCAGATATGGGGAAATAGAGGTGGGGAACCAGAGTTGGGCAAATAGAGGCGGGGAATCCGATATGGGGAAACAGAGGCGGGGATTCAGAGGCGTGGAAACAGAGGCGGGGAATCAGATATGGGGAATCAGAGGTGGGGAATCAGAGGTTGGGAATCAGAGGCAGGGAATCAGAGGCTGGGAATCAGATGCAGGGAATCAGATGCGGGGATCAGAGGCGGGGAATCAGAGCTGGGGAATCAGAGGTGGGGAATCAGAGTTGGGGAATCAGATGCGGGGACTTAGATATGGGGAAACAGAGGCGGGGAATAGAGGCGGGAAACAGAGGCGGGGAATCAGATATTGTGAATCAGAGGTGGGGAATCAGAGGCAGGGAGTCAGATGTGCGGAATCAGAGATGGGGAATCAGAGGCAGGGAATCAGAATCAGAAGCAGGGAATGAGACGCGGGGAATCAGAGGCGGGGAATCAGAGCTGGGGAAGCAGAGGCAGTGAATCAGAGGCAGGGAATCAGAGGCTGGGAATCAGATGCAGGGAATCAGATGCGGGGATCAGAGGCGGGGAATCAGAGCTGGGGAATCAGAGGTGGGGAATCAGAGTTGGGGAATCAGAGGCGGGGACTTAGATATGGGGAAACAGAGGCGGGGAATCAGAGGCGGGAAACAGAGGCGGGGAATCAGATATTGTGAATCAGAGGTGGGGAATCAGAGGCAGGGAATCAGATGTGCGGAATCAGAGATGGGGAATCAGAGGCAGGGAATCAGAATCAGAAGCAGGGAATAAGACGCGGGGAATCAGAGGCGGGGAATCAGAGCTGGGGAAGCAGAGGCAGTGAATCAGAGGCTGGGATTCAGAGGCAGGGAATCGGATGTGCGGAATCAGAAATGGGGAATCAGAGGTGGGGAATCAGAGGCGGTGAATCAGACATGGGTAATCAGAGGCGGGGAATCAGAGGCAGGAAATCAGACACGGGGAATCAGAGGCGGGGAATCAGAGCTGGGAAATTAGAGGCAGGGAATCAGAGTTGGGGATTCAGAGGCGGGGAATCAGATATGGGGAAACAGAGCCGGGGAATCAGAGGCGGGGACTTAGATATGGGGAATCAGAGGCGGGGAATCAGATATGGGGAAACAGGGGCGGGGAATCAAAGGCGGGGAAACAGAGGCGGGGAATCAGATATGGGGAATCAGAGGTGTGGAATCAGATGTTGGGAATCAGAGGCAGGGAAACAGAGGCGGGGAAACAGAGGCGGGGAATCAGATATGGGGAATCAGAGGTGGCGAATCAAAGGCGGTGAAACAGAGATGGGGAATCAGGGCAGGGAATCAGAGGCAGGGAATCAAACACGGGGAATCAGAGCTGGGGAATCAGAGGCGGGGAATTAGAGTTGGGGAATCAGAGGAGGGGAATGAGAGGCGGGGAAACGGAGGCGGGGAATCAGATATGGGGAATCAGAGGTGGGGAATCAGAGGTTGGGAATCAGAGGCAGGGAATCAGAGGCGGGGAATCAGAGGCAGGGAATCAGAGGCAGGGAATCAGATGTGCGGAATCGGAGATGGGGAATCAGAGGCAGGGAATCAGAGGCGGGGAATCAGAGGTGGGGAATCAGAGGCCGGGAATCAGATATGGGGAAACAGAGGCGGGGAATCAGAGGCGGGGAAACAGAGGCGGGGAATCAGATATGGGGAATCAGAGGTGGGGAATCAGAGGTTGGGAATCAGAGGCAGGTAATCAGAGGCTTGGAATCAGATGCAGGGAATCAGATGCGGGGAATCAGAGGCGGGGAATCAGAGCTGGGGAATCAGAGGTGGGGAATCAGAGTTGGGGAATCAGAGGCGGGGACTTAGATATTGAGAAACAGAGGCGGGGAATCAGAGGCGGGGAAACAGAGGCGGGGAATCAGATATGGGGAATCAGAGGTGGGGAATCAGAGGCAGGGAATCAGATGTACGGAATCAGAGATGGGGAATCAGAGGCAGGGAATCAGAATCAGAAGCAGGGAATCAGAGGCCGGGAATCAGAGGCCGGAATCAGATGCCGGGAATAAGAGGCCGGGAATCAGAGGTGGGGAATCAGAGTCCGGGAATCAGAGATGGGGATTCAGAGGCGGGGAATGAGATATGGGGAATCAGAGGCGGGGAATCAGAGGCGGGGAAACAGAGGCGGGGAATCAGATATGGGGAATCAGAGGTGGGGAATCTGGGGCGGGGTATCAGTGGCAGGGAATCAGAGGCGGGAATTCAGAGGCCGGGAATCAGAGGCGGTGAATCAGAGGCGGGGAATCAGAGGCAGGGAATCGGATGTGCGGATTCAGAGATGGGGAATCAGAGGTGGGGAATCAGAGGCGGTTAATCAGACATGGGTAATCAGAGGCGGGGAATCAGAGGACGGAAATCAGACACTGGGAATCAGAGGCGGGGAATCAGAGCTGGGGAATTAGATGCAGGGAATCAGAGTTGGGGATTCAGAGGCGGGGAATCAGATATGGGGAAACAGAGGTGGGGAATCAGAGGTGGGCAAATAGACGCGGGGAATCTGATATGGGGAAATAGAGGCGGGGAATCAGAGGCGTGGAAACAGAGGCGGGGAATCAGATATGGGGAATCAGAGGTGGGGAATCAGAGGTTGGGAATCAGAGGCAGGGAATCAGAGGCTGGGAATCAGATGCAGGGAATCAGATGCGGGTATCAGAGGCGGGGAATCAGAGCTGGGGAAGCAGAGGTGGGGAATCAGAGTTGGGGAATCAGAGGCGGGGACTTAGATATGAGGAAACAGAGGCGGGGAATCAGAGGCGGGGAAACAGAGGCAGGGAATCAGATATGGGGAATCAGAGGTGGGGAATCAGAGGCAGGGAATCAGATGTGCGGAATCAGAGATGGGGAATCAGAGGCAGGGAATCAGAATCAGAAGCAGGGAATAAGACGCGGGGAATCAGAGGCGGGGAATCAGAGCTGGGGAAGCAGAGGCAGTGAATCAGAGGCGGGGAATCAGAGGCAGGGAATCGGATGTGCGGAATCAGAGATGGGGAATCAGAGGTGGGGAATCAGAGGCGGTGAATCAGACATGGGTAATCAGGGGCGGGGAATCAGAGGCAGGAAATCAGACACGGGGAATCAGAGGCGGGAAATCAGAGGCGGGAAAATAGAGGCGGGGAATCAGATATGGGGAAACAGAGGCGGGGAATCAGAGGCGGGGAAACAGAGGCGGGGAATCAGATATGGGGAATCAGAGGTGGGGAATCAGAGGTTGGGAATCAGAGGCAGGGAATCAGAGGCTGGGAATCAGATGCAGGGAATCAGATGCGGGGAATCAGAGGCGGGGAATCAGAGCTGGAGTATCAGAGGTGGGGAATCAAAGTTGGGGAATCAGAGGCGGGGACTTAGATATGGGGAATCAGATATGGGGAAACAGGGGCGGGGAATCAGAGGCGGGGAAACAGAGGCGGGGAATCAGATATGGGCAATCAGAGGTGTGGAATCAGAGGTTGGGAATCAGAGGCAGGGAATCAGAGGCGGGGAAACAGAGGCGGGGAATCAGATATGGGGAATCAGAGGTGGCGAATCAAAGGCGGTGAAGCAGAGATGGGGAATCAGGGCAGGGAATCAGAGGCAGGGAATCAAACACGGGGAATCAGAGCTGGGGAATCAGAGGCGGGGAATTAGAGTTGTGGAATCAGAGGAGGGGAATCAGAGGCGGGGAAACAGAGGCGGGGAATCAGATATGGGGAATCAGAGGTGGGGAATCAGAGGTTGGGAATCAGAGGCATGGAATCAGAGGCGGGGAATCAGAGGCCGGGAATCAGATATGGGGAAACAGAGGCGGGGAATCAGAGGCTGGGTATCAGAGGCGGGGAATCAGAGGCCGGGAATCAGATATGGGGAAACAGAGGCGGGGAATCAGAGGTGGGGAAACAGAGGCGGGGAATCAGATATGGGGAATCAGAGGTGGGGAATCAGAGGTTGGGAATCAGAGGCAGGGAATCAGAGGCTTGGAATCAGATGCAGGGAATCAGATGCGGGGAATCAGAGGCGGGGAATCAGAGCTGGGGAATCAGAGGTGGGGAATCAGATTTGGGGAATCAGAGGCGGGGACTTAGATATTGGGAAACAGAGGCGGGGAATCAGAGGCGGGGAAACAGAGGCGGGGAATCAGATATGGGGATTCAGAGGTGGCGAATCAAAGGCGGTGAATCAGAGATGGGGAATCAAGGCGGGGAATCAGAGGCAGGGAATCAAACACGTGGAATCAGAGGCGGGGAATCAGAGCTGGGGAATCAGAGGCGGGGAATCAGAGTTGGAGAATCAGAGGCGGGGAATCAGACGCAGGGAATCAATATGGGAAATCAGAGGTGGGGAATCAGAGGTTGGGAATCAGAAGAAGGGAATCAGAGGCGAGGAATCAGAGCTGGGGAATCAGAGGCGGGGAATCAGAATTTGGGAATCAGAGATGGGGAATCAGAGATGGGGAATCAGAGGCGGGGAATCAGACGCGGGGAATCAGAGGTGGTGAATCAGAGATGTGGAATCAGAGGCGGGGAATCGGAGGCAGGGAATCAGACGCGGGGAATCAGAGGCGGGGAATCATAGCTGGCGAATCAGAGGCGGGGAATCAGAGGTGGGGAATCAGAGGCGGGGAATCAGATATTGGGAATCAGAGGTGGGGAATCAGAGGCGGG
Source organism: Narcine bancroftii (assembly GCF_036971445.1). Classification (NCBI taxonomy): domain Eukaryota; kingdom Metazoa; phylum Chordata; class Chondrichthyes; order Torpediniformes; family Narcinidae; genus Narcine; species Narcine bancroftii. The sequence continues at coordinate 136,113,417 of NC_091470.1, read as the reverse complement.
GAAACAGAGGCGGGGAATCAGATATGTGGAATCAGAGGTGGGGAATCAGAGGTTGTAAATCAGAGATGGGAATCAGAGGCGGGGAATCAGAGGCCGGTAATCAGACGCGGGGAATCAGAGGCGGGGATTCAGAGCTGGGGAATCAGAGGCGGGGAATCAGAGTTGGGGAATCAGAGGCAGGGAATCAGATATGGGGAATCAGAGGCGGGGAGTCAGAGGCGGGGAAACAGAGGCGAGAAATCAGATATGGGGAATCAGTGGTGGGGAATCAGGGGCGGAGTATCAGTGGCAGGGAATCGAGGCGGGAAATCAGAGGCCGGGAATCAGAGGCGGTGAATCAGAGGCGGGGAATCAGAGGCAGGGAATCGGATGTGCGGAATCAGAGATGGGGAATCAGAGGTGGGGAATCAGAGGCGGTGAATCAGACATGGGTAATCAGAGGCGGGGAATCAGAGGCAGGAAATCAGACACGGGAAATCAGAGGCGGGGAATCAGAGCTGCGGAATTAGATGCAGGGAATTAGAGTTGGGGATTCAGAGGCGGTGAATCAGATCTGGGGAAACAGAGGCGGGGAATCAGAGGCCGGTAATCAGACGCGGGGAATCAGAGGCGGGGATTCAGAGCTGGGGAATCAGAGGCGGGGAATCAGAGTTGGGGAATCAGAGGCGGGGAATCAGATATGGGGAATCAGAGGCGGGGAGTCAGAGGCGGGGAAACAGAGGCGAGAAATCAGATATGGGGAATCAGTGGTGGGGAATCAGGGGCGGAGTATCAGTGGCAGGGAATCGAGGCGGGAAATCAGAGGCCGGGAATCAGAGGCGGTGAATCAGAGGCGGGGAATCAGAGGCAGGGAATCGGATGTGCGGAATCAGAGATGGGGAATCAGAGGTGGGGAATCAGAGGCGGTGAATCAGACATGGGTAATCAGAGGCGGGGAATCAGAGGCAGGAAATCAGACACGGGAAATCAGAGGCGGGGAATCAGAGCTGCGGAATTAGATGCAGGGAATTAGAGTTGGGGATTCAGAGGCGGTGAATCAGATCTGGGGAAACAGAGGTGGGGAATCAGAGGCGGGCAAATAGAGGTGGGGAATCAGATATGGGGAAACAGTGGCGGGGAATCAGAGGCGGGGAAACAGAGGCGGGGAATCAGATATGGGGAATCAGAGGTGGGGAATCAGAGCTGGGGAATCAGAGGTGGGGAATCAGAGTTGGGGAATCAGAGGCGGGGTGTTAGATATGTGGAAACAGAGGCGGGGAATCAGAGTCGGGGAAACAGAGGCGGGGAATCAGATATGGGGAATCAAAGGTTGGGAATCAGAGGCAGGGAATCAGATGTGCGGAATCAGAGATGGGGAATCAGAGGCAGGGAATCAGAATCAGAAGCAGGGAATAAGACGCGGGGAATCAGAGGTGGGGAATCAGAGGCGGGCAAATAGAGGCGGGGAATCAGATATGGGGAAACAGAGGCGGGGAATCAGAGGCGGGGAAACAGACATGGGTAATCAGAGGCGGGGAATCAGAGGCAGAAATTCAGACACGGGGAATCAGAGGCGGGGAATCAGAGCTGGGAAATTAGAGGCAGGGAATCAGAGTTGGGGATTCAGAGGCGGGGAATCAGATATGGGGAAACAGAGGCGGGGAATCAGAGGCGGGCAAATAGAGGCGGGGAATCAGATATGGGGAAACAGAGGCGGGGAATCAGAGGCGGGGAAAGAGAGGCGGGGAATTAGATATGGGGAATCAGAGGTTGGGAATCAGAGGCAGGGAATCAGAGGCTGGGAATCAGATGCAGGGAATCAGATGCGGTGAATCAGAGCTGGGGAATTAGAGGTGGGGAATCAAAGTTGGGGAATCAGAGGCGGGGACTTAGATATGGGGCATCAGAGGCTGGGAATCAGATATGGGGAAACAGGGGCGGGGAATCAGAGGCGGGGAAACAGAGGCGGGGAATCAGATATGGGGAATCAGAGGTGTGGAATCAGAGGTTGGGAATCAGAGGCAGGGAATCAGAGGCGGGGAAACAGAGGCGGGGAATCAGATATGGGGAATCAGAGGTGGCGAATCAAAGGCGGTAAAACAGAGATGGGGAATCAGGGCAGGGAATCAGAGGCAGGGAATCAAACACGGGGAATCAGAGCTGGGGAATCAGAGGCGGGGAATTAGAGTTGGGGAATCAGAGGAGGGGAATCAGAGGCGGGGAAACAGAGGCGGGGAATCAGATATGGGGAATCAGAGGCGGGGAATCAGAGGTTGGGAATCAGAGGCAGGGAATCAGAGGCGGGGAATCAGAGGCGGGGAATCAGAGGCAGGGAATCAGATGTGCGGAATGGGAGATGGGGAATCAGAGGCAGGGAATCAGAGGCGGGGAATCAGAGGTGGGGAATCAGAGGCCGGGAATCAGATATGGGGAAACAGAGGCGGGGAATCAGAGGCAGGGAAACAGAGGCGGGGAATCAGATATGGGGAATCAGAGGTGGGGAATTAGAGTTTGGGAATCAGAGGCAGGGAATCAGAGGCTTGGAATCAGATGCAGGGAATCAGATGCGGGGAATCAGAGGCGGGGAATCAAAGCTGGGGAATCAGAGGTGGGGAATCAGAGTTGGGGAATCAGAGGCGGGGACTTAGATATTGGGAAACAGAGGCGGGGAATCAGAGGCGGGGAAACAGAGGCGGGGAATCAGATATGGGGAATCAGAAGTGGGGAATCAGAGGCAGGGAATCAGATGTACGGAATCAGAGATGGGGAATCAGAGGCAGGGAATCAGAATCAGAAGCAGGGAATAAGACGCGGGGAATCAGAGGTGGGGAATCAGAGCTGGGGAAGCAGAGGCAGTGAATATGAGGCGGGGAATCAGAGGCAGGGAATCGGATGTGCGGAATCAGAGGCGGGGAATCAGAGGCGGGCAAATAGAGGCGGGGACTCAGATATGGGGAAACAGAGGCGGGGAATCAGAGGCGGGGAAACAGACATGGGTAATCAGAGGCGGGGAATCAGAGGCAGAAATTCAGACACGGGGAATCAGAGGCGGGGAATCAGAGCTGGGAAATTAGAGGCAGGGAATCAGAGTTGGGGATTCAGAGGCGGGGAATCAGATATGGGGAAACAGAGGCGGGGAATCAGAGGCGGGCAAATAGAGGCGGGGAATCAGATATGGGGAAACAGAGGCGGGGAATCAGAGGCGGGGAAACAGAGGCGGGGAATTAGATATGGGGAATCAGAGGTGGGGAATCAGAGGTTGGGAATCAGAGGCAGGGAATCAGAGGCTGGGAATCAGATGCAGGGAATCAGATGCGGTGAATCAGAGCTGGGGAATCAGAGGTGGGGAATCAAAGTTGGGGAATCAGAGGCGGGGACTTAGATATGGGGAATCAGAGGCTGGGAATCAGATATGGGGAAACAGGGGCGGGGAATCAGTGGCGGGGAAACAGAGGCGGGGAATCAGATATGGGGAATCAGAGGTGTGGAATCAGAGGTTGGGAATCAGAGGCAGGGAATCAGAGGTGGGGAAACAGAGGCGGGGAATCAGATATGGGGAATCAGAGGTGGCGAATCAAAGGCGGTAAAACAGAGATGGGGAATCAGGGCAGGGAATCAGAGGCAGGGAATCAAACACGGGGAATCAGAGCTGGGGAATCAGAGGCGGGGAATTAGAGTTGGGGAATCAGAGGAGGGGAATCAGAGGCGGGGAAACAGAGGCGGGGAATCAGATATGGGGAATCAGAGGCGGGGAATCAGAGGTTGGGAATCAGAGGCAGGGAATCAGCGGCGGGGAATCAGAGGCGGGGAATCAGAGGCAGGGAATCAGATGTGCGGAATCGGAGATGGGGAATCAGAGGCAGGGAATCAGAGGCGGGGAATCAGAGGTGGGGAATCAGAGGCCGGGAATCAGATATGGGGAAACAGAGGCGGGGAATCAGAGGCAGGGAAACAGAGGCGGGGAATCAGATATGGGGAATCAGAGGTGGGGAATCAGAGTTTGGGAATCAGAGGCAGGGAATCAGAGGCTTGGAATCAGATGCAGGGAATGAGATGCGGGGAATCAGAGGCGGGGAATCAAAGCTGGGGAATCAGAGGTGGGGAATCAGAGTTGGGGAATCAGAGGCGGGGACTTAGATATTGGGAAACAGAGGCGGGGAATCAGAGGCGGGGAAACAGAGGCGGGGAATCAGATATGGGGAATCAGAGGTGGGGAATCAGAGGCAGGGAATCAGATGTACGGAATCAGAGATGGGGAATCAGAGGCAGGGAATCAGAATCAGAAGCAGGGAATCAGAGGCCGGGAATCAGAGGCCGGAATCAGATGCCGGGAATAAGAGGCCGGGAATCAGAGGTGGGGAATCAGAGGCCGGGAATCAGAGATGGGGATTCAGAGGCGGGGAATGAGATATGGGGAATCAGAGGCGGGGAATCAGAGGCGGGGAAACAGAGGCGGGGAATCAGATATGGGGAATCTGAGGTGGGGAATCAGGTGCGGGGTATCAGTGGCAGGGAATCAGAGGCGGGCAATCAGAGGCCGGGAATCAGAGGCGGTGAATCAGAGGCGGGGAATCAGAGGCATGGAATCGGATGTGCGGAATCAGAGATGGGGAATCAGAGGTGGGGAATCAGAGGCGGAGAATCAGACATGGGTAATCAGAGGCAGGGAATCAGAGGCAGGAAATCAGACACGGGGAATCAGAGGCGGGGAATCAGAACTGGGGAATTAGATGCAGGGAATCAGAGTTGGGGATTCAGAGGCGGGGAATCAGATATGGGGAAACAGAGGTGGGGAATCAGAGGTGGGCAAATAGAGGCGGGGAATCAGATATGGGGAAACAGAGGCGGGGAATCAGAGGCGTGGAAACAGAGGCGGGGAATCAGATATGGGGAATCAGAGGTGGGGAATCAGAGGTTGGGAATCAGAGGCAGGGAATCAGAGGCTGGGAATCAGATGCAGGGAATCAGATGCGGGGATCAGAGGCGGGGAATCAGAGCTGGGGAATCAGAGGTGGGGAATCAGAGTTGGGGAATCAGAGGCGGGCACTTAGATATGGGGAAACAGAGGCGGGGAATCAGAGGCGGGGAAACAGAGGCGGGGAATCAGACATGGGTAATCAGAGGCGGGGAATCAGAGGCAGGAAATCAGACACGGGGAATCAGAGGCGGGGAATCAGAGCTGGGGAATTAGATGCAGGGAATCAGAGTTGGGGATTCAGAGGCGGGGAATCAGATATGGGGAAACAGAGGTGGGGAATCAGAGGTGGGCAAATAGAGGCGGGGAATCAGATATGGGGAAACAGAGGCGGGGAATCAGAGGCGTGGAAACAGAGGCGGGGAATCAGATATGGGGAATCAGAGGTGGGGAATCAGAGGTTGGGAATCAGAGGCAGGGAATCAGAGGCTGGGAATCAGATGCAGGGAATCAGATGCGGGGATCAGAGGCGGGGAATCAGAGCTGGGGAATCAGAGGTGGGGAATCAGAGTTGGGGAATCAGAGGCGGGGACTTAGATATGGGGATACAGAGGCGGGGAATCAGAGGTGGGGAATCAGAGGCAGGGAATTAGATTTGCGGAATCAGAGATGGGCAATCAGAGGCAGGGTATCAGAATCAGAAGCAGGGAATAAGACGCGGGGAATCAGAGGCGGGGAATCAGAGCTGGGGAAGCAGAGGCAGTGAATCTGAGGCGGGGAATCAGAGGCAGGGAATCGGATGTGCGGAATCAGAGATGGGGAATCAGAGGTGGGGAATCAGAGGCAGTGAATCAAACATGGGTAATCAGAGGCGGGGAATCAGAGGCAGGAATTCAGACACGGGGAAACAGAGGCGGGGAATCAGAGGCGGGCAAATAGAGGCGGGGAATCAGATATGGGGAAACAGAGGTGGGGAATCAGAGGTTGGGAATCAGAGGCAGGGAATCAGAGGGTGGGAATCAGATGCAGGGAATCAGATGCGTGGAATCAGAGGCGGGGAATCAGAGCTGGGGAATCAGAGGTGGGGAATCAAAGTTGGGGAATCAGAGGCGGGGACTTAGATATTGGGAAACAGAGGCGGGGAATCAGAGCTGGGAAACAGAGGCGGGGAATCAGACATGGGTAATCAGAGGCGGGGAATCAGAGGCAGGAAATCAGAAACGGGGAATCAGAGGCGGGGAATCAGAGCTGGGAAATTAATGGCAGGGAATCAGAGTTGGGGATTCAGAGGCGGGGAATCAGATATGGGGAAACAGAGGCGGGGAATCAGAGGCGGGGAAACAGAGGCGGGGAATCAGATATGGGGAATCAGAGGTGGGGAATCAGAGGTTGGGAATCAGAGGCAGGGAATCAGAGGCTGGGAATCAGATGCAGGGAATCAGATGCGGGGAGTCAGAGGCGGGGAATCAGAGCTGGGGAATCAGAGGTGGGGAATCAAAGTTGGGGAATCAGAGGCGGGGACTTAGATATGGGGAAACAGAGGTGCGGAATCAGAGGCGGGGAAACAGAGGCAGGGAATCAGATATGGGGAATCAGAGGTGGGGAATCAGAGGCAGGGAATTAGATGTGCGGAATCAGAAATGGGGAATCAGAGGCAGGGAATCAGAATCAGAAGCAGGGAATCAGAGGCCGGGAATCAGAGGCCGGAATCAGATGCCAGGAATAAGAGGCCGGGAATCAGAGTCCGCGAATCAGAGTCCGGGAATCAGAGATGGGGAATCAGAGGCGGGGAGTGAGATATGGGGAATCAGAGGCGTGGAATCACAGGCGGGGAAACAGAGGCGAGGAATCAGATATGGGGAATCAGAGGTGGCGAATCAAAGGCGGTGAATCAGAGATGGGGAATCAGAGGCGGGGAATGAGAGAAAGGGAATCAAACACGGGGAATCAGAGGCGGGGAATCAGAGCTGGGTTATCAGAGGCGGGGAATCAGAGTTGGGGAATCAGAGGCGGGGAATCAGAGCTGGAGAATCAGAGGTGGGGAATCAGAGGCAGGGAATCGGATGTGCGGAATCAGAGATGGGGAATCAGAGGTGGGAAATTCAGAGGCGGGGAATCAGAGATGGGGATTCAGAGGCGGGGAATCAGAGGCAGGGAATCAGACGCGGGGAATCAGAGGCGGGGAATCAGAGTCCAGGAATCAGAGGCGGGGAATCAGAGTTGGGGAATCAGAGGCAGGGAATCAAACACGGTGAATCAGAGGCAGGGAATCAGAGCTGGAGAATCAGAGGCGGGGAATCAGAGGTGGGGAATCAGGGGCGGGGAATCAGTGGCAGGGAATCAGAGGCGGGGAAACAGAGGCAGGGAATCAGAGGCAGGGAATCAGACACGGGGAATCAGAGGCGGGGAATCAGAGATGGGGAATCAGAGGCAGTGAATCAGAGGCAGGGAATCGGATGCCGGGAATCAGAGGCGGGGAATCAGAGCTGGGGAATCAGAGGCCGGGAATCAGAGTTGGGGAATCAGAGGCGGGGAATCAGATATGGAGAATCAGAGGTGGGGAAACAGGGGCGGGGAATCAGTCTCAGGGAATCAGAGAAGGGGAATCAGAGGCGGGGAATCAGAGGCAGGGAATCAGACACGTGGAATCAGAGGCGCGGAATCAGATATGGGGAATCAGAGGTGGCGAATCAAAGGCGGTGAATCAGAGATGGGGAATCAGAGGCGGGGAATGAGAGAAAGGGAATCAAACACGGGGAATCAGAGGCGGGGAATCAGAGCTGGGTTATCAGAGGCGGGGAATCAGAGTTGGGGAATCAGAGGCGGGGAATCAGAGCTGGGGAATCAGAGGTGGGGAATCAGAGGCAGGGAATCGGATGTGCGGAATCAGAGATGGGGAATCAGAGGTGGGAAATTCAGAGGCGGGGAATCAGAGATGGGGATTCAGAGGCGGGGAATCAGAGGCAGGGAATCAGACGCGGGGAATCAGAGGCGGGGAATCAGAGTCCAGGAATCAGAGGCGGGGAATCAGAGTTGGGGAATCAGAGGCAGGGAATCAAACACGGTGAATCAGAGGCAGGGAATCAGAGCTGGAGAATCAGAGGCGGGGAATCAGAGGTGGGGAATCAGGGGCGGGGAATCAGTGGCAGGGAATCAGAGGCGGGGAAACAGAGGCAGGGAATCAGAGGCAGGGAATCAGACACGGGGAATCAGAGGCGGGGAATCAGAGATGGGGAATCAGAGGCAGTGAATCAGAGGCAGGGAATCGGATGCCGGGAATCAGAGGCGGGGAATCAGAGCTGGGGAATCAGAGGCCGGGAATCAGAGTTGGGGAATCAGAGGCGGGGAATCAGATATGGAGAATCAGAGGTGGGGAAACAGGGGCGGGGAATCAGTCTCAGGGAATCAGAGAAGGGGAATCAGAGGCGGGGAATCAGAGGCAGGGAATCAGACACGTGGAATCAGAGGCGCGGAATCAGGGATGGGGAATCAGAGGCTGGTAATCAGAGGTGGGGAATCAGAGTCCGGGAATCAGAGATGGGGAATCAGAGGCGGGGAATCAGATATGGGGAATCAGAGGCGGGGAATCACAGGCGGGGAAACAGAGGCGGTGAATCAGATATGGCGAATCAGTGGTGGCGAATCAGAGGTAGAGGATCAGAGATGGTGAAGCAGAGGTGGGGAATCAGATGTGATGAATAAGAGATGGGGAATCAGAGGCGGGGTATCAGAGGCGGAAATCAGATATGGGGAAACAGAGGCGGGGAATCAGAGGCAGGGCAACAGAGGCGGGGAATCTGATATGGGGAATCTGAGGTGGCGAATGAAAGGCGGTGACTCAGAGATGGGGAATCAGAGGCGGGGAATCAGAGTTGGGGAATCAGAGGCGGGGAATCAGATATGGGGAAACAGAGGTGGGGAATCAGAGGCAGGGAAACAGAGGTGGGGAATCAGATATGGGGAATCAGAGGTGGGGAATCAGAGGTTGGGAAACAGAGGCAGGGAATCAGAGGTGGGGAGTCAGAGGTGGGGAATCAGAGGCAGGGAATCAGATGTGCGGAATCAGAGATGGGGAATCAGAGGCAGCGAATCAGAGGCGGGGAACCAGAGGCGGAGAATCAGAGGCCAGGTATCAGAACCGGGAATGAGAGGCCGGGAATGAGAGGCCGGGAATCAGAGGCCGGGAATCAGAGATGGGGAATCAGAGGCGGGGAATCAAACACGGGGAATCAGAGCTGGGGAATTAGAGGCGGGGTATCAGAGTTGGGGAATCAGAGGCGGGGAATCAGATATGGGGAAACAGAGGCGGGGAATCAGAGGCGGGCAATCAGAGGCGGGGAATCAGAGGCGCAGAAACAGAGGCGGGGTATCAGATATGGGGAATCAGAGGTGGGGAATCAGGGGCGGGGTATCAGAGGCTGGGTATCAGACACGGGGATTCAGAGGCGGGGAATCAGAGATGGGGAATCAGAGGCGGGGAATCAGAGGCAGGGAATCAGACGCGGGGAATCAGAGGCGGGGAATCAGAGCCTGGGAATCAAAGGCGGGGATTCAGAGGCGGGGAATCAGAGGCGGGGAATTAGAGGCAGGGATTCGGATGTGCGGAATCAGAGATGGGGAATCAGAGGTGGGGAATCAGAGTCCAGGAATCAGAGATGGGGAATCAGACGCGGGGAATCAGAGGCGGGAAAACATAGGTGGGGAATCAGATACGGGGAATCAGAGGTGGGGAATGAGAGGCAGGGAATCAGAGTTGGGGATTCAGAGGCGGGGAATCAGAGCTGGGGAATCGGAGGCAGGGAATCAGAGGCGGGGAATCAGAGGCGGGGAATGAGAGGCAGGGAATCAGATATGGGGATTCAGAGGTGGGGAATCAGAGGTTGGGAATCAGAGGCGGGGAATTAGATATGGGGAAACAGAGGCGGGTAATCAGAGGTGGGGAAACAGAGTTGGGGAATCAGAGGCAGGGAATCAGAGTTGGGGAATCAGAGGTGGGGAATCAGATATGGGGAAACAGAGGCGGGGAATCAGAGGCGGGCAAATAGAGGCGGGGAATCAGATATGGGGAAACAGAGGCGGGGAATCAGAGGCGGGGAAACAGAGGCGGGGAATCAGATATGGGGAATCAGAGGTGGGGAATCAGAGGTTGGGAATCAGAGGCAGGGAATCAGAGGCTGGGAATCAGATGCAGGGAATCAGATGCGGGGAATCAGAGGCGGGGAATCAGAGCTGGGGAATCAGAGGTGGGGAATCAAAGTTGGGGAATCAGAGGCGGGGACTTAGATATGGGGAAACAGAGGTGGGGAATCAGAGGCGGGGAAACAGAGGCAGGGAATCAGATATGGGGAATCAGAGGTGGGGAATCAGAGGCAGGGAATTAGATGTGCGGAATCAGAAATGGGGAATCAGAGGCAGGGAATCAGAATCAGAAGCAGGGAATCAGAGGCCGGGAATCAGAGGCCGGAATCAGATGCCAGGAATAAGATGCCGGGAATCAGAGTCCGCGAATCAGAGTCCGGGAATCAGAGATGGGGAATCAGAGGCGGGGAGTGAGATATGGGGAATCAGAGGCGGGGAATCACAGGCGGGGAAACAGAGGCGAGGAATCAGATATGGGGAATCAGAGGTGGCGAATCAAAGGCGGTGAATCAGAGATGGGGAATCAGAGGCGGGGAATGAGAGAAAGGGAATCAAACACGGGGAATCAGAGGCGGGGAATCAGAGCTGGGTTATCAGAGGCGGGGAATCAGAGTTGGGGAATCAGAGGCGGGGAATCAGAGCTGGGGAATCAGAGGTGGGGAATCAGAGGCAGGGAATCGGATGTGCGGAATCAGAGATGGGGAATCAGAGCTGGAGAATCAGAGGCGGGGAATCAGTGGCAGGGAATCAGAGGCGGGGAAACAGAGGCAGGGAATCTGAGGCAGGGAATCAGACACGGGGAATCAGAGGCGGGGAATCAGAGATGGGGAATCAGAGGCAGTGAATCAGAGGCAGGGAATCGGATGCCGGGAATCAGAGGCGGGGAATCAGAGCTGGGGAATCAGAGGCCGGGAATCAGAGTTGGGGAATCAGAGGCGGGGAATCAGATATGGAGAATCAGAGGTGGGGAAACAGGGGTGGGGAATCAGTCTCAGGGAATCAGAGAAGGGGAATCAGAGGCGGGGAATCAGAGGCAGGGAATCAGACACGTGGAATCAGAGGCGGGGAATCAGGGATGGGGAATCAGAGGCTGGTAATCAGAGGCGGGGAATCACAGGCGGGGAAACAGAGGCGAGGAATCAGATATGGGGAATCAGAGGCGGGGAATCACACGCGGGGAAACAGAGGCGGTGAATCAGATATGGCGAATCAGTGGTGGCGAATCAGAGGTAGAGAATCAGAGATGGTGAAGCAGAGGTGGGGAATCAGATGTGATGAATAAGAGATGGGGAATCAGAGGCGGGGTATCAGAGGTGGGGAATCAGAGTCCGGGAATCAGAGATGGGGAATCAGAGTTGGGGAATCAGAGGCGGGGAATCAGATATGGGGAAACAGAGGCGGGGAATCAGAGGCAGGGAAACAGAGGCGGGGAATCTGATATGGGGAATCAGAGGTGGCGAATGAAAGGCGGTGACTCAGAGATGGGGAATCAGAGGCGGGGAATCTGAGGCAGGGAATCAAACACGGGGAATCAGAGGTGGGGAACTCAGAGCTGGGGAATCAGAGGCGGGGAATCAAAGTTGGGGAATCAGAGGCGGGGAATCAGATATGGGGAAACAGAGGTGGGGAATCAGAGGCAGGGAAACAGAGGTGGGGAATCAGATATGGGGAATCAGAGGTGGGGAATCAGAGGTTGGGAAACAGAGGCAGGGAATCAGAGGTGGGGAGTCAGAGGTGGGGAATCAGAGGCAGGGAATCAGATGTGCGGAATCAGAGATGGGGAATCAGAGGCAGCGAATCAGAGGCGGGGAACCAGAGGCGGGGAATCAGAGGCCAGGTATCAGAACCGGGAATGAGAGGCCGGGAATCAGAGGCCGGGAATCAGAGGCCGGGAATCAGAGATGGGGAATCAGAGGCGGGGAATCAGAGGCGGGCAATCAGAGGCGGGGAATCAGAGGCGCAGAAACAGAGGCGGGGTATCAGATATGGGGAATCAGAGGTGGGGAATCAGGGGCGGGGTATCAGAGGCTGGGTATCAGACACGGGGATTCAGAGGCGGGGAATCAGAGATGGGGAATCAGAGGCGGGGAATCAGAGGCGTGGAATCAGAGGCGGGGAATCAGAGGCAGGGATTCGGATGTGCGGAATCAGAGGCGGGGAATCAGATATGGGGAAACAGAGGTGGGGAATCAGAGGCAGGGAAACAGAGGTGGGGAATCAGATATGGGGAATCAGAGGTGGGGAATCAGAGGTTGGGAAACAGAGGCAGGGAATCAGAGGTGGGGAGTCAGAGGTGGGGAATCAGAGGCAGGGAATCAGATGTGCGGAATCAGAGATGGGGAATCAGAGGCAGCGAATCAGAGGCGGGGAACCAGAGGCGGGGAATCAGAGGCCAGGTATCAGAACCGGGAATGAGAGGCCGGGAATCAGATATGGGGAAACAGAGGTGGGGAATCAGAGGCAGGGAAACAGAGGTGGGGAATCAGATATGGGGAATCAGAGGTGGGGAATCAGAGGTTGGGAAACAGAGGCAGGGAATCAGAGGTGGGGAGTCAGAGGTGGGGAATCAGAGGCAGGGAATCAGATGTGCGGAATCAGAGATGGGGAATCAGAGGCAGCGAATCAGAGGCTGGGAACCAGAGGCGGGGAATCAGAGGCCAGGTATCAGAACCGGGAATGAGAGGCCGGGAATCAGAGGCCGGGAATCAGAGGCCGGGAATCAGAGATGGGGAATCAGAGGCGGGGAATCAGAGGCGGGCAATCAGAGGCGGGGAATCAGAGGCGCAGAAAGAGAGGCGGGGTATCAGATATGGGGAATCAGAGGTGGGGAATCAGGGGCGGGGTATCAGAGGCTGGGTATCAGACACGGGGATTCAGAGGCGGGGAATCAGAGATGGGGAATCAGAGGCGGGGAATCAGAGGCGTGGAATCAGAGGCGGGGAATCAGAGGCTGGGTATCAGACACGGGGATTCAGAGGCGGGGAATCAGAGATGGGGAATCAGAGGCGGGGAATCAGAGGCGTGGAATCAGAGGCGGGGAATCAGAGGCAGGGATTCGGATGTGCGGAATCAGAGGCGGGGAATCAGATATGGGGAAACAGAGGTGGGGAATCAGAGGCAGGGAAACAGATGTGGGGAATCAGATATGGGGAATCAGAGGTGGGGAATCAGAGGTTGGGAAACAGAGGTGGGGAATCAGAGGTGGGGAGTCAGAGGTGGGGAATCAGAGGCAGGGAATCAGATGTGCGGAATCAGAGATGGGGAATCAGAGGCAGCGAATCAGAGGCGGGGAACCAGAGGCGGGGAATCAGAGGCCAGGTATCAGAACCGGGAATGAGAGGCCGGGAATCAGAGGCCGGGAATCAGAGGCCGGGAATCAGAGATGGGGAATCAGAGGCGGGGAATCAGAGGCGGGCAATCAGAGGCGGGGAATCAGAGGCGCAGAAACAGAGGCGGGGTATCAGATATGGGGAATCAGAGGTGGGGAATCAGGGGCGGGGTATCAGAGGCTGGGTATCAGACACGGGGATTCAGAGGCGGGGAATCAGAGATGGGGAATCAGAGGCGGGGAATCAGAGGCGTGGAATCAGAGGCGGGGAATCAGAGGCAGGGAATCAAACACGGGGAATCAGAGGTGGGGAACTCAGAGCTGGGGAATCAGAGGCGGGGAATCAGAGTTGGGGAATCAGAGGCCAGGTATCAGAACCGGGAATGAGAGGCCGGGAATCAGAGGCCGGGAATCAGAGGCCGGGAATCAGAGATGGGGAATCAGAGGCGGGGAATCAGAGGCGGGCAATCAGAGGCGGGGAATCAGAGGCGCAGAAACAGAGGCGGGGTATCAGATATGGGGAATCAGAGGTGGGGAATCAGGGGCGGGGTATCAGAGGCTGGGTATCAGACACGGGGATTCAGAGGCGGGGAATCAGAGATGGGGAATCAGAGGCGGGGAATCAGAGGCGTGGAATCAGAGGCGGGGAATCAGAGGCAGGGATTCGGATGTGCGGAATCAGAGGCGGTGAATCAGATATGGGGAAACAGAGGTGGGGAATCAGAGGCAGGGAAACAGAGGTGGGGAATCAGATATGGGGAATCAGATGTGCGGAATCAGAGATGGGGAATCAGAGGCAGCGAATCAGAGGCGGGGAACCAGAGGCGGGGAATCAGAGGCCAGGTATCAGAACCGGGAATGAGAGGCCGGGAATGAGAGGCCGGGAATCAGAGGCCGGGAATCAGAGTTGGGGAATCAGAGGCGGGGAATCAGAGGTGGGGAGTCAGAGGTGGGGAATCAGAGGCAGGGAATCAGATGTGCGGAATCAGAGATGGGGAATCAGAGGCAGCGAATCAGAGGCGGGGAACCAGAGGCGGGGAATCAGAGGCCAGGTATCAGAACCGGGAATGAGAGGCCGGGAATGAGAGGCCGGGAATCAGAGGCCGGGAATCAGAGTTGGGGAATCAGAGGCGGGGAATCAGAGGCGGGCAATCAGAGGCGGGGAATCAGAGGCGCAGACACAGAGGTGGGGTATCAGATATGGGGAATCAGAGGTGGGGAATCAGGGGCGGGGTATCAGAGGCTGGGTATCAGACACGGGGATTCAGAGGCGGGGAATCAGAGATGGGGAATCAGAGGCGGGGAATCAGAGGCGTGGAATCAGAGGCGGGGAATCAGAGGCAGGGATTCGGATGTGCGGAATCAGAGGCGGGGAATCAGAGGCGGGAAAACATAGGTGGGGAATCAGATACGGGGAATCAGAGGTGGGGAATGAGAGGCAGGGAATCAGAGTTGGGGATTCAGAGGCGGGGAATCAGAGCTGGGGAATCGGAGGCAGGGAATCAGAGGCGGGGAATCAGAGGCGGGGAATGAGAGGCAGGGAATCAGATATGGGGATTCAGAGGTGGGGAATCAGAGGTTGGGAATCAGAGGCGGGGAATTAGATATGGGGAAACAGAGGCGGGGAATCAGAGGTGGGGAAACAGAGTTGGGGAATCAGAGGCGGGGAATCAGAGTTGGGGAATCAGAGGTGGGGAATCAGAGGTGGGGAATCAGGGGCGGGGAATCAGAGGTGCGGAAACAGAGGCGGGGAATCAGATATGGGGAATCAGAGGTGGGGAATCAGGGGCGGGGTATCAGAGGCTGGGTATCAGACACGAGGATTCAGAGGCGGGGAATCAGAGATGGGGAATCAAAGTTGGGGAATCAGAGGCGGGGACTTAGATATGGGGAATCAGAGGCTGGGAATCAGATATGGGGAAACAGGGGCGGGGAATCAGTGGCGGGGAAACAGAGGCGGGGAATCAGATATGGGGAATCAGAGGCGGGGAATCAGAGGCGGGCAATCAGAGGCGGGGAATCAGAGGCGCAGAAACAGAGGCGGGGTATCAGATATGGGGAATCAGAGGTGGGGAATCAGGGGCGGGGTATCAGAGGCTGGGTATCAGACACGGGGATTCAGAGGCGGGGAATCAGAGATGGGGAATCAGAGGCGGGGAATCAGAGGCGTGGAATCAGAGGCGGGGAATCAGAGGCAGGGAATCAAACACGGGGAATCAGAGGTGGGGAACTCAGAGCTGGGGAATCAGAGGCGGGGAATCAGAGTTGGGGAATCAGAGGCCAGGTATCAGAACCGGGAATGAGAGGCCGGGAATCAGAGGCCGGGAATCAGAGGCCGGGAATCAGAGATGGGGAATCAGAGGCGGGGAATCAGAGGCGGGCAATCAGAGGCGGGGAATCAGAGGCGCAGAAACAGAGGCGGGGTATCAGATATGGGGAATCAGAGGTGGGGAATCAGGGGCGGGGTATCAGAGGCTGGGTATCAGACACGGGGATTCAGAGGCGGGGAATCAGAGATGGGGAATCAGAGGCGGGGAATCAGAGGCGTGGAATCAGAGGCGGGGAATCAGAGGCAGGGATTCGGATGTGCGGAATCAGAGGCGGTGAATCAGATATGGGGAAACAGAGGTGGGGAATCAGAGGCAGGGAAACAGAGGTGGGGAATCAGATATGGGGAATCAGATGTGCGGAATCAGAGATGGGGAATCAGAGGCAGCGAATCAGAGGCGGGGAACCAGAGGCGGGGAATCAGAGGCCAGGTATCAGAACCGGGAATGAGAGGCCGGGAATGAGAGGCCGGGAATCAGAGGCCGGGAATCAGAGTTGGGGAATCAGAGGCGGGGAATCAGAGGTGGGGAGTCAGAGGTGGGGAATCAGAGGCAGGGAATCAGATGTGCGGAATCAGAGATGGGGAATCAGAGGCAGCGAATCAGAGGCGGGGAACCAGAGGCGGGGAATCAGAGGCCAGGTATCAGAACCGGGAATGAGAGGCCGGGAATGAGAGGCCGGGAATCAGAGGCCGGGAATCAGAGTTGGGGAATCAGAGGCGGGGAATCAGAGGCGGGCAATCAGAGGCGGGGAATCAGAGGCGCAGACACAGAGGTGGGGTATCAGATATGGGGAATCAGAGGTGGGGAATCAGGGGCGGGGTATCAGAGGCTGGGTATCAGACACGGGGATTCAGAGGCGGGGAATCAGAGATGGGGAATCAGAGGCGGGGAATCAGAGGCGTGGAATCAGAGGCGGGGAATCAGAGGCAGGGATTCGGATGTGCGGAATCAGAGGCGGGGAATCAGAGGCGGGAAAACATAGGTGGGGAATCAGATACGGGGAATCAGAGGTGGGGAATGAGAGGCAGGGAATCAGAGTTGGGGATTCAGAGGCGGGGAATCAGAGCTGGGGAATCGGAGGCAGGGAATCAGAGGCGGGGAATCAGAGGCGGGGAATGAGAGGCAGGGAATCAGATATGGGGATTCAGAGGTGGGGAATCAGAGGTTGGGAATCAGAGGCGGGGAATTAGATATGGGGAAACAGAGGCGGGGAATCAGAGGTGGGGAAACAGAGTTGGGGAATCAGAGGCGGGGAATCAGAGTTGGGGAATCAGAGGTGGGGAATCAGAGGTGGGGAATCCGGGGCGGGGTATCAGAGGTGCGGAAACAGAGGCGGGGAATCAGATATGGGGAATCAGAGGTGGGGAATCAGGGGCGGGGTATCAGAGGCTGGGTATCAGACACGAGGATTCAGAGGCGGGGAATCAGAGATGGGGAATCAAAGTTGGGGAATCAGAGGCGGGGACTTAGATATGGGGAATCAGAGGCTGGGAATCAGATATGGGGAAACAGGGGCGGGGAATCAGTGGCGGGGAAACAGAGGCGGGGAATCAGATATGGGGAATCAGAGGTGTGGAATCAGAGGTTGGGAATCAGAGGCAGGGAATCAGAGGTGGGGAAACAGAGGCGGGGAATCAGATATGGGGAATCAGAGGTGGCGAATCAAAGGCGGTAAAACAGAGATGGGGAATCAGGGCAGGGAATCCGAGGCAGGGAATCAAACACGGGGAATCAGAGCTGGGGAATCAGAGGCGGGGAATTAGAGTTGGGGAATCAGAGGAGGGGAATCAGAGGCGGGGAAACAGAGGCGGGGAATCAGATATGGGGAATCAGAGGCGGGGAATCAGAGGTTGGGAATCAGAGGCAGGGAATCAGAGGCGGGGAATCAGAGGCGGGGAATCAGAGGCAGGGAATCAGATGTGCGGAATCGGAGATGGGGAATCAGAGGCAGGGAATCAGATATGGGGAAACAGAGGCGGGGAATCAGAGGCAGGGAAACAGAGGCGGGGAATCAGATATGGGGAATCAGAGGTGGGGAATCAGAGTTTGGGAATCAGAGGCAGGGAATCAGAGGCTTGGAATCAGATGCAGGGAATCAGATGCGGGGAATCAGAGGCGGGGAATCAAAGCTGGGGAATCAGAGGTGGGGAATCATAGTTGGGGAATCAGAGGCGGGGACTTAGATATTGGGAAACAGAGGCGGGGAATCAGAGGCGGGGAAACAGAGGCGGGGAATCAGATATGGGGAATCAGAGGTGGGGAATCAGAGGCAGGGAATCAGATGTACGGAATCAGAGATGGGGAATCAGAGGCAGGGAATCAGAATCAGAAGCAGGGAATCAGAGGCCGGGAATCAGAGGCCGGAATCAGATGCCGGGAATAAGAGGCCGGGAATCAGAGGTGGGGAATCAGAGGCCGGGAATCAGAGATGGGGATTCAGAGGCGGGGAATGAGATATGGGGAATCAGAGGCGGGGAATCAGAGGCGGGGAAACAGAGGCGGGGAATCAGATATGGGGAATCTGAGGTGGGGAATCAGGTGCGGGGTATCAGTGGCAGGGAATCAGAGGCGGGCAATCAGAGGCCGGGAATCAGAGGCGGTGAATCAGAGGCGGGGAATCAGAGGCATGGAATCGGATGTGCGGAATCAGAGATGGGGAATCAGAGGTGGGGAATCAGAGGCGGTGAATCAGACATGGGTAATCAGAGGCGGGGAATCAGAGGCAGGAAATCAGACACGGGGAATCAGAGGCGGGGAATCAGAACTGGGGAATTAGATGCAGGGAATCAGAGTTGGGGATTCAGAGGCGGGGAATCAGATATGGGGAAACAGAGGTGGGGAATCAGAGGTGGGCAAATAGAGGCGGGGAATCAGATATGGGGAAACAGAGGCGGGGAATCAGAGGCGTGGAAACAGAGGCGGGGAATCAGATATGGGGAATCAGAGGTGGGGAATCAGAGGTTGGGAATCAGAGGCAGGGAATCAGAGGCTGGGAATCAGATGCAGGGAATCAGATGCGGGGATCAGAGGCGGGGAATCAGAGCTGGGGAATCAGAGGTGGGGAATCAGAGTTGGGGAATCAGAGGCGGGGACTTAGATATGGGGAAACAGAGGCGGGGAATCAGAGGCGGGGAAACAGAGGCGGGGAATCAGACATGGGTAATCAGAGGCGGGGAATCAGAGGCAGGAAATCAGACACGGGGAATCAGAGGCGGGGAATCAGAGCTGGGGAATTAGATGCAGGGAATCAGAGTTGGGGATTCAGAGGCGGGGAATCAGATATGGGGAAACAGAGGTGGGGAATCAGAGGTGGGCAAATAGAGGCGGGGAATCAGATATGGGGAAACAGAGGCGGGGAATCAGAGGCGTGGAAACAGAGGCGGGGAATCAGATATGGGGAATCAGAGGTGGGGAATCAGAGGTTGGGAATCAGAGGCAGGGAATCAGAGGCTGGGAATCAGATGCAGGGAATCAGATGCGATGATCAGAGGCGGGGAATCAGAGCTGGGGAATCAGAGGTGGGGAATCAGAGTTGGGGAATCAGAGGCGGGGACTTAGATATGGGGAAACAGAGGCGGGGAATCAGAGGCGGGGAAACAGAGGCGGGGAATCGGATATGGGGAATCAGAGGTGGGGAATCAGAGGCAGGGAATTAGATGTGCGGAATCAGAGATGGGCAATCAGAGGCAGGGTATCAGAATCAGAAGCAGGGAATAAGATGCGGGGAATCAGAGGCGGGGAATCAGAGCTGGGGAAGCAGAGGCAGTGAATCTGAGGAGGGGAATCAGAGGCAGGGAATCGGATGTGCGGAATCAGAGATGGGGAATCAGAGGTGGGGAATCAGAGGCAGTGAATCAAACATGGGTAATCAGAGGCGGGGAATCAGAGGCAGGAATTCAGACACGGGGAAACAGAGGCGGGGAATCAGAGGCGGGCAAATAGAGGCGGGGAATCAGATATGGGGAAACAGAGGCGGGGAATCAGAGGCGGGGAAACAGAGGCGGGGAATCAGATATGGGGAATCAGAGGTGGGGAATCAGAAGTTGGGAATCAGAGGCAGGGAATCAGAGGCTGGGAATCAGATGCAGGGAATCAGATGCATGGAATCAGAGGCGGGGAATCAGAGCTGGGGAATCAGAGGTGGGGAATCAAAGTTGGGGAATCAGAGGCGGGGACTTAGATATTGGGAAACAGAGGCGGGGAATCAGAGCGGGGAAACAGAGGCGGGGAATCAGACATGGGTAATCAGAGGCGGGGAATCAGAGGCAGGAAATCAGAAACGGGGAATCAGAGGCGGGGAATCAGAGCTGGGAAATTAAAGGCAGGGAATCAGAGTTGGGGATTCAGAGGCGGGGAATCAGATATGGGGAAACAGAGGCGGGGAATCAGAGGCGGGTAAATAGAGGCGGGGAATCAGATATGGGGAAACAGAGGCGGGGAATCAGAGGCGGGGAAACAGAGGCGGGGAATCAGATATGGGGAATCAGAGGTGGGGAATCAGAGGTTGGGAATCAGAGGCAGGGAATCAGAGGCTGGGAATCAGATGCAGGGAATCAGATGTGGGGAATCAGAGGCGGGGAATCAGAGCTGGGGAATCAGAGGTGGGGAATCAAAGTTGGGGAATCAGAGGCGGGGACTTAGATATGGGGAAACAGAGGTGCGGAATCAGAGGCGGGGAATCAGAGGCAGGGATTCGGATGTGCGGAATCAGAGGCGGGGAATCAGAGGCGGGAAAACATAGGTGGGGAATCAGATACGGGGAATCAGAGGTGGGGAATGAGAGGCAGGGAATCAGAGTTGGGGATTCAGAGGCGGTGAATCAGAGCTGGGGAATCGGAGGCAGGGAATCAGAGGCGGGGAATCAGAGGCGGGGAATGAGAGGCAGGGAATCAGATATGGGGATTCAGAGGTGGGGAATCAGAGGTTGGGAATCAGAGGCGGGGAATTAGATATGGGGAAACAGAGGCGGGGAATCAGAGGTGGGGAAACAGAGTTGGGGAATCAGAGGCGGGCAATCAGAGGCGGGGAATCAGAGGCGCAGAAACAGAGGCGGGGTATCAGATATGGGGAATCAGAGGTGGGGAATCAGGGGCGGGGTATCAGAGGCTGGGTATCAGACACGGGGATTCAGAGGCGGGGAATCAGAGATGGGGAATCAGAGGCGGGGAATCAGAGGCGTGGAATCAGAGGCGGGGAATCAGAGGCAGGGATTCGGATGTGCGGAATCAGAGGCGGGGAATCAGAGGCGGGAAAACATAGGTGGGGAATCAGATACGGGGAATCAGAGGTGGGGAATGAGAGGCAGGGAATCAGAGTTGGGGATTCAGAGGCGGGGAATCAGAGCTGGGGAATCGGAGGCAGGGAATCAGAGGCGGGGAATCAGAGGCGGGGAATGAGAGGCAGGGAATCAGATATGGGGATTCAGAGGTGGGGAATCAGAGGTTGGGAATCAGAGGCGGGGAATTAGATATGGGGAAACAGAGGCGGGGAATCAGAGGTGGGGAAACAGAGTTGGGGAATCAGAGGCGGGGAATCAGAGTTGGGGAATCAGAGGTGGGGAATCAGAGGTGGGGAATCAGGGGCGGGGAATCAGAGGTGCGGAAACAGAGGCGGGGAATCAGATATGGGGAATCAGAGGTGGGGAATCAGGGGCGGGGTATCAGAGGCTGGGTATCAGACACGAGGATTCAGAGGCGGGGAATCAGAGATGGGGAATCAAAGTTGGGGAATCAGAGGCGGGGACTTAGATATGGGGAATCAGAGGCTGGGAATCAGATATGGGGAAACAGGGGCGGGGAATCAGTGGCGGGGAAACAGAGGCGGGGAATCAGATATGGGGAATCAGAGGTGTGGAATCAGAGGTTGGGAATCAGAGGCAGGGAATCAGAGGCGGGGAAACAGAGGCGGGGAATCAGATATGGGGAATCAGAGGTGGCGAATCAAAGGCGGTAAAACAGAGATGGGGAATCAGGGCAGGGAATCAGAGGCAGGGAATCAAACACGGGGAATCAGAGCTGGGGAATCAGAGGCGGGGAATTAGAGTTGGGGAATCAGAGGAGGGGAATCAGAGGTGGGGAAACAGAGGCGGGGAATCAGATATGGGGAATCAGAGGCGGGGAATCAGAGGTTGGGAATCAGAGGCAGGGAATCAGAGGCGGGGAATCAGAGGCGGGGAATCAGAGGCAGGGAATCAGATGTGCGGAATCGGAGATGGGGAATCAGAGGCAGGGAATCAGATATGGGGAAACAGAGGCGGGGAATCAGAGGCAGGGAAACAGAGGCGGGGAATCAGATATGGGGAATCAGAGGTGGGGAATCAGAGTTTGGGAATCAGAGGTGGGGAATCAGAGTTGGGGAATCAGAGGCGGGGACTTAGATATGGGGAAACAGAGGCGGGGAATCAGAGGCGGGGAAACAGAGGCGGGGAATCAGACATGGGTAATCAGAGGCGGGGAATCAGAGGCAGGAAATCAGACACGGGGAATCAGAGGCGGGGAATCAGAGCTGGGGAATTAGATGCAGGGAATCAGAGTTGGGGATTCAGAGGCGGGGAATCAGATATGGGGAAACAGAGGTGGGTAATCAGAGGTGGGCAAATAGAGGCGGGGAATCAGATATGGGGAAACAGAGGCGGGGAATCAGAGGCGTGGAAACAGAGGCGGGGAATCAGATATGGGGAATCAGAGGTGGGGAATCAGAGGTTGGGAATCAGAGGCAGGGAATCAGAGGCTGGGAATCAGATGCAGGGAATCAGATGCGATGATCAGAGGCGGGGAATCAGAGCTGGGGAATCAGAGGTGGGGAATCAGAGTTGGGGAATCAGAGGCGGGGACTTAGATATGGGGAAACAGAGGCGGGGAATCAGAGGCGGGGAAACAGAGGCGGGGAATCGGATATGGGGAATCAGAGGTGGGGAATCAGAGGCAGGGAATTAGATGTGCGGAATCAGAGATGGGCAATCAGAGGCAGGGTATCAGAATCAGAAGCAGGGAATAAGATGCGGGGAATCAGAGGCGGGGAATCAGAGCTGGGGAAGCAGAGGCAGTGAATCTGAGGAGGGGAATCAGAGGCAGGGAATCGGATGTGCGGAATCAGAGATGGGGAATCAGAGGTGGGGAATCAGAGGCAGTGAATCAAACATGGGTAATCAGAGGCGGGGAATCAGAGGCAGGAATTCAGACACGGGGAAACAGAGGCGGGGAATCAGAGGCGGGCAAATAGAGGCGGGGAATCAGATATGGGGAAACAGAGGCGGGGAATCAGAGGCGGGGAAACAGAGGCGGGGAATCAGATATGGGGAATCAGAGGTGGGGAATCAGAAGTTGGGAATCAGAGGCAGGGAATCAGAGGCTGGGAATCAGATGCAGGGAATCAGATGCATGGAATCAGAGGCGGGGAATCAGAGCTGGGGAATCAGAGGTGGGGAATCAAAGTTGGGGAATCAGAGGCGGGGACTTAGATATTGGGAAACAGAGGCGGGGAATCAGAGCGGGGAAACAGAGGCGGGGAATCAGACATGGGTAATCAGAGGCGGGGAATCAGAGGCAGGAAATCAGAAACGGGGAATCAGAGGCGGGGAATCAGAGCTGGGAAATTAAAGGCAGGGAATCAGAGTTGGGGATTCAGAGGCGGGGAATCAGATATGGGGAAACAGAGGCGGGGAATCAGAGGCGGGTAAATAGAGGCGGGGAATCAGATATGGGGAAACAGAGGCGGGGAATCAGAGGCGGGGAAACAGAGGCGGGGAATCAGATATGGGGAATCAGAGGTGGGGAATCAGAGGTTGGGAATCAGAGGCAGGGAATCAGAGGCTGGGAATCAGATGCAGGGAATCAGATGTGGGGAATCAGAGGCGGGGAATCAGAGCTGGGGAATCAGAGGTGGGGAATCAAAGTTGGGGAATCAGAGGCGGGGACTTAGATATGGGGAAACAGAGGTGCGGAATCAGAGGCGGGGAATCAGAGGCAGGGATTCGGATGTGCGGAATCAGAGGCGGGGAATCAGAGGCGGGAAAACATAGGTGGGGAATCAGATACGGGGAATCAGAGGTGGGGAATGAGAGGCAGGGAATCAGAGTTGGGGATTCAGAGGCGGTGAATCAGAGCTGGGGAATCGGAGGCAGGGAATCAGAGGCGGGGAATCAGAGGCGGGGAATGAGAGGCAGGGAATCAGATATGGGGATTCAGAGGTGGGGAATCAGAGGTTGGGAATCAGAGGCGGGGAATTAGATATGGGGAAACAGAGGCGGGGAATCAGAGGTGGGGAAACAGAGTTGGGGAATCAGAGGCGGGCAATCAGAGGCGGGGAATCAGAGGCGCAGAAACAGAGGCGGGGTATCAGATATGGGGAATCAGAGGTGGGGAATCAGGGGCGGGGTATCAGAGGCTGGGTATCAGACACGGGGATTCAGAGGCGGGGAATCAGAGATGGGGAATCAGAGGCGGGGAATCAGAGGCGTGGAATCAGAGGCGGGGAATCAGAGGCAGGGATTCGGATGTGCGGAATCAGAGGCGGGGAATCAGAGGCGGGAAAACATAGGTGGGGAATCAGATACGGGGAATCAGAGGTGGGGAATGAGAGGCAGGGAATCAGAGTTGGGGATTCAGAGGCGGGGAATCAGAGCTGGGGAATCGGAGGCAGGGAATCAGAGGCGGGGAATCAGAGGCGGGGAATGAGAGGCAGGGAATCAGATATGGGGATTCAGAGGTGGGGAATCAGAGGTTGGGAATCAGAGGCGGGGAATTAGATATGGGGAAACAGAGGCGGGGAATCAGAGGTGGGGAAACAGAGTTGGGGAATCAGAGGCGGGGAATCAGAGTTGGGGAATCAGAGGTGGGGAATCAGAGGTGGGGAATCAGGGGCGGGGAATCAGAGGTGCGGAAACAGAGGCGGGGAATCAGATATGGGGAATCAGAGGTGGGGAATCAGGGGCGGGGTATCAGAGGCTGGGTTACAGACACGAGGATTCAGAGGCGGGGAATCAGAGATGGGGAATCAAAGTTGGGGAATCAGAGGCGGGGACTTAGATATGGGGAATCAGAGGCTGGGAATCAGATATGGGGAAACAGGGGCGGGGAATCAGTGGCGGGGAAACAGAGGCGGGGAATCAGATATGGGGAATCAGAGGTGTGGAATCAGAGGTTGGGAATCAGAGGCAGGGAATCAGAGGCGGGGAAACAGAGGCGGGGAATCAGATATGGGGAATCAGAGGTGGCGAATCAAAGGCGGTAAAACAGAGATGGGGAATCAGGGCAGGGAATCAGAGGCAGGGAATCAAACACGGGGAATCAGAGCTGGGGAATCAGAGGCGGGGAATTAGAGTTGGGGAATCAGAGGAGGGGAATCAGAGGTGGGGAAACAGAGGCGGGGAATCAGATATGGGGAATCAGAGGCGGGGAATCAGAGGTTGGGAATCAGAGGCAGGGAATCAGAGGCGGGGAATCAGAGGCGGGGAATCAGAGGCAGGGAATCAGATGTGCGGAATCGGAGATGGGGAATCAGAGGCAGGGAATCAGATATGGGGAAACAGAGGCGGGGAATCAGAGGCAGGGAAACAGAGGCGGGGAATCAGATATGGGGAATCAGAGGTGGGGAATCAGAGTTTGGGAATCAGAGGCAGGGAATCAGAGGCTTGGAATCAGATGCAGGGAATCAGATGCGGGGAATCAGAGGCGGGGAATCAAAGCTGGGGAATCAGAGGTGGGGAATCAGAGTTGGGGAATCAGAGGCGGGGACTTAGATATTGGGAAACAGAGGCGGGGAATCAGAGGCGGGGAAACAGAGGCGGGGAATCAGATATGGGGAATCAGAGGTGGGGAATCAGAGGCAGGGAATCAGATGTACGGAATCAGAGATGGGGAATCAGAGGCAGGGAATCAGAATCAGAAGCAGGGAATCAGAGGCCGGGAATCAGAGGCCGGAATCAGATGCCGGGAATAAGAGGCCGGGAATCAGAGGTGGGGAATCAGAGGCCGGGAATCAGAGATGGGGATTCAGAGGCGGGGAATGAGATATGGGGAATCAGAGGCGGGGAATCAGAGGCGGGGAAACAGAGGCGGGGAATCAGATATGGGGAATCTGAGGTGGGGAATCAGGTGCGGGGTATCAGTGGCAGGGAATCAGAGGCGGGCAATCAGAGGCCGGGAATCAGAGGCGGTGAATCAGAGGCGGGGAATCAGAGGCATGGAATCGGATGTGCGGAATCAGAGATGGGGAATCAGAGGTGGGGAATCAGAGGCGGTGAATCAGACATGGGTAATCAGAGGCGGGGAATCAGAGGCAGGAAATCAGACACGGGGAATCAGAGGCGGGGAATCAGAACTGGGGAATTAGATGCAGGGAATCAGAGTTGGGGATTCAGAGTCGGGGAATCAGAGCTGGGGAATCAGAGGTGGGGAATCAGAGTTGGGGAATCAGAGGCGGGGACTTAGATATGGGGAAACAGAGGCGGGGAATCAGAGGCGGGGAAACAGAGGCGGGGAATCAGACATGGGTAATCAGAGGCGGGGAATCAGAGGCAGGAAATCAGACACGGGGAATCAGAGGCGGGGAATCAGAGCTGGGGAATTAGATGCAGGGAATCAGAGTTGGGGATTCAGAGGCGGGGAATCAGATATGGGGAAACAGAGGTGGGGAATCAGAGGTGGGCAAATAGAGGCGGGGAATCAGATATGGGGAAACAGAGGCGGGGAATCAGAGGCGTGGAAACAGAGGCGGGGAATCAGATATGGGGAATCAGAGGTGGGGAATCAGAGGTTGGGAATCAGAGGCAGGGAATCAGAGGCTGGGAATCAGATGCAGGGAATCAGATGCGGGGATCAGAGGCGGGGAATCAGAGCTGGGGAATCAGAGGTGGGGAATCAGAGTTGGGGAATCAGAGGCGGGGACTTAGATATGGGGAAACAGAGGCGGGGAATCAGAGGCGGGGAAACAGAGGCGGGGAATCGGATATGGGGAATCAGAGGTGGGGAATCAGAGGCAGGGAATTAGATGTGCGGAATCAGAGATGGGCAATCAGAGGCAGGGTATCAGAATCAGAAGCAGGGAATAAGACGCGGGGAATCAGAGGCGGGGAATCAGAGCTGGGGAAGCAGAGGCAGTGAATCTGAGGCGGGGAATCAGAGGCAGGGAATCGGATGTGCGGAATCAGAGATGGGGAATCAGAGGTGGGGAATCAGAGGCAGTGAATCAAACATGGGTAATCAGAGGCGGGGAATCAGAGGCAGGAATTCAGACACGGGGAAACAGAGGCGGGGAATCAGAGGCGGGCAAATAGAGGTGGGGAATCAGATATGGGGAAACAGAGGCGGGGAATCAGAGGCGGGGAAACAGAGGCGGGGAATCAGATATGGGGAATCAGAGGTGGGGAATCAGAAGTTGGGAATCAGAGGCAGGGAATCAGAGGCTGGGAATCAGATGCAGGGAATCAGATGCATGGAATCAGAGGCGGGGAATCAGAGCTGGGGAATCAGAGGTGGGGAATCAAAGTTGGGGAATCAGAGGCGGGGACTTAAATATTGGGAAACAGAGGCGGGGAATCAGAGCGGGGAAACAGAGGCGGGGAATCAGACATGGGTAATCAGAGGCGGGGAATCAGAGGCAGGAAATCAGAAACGGGGAATCAGAGGCGGGGAATCAGAGCTGGGAAATTAAAGGCAGGGAATCAGAGTTGGGGATTCAGAGGCGGGGAATCAGATATGGGGAAACAGAGGCGGGGAATCAGAGGCGGGTAAATAGAGGCGGGGAATCAGATATGGGGAAACAGAGGCGGGGAATCAGAGGCGGGGAAACAGAGGCGGGGAATCAGATATGGGGAATCAGAGGTGGGGAATCAGAGGTTGGGAATCAGAGGCAGGGAATCAGAGGCTGGGAATCAGATGCAGGGAATCAGATGCGGGGAATCAGAGGCGGGGAATCAGAGCTGGGGAATCAGAGGTGGGGAATCAAAGTTGGGGAATCAGAGGCGGGGACTTAGATATGGGGAAACAGAGGTGCGGAATCAGAGGCGGGGAATCAGAGGCAGGGATTCGGATGTGCGGAATCAGAGGCGGGGAATCAGAGGCGGGAAAACATAGGTGGGGAATCAGATACGGGGAATCAGAGGTGGGGAATGAGAGGCAGGGAATCAGAGTTGGGGATTCAGAGGCGGGGAATCAGAGCTGGGGAATCGGAGGCAGGGAATCAGAGGCGGGGAATCAGAGGCGGGGAATGAGAGGCAGGGAATCAGATATGGGGATTCAGAGGTAGGGAATCAGAGGTTGGGAATCAGAGGCGGGGAATTAGATATGGGGAAACAGAGGCGGGGAATCAGAGGTGGGGAAACAGAGTTGGGGAATCAGAGGCGGGGAATCAGATTTGGGGAATCAGAGGTGGGGAATCAGAGGTGGGGAATCAGGGGCGGGGAATCAGAGGTGCGGAAACAGAGGCGGGGAATCAGATATGGGGAATCAGAGGTGGGGAATCAGGGGCGGGGTATCAGAGGCTGGGTATCAGACACGAGGATTCAGAGGCGGGGAATCAGAGATGGGGAATCAAAGTTGGGGAATCAGAGGCGGGGACTTAGATATGGGGAATCAGAGGCTGGGAATCAGATATGGGGAAACAGGGGCGGGGAATCAGTGGCGGGGAAACAGAGGCGGGGAATCAGATATGGGGAATCAGAGGTGTGGAATCAGAGGTTGGGAATCAGAGGCAGGGAATCAGAGGCGGGGAAACAGAGGCGGGGAATCAGATATGGGGAATCAGATGTGGCGAATCAAAGGCGGTAAAACAGAGATGGGGAATCAGGGCAGGGAATCAGAGGCAGGGAATCAAACACGGGGAATCAGAGCTGGGGAATCAGAGGCGGGGAATTAGAGTTGGGGAATCAGAAAAGGGGAATCAGAGGCGGGGAAACAGAGGCGGGGAATCAGATATGGGGAATCAGAGGCGGGGAATCAGAGGTTGGGAATCAGAGGCAGGGAATCAGAGGCGGGGAATCAGAGGCGGGGAATCAGAGGCAGGGAATCAGATGTGCGGAATCGGAGATGGGGAATCAGAGGCAGGGAATCAGAGGCGGGGAATCAGACGTGGGGAATCAGAGGCCGGGAATCAGTTATGGGGAAACAGAGGCGGGGAATCAGAGGCAGGGAAACAGATGCAGGGAATCAGATATGGGGAATCAGAGGTGGGGAATCAGAGTTTGGGAATCAGAGGCAGGGAATCAGAGGCTTGGAATCAGATGCAGGGAATCAGATGCGGGGAATCAGAGGCGGGGAATCAAAGCTGGGGAATCAGAGGTGGGGAATCAGAGTTGGGGAATCAGAGGCGGGGACTTAGATATTGGGAAACAGAGGCGGGGAATCAGAGGCGGGAAACAGAGGCGGGGAATCAGATATGGGGAATCAGAGGTGGGGAATCAGAGGCAGGGAATCAGATGTACGGAATCAGAGATGGGGAATCAGAGGCAGGGAATCAGAATCAGAAGCAGGGAATCAGAGGCCGGGAATCAGAGGCCGGAATCAGATGCCGGGAATAAGAGGCCGGGAATCAGAGGTGAGGAATCAGAGGCCGGGAATCAGAGATGGGGATTCAGAGGCGGGGAATGAGATATGGGGAATCAGAGGCGGGGAATCAGATGCGGGGAAACAGAGGCGGGGAATCAGATATGGGGAATCTGAGGTGGGGTATCAGGTGCGGGGTATCAGTGGCAGGGAATCAGAGGCGGGCAATCAGAGGCCGGGAATCAGAGGCGGTGAATCAGAGGCGGGGAATCAGAGGCATGGAATCGGATGTGCGGAATCAGAGATGGGGAATCAGAGGTGGGGAATCAGAGGCGGTGAATCAGACATGGGTAATCAGAGGCGGGGAATCAGAGGCAGGAAATCAGACACGGGGAATCAGAGGCGGGGAATCAGAACTGGGGAATTAGATGCAGGGAATCAGAGTTGGGGATTCAGAGGCGGGGAATCAGATATGGGGAAACAGAGGTGGGGAATCAGAGGTGGGCAAATAGAGGCGGGGAATCAGATATGGGGAAACAGAGGCGGGGAATCAGAGGCGTGGAAACAGAGGCGGGGAATAAGATATGGGGAATCAGAGGTGGGGAATCAGAGGTTGGGAATCAGAGGCA
This sequence comes from Narcine bancroftii, assembly GCF_036971445.1. NCBI lineage: Eukaryota > Metazoa > Chordata > Chondrichthyes > Torpediniformes > Narcinidae > Narcine > Narcine bancroftii. Next base: position 136,083,616 of record NC_091470.1, on the reverse strand, counting down.
GGGAATCAGAGGCTGGGAATCAGATGCAGGGAATCAGATGCGGGGATCAGAGGCGGGGAATCAGAGCTGGGGAATCAGAGCTGGGGAATCAGAGTTGGGGAATCAGAGGCGGGGACTTAGATATGGGGAAACAGAGGCGGGGAATCAGAGGCGGGGAAACAGAGGCGGGGAATCAGACATGGGTAATCAGAGGCGGGGAATCAGAGGCAGGAAATCAGACACGGGGAATCAGAGGCGGGGAATCAGAGCTGGGGAATTAGATGCAGGGAATCAGAGTTGGGGATTCAGAGGCGGGGTATCAGATATGGGGAAACAGAGGTGGGGAATCAGAGGTGGGCAAATAGAGGCGGGGAATCAGATATGGGGAAACAGAGGCGGGGAATCAGAGGCGTGGAAACAGAGGCGGGGAATCAGATATGGGGAATCAGAGGTGGGGAATCAGAGGTTGGGAATCAGAGGCAGGGAATCAGAGGCTGGGAATCAGATGCAGGGAATCAGATGCGGGGATCAGAGGCGGGGAATCAGAGCTGGGGAATCAGAGGTGGGGAATCAGAGTTGGGGAATCAGAGGCGGGGACTTAGATATGGGGAAACAGAGGCGGGGAATCAGAGGCGGGGAAACAGAGGCGGGGAATCGGATATGGGGAATCAGAGGTGGGGAATCAGAGGCAGGGAATTAGATGTGCGGAATCAGAGATGGGCAATCAGAGGCAGGGTATCAGAATCAGAAGCAGGGAATAAGACGCGGGGAATCAGAGGCGGGGAATCAGAGCTGGGGAAGCAGAGGCAGTGAATCTGAGGCGGGGAATCAGAGGCAGGGAATCGGATGTGCGGAATCAGAGATGGGGAATCAGAGGTGGGGAATCAGAGGCAGTGAATCAAACATGGGTAATCAGAGGCGGGGAATCAGAGGCAGGAATTCAGACACGGGGAAACAGAGGCGGGGAATCAGAGGCGGGCAAATAGAGGCGGGGAATCAGATATGGGGAAACAGAGGCGGGGAATCAGAGGCGGGGAAACAGAGGCGGGGAATCAGATATGGGGAATCAGAGGTGGGGAATCAGAGGTTGGGAATCAGAGGCAGGGAATCAGAGGCTGGGAATCAGATGCAGGGAATCAGATGCGTGGAATCAGAGGCGGGGAATCAGAGCTGGGGAATCAGAGGTGGGGAATCAAAGTTGGGGAATCAGAGGCGGGGACTTAGATATTGGGAAACAGAGGCGGGGAATCAAAGCGGGGAAACAGAGGCGGGGAATCAGACATGGGTAATCAGAGGCGGGGAATCAGAGGCAGGAAATCAGAAACGGGGAATCAGAGGCGGGGAATCAGAGCTGGGAAATTAAAGGCAGGGAATCAGAGTTGGGGATTCAGAGGCGGGGAATCAGATATGGGGAAACAGAGGCGGGGAATCAGAGGCGGGTAAATAGAGGCAGGGAATCAGATATGGGGAAACAGAGGCGGGGAATCAGAGGCGGGGAAACAGAGGCGGGGAATCAGATATGGGGAATCAGAGGTGGGGAATCAGAGGTTGGGAATCAGAGGCAGGGAATCAGAGGCTGGGAATCAGATGCAGGGAATCAGATGCGGGGAATCAGAGGCGGGGAATCAGAGCTGGGGAATCAGAGGTGGGGAATCAAAGTTGGGGAATCAGAGGCGGGGACTTAGATATGGGGAAACAGAGGTGCGGAATCAGAGGCGGGGAAACAGAGGCAGGGAATCAGATATGGGGAATCAGAGGTGGGGAATCAGAGGCAGGGAATTAGATGTGCGGAATCAGAAATGGGGAATCAGAGGCAGGGTATCAGAATCAGAAGCAGGGAATCAGAGGCCGGGAATCAGAGGCCGGAATCAGATGCCAGGAATAAGAGGCCGGGAATCAGAGTCCGCGAATCAGAGTCCGGGAATCAGAGATGGGGAATCAGAGGCGGGGAGTGAGATATGGGGAATCAGAGGTGGGGAATCACAGGCGGGGAAACAGAGGCGAGGAATCAGATATGGGGAATCAGAGGTGGCGAATCAAAGGCGGTGAATCAGAGATGGGGAATCAGAGGCGGGGAATGAGAGAAAGGGAATCAAACACGGGGAATCAGAGGCGGGGAATCAGAGCTGGGTTATCAGAGGCGGGGAATCAGAGTTGGGGAATCAGAGGCGGGGAATCAGAGCTGGGGAATCAGAGGTGGGGAATCAGAGGCAGGGAATCGGATGTGCGGAATCAGAGATGGGGAATCAGAGGTGGGAAATTCAGAGGCGGGGAATCAGAGATGGGGATTCAGAGGCGGGGAATCAGAGGCAGGGAATCAGACGCGGGGAATCAGAGGCGGGGAATCAGAGTCCAGGAATCAGAGGCGGGGAATCAGAGTTGGGGAATCAGAGGCAGGGAATCAAACACGGTGAATCAGAGGCAGGGAATCAGAGCTGGAGAATCAGAGGCGGGGAATCAGAGGTGGGGAATCAGGGGCGGGGAATCAGTGGCAGGGAATCAGAGGCGGGGAAACAGAGGCAGGGAATCAGAGGCAGGGAATCAGACACGGGGAATCAGAGGCGGGGAATCAGAGATGGGGAATCAGAGGCAGTGAATCAGAGGCAGGGAATCGGATGCCGGGAATCAGAGGCGGGGAATCAGAGCTGGGGAATCAGAGGCCGGGAATCAGAGTTGGGGAATCAGAGGCGGGGAATCAGATATGGAGAATCAGAGGTGGGGAAACAGGGGCGGGGAATCAGTCTCAGGGAATCAGAGAAGGGGAATCAGAGGCGGGGAATCAGAGGCAGGGAATCAGACACGTGGAATCAGAGGCGGGGAATCAGGGATGGGGAATCAGAGGCTGGTAATCAGAGGTGGGGAATCAGAGTCCGGGAATCAGAGATGGGGAATCAGAGGCGGGGAATCAGATATGGGGAATCAGAGGCGGGGAATCACAGGCGGGGAAACAGAGGCGGTGAATCAGATATGGCGAATCAGTGGTGGCGAATCAGAGGTAGAGGATCAGAGATGGTGAAGCAGAGGTGGGGAATCAGATGTGATGAATAAGAGATGGGGAATCAGAGGCGGGGTATCAGAGGCGGAAATCAGATATGGGGAAACAGAGGCGGGGAATCAGAGGCAGGGAAACAGAGGCGGGGAATCTGATATGGGGAATCAGAGGTGGCGAATGAAAGGCGGTGACTCAGAGATGGGGAATCAGAGGCGGGGAATCAGAGTTGGGGAATCAGAGGCGGGGAATCAGATATGGGGAAACAGAGGTGGGGAATCAGAGGCAGGGAAACAGAGGTGGGGAATCAGATATGGGGAATCAGAGGTGGGGAATCAGAGGTTGGGAAACAGAGGCAGGGAATCAGAGGTGGGGAGTCAGAGGTGGGGAATCAGAGGCAGGGAATCAGATGTGCGGAATCAGAGGCAGCGAATCAGAGGCGGGGAACCAGAGGCGGGGAATCAGAGGCCAGGTATCAGAACCGGGAATGAGAGGCCGGGAATCAGAGGCCGGGAATCAGAGGCCGGGAATCAGAGATGGGGAATCAGAGGCGGGGAATCAAACACGGGGAATCAGAGCTGGGGAATTAGAGGCGGGGAATCAGAGTTGGGGAATCAGAGGCGGGGAATCAGATATGGGGAAACAGAGGCGGGGAATCAGAGGCGGGCAATCAGAGGCGGGGAATCAGAGGCGCAGAAACAGAGGCGGGGTATCAGATATGGGGAATCAGAGGTGGGGAATCAGGGGCGGGGTATCAGAGGCTGGGTATCAGACACGGGGATTCAGAGGCGGGGAATCAGAGATGGGGAATCAGAGGCGGGGAATCAGAGGCAGGGAATCAGATATGGGGAATCAGAGGTGGCGAATCAAAGGCGGTGAAACAGAGATGGGGAATCAGGGCAGGGAATCAGAGGCAGGGAATCAAACACGGGGAATCAGAGCTGGGGAATCAGAGGCGGGGAATTAGAGTTGGGGAATCAGAGGAGGGGAATCAGAGGCGGGGAAACAGAGGCGGGGAATCAGATATGGGGAATCAGAGGTGGGGAATCAGAGGTTGGGAATCAGAGGCAGGGAATCAGAGGCGGGGAATCAGAGGCAGGGAATCAGAGGCAGGGAATCAGATGTGCGGAATCGGAGATGGGGAATCAGAGGCAGGGAATCAGAGGCGGGGAATCAGAGGTGGGGAATCAGAGGCCGGGAAACAGATATGGGGAAACAGAGGCGGGGAATCAGAGGCGGGGAAACAGAGGCGGGGAATCAGATATGGGGAATCAGAGGTGGGGAATCAGAGGTTGGGAATCAGAGGCAGGTAATCAGAGGCTTGGAATCAGATGCAGGGAATCAGATGCGGGGAATCAGAGGCGGGGAATCAGAGCTGGGGAATCAGAGGTGGGGAATCAGAGTTGGGGAATCAGAGGCGGGGACTTAGATATTGGGAAACAGAGGCGGGGAATCAGAGGCGGGGAAACAGAGGCGGGGAATCAGATATGGGGAATCAGAGGTGGGGAATCAGAGGCAGGGAATCAGATGTACGGAATCAGAGATGGGGAATCAGAGGCAGGGAATCAGAATCAGAAGCAGGGAATCAGAGGCCGGGAATCAGAGGCCGGAATCAGATGCCGGGAATAAGAGGCCGGGAATCAGAGGTGGGGAATCAGAGTCCGGGAATCAGAGATGGGGATTCAGAGGCGGGGAATGAGATATGGGGAATCAGAGGCGGGGAAACAGAGGCGGGGAATCAGATATGGGGAATCAGAGGTGGGGAATCAGGGGCGGGGTATCAGTGGCAGGGAATCAGAGGCGGGAAATCAGAGGCCGGGAATCAGAGGCGGTGAATTAGAGGCGGGGAATCAGAGGCAGGGAATCGGATGTGCGGAATCAGAGATGGGGAATCAGAGGTGGGGAATCAGAGGCGGTGAATCAGACATGGGTAATCAGAGGTGGGGAATCAGAGGCAGGAAATAAGACACGGGGAATCAGAGGCGGGGAATCAGAGCTGGGGAATTAGATGCAGGGAATCAGAGTTGGGGATTCAGAGGCGGGGAATCAGATATGGGGAAACAGAGGTGGGGAATCAGAGGTGGGCAAATAGAGGCGGGGAATCAGATATGGGGAAACAGAGGCAGGGAATCAGAGGCGTGGAAACAGAGGCGGGGAATCAGATATGGGGAATCAGAGGTGGGGAATCAGAGGTTGGGAATCAGAGGCAGGGAATCAGAGGCTGGGAATCAGATGCAGGGAATCAGATGCGGGTATCAGAGGCAGGGAATCAGAGCTGGGGAATCAGAGGTGGGGAATCAGAGTTGGGGAATCAGAGGCGGGGACTTAGATATGAGGAAACAGAGGCGGGGAATCAGAGGCGGGGAAACAGAGGCAGGGAATCAGATATGGGGAAGCAGAGGTGGGGAATTAGAGGCAGGGAATCAGATGTGCGGAATCAGAGATGGGGAATCAGAGGCAGGGAATCAGAATCAGAAGCAGGGAATAAGACGCGGGGAATCAGAGGCGGGGAATCAGAGCTGGGGAAGCAGAGGCAGTGAATCAGAGGCGGGGAATCAGAGGCAGGGAATCGGATGTGCGGAATCAGAGATGGGGAATCAGAGGTGGGGAATCAGAGGCGGTGAATCAGACATGGGTAATCAGAGGCGGGGAATCAGAGGCAGGAAATCAGACACGGGGAATCAGAGGCGGGGAATCAGAGCTGGGAAATTAGAGGCAGGGAATCAGAGTTGGGGATTCAGAGGCGGGGAATCAGATATGGGGAAACAGAGGCGGGGAATCAGAGGCGGGCAAATAGAGGCGGGGAATCAGATATGGGGAAACAGAGGCGGGGAATCAGAGGCGGGGAAACAGAGGCGGGGAATCAGATATGGGGAATCAGAGGTGGGGAATCAGAGGTTGGGAATCAGAGTCAGGGAATCAGAGGCTGGGAATCAGATGCAGGGAATCAGATGCGGGGAATCAGAGGCGGGGAATCAGAGCTGGGGTATCAGAGGTGGGGAATCAAAGTTGGGGAATCAGAGTCCGGGAATCAGAGATGGGGATTCAGAGGCGGGGAATGAGATATGGGGAATCAGAGGCGGGGAATCAGAGGCGGGGAAACAGAGGCGGGGAATCAGATATGGGGAATCAGAGGTGGGGAATCAGGGGCGGGGTATCAGTGGCAGGGAATCAGAGGCAGGAAATCAGAGGCCGGGAATCAGAGGCGGTGAATCAGAGGCGGGGAATAAGAGGCAGGGAATCGGATGTGCGGAATCAGAGATGGGGAATCAGAGGTGGGGAATCAGAGGCGGTGAATCAGACATGGGTAATCAGAGGTGGGGAATCAGAGGCAGGAAATCAGACACGGGGAATCAGAGGCGGGGAATCAGAGCTGGGGAATTAGATGCAGGGAATCAGAGTTGGGGATTCAGAGGCGGGGAATCAGATATGGGGAAACAGAGGCAGGGAATCAGAGGCGTGGAAACAGAGGCGGGGAATCAGATATGGGGAATCAGAGGTGGGGAATCAGAGGTTGGGAATCAGAGGCAGGGAATCAGAGGCTGGGAATCAGATGCAGGGAATCAGATGCGGGTATCAGAGGCAGGGAATCAGAGCTGGGGAATCAGAGGTGGGGAATCAGAGTTGGGGAATCAGAGGCGGGGACTTAGATATGAGGAAACAGAGGCGGGGAATCAGAGGCGGGGAAACAGAGGCAGGGAATCAGATATGGGGAATCAGAGGTGGGGAATTAGAGCCAGGGAATCAGATGTGCGGAATCATAGATGGGGAATCAGAGGCAGGGAATCAGAATCAGAAGCAGGGAATAAGACGCGGGGAATCAGAGGCGGGGAATCAGAGCTGGGGAAGCAGAGGCAGTGAATCAGAGGCGGGGAATCAGAGGCAGGGAATCGGATGTGCGGAATCAGAGATGGGGAATCAGAGGTGGGGAATCAGAGGCGGTGAATCAGACATGGGTAATCAGAGGCGGGGAATCAGAGGCAGGAAATCAGACACGGGGAATCAGAGGCGGGGAATCAGAGCTGGGAAATTAGAGGCAGGGAATCAGAGTTGGGGATTCAGAGGCGGGGACTTAGATATGGGGAAACAGAGGCGGGGAATCAGAGGCGGGAAACAGAGGCGGGGAATCAGATATTGTGAATCAGAGGTGGGGAATCAGAGGCAGGGAATCAGATGTGCGGAATCAGAGATGGGGAATCAGAGGCAGGGAATCAGAATCAGAAGCAGGGAATAAGACGCGGGGAATCAGAGGCGGGGAATCAGAGCTGGGGAAGCAGAGGCAGTGAATCAGAGGCGGGGAATCAGAGGCAGGGAATCGGATGTGCGGAATCAGAGGTGGGGAATCAGAGGTGGGGAATCAGAGGCGGTGAATCAGACATGGGTAATCAGAGGCGGGGAATCAGAGGCAGGAAATCAGACACGGGGAATCAGAGGCGGGGAATCAGAGCTGGGAAATTAGAGGCAGGGAATCAGAGTTGGGGATTCAGAGGCGGGGAATCAGATATGGGGAAACAGAGGAGGGGAATCAGAGGCGGGCAAATAGAGGCGGGGAATCAGATATGGGGAAACAGAGGCGGGGAATCAGAGGCGGGGAAACAGAGGCGGGGAATCAGATATGGGGAATCAGAGGTGGGGAATCAGAGGTTGGGAATCAGATGCAGGGAATCAGATGCGGGGTATCAGAGGCGGGGAATCAGAGCTGGGGAATCAGAGGTGGGGAATCAAAGTTGGGGAATCAGAGGCGGGGGATCAGATATGGGGAATCAGAGGTGGGGAATCAGGGGCGGGGTATCAGTGGCAGGGAATCAGAGGCGGGAAATCAGAGGCCGGGAATCAGAGGCGGTGAATCAGAGGCGGGGAATCAGAGGCAGGGAATCGGATGTGCGGAATCAGAGATGGGGAATCAGAGGTGGGGAATCAGAGGCGGTGAATCAGACATGGGTAATCAGAGGCGGGGAATCAGAGGCAGGAAATCAGACACGGGGAATCATTGGCGGGGAATTAGAGCTGGGGAATTAGATGCAGGGAATCAGATTTGGGGATTCAGAGGCGGGGAATCAGATATGGGGAAATAGAGGTGGGGAACCAGAGGTGGGCAAATAGAGGCGGGGAATCCGATATGGGGAAACAGAGGCGGGGAATCAGAGGCGTGGAAACAGAGGCGGGGAATCAGATATGGGGAATCAGAGGTGGGGAATCAGAGGTTGGGAATCAGAGGCAGGGAATCAGAGGCTGGGAATCAGATGCAGGGAATCAGATGCGGGGATCAGAGGCGGGGAATCAGAGCTGGGGAATCAGAGGTGGGGAATCAGAGTTGGGGAATCAGAGGCGGGGACTTAGATATGGGGAAACAGAGGCGGGGAATCAGAGGCGGGAAACAGAGGCGGGGAATCAGATATTGTGAATCAGAGGTGGGGAATCAGAGGCAGGGAATCAGATGTGCGGAATCAGAGATGGGGAATCAGAGGCAGGGAATCAGAATCAGAAGCAGGGAATAAGACGCGGGGAATCAGAGGCGGGGAATCAGAGCTGGGGAAGCAGAGGCAGTGAATCAGAGGCGGGGAATCAGAGGCAGGGAATCGGATGTGCGGAATCAGAGATGGGGAATCAGAGGTGGGGAATCAGAGGCGGTGAATCAGACATGGGTAATCAGAGGCGGGGAATCAGAGGCAGGAAATCAGACACGGGGAATCAGAGGCGGGGAATCAGAGATGGGAAATTAGAGGCAGGGAATCAGAGTTGGGGATTCAGAGGCGGGGAATCAGATATGGGGAAACAGAGGAGGGGAATCAGAGGCGGGCAAATAGAGGCGGGGAATCAGATATGGGGAAACAGAGGCGGGGAATCAGAGGCGGGGAAACAGAGGCGGGGAATCAGATATGGGGAATCAGAGGTGGGGAATCAGAGGTTGGGAATCAGAGGCAGGGAATCAGAGGCTGGGAATCAGATGAAGGGAATCAGATGCGGGGTATCAGAGGCGGGGAATCAGAGCTGGGGAATCAGAGGTGGGGAATCAGAGTTGGGGAATCAGAGGCGGGGACTCAGATATGGGGAATCAGAGGCGGGGAATCAGATATGGGGAAACAGGGGCGGGGAATCAGTGGCTGGGAAACAGAGGCGGGGAATCAGATATGGGGAATCAGAGGTGTGGAATCAGAGGTTGGGAATCAGAGGCAGGGAATCAGAGGCGGGGAAACAGAGGCGGGGAATCAGATATGGGGAATCAGAGGTGGCGAATCAAAGGCGGTGAAACAGAGATGGGGAATCAGGGCAGGGAATCAGAGGCAGGGAATCAAACACGGGGAATCAGAGCTGGGGAATCAGAGGCGGGGAATTAGAGTTGGGGAATCAGAGGAGGGGAATCAGAGGCGGGGAAACAGAGGCTGGGAATCAGATATGGGGAATCAGAGGTGGGGAATCAGAGGTTGGGAATCAGAGGCAGGGAATCAGAGGCGGGGAATCAGAGGCAGGGAATCAGAGGCAGGGAATCAGATGTGCGGAATCGGAGATGGGGAATCAGAGGCAGGGAATCAGAGGCGGGGAATCAGAGGTGGGGAATCAGAGTAGGGGAATCAGAGGCGGGGAATCAGATATGGGGAATCAGAGGTGGGGAATCAGAGGTTGGGAATCAGAGGCAGGTAATCAGAGGCTTGGAATCAGATGCAGGGAATCAGATGCGGGGAATCAGAGGCGGGGAATCAGAGCTGGGGAATCAGAGGTGGGGAATCAGAGTTGGGGAATCAGAGGCGGGGACTTAGATATTGGGAAACAGAGGCGGGGAATCAGAGGCGGGGAAACAGAGGCGGGGAATCAGATATGGGGAATCAGAGGTGGGGAATCAGAGGCAGGGAATCAGATGTACGGAATCAGAGATGGGGAATCAGAGGCAGGGAATCAGAATCAGAAGCAGGGAATCAGAGGCCGGGAATCAGAGGCCGGAATCAGATGCCGGGAATAAGAGGCCGGGAATCAGAGGTGGGGAATCAGAGTCCGGGAATCAGAGATGGGGATTCAGAGGTGGGGAATGAGATATGGGGAATCAGAGGCGGGGAATCAGAGGCGGGGAAACAGAGGCGGGGAATCAGATATGGGGAATCAGAGGTGGGGAATCAGGGGCGGGGTATCAGTGGCAGGGAATCAGAGGCGGGAAATCAGAGGCCGGGAATCAGAGGCGGTGAATTAGAGGCGGGGAATCAGAGGCAGGGAATCGGATGTGCGGAATCAGAGATGGGGAATCAGAGGTGGGGAATCAGAGGCGGTGAATCAGACATGGGTAATCAGAGGTGGGGAATCAGAGGCTGGAAATAAGACACGGGGAATCAGAGGCGGGGAATCAGAGCTGGGGAATTAGATTCAGGGAATCAGAGTTGGGGATTCAGAGGCGGGGAATCAGATATGGGGAAACAGAGGTGGGGAATCAGAGGTGGGCAAATAGAGGCGGGGAATCAGATATGGGGAAACAGAGGCAGGGAATCAGAGGCGTGGAAACAGAGGCGGGGAATCAGATATGGGGAATCAGAGGTGGGGAATCAGAGGTTGGGAATCAGAGGCAGGGAATCAGAGGCTGGGAATCAGATGCAGGGAATCAGATGCGGGTATCAGAGGCAGGGAATCAGAGCTGGGGAATCAGAGGTGGGGAATCAGAGTTGGGGAATCAGAGGCGGGGACTTAGATATGAGGAAACAGAGGCGGGGAATCAGAGGCGGGGAAACAGAGGCAGGGAATCAGATATGGGGAATCAGAGGTGGGGAATTAGAGGCAGGGAATCAGATGTGCGGAATCAGAGATGGGGAATCAGAGGCAGGGAATCAGAATCAGAAGCAGGGAATAAGACGCGGGGAATCAGAGGCGGGGAATCAGAGCTGGGGAAGCAGAGGCAGTGGATCAGAGGCGGGGAATCAGAGGCAGGGAATCGGATGTGCGGAATCAGAGATGGGGAATCAGAGGTGGGGAATCAGAGGCGGTGAATCAGACATGGGTAATCAGAGGCGGGGAATCAGAGGCAGGAAATCAGACACGGGGAATCAGAGGCGGGGAATCAGAGGCGGGGACTTAGATATGAGGAAACAGAGGCGGGGAATCAGAGGCGGGGAAACAGAGGCGGGGAATCAGATATGGGGAATCAGAGGTGGGGAATCAGAGGTTGGGAATCAGAGTCAGGGAATCAGAGGCTGGGAATCAGATGCAGGGAATCAGATGCGGGGAATCAGAGGCGGGGAATCAGAGCTGGGGTATCAGAGGTGGGGAATCAAAGTTGGGGAATCAGAGTCCGGGAATCAGAGATGGGGATTCAGAGGCGGGGAATGAGATATGGGGAATCAGAGGCGGGGAATCAGAGGCGGGGAAACAGAGGCGGGGAATCAGATATGGGGAATCAGAGGTGGGGAATCAGGGGCGGGGTATCAGTGGCAGGGAATCAGAGGCGGGAAATCAGAGGCCGGGAATCAGAGGCGGTGAATCAGAGGCGGGGAATAAGAGGCAGGGAATCGGATGTGCGGAATCAGAGATGGGGAATCAGAGGTGGGGAATCAGAGGCGGTGAATCAGACATGGGTAATCAGAGGTGGGGAATCAGAGGCAGGAAATCAGACACGGGGAATCAGAGGCGGGGAATCAGAGCTGGGGAATTAGATGCAGGGAATCAGAGTTGGGGATTCAGAGGCGGGGAATCAGATATGGGGAAACAGAGGCAGGGAATCAGAGGCGTGGAAACAAAGGCGGGGAATCAGATATGGGGAATCAGAGGTGGGGAATCAGAGGTTGGGAATCAGAGGCAGGGAATCAGAGGCTGGGAATCAGATGCAGGGAATCAGATGCGGGTATCAGAGGCAGGGAATCAGAGCTGGGGAATCAGAGGTGGGGAATCAGAGTTGGGGAATCAGAGGCGGGGACTTAGATATGAGGAAACAGAGGCGGGGAATCAGAGGCGGGGAAACAGAGGCAGGGAATCAGATATGGGGAATCAGAGGTGGGGAATTAGAGCCAGGGAATCAGATGTGCGGAATCATAGATGGGGAATCAGAGGCAGGGAATCAGAATCAGAAGCAGGGAATAAGACGCGGGGAATCAGAGGCGGGGAATCAGAGCTGGGGAAGCAGAGGCAGTGAATCAGAGGCGGGGAATCAGAGGCAGGGAATCGGATGTGCGGAATCAGAGATGGGGAATCAGAGGTGGGGAATCAGAGGCGGTGAATCAGACATGGGTAATCAGAGGCGGGGAATCAGAGGCAGGAAATCAGACACGGGGAATCAGAGGCGGGGAATCAGAGCTGGGAAATTAGAGGCAGGGAATCAGAGTTGGGGATTCAGAGGCGGGGCCTTAGATATGGGGAAACAGAGGCGGGGAATCAGAGGCGGGAAACAGAGGCGGGGAATCAGATATTGTGAATCAGAGGTGGGGAATCAGAGGCAGGGAATCAGATGTGCGGAATCAGAGATGGGGAATCAGAGGCAGGGAATCAGAAACAGAAGCAGGGAATAAGACGCGGGGAATCAGAGGCGGGGAATCAGAGCTGGGGAAGCAGAGGCAGTGAATCAGAGGCGGGGAATCAGAGGCAGGGAATCGGATGTGCGGAATCAGAGGTGGGGAATCAGAGGTGGGGAATCAGAGGCGGTGAATCAGACATGGGTAATCAGAGGCGGGGAATCAGAGGCAGGAAATCAGACACGGGGAATCAGAGGCGGGGAATCAGAGCTGGGAAATTAGAGGCAGGGAAACAGAGTTGGGGATTCAGAGGCGGGGAATCAGATATGGGGAAACAGAGGAGGGGAATCAGAGGCGGGCAAATAGAGGCGGGGAATCAGATATGGGGAAACAGAGGCGGGGAATCAGAGGCGGGGAAACAGAGGCGGGGAATCAGATATGGGGAATCAGAGGTGGGGAATCAGAGGTTGGGAATCAGATGCAGGGAATCAGATGCGGGGTATCAGAGGCGGGGAATCAGAGCTGGGGAATCAGAGGTGGGGAATCAAAGTTGGGGAATCAGAGGCGGGGGATCAGATATGGGGAATCAGAGGTGTGGAATCAGAGGTTGGGAATCAGAGGCAGGGAATCAGAGGCGGGGAAACAGAGGCGGGGAATCAGATATGGGGAATAAGAGGTGGCGAATCAAAGGCGGTGAAACAGAGATGGGGAATCAGGGCAGGGAATCAGAGGCAGGGAATCAAACACGGGAAATCAGAGCTGGGGAATCAGAGGCGGGGAATTAGAGTTGGGGAATCAGAGGAGGGGAATCAGAGGCGGGGAAACAGAGGCGGGGAATCAGATATGGCGAATCAGAGGTGGGGAATCAGAGGTTGGGAATCAGAGGCAGGGAATCAGAGGCGGGGAATCAGAGGCAGGGAATCAGAGGCAGGGAATCAGATGTGCGGAATCGGAGATGGGGAATCAGAGGCAGGGAATTAGAGGCGGGGAATCAGAGGTGGGGAATCAGAGGCCGGGAAACAGATATGGGGAAACAGAGGCGGGGAATCAGAGGCGGGGAAACAGAGGCGGGGAATCAGATATGGGGAATCAGAGGTGGGGAATCAGAGGTTGGGAATCAGAGGCAGGTAATCAGAGGCTTGGAATCAGATGCGGGGAATCAGATGCGGGGAATCAGAGGCGGGGAATCAGAGCTGGGGAATCAGAGGTGGGGAATCAGAGTTGGGGAATCAGAGGCGGGGACTTAGATATTGGGAAACAGAGGCGGGGAATCAGAGGCGGGGAAACAGAGGCGGGGAATCAGATATGGGGAATCAGAGGTGGGGAATCAGAGGCAGGGAATCAGATGTACGGAATCAGAGATGGGGAATCAGAGGCAGGGAATCAGAATCAGAAGCAGGGAATCAGAGGCCGGGAATCAGAGGCCGGAATCAGATGCCGGGAATAAGAGGCCGGGAATAAGACGCGGGGAATCAGAGGCGGGGAATCAGAGCTGGGGAAGCAGAGGCAGTGAATCAGAGGCGGGGAATCAGAGGCAGGGAATCGGATGTGCGGAATCAGAGATGGGGAATCAGAGGTGGGGAATCAGAGGCGGTGAATCAGACATGGGTAATCAGAGGCGGGGAATCAGAGGCAGGAAATCAGACACGGGGAATCAGAGGCGGGGAATCAGAGATGGGAAATTAGAGGCAGGGAATCAGAGTTGGGGATTCAGAGGCGGGGAATCAGATATGGGGAAACAGAGGAGGGGAATCAGAGGCGGGCAAATAGAGGCGGGGAATCAGATATGGGGAAACAGAGGCGGGGAATCAGAGGCGGGGAAACAGAGGCGGGGAATCAGATATGGGGAATCAGAGGTGGGGAATCAGAGGTTGGGAATCAGAGGCAGGGAATCAGAGGCTGGGAATCAGATGCAGGGAATCAGATGCGGGGTATCAGAGGCGGGGAATCAGAGCTGGGGAATCAGAGGTGGGGAATCAGAGTTGGGGAATCAGAGGCGGGGACTCAGATATGGGGAATCAGAGGCGGGGAATCAGATATGGGGAAACAGGGGCGGGGAATCAGTGGCTGGGAAACAGAGGCGGGGAATCAGATATGGGGAATCAGAGGTGTGGAATCAGAGGTTGGGAATCAGAGGCAGGGAATCAGAGGCGGGGAAACAGAGGCGGGGAATCAGATATGGGGAATCAGAGGTGGCGAATCAAAGGCGGTGAAACAGAGATGGGGAATCAGGGCAGGGAATCAGAGGCAGGGAATCAAACACGGGGAATCAGAGCTGGGGAATCAGAGGCGGGGAATTAGAGTTGGGGAATCAGAGGAGGGGAATCAGAGGCGGGGAAACAGAGGCGGGGAATCAGATATGGGGAATCAGAGGTGGGGAATCAGAGGTTGGGAATCAGAGGCAGGGAATCAGAGGCGGGGAATCAGAGGCAGGGAATCAGAGGCAGGGAATCAGATGTGCGGAATCGGAGATGGGGAATCAGAGGCAGGGAATCAGAGGCGGGGAATCAGAGGTGGGGAATCAGAGTTGGGGAATCAGAGGCGGGGAATCAGATATGGGGAATCAGAGGTGGGGAATCAGAGGTTGGGAATCAGAGGCAGGTAATCAGAGGCTTGGAATCAGATGCAGGGAATCAGATGCGGGGAATCAGAGGCGGGGAATCAGAGCTGGGGAATCAGAGGTGGGGAATCAGAGTTGGGGAATCAGAGGCGGGGACTTAGATATTGGGAAACAGAGGCGGGGAATCAGAGGCGGGGAAACAGAGGCGGGGAATCAGATATGGGGAATCAGAGGTGGGGAATCAGAGGCAGGGAATCAGATGTACGGAATCAGAGATGGGGAATCAGAGGCAGGGAATCAGAATCACAAGCAGGGAATCAGAGGCCGGGAATCAGAGGCCGGAATCAGATGCCGGGAATAAGAGGCCGGGAATCAGAGGTGGGGAATCAGAGTCCGGGAATCAGAGATGGGGATTCAGAGGTGGGGAATGAGATATGGGGAATCAGAGGCGGGGAATCAGAGGCGGGGAAACAGAGGCGGGGAATCAGATATGGGGAATCAGAGGTGGGGAATCAGGGGCGGGGTATCAGTGGCAGGGAATCAGAGGCGGGAAATCAGAGGCCGGGAATCAGAGGCGGTGAATTAGAGGCGGGGAATCAGAGGCAGGGAATCGGATGTGCGGAATCAGAGATGGGGAATCAGAGGTGGGGAATCAGAGGCGGTGAATCAGACATGGGTAATCAGAGGTGGGGAATCAGAGGCAGGAAATAAGACACGGGGAATCAGAGGCGGGGAATCAGAGCTGGGGAATTAGATGCAGGGAATCAGAGTTGGGGATTCAGAGGCGGGGAATCAGATATGGGGAAACAGAGGTGGGGAATCAGAGGTGGGCAAATAGAGGCGGGGAATCAGATATGGGGAAACAGAGGCAGGGAATCAGAGGCGTGGAAACAGAGGCGGGGAATCAGATATGGGGAATCAGAGGTGGGGAATCAGAGGTTGGGAATCAGAGGCAGGGAATCAGAGGCTGGGAATCAGATGCAGGGAATCAGATGCGGGTATCAGAGGCAGGGAATCAGAGCTGGGGAATCAGAGGTGGGGAATCAGAGTTGGGGAATCAGAGGCGGGGACTTAGATATGAGGAAACAGAGGCGGGGAATCAGAGGCGGGGAAACAGAGGCAGGGAATCAGATATGGGGAATCAGAGGTGGGGAATTAGAGGCAGGGAATCAGATGTGCGGAATCAGAGATGGGGAATCAGAGGCAGGGAATCAGAATCAGAAGCAGGGAATAAGACGCGGGGAATCAGAGGCGGGGAATCAGAGCTGGGGAAGCAGAGGCAGTGGATCAGAGGCGGGGAATCAGAGGCAGGGAATCGGATGTGCGGAATCAGAGATGGGGAATCAGAGGTGGGGAATCAGAGGCGGTGAATCAGACATGGGTAATCAGAGGCGGGGAATCAGAGGCAGGAAATCAGACACGGGGAATCAGAGGCGGGGAATCAGAGCTGGGAAATTAGAGGCAGGGAATCAGAGTTGGGGATTCAGAGGCGGGGAATCAGATATGGGGAAACAGAGGCGGGGAATCAGAGGCGGGCAAATAGAGGCGGGGAATCAGATATGGGGAAACAGAGGCGGGGAATCAGAGGCGGGGAAACAGAGGCGGGGAATCAGATATGGGGAATCAGAGGTGGGGAATCAGAGGTTGGGAATCAGAGTCAGGGAATCAGAGGCTGGGAATCAGATGCAGGGAATCAGATGCGGGGAATCAGAGGCGGGGAATCAGAGCTGGGGTATCAGAGGTGGGGAATCAAAGTTGGGGAATCAGAGTCCGGGAATCAGAGATGGGGATTCAGAGGCGGGGAATGAGATATGGGGAATCAGAGGCGGGGAATCAGAGGCGGGGAAACAGAGGCGGGGAATCAGATATGGGGAATCAGAGGTGGGGAATCAGGGGCGGGGTATCAGTGGCAGGGAATCAGAGGCGGGAAATCAGAGGCCGGGAATCA
The DNA here is from genome assembly GCF_036971445.1 of Narcine bancroftii. NCBI lineage: Eukaryota > Metazoa > Chordata > Chondrichthyes > Torpediniformes > Narcinidae > Narcine > Narcine bancroftii. The sequence continues at coordinate 136,066,718 of NC_091470.1, read as the reverse complement.
GAGGCGGTGAATCAGAGGCGGGGAATAAGAGGCAGGGAATCGGATGTGCGGAATCAGAGATGGGGAATCAGAGGTGGGGAATCAGAGGCGGTGAATCAGACATGGGTAATCAGAGGTGGGGAATCAGAGGCAGGAAATCAGACACGGGGAATCAGAGGCGGGGAATCAGAGCTGGGGAATTAGATGCAGGGAATCAGAGTTGGGGATTCAGAGGCGGGGAATCAGATATGGGGAAACAGAGGCAGGGAATCAGAGGCGTGGAAACAAAGGCGGGGAATCAGATATGGGGAATCAGAGGTGGGGAATCAGAGGTTGGGAATCAGAGGCAGGGAATCAGAGGCTGGGAATCAGATGCAGGGAATCAGATGCGGGTATCAGATGCAGGGAATCAGAGCTGGGGAATCAGAGGTGGGGAATCAGAGTTGGGGAATCAGAGGCGGGGACTTAGATATGAGGAAACAGAGGCGGGGAATCAGAGGCGGGGAAACAGAGGCAGGGAATCAGATATGGGGAATCAGAGGTGGGGAATTAGAGCCAGGGAATCAGATGTGCGGAATCATAGATGGGGAATCAGAGGCAGGGAATCAGAATCAGAAGCAGGGAATAAGACGCGGGGAATCAGAGGCGGGGAATCAGAGCTGGGGAAGCAGAGGCAGTGAATCAGAGGCGGGGAATCAGAGGCAGGGAATCGGATGTGCGGAATCAGAGATGGGGAATCAGAGGTGGGGAATCAGAGGCGGTGAATCAGACATGGGTAATCAGAGGCGGGGAATCAGAGGCAGGAAATCAGACACGGGGAATCAGAGGCGGGGAATCAGAGCTGGGAAATTAGAGGCAGGGAATCAGAGTTGGGGATTCAGAGGCGGGGACTTAGATATGGGGAAACAGAGGCGGGGAATCAGAGGCGGGAAACAGAGGCGGGGTATCAGATATTGTGAATCAGAGGTGGGGAATCAGAGGCAGGGAATCAGATGTGCGGAATCAGAGATGGGGAATCAGAGGCAGGGAATCAGAATCAGAAGCAGGGAATAAGACGCGGGGAATCAGAGGCGGGGAATCAGAGATGGGGAAGCAGAGGCAGTGAATCAGAGGCGGGGAATCAGAGGCAGGGAATCGGATGTGCGGAATCAGAGGTGGGGAATCAGAGGTGGGGAATCAGAGGCGGTGAATCAGACATGGGTAATCAGAGACGGGGAATCAGAGGCAGGAAATCAGACACGGGGAATCAGAGGCGGGGAATCAGAGCTGGGAAATTAGAGGCAGGGAATCAGAGTTGGGGATTCAGAGGCGGGGAATCAGATATGGGGAAACAGAGGAGGGGAATCAGAGGCGGGCAAATAGAGGCGGGGAATCAGATATGGGGAAACAGAGGCGGGGAATCAGAGGCGGGGAAACAGAGGCGGGGAATCAGATATGGGGAATCAGAGGTGGGGAATCAGAGGTTGGGAATCAGATGCAGGGAATCAGATGCGGGGTATCAGAGGCGGGGAATCAGAGCTGGGGAATCAGAGGTGGGGAATCAAAGTTGGGGAATCAGAGGCGGGGGATCAGATATGGGGAATCAGAGGTGTGGAATCAGAGGTTGGGAATCAGAGGCAGGGAATCAGAGGCGGGGAAACAGAGGCGGGGAATCAGATATGGGGAATAAGAGGTGGCGAATCAAAGGCGGTGAAACAGAGATGGGGAATCAGGGCAGGGAATCAGAGGCAGGGAATCAAACACGGGAAATCAGAGCTGGGAAATCAGAGGCGGGGAATTAGAGTTGGGGAATCAGAGGAGGGGAATCAGAGGCGGGGAAACAGAGGCGGGGAATCAGATATGGCGAATCAGAGGTGGGGAATCAGAGGTTGGGAATCAGAGGCAGGGAATCAGAGGCGGGGAATCAGAGGCAGGGAATCAGAGGCAGAGAATCAGATGTGCGGAATCGGAGATGGGGAATCAGAGGCAGGGAATCAGAGGCGGGGAATCAGAGGTGGGGAATCAGAGGCCGGGAAACATATATGGGGAAACAGAGGCGGGGAATCAGAGGCGGGGAAACAGAGGCGGGGTATCAGATATGGGGAATCAGAGGTGGGGAATCAGAGGTTGGGAATCAGAGGCAGGTAATCAGAGGTTTGGAATCAGATGCAGGGAATCAGATGCGGGGAATCAGAGGCGGGGAATCAGAGCTGGGGAATCAGAGGTGGGGAATCAGAGTTGGGGAATCAGAGGCGGGGACTTAGATATTGGGAAACAGAGGCGGGGAATCAGAGGCGGGGAAACAGAGGCGGGGAATCAGATATGGGGAATCAGAGGTGGGGAATCAGAGGCAGGGAATCAGATGTACGGAATCAGAGATGGGGAATCAGAGGCAGGGAATCAGAATCAGAAGCAGGGAATCAGAGGCCGGGAATCAGAGGCCGGAATCAGATGCCGGGAATAAGAGGCCGGGAATCAGAGGTGGGGAATCAGAGTCCGGGAATCAGAGATGGGGATTCAGAGGCGGGGAATGAGATTTGGGGAATCAGAGGCGGGGAATCAGAGGCGGGGAAACAGAGGCGGGGAATCAGATATGGGGAATCAGATGTGGGGAATCAGGGGCGGGGTATCAGTGGCAGGGAATCAGAGGCGGGAAATCAGAGGCCGGGAATCAGAGGCGGTGAATCAGAGGTGGGGAATCAGAGGCAGGGAATCGGATGTGCGGAATCAGAGATGGGGAATCAGAGGTGGGGAATCAGAGGCGGTGAATCAGACATGGGTAATCAGAGGTGGGGAATCAGAGGCAGGAAATCAGACACGGGGAATCAGAGGCGGGGAATCAGAGCTGGGGAATTAGATGCAGAGAATCAGAGTTGGGGATTCAGAGGCGGGGAATCAGATATGGGGAAAGAGAGGCGGGGAATCAGAGGCGGGCAAATAGAGGCGGGGAATCAGATATGGGGAAACAGAGGCGGGGAATCAGAGGCGGGGAAACAGAGGCGGGGAATCAGATATGGGGAATCAGAGGTGGGGAATCAGAGGTTGGGAATCAGAGGCAGGGAATCAGAGGCTGGGAATCAGATGCAGGGAATCAGATGCGGGGAATCAGAGGCGGGGAATCAGAGCTGGGGTATCAGAGGTGGGGAATCAAAGTTGGGGAATCAGAGTTCGGGAATCAGAGATGGGGATTCAGAGGCGGGGAATGAGATATGGGGAATCAGAGGCGGGGAATCAGAGGCGGGGAAACAGAGGCGGGGAATCAGATATGGGGAATCAGAGGTGGGGAATCAGGGGCGGGGTATCAGTGGCAGGGAATCAGAGGCGGGAAATCAGAGGCCGGGAATCAGAGGCGGTGAATCAGAGGCGGGGAATCAGAGGCAGGGAATCGGATGTGCGGAATCAGAGATGGGGAATCAGAGGTGGGGAATCAGAGGCGGTGAATCAGACATGGGTAATCAGAGGTGGGGAATCAGAGGCAGGAAATCAGACACGGAGAATCAGAAGCGGGGAATCAGAGCAGGGGAATTAGATGCAGGGAATCAGAGGTGGGGATTCAGAGGCGGGGAATCAGATATGGGGAAACAGAGGTGGGGAATCAGAGGTGGGCAAATAGAGGCGGGGAATCAGGTATGGGGAAACAGAGGCAGGGAATCAGAGGCGTGGAAACAGAGGCGGGGAATCAGATATGGGGAATCAGAGGTGGGGAATCAGAGGTTGGGAATCAGAGGCAGGGAATCAGAGGCTGGGAATCAGATGCAGGGAATTAGATGCGGGTATCAGAGGCAGGGAATCAGAGCTGGGGAATCAGAGGTGGGGAATCAGAGTTGGGGAATCAGAGGCGGGGACTTAGATATGAGGAAACAGAGGTGGGGAATCAGAGGCGGGGAAACAGAGGCAGGGAATCAGATATGGGGAATCAGAGGTGGGGAATTAGAGGCAGGGAATCAGATGTGCGGAATCAGAGATGGGGAATCAGAGGCAGGGAATCAGAATCAGAAGCAGGGAATAAGACGCGGGGAATCAGAGGCGGGGAATCAGAGCTGGGGAAGCAGAGGCAGTGAATCAGAGGCGGGGAATCAGAGGCAGGGAATCGGATGTGCGGAATCAGAGATGGGGAATCAGAGGTGGGGAATCAGAGGCGGTGAATCAGACATGGGTAATCAGAGGCGGGGAATCAGAGGCAGGAAATCAGACACGGGGAATCAGAGGCGGGGAATCAGAGCTGGGAAATTAGAGGCAGGGAATCAGAGTTGGGGATTCAGAGGCGGGGAATCAGATATGGGGAAAGAGAGGCGGGGAATCAGAGGCGGGCAAATAGAGGCGGGGAATCAGATATGGGGAAACAGAGGCGGGGAATCAGAGGCGGGGAAACAGAGGCGGGGAATCAGATATGGGGAATCAGAGGTGGGGAATCAGAGGTTGGGAATCAGAGGCAGGGAATCAGAGGCTGGGAATCAGATGCAGGGAATCAGATGCGGGGAATCAGAGGCGGGGAATCAGAGCTGGGGTATCAGAGGTGGGGAATCAAAGTTGGGGAATCAGAGGCGGGGACTTAGATATGGGGAATCAGAGGCGTGGAATCAGATATGGGGAAACAGGGGCGGGGAATCAGAGGCGGGGAAACAGATGCGGGGAATCAGATATGGGCAATCAGAGGTGTGGAATCAGAGGTTGGGAATCAGAGGCAGGGAATCAGAGGCGGGGAAACAGAGGCGGGGAATCAGATATGGGGAATCAGAGGTGGCGAATCAAAGGCAGTGAAACAGAGATGGGGAATCAGGGCAGGGAATCAGAGGCAGGGAATCAAACACGGGGAATCAGAGCTGGGGAATCAGAGGCGGGGAATTAGAGTTGTGGAATCAGAGGAGGGGAATCAGAGGCGGGGAAACAGAGGCGGGGAATCAGATATGGGGAATCAGAGGTGGGGAATCAGAGGTTGGGAATCAGAGGCATGGAATCAGAGGCGGGGAATCAGAGGCGGGGAATCAGAGGCAGGGAATCAGATGTGCGGAATCGGAGATGGGGAATCAGAGGCAGGGAATCAGAGGCTGGGAATCAGAGGCGGGGAATCAGAGGCCGGGAATCAGATATGGGGAAACAGAGGCGGGGAATCAGAGGCGGGGAAACAGAGGCGGGGAATCAGATATGGGGAATCAGAGGTGGGGAATCAGAGGCAGGGAATTAGATGTGCGGAATCAGAAATGTGGAATCAGAGGCAGGGAATCAGAATCAGAAGCAGGGAATCAGAGGCCGGGAATCAGAGGCCGGAATCAGATGCCGGGAATAAGAGGCCGGGAATCAGAGTCCGGGAATCAGAGTCCGGGAATCAGAGATGGGGAATCAGAGGCGGGGAGTGAGATATAGGGAATCAGAGGCGGGGAATCACAGGCGGGGAAACAGAGGCGAGGAATCAGATATGGGGAATCAGAGGTGGCGAATCAAAGGCGGTGAATCAGAGATGGGGAATCAGAGGCGGGGAATGAGAGGCAGGGAACCAAACACGGGGAATCAGAGGCGGGGAATCAGAGCTGGGTTATCAGAGGCGGGGAATCAGAGTTGGGGAAGCAGAGGCAGTGAATCAGAGGCGGGGAATCAGAGGCAGGGAATCGGATGTGCGGAATCAGAGATGGGGAATCAGAGGTGGGGAATCAGAGGCGGTGAATCAGACATGGGTAATCAGAGGCGGGGAATCAGAGGCAGGAAATCAGACACGGGGAATCAGAGGCGGGGAATCAGAGGCAGGGAATCAGAGTTGGGGATTCAGAGGCGGGGAATCAGATATGGGGAAACAGAGGAGGGGAATCAGAGGCGGGCAAATAGAGGCGGGGAATCAGATATGGGGAAACAGAGGCGGGGAATCAGAGGCGGGGAAACAGAGGCGGGGAATCAGATATGGGGAATCAGAGGTGGGGAATCAGAGGTTGGGAATCAGAGGCCGGGAATCAGAGGCTGGGAATCAGATGCAGGGAATCAGATGCGGGGTATCAGAGGCGGGGAATCAGAGCTGGGGAATCAGAGGTGGGGAATCAAAGTTGGGGAATCAGAGGCGGGGACTTAGATATGGGGAATCAGAGGCGGGGAATCAGATATGGGGAAACAGGGGCGGGGAATCAGAGGCTGGGAAACAGAGGCGGGGAATCAGATATGGGGAATCAGAGGTGTGGAATCAGAGGTTGGGAATCAGAGGCAGGGAATCAGAGGCGGGAAACAGAGGCGGGGAATCAGATATGGGGAATCAGAGGTGGCGAATCAAAGGCGGTGAAACAGAGATGGGGAATCAGGGCAGGGAATCAGAGGCAGGGAATCAAACACGGGGAATCAGAGCTGGGGAATCAGAGGCGGGGAATTAGAGTTGGGGAATCAGAGGAGGGGAATCAGAGGCGGGGAAACAGAGGCGGGGAATCAGATATTGTGAATCAGAGGTGGGGAATCAGAGGCAGGGAATCAGATGTGCGGAATCAGAGATGGGGAATCAGAGGCAGGGAATCAGAATCAGAAGCAGGGAATAAGACGCGGGGAATCAGAGGCGGGGAATCAGAGCTGGGGAAGCAGAGGCAGTGAATCAGAGGCGGGGAATCAGAGGCAGGGAATCGGATGTGCGGAATCAGAGGTGGGGAATCAGAGGTGGGGAATCAGAGGCGGTGAATCAGACATGGGTAATCAGAGGCGGGGAATCAGAGGCAGGAAATCAGACACGGGGAATCAGAGGCGGGGAATCAGAGCTGGGAAATTAGAGGCAGGGAATCAGAGTTGGGGATTCAGAGGCGGGGAATCAGATATGGGGAAACAGAGGAGGGGAATCAGAGGCGGGCAAATAGAGGCGGGGAATCAGATATGGGGAAACAGAGGCGGGGAATCAGAGGCGGGGAAACAGAGGCGGGGAATCAGATATGGGGAATCAGAGGTGGGGAATCAGAGGTTGGGAATCAGAGGCAGGGAATCAGAGGCTGGGAATCAGATGCAGGGAATCAGATGCGGGGTATCAGAGGCGGGGAATCAGAGCTGGGGAATCAGAGGTGGGGAATCAAAGTTGGGGAATCAGAGGCGGGGACTTAGATATGGGGAATCAGAGGCGGGGAATCAGATATGGGGAAACAGGGGCGGGGAATCAGAGGCTGGGAAACAGAGGCGGGGCATCAGATATGGGGAATCAGAGGTGTGGAATCAGAGGTTGGGAATCAGAGGCAGGGAATCAGAGGCAGGGAAACAGAGGCGGGGAATCAGATATGGGGAATCAGAGATGGCGAATCAAAGGCGGTGAAACAGAGATGGGGAATCAGGGCAGGGAATCAGAGGCAGGGAATCAAACACGGGGAATCAGAGCTGGGGAATCAGAGGCGGGGAATTAGAGTTGGGGAATCAGAGGAGGGGAATCAGAGGCGGGGAAACAGAGGCGGGGAATCAGATATGGGGAATCAGAGGTGGGGAATCAGAGGTTGGGAATCAGAGGCAGGGAATCAGAGGCGGGGAATCAGAGGCAGGGAATCAGAGGCAGGGAATCAGATGTGCGGAATCGGAGATGGGGAATCAGAGGCAGGGAATCAGAGGCGAGGAATCAGAGGTGGGGAATCAGAGGCCGGGAAACAGATATGGGGAAACAGAGGCGGGGAATCAGAGGCGGGGAAACAGAGGCGGGGAATCAGATATGGGGAATCAGAGGTGGGGAATCAGAGGTTGGGAATCAGAGGCAGGTAATCAGAGGCTTGGAATCAGATGCAGGGAATCAGATGCGGGGAATCAGAGGCTTGGAATCAGATGCAGAGAATCAGAGCTGGGGAATCAGAGGTGGGGAATCAGAGTTGGGGAATCAGAGGCGGGGACTTAGATATTGGGAAACAGAGGCGGGGAATCAGAGGCGGGGAAACAGAGGCGGGGAATCAGATATGGGGAATCAGAGGTGGGGAATCAGAGGCAGGGAATCAGATGTACGGAATCAGAGATGGGGAATCAGAGGCAGGGAATCAGAATCAGAAGCAGGGAATCAGAGGCCGGGAATCAGAGGCCGGAATCAAATGCCGGGAATAGGAGGCCGGGAATCAGAGGTGGGGAATCAGAGTCCGGGAATCAGAGATGGGGATTCAGAGGCGGGGAATGAGATATGGGGAATCAGAGGCGGGGAATCAGAGGCGGGGAAACAGAGGCGGGGAATCAGATATGGGGAATCAGAGGTGGGGAATCAGGGGCGGGGTATCAGTGGCAGGGAATCAGAGGCGGGGAATCAGAGGCGGGGAATCAGAGGCAGGGAATCGGATGTGCGGAATCAGAGATGGGGAATCAGAGGTGGGGAATCAGAGGCGGTGAATCAGACATGGGTAATCAGAGGCGGGGAATCAGAGGCAGGAAATCAGACATGGGGAATCAGAGTCGGGGAATCAGAGCTGGGGAATTAGATGCAGGGAATCAGAGTTGGGGATTCAGAGGCGGGGAATCAGATATGGGGAAACAGAGGTGGGGAATCAGAGGTGGGCAAATAGAGGCGGGGAATCAGATATGGGGAAACAGAGGCGGGGAATCAGAGGCGTGGAAACAGAGGCGGGGAATCAGATATGGGGAATCAGAGGTGGGGAATCAGAGGTTGGGAATCAGAGGCAGGGAATCAGAGGCTGGGAATCAGATGCAGGGAATCAGATGCGGGTATCAGAGGCAGGGAATCAGAGCTGGTGAATCAGAGGTGGGGAATCAGAGTTGGGGAATCAGAGGCGGGGACTTAGATATGAGGAAACAGAGGCGGGGAATCAGAGGCGGGGAAACAGAGGCAGGGAATCAGATATGGGGAATCAGAGGTGGGGAATCAGAGGCAGGGAATCAGAATCAGAAGCAGGGAATAAGACGCGGGGAATCAGAGGCGGGGAATCAGAGCTGGGGAAGCAGAGGCAGTGAATCAGAGGCGGGGAATCAGAGGCAGGGAATCGGATGTGCGGAATCAGAGATGGGGAATCAGAGGTGGGGAATCAGAGGCGGTGAATCAGACATGGGTAATCAGAGGCGGGGAATCAGAGGCAGGAAATCAGACACGGGGAATCAGAGGCGGGGAATCAGAGCTGGGAAATTATAGGCAGGGAATCAGAGTTGGGAATTCAGAGGCGGGGAATCAGATATGGGGAAAGAGAGGCGGGGAATCAGAGGCGGGCAAATAGAGGCGGGGTATCAGATATGGGGAAACAGAGGCGGGGAATCAGAGGCGGGGAAACAGAGGTGGGGAATCAGATATGGGGAATCAGAGGTGGGGAATCAGAGGTTGGGAATCAGAGGCAGGGAATCAGAGGCTGGGAATCAGATGCAGGGAATCAGATGCGGGGAATCAGAGGCGGGGAATCAGAGCTGGGGTATCAGAGGTGGGGAATCAAAGTTGGGGAATCAGAGGCGGGGACTTAGATATGGGGAATCAGAGGCGTGGAATCAGATATGGGGAAACAGGGGCGGGGAATCAGAGGCGGGGAAACAGATGCGGGGAATCAGATATGGGCAATCAGAGGTGTGGAATCAGAGGTTGGGAATCAGAGGCAGGGAATCAGAGGCGGGGAAACAGAGGCGGGGAATCAGATATGGGGAATCAGAGGTGGCGAATCAAAGGCGGGAAATCAGAGCTGGGGAATCAGAGGCGGGGAATTAGAGTTGTGGAATCAGAGGAGGGGAATCAGAGGCGGGGAAACAGAGGCGGGGAATCAGATATGGGGAATCAGAGGTGGGGAATCAGAGGTTGGGAATCAGAGGCATGGAATCAGAGGCGGGGAATCAGAGGCGGGGAATCAGAGGCAGGGAATCAGATGTGCGGAATCGGAGATGGGGAATCAGAGGCAGGGAATCAGAGGCTGGGAATCAGAGGCGGGGAATCAGAGGCCGGGAATCAGATATGGGGAAACAGAGGCGGGGAATCAGAGGCGGGGAAACAGAGGCGGGGAATCAGATATGGGGAATCAGAGGTGGGGAATCAGAGGCAGGGAATTAGATGTGCGGAATCAGAAATGGGGAATCAGAGGCAGGGAATCAGAATCAGAAGCAGGGAATCAGAGGCCGGGAATCAGAGGCCGGAATCAGATGCCGGGAATCAGAGTCCGGGAATCAGAGATGGGGAATCAGAGGCGGGGAGCGAGAGGCAGGGAATCAAACACGGGGAATCAGAGGCGGGGAATCAGAGCTGGGTTATCAGAGGCGGGGAATCAGAGTTGGGGAATCAGAGGCGGGGAATCAGAGCTGGGGAATCAGAGGTGGGGAATCAGAGTCGGGGAATCAGAGGCAGGGAATCGGATGTGCGTAATCAGAGATGGGGAATCAGAGGTGGGGAATCAGAGGCGGTGAATCTGAGATGGGGAATCAGAGGCGGGGAATCAGAGGCAGGATATCAGACACGGGGATTCAGAGGCTGGGAATCAGACGGGGGGAATCAAAGGCGGGGAATCAGAGCTGGGGAATCAGAGGCAGGGAATCAGTGTTGGGGATTCAGAGGCGGGGAATCAGATATGGGGAAACAGAGGCGGGGAATCAGAGTCGGGCAAACAGAGGCGGGGAATTAGATATGGGGAATCAGAGGTGGGGAATCAGAGGTGGTGAATCAGAGATGGGGAATCACAGGCGGGGAATCAGAGGCAGGGAATAGAACGCGGGGAATCAGAGGCAGGGAATCAGAGCTGGGGAATCAGAGGCGGGGAATCATAGTTGGGAATCAGAGGCGGGGAATCAGATATGGGGAAACAGAGGCGGGGAATCAGAGGCGGGGAAACAGAGGCGGGGAATCAGATATGGGGAATCGGATGCTGGGAATCAGAGGCGGGGAATCAGAGCTGGGGAATCAGAGGCAGGGAATCAGAGTTGGTGCATCAGAGGTGGGGAATTAGATATGGGGAAACAGAGGCGGGGAATCAGAGGCGGGGAAACAGAGGCGGGGAATCAGATATGGGGAATCAGATGTGGGGAATCAGAGGCAGGGAATCAGATGTGCGGAATCAGAGATGGGGAATCAGAGGCAGGGAATCAGAATCAGAAGCAGGGAATCAGAGGCCTGGAATCAGATGCTGGGAATAAGAGGCCGGGAATCAGAGGTGGGGAATCAGAGTCCGGGAATCAGAGATTGGGATTCAAAGGCGGGGAATGAGATATGGAGAATCAGAGGCGGGGAATCAGAGGCTGGGAAACAGAGGTGGGGAATCAGATATGGGGAATCAGAGGTGGCGAATCAAAGGCGGTGAATCAGAGATGGGGAATCAGAGGCGGGGAATCAGAGGCAGGGAATCAAACACGGGGAATCAGAGGCGGGGAATCAGAGCTGGGGAATCAGAGGCGGGGAATCAGAGTTGGGGAATCAGAGGCGGGGAATCAGATATGGGGAAACAGGGGCGGGGAATCAGAGGCGGGGAAACAGAGGCGGGGAATCAGATATGGGGAATCAGAGGTGTGGAATCAGAGGTTGGGTATCAGAGGCAGGGAATCAGAGGCGGGGAAACAGAGGCAGGGAATCAGATCTGGGGAATCAGTGGCGGTGAAGTAGAGTTGGGGAATCAGAGGCGGGGAATCAGAGGCGGGGAAACAGAGGCGGGGAATCAAACACGGGGAATCAGAGGTGGGGAATCAGAGGTTGGGAATCAGAGGCAAGAAATCAGAGGAGGGGAATCAGAGGCGGGGAATCAGAGGCCGGGAATCAGATATGGTGAAACAGAGGTGGGGAATCAGAGTTTGGGAATCAGAGGCAGGGAATCAGAGGCTTGGAATCAGATGCAGGGAATCAGATGCGGGGAATCAGAGGCGGGGAATCTGAGCTGTGGAATCAGAGGTGGGGAATCAGAGTTGGGGAATCAGAGGCGGGGACTTAGATATTGGGAAACAGAGGCGGGGAATCAGAGGCGGGGAAACAGAGGCGGGGAATCAGAAATGGGGAATCAGAGGTTGGGAATCAGAGGCAGGGAATCAGATGTGCGGAATCAGAGATGGGGAATCAAAGGCAGGGAATCAGAATCAGAAGCAGGGAATCAGAGGCAGGGAATCAGAGGCCGGAATCAGATGCCGGGAATAAGAGGCTGGGAATCAGAGGTGGGGAATCAGAGTCCGGGAATCAGAGATGGGGATTCAGAGGCGGGGAATGAGATATGGGGAATCAGAGGCGGGGAATCAGAGGCGGGGAAACAGAGGCGGGGAATCAGATATGGGGAATCAGAGGTGGGGAATCAGGGGCGGGGTATCAGTGGCAGGGAATCAGAGGCGGGAAATCAGAGGCCGGGAATCAGAGGCGGTGAATCAGAGGCGGGGAATCAGAGGCAGGGAATCGGATGTGCGGAATCAGAGATGGGGAATCAGAGGTGGGGAATCAGAGGCGGTGAATCAGACATGGGTAATCAGAGGCGGGGAATCAGAGGCAGGAAATCAGACATGGGGAATCAGAGGCGGGGAATTAGAGCTGGGGAATTAGATGCAGGGAATCAGATTTGGGGATTCAGAGGCGGGGAATCAGATATGGGGAAATAGAGGTGGGGAACCAGAGGTGGGCAAATAGAGGCGGGGAATCCGATATGGGGAAACAGAGGCGGGGAATCAGAGGCGTGGAAACAGAGGCGGGGAATCAGATATGGGGAATCAGAGGTGGGGAATCAGAGGTTGGGAATCAGAGGCAGGGAATCAGAGGCTGGGAATCAGATGCAGGGAATCAGATGCGGGGATCAGAGGCGGGGAATCAGGGCTGGGGAATCAGAGGTGGGGAATCAGAGTTGGGAAATCAGAGGCGGGGACTTAGATATGGGGAAACAGAGGCGGGGAATCAGAGGCGGGAAACAGAGGCGGGGAATCAGATATTGTGAATCAGAGGTGGGGAATCAGAGGCAGGGAATCAGATGTGCGGAATCAGAGATGGGGAATCAGAGGCAGGGAATCAGAATCAGAAGCAGGGAATAAGACGCGGGGAATCAGAGGCGGGGAATCAGAGCTGGGAAGCAGAGGCAGTGAATCAGAGGCGGGGAATCAGAGGCAGGGAATCGGATGTGCGGAATCAGAGATGGGGAATCAGAGGTGGGGAATCAGAGGCGGTGAATCAGACATGGGTAATCAGAGGCGGGGAATCAGAGGCAGGAAATCAGACACGGGGAATCAGAGGCGGGGAATCAGAGCTGGGAAATTAGAGGCAGGGAATCAGAGTTGGGGATTCAGAGGCGGGGAATCAGATATGGGGAAAGAGAGGCAGGGAATCAGAGGCGGGCAAATAGAGGCGGGGAATCAGATATGGGGAAACAGATGTGGGGAATCAGAGGCGGGGAAACAGAGGCGGGGAATCAGATATGGGGAATCAGAGGTGGGGAATCAGAGGTTGGGAATCAGAGGCAGGGAATCAGAGGCTGGGAATCAGATGCAGGGAATCAGATGCGGGGTATCAGAGGCGGGGAATCAGAGCTGGGGAATCAGAGGTGGGGAATCAAAGTTGGGGAATCAGAGGCGGGGACTTAGATATGGGATATCAGAGGCGGGGAATCAGATATGGGGAAACAGGGGCGGGGAATCAGAGGCGGGGAAACAGAGGCGGGGAATCAGATATGGGGAATCAGAGGCGGGGAATCAGAGCTGGGGAATGAGAGGTGGGGAATCAGAGTTGGGGAATCAGAGGCGGGGACTTAGATATGGGGAAACAGAGGCGGGGAATCAGAGGCGGGAAACGAGGCGGGGAATCAGATATTGTGAATCAGAGGTGGGGAATCAGAGGCAGGGAATCAGATGTGCGGAATCAGAGATGGGGAATCAGAGGCAGGGAATCAGAATCAGAAGCAGGGAATAAGACGTGGGGAATCAGAGGCGGGGAATCAGAGCTGGGAAGCAGAGGCAGTGAATCAGAGGCGGGGAATCAGAGGAAGGGAATCGGATGTGCGGAATCAGAGATGGGGAATCAGAGGTGGGGAATCAGAGGCGGTGAATCAGACATGGGAAATTAGAGGCAGGGAATCAGAGTTGGGGATTCAGAGGCGGGGAATCAGATATGGGGAAAGAGAGGCGGGGAATCAGAGGTGGGCAAATAGAGGCGGGGAATCAGATATGGGAAACAGATGCGGGGAATCAGAGGCGGGGAAACAGAGGCGGGGAATCAGATATGGGGAATCAGAGGTGGGGAATCAGAGGTTGGGAATCAGAGGCAGGGAATCAGAGGCTGGGAATCAGATGCAGGGAATCAGATGCGGGGTATCAGAGGCGGGGAATCAGAGCTGGGGAATCAGAGGTGGGGAATCAAAGTTGGGGAATCAGAGGCGGGGACTTAGATATGGGATATCAGAGGCGGGGAATCAGATATGGGGAAACAGGGGCGGGGAATCAGAGGCGGGGAAACAGAGGCGGGGAATCAGATATGGGGAATCAGAGGTGTGGAATCAGAGGTTGGGAATCAGAGGCAGGGAATCAGAGGCGGGGAAACAGAGGCGGGGAATTAGATATGGGGAATCAGAGGTGGCGAATCAAAGGCGGTGAAACAGAGATGGGGAATCAGGGCAGGGAATCAGAGGCAGGGAATCAAACACGGGGAATCAGAGCTGGGGAATCAGAGGCGGGGAATTAGTGTTGGGGAATCAGAGGCGGGAAATCAGAGGCCGCGAATCAGAGGCGGTGAATCAGAGGCGGGGAATCAGAGGCAGGGAATCGGATGTGCGGAATCAGAGATGGGGAATCAGAGGTGGGGAATCAGAGGCGGTGAATCAGACATGGGTAATCAGAGGCGGGGAATCAGAGGCAGGAAATCAGACACGGGGAATCAGAGGCGGGGAATTAGAGCTGGGGAATTAGATGCAGGGAATCAGATTTGGGGATTCAGAGGCGGGGAATCAGATATGGGGAAATAGAGGTGGGGAACCAGAGGTGGGCAAATAGAGGCGGGGAATCCGATATGGGGAAACAGAGGCGGGGAATCAGAGGCGTGGAAACAGAGGCGGGGAATCAGATATGGGGAATCAGAGGTGGGGAATCAGAGGTTGGGAATCAGAGGCAGGGAATCAGAGGCTGGGAATCAGATGCAGGGAATCAGATGCGGGGATCAGAGGCGGGGAATCAGAGCTGGGGAATCAGAGGTGGGGAATCAGAGTTGGAGAATCAGAGGCGGGGACTTAGATATGGGGAAACAGAGGCGGGGAATCAGAGGCGGGAAACAGAGGCGGGGAATCAGATATTGTGAATCAGAGGTGGGGAATCAGAGGCAGGGAATCAGATGTGCGGAATCAGAGATGGGGAATCAGAGGCAGGAAATCAGAATCAGAAGCAGGGAATAAGACGCGGGGAATCAGAGGCGGGGAATCAGAGCTGGGAAGCAGAGGCAGTGAATCAGAGGCGGGGAATCAGAGGCAGGGAATCGGATGTGCGGAATCAGAGATGGGGAATCAGAGGTGGGGAATCAGAGGCGGTGAATCAGACATGGGTAATCAGAGGCAGGGAATCAGAGGCAGGAAATCAGACACGGGGAATCAGAGGCGGGGAATCAGAGCTGGGAAATTAGAGGCAGGGAATCAGAGTTGGGGATTCAGAGGCGGGGAATCAGATATGGGGAAAGAGAGGCGGGGAATCAGAGGCGGGCAAATAGAGGCGGGGAATCAGATATGGGGAAACAGATGCGGGGAATCAGAGGCGGGGAAACAGAGGCGGGGAATCAGATATGGGGAATCAGAGGTGGGGAATCAGAGGTTGGGAATCAGAGGCAGGGAATCAGAGGCTGGGAATCAGATGCAGGGAATCAGATGCGGGGTATCAGAGGCGGGGAATCAGAGCTGGGGAATCAGAGGTGGGGAATCAAAGTTGGGGAATCAGAGGCGGGGACTTAGATATGGGATATCAGAGGCGGGGAATCAGATATGGGGAAACAGGGGCGGGGAATCAGAGGCGGGGAAACAGAGGCGGGGAATCAGATATGGGGAATCAGAGGCGGGGAATCAGAGCTGGGGAATCAGAGGTGGGGAATCAGAGTTGGGGAATCAGAGGCGGGGACTTAGATATGGGGAAACAGAGGCGGGGAATCAGAGGCGGGAAACAGAGGCGGGGAATCAGATATTGTGAATCAGAGGTGGGGAATCAGAGGCAGGGAATCAGATGTGCGGAATCAGAGATGGGGAATCAGAGGCAGGGAATCAGAATCAGAAGCAGGGAATAAGACGCGGGGAATCAGAGGCGGGGAATCAGAGCTGGGAAGCAGAGGCAGTGAATCAGAGGCGGGGAATCAGAGGCAGGGAATCGGATGTGCGGAATCAGAGATGGGGAATCAGAGGTGGGGAATCAGAGGCGGTGAATCAGACATGGGAAATTAGAGGCAGGGAATCAGAGTTGGGGATTCAGAGGCGGGGAATCAGATATGGGGAAAGAGAGGCGGGGAATCAGAGGTGGGCAAATAGAGGCGGGGAATCAGATATGGGGAAACAGATGCGGGGAATCAGAGGCGGGGAAACAGAGGCGGGGAATCAGATATGGGGAATCAGAGGTGGGGAATCACAGGTTGGGAATCAGAGGCAGGGAATCAGAGGCTGGGAATCAGATGCAGGGAATCAGATGCGGGGTATCAGAGGCGGGGAATCAGAGCTGGGGAATCAGAGGTGGGGAATCAAAGTTGGGGAATCAGAGGCGGGGACTTAGATATGGGATATCAGAGGCGGGGAATCAGATATGGGGAATCAGAGGTGTGGAATCAGAGGTTGCGAATCAGAGGCAGGGAATCAGAGGCGGGGAATCAGAGGCGGGGAATTAGATATTGGGAATCAGAGGTGGTGAATCAAAGGCGGTGAAACAGAGATGGGGAATCAGGGCAGGGAATCAGAGGCAGGGAATCAAACACGGGGAATCAGAGCTGGGGAATCAGAGGCGGGGAATTAGAGTTGGGGAATCAGAGGAGGGGAATCAGAGGCGGGGAAACAGAGGCGGGGAATCAGATATGGGGAATCAGAGGTGGGGAATCAGAGGTTGGGAATCAGAGGCATGGAATCAGAGGCGGGGAATCAGAGGCAGGGAATCAGAGGCAGGGAATCAGATGTGCGGAATCGGAGATGGGGAATCAGAGGCAGGGAATCAGAGGCGGGGAATCAGAGGTGGGGAATCAGAGGCCGGGAATCAGATATGGGGAAACAGATGCGGGGAATCAGAGGCGGGGAAACAGAGGTGGGGAATCAGATATGGGGAATCAGAGGTGGGGAATCAGAGGTTGGGATTCAGAGGCAGGTAATCAGAGGCTTGGAATCAGATGCAGGGAATCAGATGCGGGGAATCAGAGGCGGGGAATCAGAGCTGGGGAATCAGAGGTGGGGAATCAGAGTTGGGGAATCAGAGGCGGGGACTTAGATATTGGGAAACAGAGGAGGGGAATCAGAGGCGGGGAAACAGAGGCGGGGAATCAGATATGGGGAATCAGAGGTGGGGAATCAGAGGCAGGGAATCAGATGTACGGAATCAGAGATGGGGAATCAGAGGCAGGGAATCAGAATCAGAAGCAGGGAATCAGAGGTCGGGAATCAGAGGCCTGGAATCAGAGGCGGTGAATCAGAGGCGGGGAATCAGAGGCAGGGAATCGGATGTGCGGAATCAGAGATGGGGAATCAGAGGTGGGGAATCAGAGGCGGTGAATCAGACATGGGCAATCAGAGGCGGGGAATCAGAGGCAGGAAATCAGACACGGGGAATCAGAGGCGGGGAATCAGAGCTGGGGAATTAGATGCAGGGAATCAGAGTTGGGGATTCAGAGGCGGGGAATCAGATATGGGGAAACAGAGGTGGGGAATCAGAGGTGGGCAAATAGAGGCGGGGAATCAGATATGGGGAAACAGAGGCGGGGAATCAGAGGCGTGGAAACAGAGGCGGGTATCAGATATGGGGAATCAGAGGTGGGGAATCAGAGGTTGGGAATCAGAGGCAGGGAATCAGAGGCTGGGAATCAGATGCAGGGAATCAGATGCGGGTATCAGAGGCGGGGAATCAGAGCTGGGGAATCAGAGGTGGGGAATCAGAGTTGGGGAATCAGAGGCGGGGACTTAGATATGAGGAAACAGAGGCGGGGAATCAGAGGCGGGGAAACAGAGGCAGGGAATCAGATATGGGGAATCAGAGGTGGGGAATCAGAGGAAGGGAATCAGATGTGCGGAATCAGAGATGGGGAATCAGAGGCAGGGAATCAGAATCAGAAGCAGGGAATAAGACGCGGTGAATCAGAGGCGGGGAATCGGAGCTGGGGAAGCAGAGGCAGTGAATCAGAGGCGGGGAATCAGAGGCAGGGAATCGGATGTGCGGAATCAGAGATGGGGAATCAGAGGTGGGGAATCAGAGGCGGTGAATCAGACATGGGTAATCAGAGGCGGGGAATCAGAGGCAGGAAATCAGACACGGGGAAACAGAGGCGGGGAATCAGAGCTGGGAAATTAGAGGCAGGGAATCAGAGTTGGGGATTCAGAGGCGGGGAATCAGATATGGGGAAAGAGAGGCGGGGAATCAGAGGCGGGCAAATAGAGTCGGGGAATCAGATATGGGGAAACAGAGGCGGGGATTCAGAGGCGGGGAAACAGAGGCGGGGAATCAGATATGGGGAATCAGAGGTGGGGAATCAGAGGTTGGGAATCAGAGGCAGGGAATCAGAGGCTGGGAATCAGATGCAGGGAATCAGATGTGGGGAATCAGAGGCGGGGAATCAGAGCTGGGGTATCAGAGCTGGGGAATCAAAGTTGGGGAATCAGAGGCGGGGACTTAGATATGGGGAATCAGAGGCGTGGAATCAGATATGGGGAAACAGGGGCGGGGAATCAGAGGCGGGGAAACAGATGCGGGGAATCAGATATAGGCAATCAGAGGTGTGGAATCAGAGGTTGGGAATCAGAGGCAGGGAATCAGAGGCGGGGAATCAGAGGCCGGGAATCAGATATGGGGAAACAGAGGCGGGGAATCAGAGGCGGGGAAACAGAGGCGGGGAATCAGATATGGGGAATCAGAGGTGGGGAATCAGAGGCAGGGAATTAGATGTGCGGAATCAGAAATGGGGAATCAGAGGTTGGGAATCAGAGGCAGGGAATCAGAGGCTGGGAATCAGATGCAGGGAATCAGATGCGGGGTATCAGAGGCGGGGAATCAGAGCTGGGGAATCAGAGGTGGGGAATCAAAGTTGGGGAATCAGAGGCGGGGACTTAGATATGGGATATCAGAGGCGGGGAATCAGATATGGGGAAACAGGGGCGGGGAAGCAGAGGCGGGGAAACAGAGGCGGGGAATCAGATATGGGGAATCAGAGGTGTGGAATCAGAGGTTGCGAATCAGAGGCAGGGAATCAGAGGCGGGGAATTAGAGGCGGGGAATTAGATATGGGGAATCAGAGGTGGCGAATCAAAGGCGGTGAAACAGAGATGGGGAATCAGGGCAGGGAATCAGAGGCAGGGAATCAAACACGGGGAATCAGAGCTGGGGAATCAGAGGCGGGGAATTAGAGTTGGGGAATCAGAGGAGGGGAATCAGAGGCGGGGAAACAGAGGCGGGGAATCAGATATGGGGAATCAGAGGTGGGGAATCAGAGGTTGGGAATCAGAGGCATGGAATCAGAGGCGGGGAATCAGAGGCAGGGAATCAGAGGCAGGGAATCAGATGTGCGGAATCGGAGATGGGGAATCAGAGGCAGGGAATCAGAGGCGGGGAATCAGAGGTGGGGAATCAGAGGCCGGGAATCAGAAATGGGGAAACAGATGCGGGGAATCAGAGGCGGGGAAACAGAGGTGGGGAATCAGATATGGGGAATCAGAGGTGGGGAATCAGAGGTTGGGATTCAGAGGCAGGTAATCAGAGGCTTGGAATCAGATGCAGGGAATCAGATGCGGGGAATCAGAGGCGGGGAATCAGAGCTGGGGAATCAGAGGTGGGGAATCAGAGTTGGGGAATCAGAGGCGGGGACTTAGATATTGGGAAACAGAGGAGGGGAATCAGAGGCGGGGAAACAGAGGCGGGGAATCAGATATGGGGAATCAGAGGTGGGGAATCAGAGGCAGGGAATCAGATGTACGGAATCAGAGATGGGGAATCAGAGGCAGGGAATCAGAATCAGAAGCAGGGAATCAGAGGTCGGGAATCAGAGGCCTGGAATCAGAGGCGGTGAATCAGAGGCGGGGAATCAGAGGCAGGGAATCGGATGTGCGGAATCAGAGATGGGGAATCAGAGGTGGGGAATCAGAGGCGGTGAATCAGACATGGGTAATCAGAGGCGGGGAATCAGAGGCAGGAAATCAGACACGGGGAATCAGAGGCGGGGAATCAGAGCTGGGGAATTAGATGCAGGGAATCAGAGTTGGGGATTCAGAGGCGGGGAATCAGATATGGGGAAACAGAGGTGGGGAATCAGAGGTGGGCAAATAGAGGCGGGGAATCAGATATGGGGAAACAGAGGCGGGGAATCAGAGGCGTGGAAACAGAGGCGGGTATCAGATATGGGGAATCAGAGGTGCGGAATCAGAGGTTGGGAATCAGAGGCAGGGAATCAGAGGCTGGGAATCAGATGCAGGGAATCAGATGCGGGTATCAGAGGCGGGGAATCAGAGCTGGGGAATCAGAGGTGGGGAATCAGAGTTGGGGAATCAGAGGCGGGGACTTAGATATGAGGAAACAGAGGCGGGGAATCAGAGGCGGGGAAACAGAGGCAGGGAATCAGATATGGGGAATCAGAGGTGGGGAATCAGAGGCAGGGAATCAGATGTGCGGAATCAGAGATGGGGAATCAGAGGCAGGGAATCAGAATCAGAAGCAGGGAATAAGACGCGGGGAATCAGAGGCGGGGAATCGGAGCTGGGGAAGCAGAGGCAGTGAATCAGAGGCGGGGAATCAGAGGCAGGGAATCGGATGTGCGGAATCAGAGATGGGGAATCAGAGGTGGGGAATCAGAGGCAGGAAATCAGACACGGGGAAACAGAGGCGGGGAATCAGAGCTGGGAAATTAGAGGCAGGGAATCAGAGTTGGGGATTCAGAGGCGGGGAATCAGATATGGGGAAAGAGAGGCGGGGAATCAGAGGCGGGCAAATAGAGTCGGGGAATCAGATATGGGGAAACAGAGGCGGGGATTCAGAGGCGGGGAAACAGAGGCGGGGAATCAGATATGGGGAATCAGAGGTGGGGAATCAGAGGTTGGGAATCAGAGGCAGGGAATCAGAGGCTGGGAATCAGATGCAGGGAATCAGATGTGGGGAATCAGAGGCGGGGAATCAGAGCTGGGGTATCAGAGCTGGGGAATCAAAGTTGGGGAATCAGAGGCGGGGACTTAGATATGGGGAATCAGAGGCGTGGAATCAGATATGGGGAAACAGGGGCGGGGAATCAGAGGCGGGGAAACAGATGCGGGGAATCAGATATAGGCAATCAGAGGTGTGGAATCAGAGGTTGGGAATCAGAGGCAGGGAATCAGAGGCGGGGAATCAGAGGCCGGGAATCAGATATGGGGAAACAGAGGCGGGGAATCAGAGGCGGGGAAACTGAGGCGGGGAATCAGATATGGGGAATCAGAGGTGGGGAATCAGAGGCAGGGAATTAGATGTGCGGAATCAGAAATGGGGAATCAGAGGCAGGGAATCAGAATCAGAAGCAGGGAATCAGAGGCCGGGAATCAGAGGCCGGAATCAGATGCCGGGAATAAGAGGCCGGGAATCAGAGTCCGGGAATCAGAGTCCGGGAATCAGAGATGGGGAATCAGAGGCGGGGAGCGAGAGGCAGGGAATCAAACACGGGGAATCAGAGGCGGGGAATCAGAGCTGGGTTATCAGAGGCGGGGAATCAGAGTTGGGGAATCAGAGGCGGGGAATCAGAGCTGGGGAATCAGAGGTGGGGAATCAGAGTCGGGGAATCAGAGGCAGGGAATCGGATGTGCGTAATCAGAGATGGGGAATCAGAGGTGGGGAATCAGAGGCGGTGAATCTGAGATGGGGAATCAGAGGCGGGGAATCAGAGGCAGGATATCAGACACGGGGATTCAGAGGCTGGGAATCAGACGGGGGGAATCAAAGGCGGGGAATCAGAGCTGGGGAATCAGAGGCAGGGAATCAGTGTTGGGGATTCAGAGGCGGGGAATCAGATATGGGGAAACAGAGGCGGGGAATCAGAGGCGGGCAAACAGAGGCGGGGAATTAGATATGGGGAATCAGAGGTGGGGAATCAGAGGTGGTGAATCAGAGATGGGGAATCACAGGCGGGGAATCAGAGGCAGGGAATAGAACGCGGGGAATCAGAGGCAGGGAATCAGAGCTGGGGAATCAGAGGCGGGGAATCATAGTTGGGAATCAGAGGCGGGGAATCAGATATGGGGAAACAGAGGCGGGGAATCAGAGGCGGGGAAACAGAAGCGGGGAATCAGATATGGGGAATCGGATGCTGGGAATCAGAGGCGGGGAATCAGAGCTGGGGAATCAGAGGCAGGGAATCAGAGTTGGTGCATCAGAGGTGGGGAATTAGATATGGGGAAACAGAGGCGGGGAATCAGAGGCGGGGAAACAGAGGCGGGGAATCAGATATGGGGAATCAGATGTGGGGAATCAGAGGCAGGGAATCAGATGTGCGGAATCAGAGATGGGGAATCAGAGGCAGGGAATCAGAATCAGAAGCAGGGAATCAGAGGCCTGGAATCAGATGCTGGGAATAAGAGGCCGGGAATCAGAGGTGGGGAATCAGAGTCCGGGAATCAGAGATTGGGATTCAAAGGCGGGGAATGAGATATGGAGAATCAGAGGCGGGGAATCAGAGGCGGGGAAACAGAGGTGGGGAATCAGATATGGGGAATCAGAGGTGGCGAATCAAAGGCGGTGAATCAGAGATGGGGAATCAGAGGCGGGGAATCAGAGGCAGGGAATCAAACACGGGGAATCAGAGGCGGGGAATCAGAGCTGGGGAATCAGAGGCGGGGAATCAGAGTTGGGGAATCAGAGGCGGGGAATCAGATATGGGGAAACAGGGGCGGGGAATCAGAGGCGGGGAAACAGAGGCGGGGAATCAGATATGGGGAATCAGAGGTGTGGAATCAGAGGTTGGGTATCAGAGGCAGGGAATCAGAGGCGGGGAAACAGAGGCAGGGAATCAGATCTGGGGAATCAGTGGCGGGGAAGTAGAGTTGGGGAATCAGAGGCGGGGAATCAGAGGCGGGGAAACAGAGGCGGGGAATCAAACACGGGGAATCAGAGGTGGGGAATCAGAGGTTGGGAATCAGAGGCAAGAAATCAGAGGAGGGGAATCAGAGGCGGGGAATCAGAGGCCGGGAATCAGATATGGTGAAACAGAGGTGGGGAATCAGAGTTTGGGAATCAGAGGCAGGGAATCAGAGGCTTGGAATCAGATGCAGGGAATCAGATGCGGGGAATCAGAGGCGGGGAATCTGAGCTGTGGAATCAGAGGTGGGGAATCAGAGTTGGGGAATCAGAGGCGGGGACTTAGATATTGGGAAACAGAGGCGGGGAATCAGAGGCGGGGAAACAGAGGCGGGGAATCAGAAATGGGGAATCAGAGGTTGGGAATCAGAGGCAGGGAATCAGATGTGCGGAATCAGAGATGGGGAATCAAAGGCAGGGAATCAGAATCAGAAGCAGGGAATCAGAGGCAGGGAATCAGAGGCCGGAATCAGATGCCGGGAATAAGAGGCTGGGAATCAGAGGTGGGGAATCAGAGTCCGGGAATCAGAGATGGGGATTCAGAGGCGGGGAATGAGATATGGGGAATCAGAGGCGGGGAATCAGAGGCGGGGAAACAGAGGCGGGGAATCAGATATGGGGAATCAGAGGTGGGGAATCAGGGGCGGGGTATCAGTGGCAGGGAATCAGAGGCGGGAAATCAGAGGCCGGGAATCAGAGGCGGTGAATCAGAGGCGGGGAATCAGAGGCAGGGAATCGGATGTGCGGAATCAGAGATGGAGAATCAGAGGTGGGGAATCAGAGGCGGTGAATCAGACATGGGTAATCAGAGGCGGGGAATCAGAGGCAGGAAATCAGACACGGGGAATCAGAGGCGGGGAATTAGAGCTGGGGAATTAGATGCAGGGAATCAGATTTGGGGATTCAGAGGCGGGGAATCAGATATGGGGAAATAGAGGTGGGGAACCAGAGGTGGGCAAATAGAGGCGGGGAATCCGATATGGGGAAACAGAGGCGGGGAATCAGAGGCGTTGAAACAGAGGCGGGGAATCAGAAATGGGGAATCAGAGGTGGGGAATCAGAGGTTGGGAATCAGAGGCAGGGAATCAGAGGCTGGGAATCAGATGCAGGGAATCAGATGCGGGGATCAGAGGCGGGGAATCAGAGCTGGGGAATCAGAGGTGGGGAATCAGAGTTGGGAAATCAGAGGCGGGGACTTAGATATGGGGAAACAGAGGCGGGGAATCAGAGGCGGGAAACAGAGGCGGGGAATCAGATATTGTGAATCAGAGGTGGGGAATCAGAGGCAGGGAATCAGATGTGCGGAATCAGAGATGGGGAATCAGAGGCAGGGAATCAGAATCAGAAGCAGGGAATAAGACGCGGGGAATCAGAGGCGGGGAATCAGAGCTGGGAAGCAGAGGAGGTGAATCAGAGGCGGGGAATCAGAGGCAGGGAATCGGATGTGCGGAATCAGAGATGGGGAATCAGAGGTGGGGAATCAGAGGCGGTGAATCAGACATGGGTAATCAGAGGCGGGGAATCAGAGGCAGGAAATCAGACACGGGGAATCAGAGGCGGGGAATCAGAGCTGGGAAATTAGAGGCAGGGAATCAGAGTTGGGGATTCAGAGGCGGGGAATCAGATATGGGGAAAGAGAGGCGGGGAATCAGAGGCGGGCAAATAGAGGCGGGGAATCAGATATGGGGAAACAGATGTGGGGAATCAGAAGCGGGGAAACAGAGGCGGGGAATCAGATATGGGGAATCAGAGGTGGGGAATCAGAGGTTGGGAATCAGAGGCAGGGAATCAGAGGCTGGGAATCAGATGCAGGGAATCAGATGCGGGGTATCAGAGGCGGGGATTCAGAGCTGGGGAATCAGAGGTGGGGAATCAAAGTTGGGGAATCAGAGGCGGGGACTTAGATATGGGATATCAGAGGCGGGGAATCAGATATGGGGAAACAGGGGCGGGGAATCAGAGGCGGGGAAACAGAGGCGGGGAATCAGATATGGGGAATCAGAGGCGGGGAATCAGAGCTGGGGAATCAGAGGTGGGGAATCAGAGTTGGGGAATCAGAGGCGGGGACTTAGATATGGGGAAACAGAGGCGGGGAATCAGAGGCGGGAAACAGAGGCGGGGAATCAGATATTGTGAATCAGAGGTGGGGAATCAGTGGCAGGGAATCAGATGTGCGGAATCAGAGATGGGGAATCAGAGGCAGGGAATCAGAATCAGAAGCAGGGAATAAGACGCGGGGAATCAGAGGCGGGGAATCAGAGCTGGGAAGCAGAGGCAGTGAATCAGAGGCGGGGAATCAGAGGAAGGGAATCGGATGTGCGGAATCAGAGATGGGGAATCAGAGGTGGGGAATCAGAGGCGGTGAATCAGACATGGGAAATTAGAGGCAGGGAATCAGAGTTGGGGATTCAGAGGCGGGGAATCAGATATGGGGAAAGAGAGGCGGGGAATCAGAGGTGGGCAAATAGAGGCGGGGAATCAGATATGGGGAAACAGATGCGGGGAATCAGAGGCGGGGAAACAGAGGCGGGGAATCAGATATGGGGAATCAGAGGTGGGGAATCAGAGGTTGGGAATCAGAGGCAGGGAATCAGAGGCTGGGAATCAGATGCAGGGAATCAGATGCGGGGTATCAGAGGCGGGGAATCAGAGCTGGGGAATCAGAGGTGGGGAATCAAAGTTGGGGAATCAGAGGCGGGGACTTAGATATGGGATATCAGAGGCGGGGAATCAGATATGGGGAAACAGGGGCGGGGAATCAGAGGCGGGGAAACAGAGGCGGGGAATCAGATATGGGGAATCAGAGGTGTGGAATCAGAGGTTGGGAATCAGAGGCAGGGAATCAGAGGCGGGGAAACAGAGGCGGGGAATTAGATATGGGGAATCAGAGGTGGCGAATCAAAGGCGGTGAAACAGAGATGGGGAATCAGGGCAGGGAATCAGAGGCAGGGAATCAAACACGGGGAATCAGAGCTGGGGAATCAGAGGCGGGGAATTAGTGTTGGGGAATCAGAGGCGGGAAATCAGAGGCCGCGAATCAGAGGCGGTGAATCAGAGGCGGGGAATCAGAGGCAGGGAATCGGATGTGCGGAATCAGAGATGGGGAATCAGAGGTGGGGAATCAGAGGCGGTGAATCAGACATGGGTAATCAGAGGCGGGGAATCAGAGGCAGGAAATCAGACACGGGGAATCAGAGGCGGGGAATTAGAGCTGGGGAATTAGATGCAGGGAATCAGATTTGGGGATTCAGAGGCGGGGAATCAGATATGGGGAAATAGAGGTGGGGAACCAGAGGTGGGCAAATAGAGGCGGGGAATCCGATATGGGGAAACAGAGGCGGGGAATCAGAGGCGTGGAAATATAGGCGGGGAATCAGATATGGGGAATCAGAGGTGGGGAATCAGAGGTTGGGAATCAGAGGCAGGGAATCAGAGGCTGGGAATCAGATGCAGGGAATCAGATGCGGGGATCAGAGGCGGGGAATCAGAGCTGGGGAATCAGAGGTGGGGAATCAGAGTTGGGGAATCAGAGGCGGGGACTTAGATATGGGGAAACAGAGGCGGGGAATCAGAGGCGGGAAACAGAGGCGGGGAATCAGATATTGTGAATCAGAGGTGGGGAATCAGAGGCAGGGAATCAGATGTGCGGAATCAGAGATGGGGAATCAGAGGCAGGGAATCAGAATCAGAAGCAGGGAATAAGACGCGGGGAATCAGAGGCGGGGAATCAGAGCTGGGAAGCAGAGGCAGTGAATCAGAGGCGGGGAATCAGAGGCAGGGAATCGGATGTGCGGAATCAGAGATGGGGAATCAGAGGTGGGGAATCAGAGGCGGTGAATCAGACATGGGTAATCAGAGGCAGGGAATCAGAGGCAGGAAATCAGACACGGGGAATCAGAGGCGGGGAATCAGAGCTGGGAAATTAGAGGCAGGGAATCAGAGTTGGGGATTCAGAGGCGGGGAATCAGATATGGGGAAAGAGAGGCGGGGAATCAGAGGCGGGCAAATAGAGGCGGGGAATCAGATATGGGGAAACAGATGCGGGGAATCAGAGGCGGGGAAACAGAGGCGGGGAATCAGATATGGGGAATCAGAGGTGGGGAATCAGAGGTTGGGAATCAGAGGCAGGGAATCAGAGGCTGGGAATCAGATGCAGGGAATCAGATGCGGGGTATCAGAGGCGGGGAATCAGAGCTGGGGAATCAGAGGTGGGGAATCAATGTTGGGGAATCAGAGGCGGGGACTTAGATATGGGATATCAGAGGCGGGGAATCAGATATGGGGAAACAGGGGCGGGGAATCAGAGGCGGGGAAACAGAGGCGGGGAATCAGATATGGGGAATCAGAGGCGGGGAATCAGAGCTGGGGAATCAGAGGTGGGGAATCAGAGTTGGGGAATCAGAGGCGGGGACTTAGATATGGGGAAACAGAGGCGGGGAATCAGAGGCGGGAAACAGAGGCGGGGAATCAGATATTGTGAATCAGAGGTGGGGAATCAGAGGCAGGGAATCAGATGTGCGGAATCAGAGATGGGGAATCAGAGGCAGGGAATCAGAATCAGAAGCAGGGAATAAGACGCGGGGAATCAGAGGCGGGGAATCAGAGCTGGGAAGCAGAGGCAGTGAATCAGAGGCGGGGAATCAGAGGCAGGGAATCGGATGTGCGGAATCAGAGATGGGGAATCAGAGGTGGGGAATCAGAGGCGGTGAATCAGACATGGGAAATTAGAGGCAGGGAATCAGAGTTGGGGATTCAGAGGCGGGGAATCAGATATGGGGAAAGAGAGGCGGGGAATCAGAGGTGGGCAAATAGAGGCGGGGAATCAGATATGGGGAAACAGATGCGGGGAATCAGAGGCGGGGAAACAGAGGCGGGGAATCAGATATGGGGAATCAGAGGTGGGGAATCAGAGGTTGGGAATCAGAGGCAGGGAATCAGAGGCTGGGAATCAGATGCAGGGAATCAGATGCGGGGTATCAGAGGCGGGGAATCAGAGCTGGGGAATCAGAGGTGGGGAATCAAAGTTGGGGAATCAGAGGCGGGGACTTAGATATGGGATATCAGAGGCGGGGAATCAGATATGGGGAAACAGGGGCGGGGAAGCAGAGGCGGGGAAACAGAGGCGGGGAATCAGATATGGGGAATCAGAGGTGTGGAATCAGAGGTTGCGAATCAGAGGCAGGGAATCAGAGGCGGGGAAACAGAGGCGGGGAATTAGATATGGGGAATCAGAGGTGGCGAATCAAAGGCGGTGAAACAGAGATGGGGAATCAGGGCAGGGAATCAGAGGCAGGGAATCAAACACGGGGAATCAGAGCTGGGGAATCAGAGGCGGGGAATTAGAGTTGGGGAATCAGAGGAGGGGAATCAGAGGCGGGGAAACAGAGGCGGGGAATCAGATATGGGGAATCAGAGGTGGGGAATCAGAGGTTGGGAATCAGAGGCATGGAATCAGAGGCGGGGAATCAGAGGCAGGGAATCAGAGGCAGGGAATCAGATGTGCGGAATCGGAGATGGGGAATCAGAGGCAGGGAATCAGAGGCGGGGAATCAGAGGTGGGGAATCAGAGGCCGGGAATCAGATATGGGGAAACAGATGCGGGGAATCAGAGGCGGGGAAACAGAGGTGGGGAATCAGATATGGGGAATCACAGGTGGGGAATCAGAGGTTGGGATTCAGAGGCAGGTAATCAGAGGCTTGGAATCAGATGCAGGGAATCAGATGCGGGGAATCAGAGGCGGGGAATCAGAGCTGGGGAATCAGAGGTGGGGAATCAGAGTTGGGGAATCAGAGGCGGGGACTTAGATATTGGGAAACAGAGGAGGGGAATCAGAGGCGGGGAAACAGAGGCGGGGAATCAGATATGGGGAATCAGAGGTGGGGAATCAGAGGCAGGGAATCAGATGTACGGAATCAGAGATGGGGAATCAGAGGCAGGGAATCAGAATCAGAAGCAGGGAATCAGAGGTCGGGAATCAGAGGCCTGGAATCAGAGGCAGGGAATCGGATGTGCGGAATCAGAGATGGGGAATCAGAGGTGGGGAATCAGAGGCGGTGAATCAGACATGGGTAATCAGAGGCGGGGAATCAGAGGCAGGAAATCAGACACGGGGAATCAGAGGCGGGGAATCAGAGCTGGGGAATTAGATGCAGGGAATCAGAGTTGGGGATTCAGAGGCGGGGAATCAGATATCGGGAAACAGAGGTGGGGAATCAGAGGTGGGCAAATAGAGGCGGGGAATCAGATATGGGGAAACAGAGGCGGGGAATCAGAGGCGTGGAAACAGAGGCGGGTATCAGATATGGGGAATCAGAGGTGGGGAATCAGAGGTTGGTAATCAGAGGCAGGGAATCAGAGGCTGGGAATCAGATGCAGGGAATCAGATGCGGGTATCAGAGGCGGGGAATCAGAGCTGGGGAATCAGAGGTGGGGAATCAGAGTTGGGGAATCAGAGGCGGGGACTTAGATATGAGGAAACAGAGGCGGGGAATCAGAGGCGGGGAAACAGAGGCAGGGAATCAGATATGGGGAATCAGAGGTGGGGAATCAGAGGCAGGGAATCAGATGTGCGGAATCAGAGATGGGGAATCAGAGGCAGGGAATCAGAATCAGAAGCAGGGAATAAGACGCGGGGAATCAGAGGCGGGGAATCGGAGCTGGGGAAGCAGAGGCAGTGAATCAGAGGCGGGGAATCAGAGGCAGGGAATCGGATGTGCGGAATCAGAGATGGGGAATCAGAGGTGGGGAATCAGAGGCGGTGAATCAGACATGGGTAATCAGAGGCGGGGAATCAGAGGCAGGAAATCAGACACGGGGAATCAGAGGCGGGGAATCAGAGCTGGGAAATTAGAGGCAGGGAATCAGAGTTGGGGATTCAGAGGCGGGGAATCAGATATGGGGAAAGAGAGGCGGGGAATCAGAGGCGGGCAAATAGAGGCGGGGAATCAGATATGGGGAAACAGAGGCGGGGATTCAGAGGCGGGGAAACAGAGGCGGGGAATCAGATATGGGGAATCAGAGGTGGGGAATCAGAGGTTGGGA
Source organism: Narcine bancroftii (assembly GCF_036971445.1). Lineage (NCBI taxonomy): Eukaryota > Metazoa > Chordata > Chondrichthyes > Torpediniformes > Narcinidae > Narcine > Narcine bancroftii. Next base: position 136,036,645 of record NC_091470.1, on the reverse strand, counting down.
ATCAGAGGCAGGGAATCAGAGGCTGGGAATCAGATGCAGGGAATCAGATGTGGGGAATCAGAGGCGGGGAATCAGAGCTGGGGTATCAGAGCTGGGGAATCAAAGTTGGGGAATCAGAGGCGGGGACTTAGATATGGGGAATCAGAGGCGTGGAATCAGATATGGGGAAACAGGGGCGGGGAATCAGAGGCGGGGAAACAGATGCGGGGAATCAGATATAGGCAATCAGAGGTGTGGAATCAGAGGTTGGGAATCAGAGGCAGGGAATCAGAGGCGGGGAAACAGAGGCGGGGAATCAGATATGGGGAATCAGAGGTGGCGAATCAAAGGTGGGGAATCAGAGGCGGGGAATCAGAGATGGGGAATCAGAGGTGGGGAATCAGAGTTGGGGAATCAGAGGCGGGGACTTAGATATGGGGAAACAGAGGCGGGGAATCAGAGGCGGGGAAACAGAGGCGGGGAATCAGATATGGGGAATCAGAGGTGGGGAATCAGAGGCAGGGAATCAGATGTACGGAATCAGAGATGGGGAATCAGAGGCAGGGAATCAGAATCAGAAGCAGGGAATCAGAGGCCGGGAATCAGAGGCCGGAATCAGATGCCGGGAATAAGAGGCTGGGAATCAGAGGTGGGGAATCAGAGTCCGGGAATCAGAGATGCGGATTCAGAGGCGGGGAATGAGATATGGGGAATCAGAAATGGCGAATCAAAGGCGGTGAATCAGAGATGGGGAATCAGAGGCCGGGAATTAGAGGCAGGGAATCAAACACGTGGAATCAGAGGCGGGAAATCAGAGCAGGGGAATCAGAGGCGGGGAATCAGAGTTGGGGAATCAGAGGCGGGGAATCAGACGCAGGGAATCAATATGGGAAATCAGAGGTGGGGAATCAGAGGTTGGGAATCAGAGGAAGGGAATCAGAGGCGAGGAATCAGAGCTGGGGAATCAGAGGCGGGGAATCAGAATTGGGGAATCAGAGATGGGGAATCAGAGATGGGGAATCAGAGGCGGGGAATCAGACGCGGGGAATCAGAGGTGGTGAATCAGAGATGTGGAATCAGAGGCGGGGAATCAGAGGCAGGGAATCAGACGCGGGGAATCAGAGGCGGGGAATCAGAGGCGGGGAATCATAGCTGGCGAATCAGAGGTGGGGAATCAGAGGCGGGGAAGCAGAGGCGGGGAATCAGATATGTGGAATCAGAGGTGGGGAATCAGAGGTTGTGAATCAGAGATGGGGAATCAGAGGCGGGGAATCAGAGGCCGGTAATCAGACGCGGGGAATCAGAGGCGGGGATTCAGAGCTCGGGAATCAGAGGCGGGGATTCTGAGTTGGGGAATCAGAGGCGGGGAATCAGATATGGGGAATCAGAGGCGGGGAGTCAAAGGCGGGGAAACAGAGGCGAGAAATCAGATATGGGGAATCAGAGGTGGGGAATCAGGGGCGGAGTATCAGTGGCAGGGAATCAGAGGCGGGATATCAGATATGGGGAAACAGAGGTGGGGAATCAGAGGCAGGGAAACAGAGGTGGGGAATCAGATATGGGGAATCAGAGGTGGGGAATCAGAGGTTGGGAAACAGAGGCAGGGAATCAGAGGCGGGGAGTCAGAGGCGGGGAATCAGAGGCAGGGAATCAGATGTGCGGAATCAGAGATGGGGAATCAGAGGCAGCGAATCAGAGGCGGGGAACCAGAGGCGGGGAATCAGAGGCGGAGAATCAGAGCCTGGGAATCAGAGGCGGGGAATCAGAGGCGGGGAAACAGAGGCGGGGAAACAGATATGGGGACTCAGAGGTGGGTAATCAGAGGTTGGGAATCAGAGGCAGGGAATCAGAGGCAGGGAATCAGAGGCAGGGAATCAGAGTTGGGGAATCAGAGGCGGGGAATCAGAGGCAGGGAATCAGAGGCGGGGAATCAGAGGCAGGGAATCAGATATGGGGAAACAGAGGTGGGGAATCAGAGGTGGGTAAATAGAGGCGGGGAATCAGATATGGGGAAACAGAGGCGGGGAATCAGAGGCGTGGAAACAGAGGCGGGGAATCAGATATGGGGAATCAGAGGTGGGGAATCAGAGGTTGGGAATCAGAGGCAGGGAATCAGAGGCTGGGAATCAGATGCAGGGAATCAGATGCGGGTATCAGAGGCGGGGAATCAGAGCTGGGGAATCAGAGGTGGGGAATCAGAGTTGGGGCATCAGAGGCGGGGACTTAGATATGAGGAAACAGAGGTGGGGAATCAGAGTTGGGGAATCAGAGGCGGGGACAGATATGAGGAAACAGAGGCGGGGAATCAGAGGCGGGGAAACAGAGGCAGGGAATCAGATATGGGGAATCAGAGGTGGGGAATCAGAGGCAGGGAATCAGATGTGCGGAATCAGAGATGGGGAATCAGAGGCAGGGAATCAGAATCAGAAGCAGGGAATAAGACGCGGGGAATCAGAGGCGGGGAATCAGAGCTGGGGAAGCAGAGGCAGTGAATCAGAGGCGGGGAATCAGAGGCAGGGAATCGGATGTGCGGAATCAGAGATGGGGAATCAGAGGTGGGGAATCAGAGGCGGTGAATCAGACATGGGTAATCAGGGGCGGGGAATCAGAGGCAGGAAATCAGACACGGGGAATCAGAGGCGGGGAATCAGAGCTGGGAAATTAGAGGCAGGGAATCAGAGTTGGGGATTCAGAGGCGGGGAATCAGATATGGGGAAAAAGAGGCGGGGAATCAGAGGCGGGCAAATAGAGGCGGGGAATCAGATATGGCGAAACAGAGGCGGGGAATCAGAGGCGGGGAAACAGAGGCGGAGAATCAGATATGGGGAATCAGAGGTGGGGAATCAGAGGTTGGGAATCAGAGGCAGGGAATCAGAGGCTGGGAATCAGATGCAGGGAATCAGATGCGGGGAATCAGAGGTGGGGAATCAGAGCTGGGGTATCAGAGCTGGGGAATCAAAGTTGGGGAATCAGAGGCGGGGACTTAGATATGGGGAATCAGAGGCGTGGAATCAGATATGGGGAAACAGGGGCGGGGAATCAGAGGCGGGGAAACAGATGCGGGGAATCAGATATAGGCAATCAGAGGTGTGGAATCAGAGGTTGGGAATCAGAGGCAGGGAATCAGAGGCGGGGAAACAGAGGCGGGGAATCAGATATGGGGAATCAGAGGTGGCGAATCAAAGGTGGGGAATCAGAGGCGGGGAATCAGAGATGGGGAATCAGAGGTGGGGAATCAGAGTTGGGGAATCAGAGGCGGGGACTTAGATATGGGGAAACAGAGGCGGGGAATCAGAGGCGGGGAAACAGAGGCGGGGAATCAGATATGGGGAATCAGAGGTGGGGAATCAGAGGCAGGGAATCAGATGTACGGAATCAGAGATGGGGAATCAGAGGCAGGGAATCAGAATCAGAAGCAGGGAATCAGAGGCCGGGAATCAGAGGCCGGAATCAGATGCCGGGAATAAGAGGCTGGGAATCAGAGGTGGGGAATCAGAGTCCGGGAATCAGAGATGCGGATTCAGAGGCGGGGAATGAGATATGGGGAATCAGAAATGGCGAATCAAAGGCGGTGAATCAGAGATGGGGAATCAGAGGCCGGGAATTAGAGGCAGGGAATCAAACACGTGGAATCAGAGGCGGGAAATCAGAGCAGGGGAATCAGAGGCGGGGAATCAGAGTTGGGGAATCAGAGGCGGGGAATCAGACGCAGGGAATCAATATGGGAAATCAGAGGTGGGGAATCAGAGGTTGGGAATCAGAGGAAGGGAATCAGAGGCGAGGAATCAGAGCTGGGGAATCAGAGGCGGGGAATCAGAATTGGGGAATCAGAGATGGGGAATCAGAGATGGGGAATCAGAGGCGGGGAATCAGACGCGGGGAATCAGAGGTGGTGAATCAGAGATGTGGAATCAGAGGCGGGGAATCAGAGGCAGGGAATCAGACGCGGGGAATCAGAGGCGGGGAATCAGAGGCGGGGAATCATAGCTGGCGAATCAGAGGTGGGGAATCAGAGGCGGGGAAGCAGAGGCGGGGAATCAGATATGTGGAATCAGAGGTGGGGAATCAGAGGTTGTGAATCAGAGATGGGGAATCAGAGGCGGGGAATCAGAGGCCGGTAATCAGACGCGGGGAATCAGAGGCGGGGATTCAGAGCTCGGGAATCAGAGGCGGGGATTCTGAGTTGGGGAATCAGAGGCGGGGAATCAGATATGGGGAATCAGAGGCGGGGAGTCAAAGGCGGGGAAACAGAGGCGAGAAATCAGATATGGGGAATCAGAGGTGGGGAATCAGGGGCGGAGTATCAGTGGCAGGGAATCAGAGGCGGGATATCAGATATGGGGAAACAGAGGTGGGGAATCAGAGGCAGGGAAACAGAGGTGGGGAATCAGATATGGGGAATCAGAGGTGGGGAATCAGAGGTTGGGAAACAGAGGCAGGGAATCAGAGGCGGGGAGTCAGAGGCGGGGAATCAGAGGCAGGGAATCAGATGTGCGGAATCAGAGATGGGGAATCAGAGGCAGCGAATCAGAGGCGGGGAACCAGAGGCGGGGAATCAGAGGCGGAGAATCAGAGCCTGGGAATCAGAGGCGGGGAATCAGAGGCGGGGAAACAGAGGCGGGGAAACAGATATGGGGACTCAGAGGTGGGTAATCAGAGGTTGGGAATCAGAGGCAGGGAATCAGAGGCAGGGAATCAGAGGCAGGGAATCAGAGTTGGGGAATCAGAGGCGGGGAATCAGAGGCAGGGAATCAGAGGCGGGGAATCAGAGGCAGGGAATCAGATATGGGGAAACAGAGGTGGGGAATCAGAGGTGGGTAAATAGAGGCGGGGAATCAGATATGGGGAAACAGAGGCGGGGAATCAGAGGCGTGGAAACAGAGGCGGGGAATCAGATATGGGGAATCAGAGGTGGGGAATCAGAGGTTGGGAATCAGAGGCAGGGAATCAGAGGCTGGGAATCAGATGCAGGGAATCAGATGCGGGTATCAGAGGCGGGGAATCAGAGCTGGGGAATCAGAGGTGGGGAATCAGAGTTGGGGCATCAGAGGCGGGGACTTAGATATGAGGAAACAGAGGTGGGGAATCAGAGTTGGGGAATCAGAGGCGGGGACAGATATGAGGAAACAGAGGCGGGGAATCAGAGGCGGGGAAACAGAGGCAGGGAATCAGATATGGGGAATCAGAGGTGGGGAATCAGAGGCAGGGAATCAGATGTGCGGAATCAGAGATGGGGAATCAGAGGCAGGGAATCAGAATCAGAAGCAGGGAATAAGACGCGGGGAATCAGAGGCGGGGAATCAGAGCTGGGGAAGCAGAGGCAGTGAATCAGAGGCGGGGAATCAGAGGCAGGGAATCGGATGTGCGGAATCAGAGATGGGGAATCAGAGGTGGGGAATCAGAGGCGGTGAATCAGACATGGGTAATCAGGGGCGGGGAATCAGAGGCAGGAAATCAGACACGGGGAATCAGAGGCGGGGAATCAGAGCTGGGAAATTAGAGGCAGGGAATCAGAGTTGGGGATTCAGAGGCGGGGAATCAGATATGGGGAAAAAGAGGCGGGGAATCAGAGGCGGGCAAATAGAGGCGGGGAATCAGATATGGCGAAACAGAGGCGGGGAATCAGAGGCGGGGAAACAGAGGCGGAGAATCAGATATGGGGAATCAGAGGTGGGGAATCAGAGGTTGGGAATCAGAGGCAGGGAATCAGAGGCTGGGAATCAGATGCAGGGAATCAGATGCGGGGAATCAGAGGTGGGGAATCAGAGCTGGGGTATCAGAGGTGGGGAATCAAAGTTGGGGAATCAGAGGCGGGGACTTAGATATGGGGAATCAGAGGCGTGGAATCAGATATGGGGAAACAGGGGCGGGGAATCAGAGGCGGGGAAACAGATGCGGGGAATCAGATATGGGCAATCAGAGGTGTGGAATCAGAGGTTGGGAATCAGAGGCAGGGAATCAGAGGCGGGGAAACAGAGGCGGGGAATCAGATATGGGGAATCAGAGGTGGCGAATCAAAGGCGGTGAAACAGAGATGGGGAATCAGGGCAGGGAATCAGAGGCACGGAATCAAACACGGGGAATCAGAGCTGGGGAATCAGAGGCGGGGAATTAGAGTTGTGGAATCAGAGGAGGGGAATCAGAGGCGGGGAAACAGAGGCGGGGAATCAGATATGGGGAATCAGAGGTGGGGAATCAGAGGTTGGGAATCAGAGGCATGGAATCAGAGGCGGGGCATCAGAAGCGGGGAATCAGAGGCAGGGAATCAGATGTGCGGAATCGGAGATGGGGAATCAGAGGCAGGGAATCAGAGGCTGGGAATCAGAGGCGGGGAATCAGAGGCCGGGAATCAGATATGGGGAAACAGAGGTGGGGAATCAGAGGTTGGGAATCAGAGGCAGGGAATCAGAGGCTTGGAATCAGATGCAGGGAATCAGATGCGGGGAATCAGAGGCGGGGAATCAGAGCTGGGGAATCAGAGGTGGGGAATCAGAGTTGGGGAATCAGAGGCGGGGACTTAGATATGGGGAAACAGAGGCGGGGAATCAGAGGCGGGGAAACAGAGGCGGGGAATCAGATATGGGGAATCAGAGGTGGGGAATCAGAGGCAGGGAATCAGATGTACGGAATCAGAGATGGGGAATCAGAGGCAGGGAATCAGAATCAGAAGCAGGGAATCAGAGGCCGGGAATCAGAGGCCGGAATCAGATGCCGGGAATAAGAGGCTGGGAATCAGAGGTGGGGAATCAGAGTCCGGGAATCAGAGATGTGGATTCAGAGGCGGGGAATGAGATATGGGGAATCAGAGGCGGGGAATCAGAGGCGGGGAAACAGATGTGGGGAATCAGATATGGGGAATCAGAGGTGGCGAATCAAAGGCGGTGAATCAGAGATGGGGAATCAGAGGCGGGGAATCAGATGCAGGGAATCAAACACGTGGAATCAGAGGCGGGGAATCAGAGCAGGGGAATCAGAGACGGGGAATCAGAGTTGGGGAATCAGAGGCGGGGAATCAGATGCAGGGAATCAATATGGGAAATCAGAGGCGGGGAATCAGAGGTTGGGAATCAGAGGAAGGGAATCAGAGGCGAGGAATCAGAGCTGGGGAATCAGAGGCGGGGAATCAGAATTGGGGAATCACAGATGGGGAATCAGAGATGGGGAATCAGAGGTTGGGAATCAGAGGAAGGGAATCAGAGGCGAGGAATCAGAGCTGGGGAATCAGAGGCGGGGAATCAGAATTGGGGAATCACAGATGGGGAATCAGAGATGGGGAATCAGAGGCGGGGAATCAGACGCGGGGAATCAGAGGTGGTGAATCAGAGTTGGGGAATCAGAGGCGGGGAATCAGATATGGGGAATCAGAGGCGGGGAGTCAGAGGCGGGGAAACAGAGGCGAGAAATCAGATATGGGGAATCAGAGGTGGGGAATCAGGGGCGGAGTATCAGTGGCAGGGAATCAGAGGCGGGAAATCAGAGGCCGGGAATCAGAGGCGGTGAATCAGAGGCGGGGAATCAGAGGCAGGGAATCGGATGTGCGGAATCAGAGATGGGGAATCAGAGGTGGGGAATCAGAGGCGGTGAATCAGACATGGGTAATCAGAGGCGGGGAATCAGAGGCAGGAAATCAGACACGGGGAATCGGAGGCGGGGAATCAGAGGCGGGGAATCAGATATGGGGAAACAGGGGCGGGGAATCAGAGGCGGGGAAACAGAGGCGGGGAATCAGATATGGGGAATCAGAGGTGTGGAATCAGAGGTTGGGAATGAGAGGCAGGGAATCAGAGGCGGGGAAACAGAGGCAGGGAATCAGATCTGGGGAATCAGTGGCGGGGAAGTAGAGTTTGGGAATCAGAGGCGGGGAATCAGAGGCGGGGAAACAGAGGCGGGGAATCAGAGGTGGGCAAATAGAGGCGGGGAATCAGATATGTGGAAACAGAGGCGGGGAATCAGAGGCGTGGAAACAGAGGCGGGGAATCAGATATGGGGAATCAGAGGTGGGGAATCAGAGGTTGGGAATCAGAGGCAGGGAATCAGAGGCTGGGAATCAGATGCAGGGAATAAGATGCGGGTATCAGAGGCGGGGAATCAGAGCTGGGGAATCAGAGGTGGGGAATCAGAGTTGGGGAATCAGAGGCGGGGACTTAGATATGAGGAAACAGAGGTGGGGAATCAGAGTTGGGGAATCAGAGGCGGGGACTTAGATATGAGGAAACAGAGGCGGGGAATCAGAGGCGGGGAAACAGAGGCAGGGAATCAGATATGGGGAATCAGAGGTGGGGAATCAGAGGCAGGGAATCAGATGTGCGGAATCAGAGATGGGGAATCAGAGGCAGGGAATCAGAATCAGAAGCAGGGAATAAGACGCGTGGAATCAGAGGCGGGGAATCAGAGCTGGGGAAGCAGAGGCAGTGAATCAGAGGCGGGGAATCAGAGGCAGGGAATCGGATGTGCGGAATCAGAGATGGGGAATCAGAGGTGGGGAATCAGAGGCGGTGAATCAGACATGGGTAATCAGAGGCGGGGAATCAGAGGCAGGAAATCAGACACGGGGAATCAGAGGCGGGGAATCAGAGCTGGGAAATTAGAGGCAGGGTATCAGAGTTGGGGAGTCAGAGGCGGGGAATCAGATATGGGGAAAGAGAGGCGGGGAATCAGAGGCGGGCAAATAGAGGCGGGGAATCAGATATGGGGAAACAGAGGCGGGGAATCAGAGGCGGGGAAACAGAGGCGGGGAATCAGATATGGGGTATCAGAGGTGGGGAATCAGAGGTTGGGAATCAGAGGCAGGGAATCAGAGGCTGGGAATCAGATGCAGGGAATCAGATGCGGGGAATCAGAGGCGGGGAATCAGAGCTGGGGTATCAGAGGATGGGAATCAAAGTTGGGGAATCAGAGGCGGGGACTTAGATATGGGGAATCAGAGGCGTGGAATCAGATATGGGGAAACAGGGGCGGGGAATCAGAGGCGGGGAAACAGATGCGGGGAATCAGATATGGGCAATCAGAGGTGTGGAATCAGAGGTTGGGAATCAGAGGCAGGGAATCAGAGGCGGGGAAACAGAGGCGGGGAATCAGATATGGGGAATCAGAGGTGGCGAATCAAAGGCGGTGAAAGAGAGATTTGGAATCAGGGCAGGGAATCAGAGGCAGGGAATCAAACACGGGGAATCAGAGCTGGGGAATCAGAGGCGGGGAATTAGAGTTGTGGAATCAGAGGAGGGGAATCAGAGGCGGGGAAACAGAGGCGGGGAATCAGATATGGGGAATCAGAGGTGGGGAATCAGAGGTTGGGAATCAGAGGCATGGAATCAGAGGCGGGGCATCAGACGCGGGGAATCAGAGGCAGGGAATCAGATGTGCGGAATCGGAGATGGGGAATCAGAGGCAGGGAATCAGAGGCTGGGAATCAGAGGCGGGGAATCAGAGACCGGGAATCAGATATGGGGAAACAGAGGTGGGGAATCAGAGGCGGGGAAACAGAGGCGGGGAATCAGATATGGGGAATCAGAGGTGGGGAATCAGAGGTTGGGAATCAGAGGCAGGGAATCAGAGGCTTGGAATCAGATGCAGGGAATCAGATGCGGGGAATCAGAGGCGGGGAATCAGAGCTGGGGAATCAGAGGTGGGGAATCAGAGTTGGGGAATCAGAGGCGGGGACTTAGATATGGGGAAACAGAGGCGGGGAATCAGAGGCGGGGAAACAGAGGCGGGGAATCAGATATGGGGAATCAGAGGTGGGGAATCAGAGGCAGGGAATCAGATGTACGGAATCAGAGATGGGGAATCAGAGGCAGGGAATCAGAATCAGAAGCAGGGAATCAGAGGCCGGGAATCAGAGGCCGGAATCATATGCCGGGAATAAGAGGCTGGGAATCAGAGGTGGGGAATCAGAGTCCGGGAATCAGAGATGGGGATTCAGAGGCGGGGAATGAGATATGGGGAATCAGAGGCGGGGAATCAGAGGCGGGGAAACAGATGTGGGGAATCAGATATGGGGAATCAGAGGTGGCGAATCAAAGGCGGTGAATCAGAGATGGGGAATCAGAGGCCCAGAATCAGAGGCAGGGAATCAAACACGTGGAATCAGAGGCGGGGAATCAGAGCAGGGGAATCAGAGGCGGGGAATCAGAGTTGGGGAATCAGAGGCGGGGAATCAGACGCAGGGAATCAATATGGGAAATCAGAGGTGGGGAATCAGAGGTTGGGAATCAGAGGAAGGGAATCAGAGGCGAGGAATCAGAGCTGGGGAATCAGAGGCGGGGAATCAGAATTGGGGAATCAGAGATGGGGAATCAGAGATGGGGAATCAGAGGCGGGGAATCAGACGCGGGGAATCAGAGGTGGTGAATCAGAGTTGGGGAATCAGAGGCGGGGAATCAGATATGGGGAATCAGAGGTGGCGAATCAAAGGCGGTGAATCAGAGATGGGGAATCAGAGGCGGGGAATCAGAGGCGTGGAAACAGAGGCGGGGAATCAGATATGGGGAATCAGAGGTGGGGAATCAGAGGTTGGGAATCAGAGGCAGGGAATCAGAGGCTGGGAATCAGATGCAGGGAATAAGATGCGGGTATCAGAGGCGGGGAATCAGAGCTGGGGAATCAGAGGTGGGGAATCAGAGTTGGGGAATCAGAGGCGGGGACTTAGATATGAGGAAACAGAGGTGGGGAATCAGAGTTGGGGAATCAGAGGCGGGGACTTAGATATGAGGAAACAGAGGCGGGGAATCAGAGGCGGGGAAACAGAGGCAGGGAATCAGATATGGGGAATCAGAGGTGGGGAATCAGAGGCAGGGAATCAGATGTGCGGAATCAGAGATGGGGAATCAGAGGCAGGGAATCAGAATCAGAAGCAGGGAATAAGACGCGGGGAATCAGAGGCGGGGAATCAGAGCTGGGGAAGCAGAGGCAGTGAATCAGAGGCGGGGAATCAGAGGCAGGGAATCGGATGTGCGGAATCAGAGATGGGGAATCAGAGGTGGGGAATCAGAGGCGGTGAATCAGACATGGGTAATCAGAGGCAGGGAATCAGAGGCAGGAAATCAGACACGGGGAATCAGAGGCGGGGAATCAGAGCTGGGAAATTAGAGGCAGGGAATCAGAGTTGGGGAGTCAGAGGCGGGGAATCAGATATGGGGAAAGAGAGGCGGGGAATCAGAGGCGGGCAAATAGAGGCGGGGAATCAGATATGGGGAAACAGAGGCGGGGAATCAGAGGCGGGGAAACAGAGGCAGGGAATCAGAGGCTGGGAATCAGATGCAGGGAATAAGATGCGGGTATCAGAGGCGGGGAATCAGAGCTGGGGAATCAGAGGTGGGGAATCAGAGTTGGGGAATCAGAGGCGGGGACTTAGATATGAGGAAACAGAGGTGGGGAATCAGAGTTGGGGAATCAGAGGCGGGGACTTAGATATGAGGAAACAGAGGCGGGGAATCAGAGGCGGGGAAACAGAGGCAGGGAATCAGATATGGGGAATCAGAGGTGGGGAATCAGAGGCAGGGAATCAGATGTGCGGAATCAGAGATGGGGAATCAGAGGCAGGGAATCAGAATCAGAAGCGGGGAATAAGACGCGGGGAATCAGAGGCGGGGAATCAGAGCTGGGGAAGCAGAGGCAGTGAATCAGAGGCGGGGAATCAGAGGCAGGGAATCGGATGTGCGGAATCAGAGATGGGGAATCAGAGGTGGGGAATCAGAGGCGGTGAATCAGACATGGGTAATCAGAGGCGGGGAATCAGAGGCAGGAAATCAGACACGGGGAATCAGAGGCGGGGAATCAGAGCTGGGAAATTAGAGGCAGGGAATCAGAGTTGGGGAGTCAGAGGCGGGGAATCAGATATGGGGAAAGAGAGGCGGGGAATCAGAGGCGGGCAAATAGAGGCGGGGAATCAGATATGGGGAAACAGAGGCGGGGAATCAGAGGCGGGGAAACAGAGGCGGGGAATCAGATATGGGGAATCAGAGGTGGGGAATCAGAGGTTGGGAATCAGAGGCAGGGAATCAGAGGCTGGGAATCAGATGCAGGGAATCAGATGCGGGGAATCAGAGGCGGGGAATCAGAGCTGGGGTATCAGAGGATGGGAATCAAAGTTGGGGAATCAGAGGCGGGGACTTAGATATGGGGAATCAGAGGCGTGGAATCAGATATGGGGAAACAGGGGCGGGGAATCAGAGGCGGGGAAACAGAGGCAGGGAATCAAACACGGGGAATCAGAGGCGGGGAATCAGAGCTGGGGAATCAGAGGCGGGGAATCAGAGTTGGGGAATCAGAGGCGGGGAATCAGATATGGGGAAACAGGGGCGGGAAATCAGAGGCGGGGAAACAGAGGCGGGGAATCAGATATGGGGAATCAGAGGTGTGGAATCAGAGGTTGGGAATCAGAGGCAGGGAATCAGAGGCGGGGAAACAGAGGCAGGGAATCAGATCTGGGGAATCAGTGGCGGGGAAGTAGAGTTTGGGAATCAGAGGCGGGGAATCAGAGGCGGGGAAACAGAGGCGGGGAATCAAACACGGGGAATCAGAGGTGGGGAATCAGAGGTTGGGAATCAGAGGCGGGGAATCAGAGGCGGGGAATCAGAGGCAGGGAATCAGATGTGCGGAATCGGAGATGGGGAATCAGAGGCAAGAAATCAGAGGCGGGGAATCAGAGGCGGGGAATCAGAGGCCGGGAATCAGATATGGTGAAACAGAGGCGTGAAATCAGAGGCGGGGAAACAGAGGCGGGGAATCAGATATGGGGAATCAGAGGTGGGGAATCAGAGTTTGGGAATCAGAGGCAGGGAATCAGAGGCTTGGAATCAGATGCAGGGAATCAGATGCGGGGAATCAGAGGCGGGGAATCAGAGCTGGGGAATCAGAGGTGGGGAATTAGAGTTGGGGAATCAGAGGCGGGGAATTAGATATTGGGAAACAGAGGCGGGGAATCAGAGGCGGGGAAACAGAGGCGGGGAATCAGATATGGGGAATCAGAGGTGGGAATCAGAGGCAGGGAATCAGATGTGCGGAATCAGAGATGGGGAATCAGAGGCCGGGAATCAGAGACCGGAATCAGATGCCGGGAATACGAGGCCGGGAATCAGAGGTGGGGAATCAGATTCCGGGAATCAGAGATGGGGATTCAGAGGCGGGGAATGAGATATGGGGAATCAGAGGCGGGGAATCAAAGGCGGGGAAACAGAGGCGGGGAATCAGATATGGGGAATCAGAGGTGGGGAATCAGGGGCGGGGTATCAGTGGCAGGGAATCAGAGGCGGGAAATCAGAGGCCGGGAATCAGAGGCGGTGAATCAGAGGCGGGGAATCAGAGGCAGGGAATCGGATGCGGGGAATCAGAGGCGGGGAATCAGAGGTGGGGAATCAGACTCCGGGAATCAGAGATGGGGATTCAGAGGCGGGGAATGAGATATGGGGAATCAGAGGCGGGGAATCAGAGGCGGGGAAACAGAGGCGGGGAATCAGATATGGGGAATCAGAGGTGGGGAATCAGAGGTGGGGTATCAGTGGCAGGGAATCAGAGGCGGGAAATCAGAGGCCGCGAATCAGAGGCGGTGAATCAGAGGCGGGGAATCAGAGGCAGGGAATCGGATGTGCGGAATCAGAGATGGGGAATCAGAGGTGGGGAATCAGAGGCAGTGAATCAGACATGGGTAATCAGAGGCGGGGAATCAGAGGCAGGAAATCAGACACGGGGAATCAGAGGCGGGGAATCAGAGCTGGGGAATTAGATGCAGGGAATCAGAGTTGGGGATTCAGAGGCGGGGAATCAGATATGGGGAAACAGAGGTGGGGAATCAGAGGTGGGCAAATAGAGGCGGGGAATCAGATATGGGGAAACAGAGGCGGGGAATCAGAGGCGTGGAAACAGAGGCGGGGAATCAGATATGGGGAATCAGAGGTGGGCAATCAGAGGTTGGGAATCAGAGGCAGGGAATCAGAGGCTGGGAATCAGATGCAGGGAATCAGATGCGGGGATCAGAGGCGGGGAATCAGAGCTGGGGAATCAGAGGTGGGGAATCAGAGTTGGGGAATCAGAGGCGGGGCTTAGATATGGGGAAACAGAGGCGGGGAATCAGAGGCGGGGAAACAGATGCGGGGAATCAGATATGGGGAATCAGAGGTGGGGAATCTGAGGCAGGGAATCAGATGTGCGGAATCAGAGATGGGGAATCAGAGGCAGGGAATCAGAATCAGAAGCAGGGAATAAGACGCGGGGAATCAGAGGTGGGGAATCAGAGCTGGGGAAGCAGAGGCAGTGAATCTGAGGCGGGGAATCAGAGGCAGGGAATCGGATGTGCGGAATCAGAGATGGGGAATCAGAGGTGGGGAATCAGAGGCGGTGAATCAGACATGGGTAATCAGAGGCGGGGAATCAGAGGCAGAAATTCAGACACGGGGAATCAGAGGCGGGGAATCAGAGCTGGGAAATTAGAGGCAGGGAATCAGAGTTGGGGATTCAGAGGTGGGGAATCAGATATGGGGAAACAGAGGCGGGGAATCAGAGGCGGGCAAATAGAGGCGGGGAATCAGATATGGGGAAACAGAGGCGGGGAATCAGAGGCGGGGAAACAGAGGCGGGGAATCAGATATGGGGAATCAGAGGTGGGGAATCAGAGGTTGGGAATCAGAGGCAGGGAATCAGAGGCTGGGAATCAGATGCAGGGAATCAGATGCGGGAAATCAGAGCTGGGGAATCAGAGGTGGGGAATCAAAGTTGGGGAATCAGAGGCGGGGACTTAGATATGGGGAATCAGAGGCTGGGAATCAGATATGGGGAAACAGGGGCGGGGAATCAGAGGCGGGGAAACAGAGGCGGGGAATCAGATATGGGGAATCAGAGGTGTGGAATCAGAGGTTGGGAATCAGAGCTGGGGATTCAGAGGCGGGGAATTAGAGTTGGGGAATCAGAGGAGGGGAATCAGAGGCGGGGAAACAGAGGCGGGGAATCAGATATGGGGAATCAGAGGCGGGGAATCAGAGGTTGGGAATCAGAGGCAGGGAATCAGAGGCGGGGAATCAGAGGCGGGGAATCAGAGGCAGGGAATCAGATGTGCGGAATCGGAGATGGGGAATCAGAGGCAGGGAATCAGAGGCGGGGAATCAGAGGTGGGGAATCAGAGGCCGGGAATCAGATATGGGGAAACAGAGGCGGGGAATCAGAGGCGGGGAAACAGAGGCGGGGAATCAGATATGGGGAATCAGAGGTGGGGAATCAGAGTTTGGGAATCAGAGGCAGGGAATCAGAGGCTTGGAATCAGATGCAGGGAATCAGATGCGGGGAATCAGAGGCGGGGAATCAAAGCTGGGGAATCAGAGGTGGGGAATCAGAGTTGGGGAATCAGAGGCGGGGACTTAGATATTGGGAAACAGAGGTGGGGAATCAGAGGCGGGGAAACAGAGGCGGGGAATCAGATATGGGGAATCAGAGGTGGGGAATCAGGAGCGGGGTATCAGTGGCAGGGAATCAGAGGCGGGATATCAGAGGCCGGGAATCAGAGGCGGTGAATCAGAGGCGGGGAATCAGAGGCAGGGAATCGGATGTGCGGAATCAGAGATGGGGAATCAGAGGTGGGGAATCAGAGGCGGTGAATCAGACATGGGTAATCAGAGGCGGGGAATCAGAGGCAGGAAATCAGACACGGGGAATCAGAGGCGGGGAATCAGAGCTGGGGAATTAGATGCAGGGAATCAGAGTTGGGGATTCAGAGGCGGGGAATCAGATATGGGGAAACAGGGGCGGGGAATCAGAGGCGGGGAAACAGAGGCGGGGAATCAGATATGGGGAATCAGAGGTGTGGAATCAGAGGTTGGGAATCAGAGGCAGGGAATCAGAGGCGGGGAAACAGAGGCAGGGAATCAGATCTGGGGAATCAGTGGCGGGGAAGTAGAGTTTGGGAATCAGAGGCGGGGAATCAGAGGCGGGGAAACAGAGGCGGGGAATCAAACACGGGGAATCAGAGGTGGGGAATCAGAGGTTGGGAATCAGAGGCGGGGAATCAGAGGCGGGGAATCCGAGGCAGGGAATCAGATGTGCGGAATCGGAGATGGGGAATCAGAGGCAAGAAATCAGAGGCGGGGAATCAGAGGCGGGGAATCAGAGGCCGGGAATCAGATATGGTGAAACAGAGGCGTGAAATCAGAGGCGGGGAAACAGAGGCGGGGAATCAGATATGGGGAATCAGAGGTGGGGAATCAGAGTTTGGGAATCAGAGGCAGGGAATCAGAGGCTTGGAATCAGATGCAGGGAATCAGATGCGGGGAATCAGAGGCGGGGAATCAGAGCTGGGGAATCAGAGGTGGGGAATCAGAGTTGGGGAATCAGAGGCGGGGACTTAGATATTGGGAAACAGAGGCGGGGAATCAGAGGCGGGGAAACAGAGGCGGGGAATCAGATATGGGGAATCAGAGGTGGGAATCAGAGGCAGGGAATCAGATGTGCGGAATCAGAGATGGGGAATCAGAGGCCGGGAATCAGAGACCGGAATCAGATGCCGGGAATACGAGGCCGGGAATCAGAGGTGGGGAGTCAGATTCCGGGAATCAGAGATGGGGATTCAGAGGCGGGGAATGAGATATGGGGAATCAGAGGCGGGGAATCAAAGGCGGGGAAACAGAGGCGGGGAATCAGATATGGGGAATCAGAGGTGGGGAATCAGGGGCGGGGTATCAGTGGCAGGGAATCAGAGGCGGGAAATCAGAGGCCGGGAATCAGAGGCGGTGAATCAGAGGCGGGGAATCAGAGGCAGGGAATCGGATGCGGGGAATCAGAGGCGGGGAATCAGAGGTGGGGAATCAGACTCCGGGAATCAGAGATGGGGATTCAGAGGCGGGGAATGAGATATGGGGAATCAGAGGCGGGGAATCAGAGGCGGGGAAACAGAGGCGGGGAATCAGATATGGGGAATCAGAGGTGGGGAATCAGAGGTGGGGTATCAGTGGCAGGGAATCAGAGGCGGGAAATCAGAGGCCGCGAATCAGAGGCGGTGAATCAGAGGCGGGGAATCAGAGGCAGGGAATCGGATGTGCGGAATCAGAGATGGGGAATCAGAGGTGGGGAATCAGAGGCAGTGAATCAGACATGGGTAATCAGAGGCGGGGAATCAGAGGCAGGAAATCAGACACGGGGAATCAGAGGCGGGGAATCAGAGCTGGGGAATTAGATGCAGGGAATCAGAGTTGGGGATTCAGAGGCGGGGAATCAGATATGGGGAAACAGAGGTGGGGAATCAGAGGTGGGCAAATAGAGGCGGGGAATCAGATATGGGGAAGCAGAGGCGGGGAATCAGAGGCGTGGAAACAGAGGCGGGGAATCAGATATGGGGAATCAGAGGTGGGCAATCAGAGGTTGGGAATCAGAGGCAGGGAATCAGAGGCTGGGAATCAGATGCAGGGAATCAGATGCGGGGATCAGAGGCGGGGAATCAGAGCTGGGGAATCAGAGGTGGGGAATCAGAGTTGGGGAATCAGAGGCGGGGCTTAGATATGGGGAAACAGAGGCGGGGAATCAGAGGCGGGGAAACAGATGCGGGGAATCAGATATGGGGAATCAGAGGTGGGGAATCTGAGGCAGGGAATCAGATGTGCGGAATCAGAGATGGGGAATCAGAGGCAGGGAATCAGAATCAGAAGCAGGGAATAAGACGCGGGGAATCAGAGGTGGGGAATCAGAGCTGGGGAAGCAGAGGCAGTGAATCTGAGGCGGGGAATCAGAGGCAGGGAATCGGATGTGCGGAATCAGAGATGGGGAATCAGAGGTGGGGAATCAGAGGCGGTGAATCAGACATGGGTAATCAGAGGCGGGGAATCAGAGGCAGAAATTCAGACACGGGGAATCAGAGGCGGGGAATCAGAGCTGGGAAATTAGAGGCAGGGAATCAGAGTTGGGGATTCAGAGGTGGGGAATCAGATATGGGGAAACAGAGGCGGGGAATCAGAGGCGGGCAAATAGAGGCGGGGAATCAGATATGGGGAAACAGAGGCGGGGAATCAGAGGCGGGGAAGCAGAGGCGGGGAATCAGATATGGGGAATCAGAGGTGGGGAATCAGAGGTTGGGAATCAGAGGCAGGGAATCAGAGGCTGGGAATCAGATGCAGGGAATCAGATGCGGGGAATCAGAGCTGGGGAATCAGAGGTGGGGAATCAAAGTTGGGGAATCAGAGGCGGGGACTTAGATATGGGGAATCAGAGGCTGGGAATCAGATATGGGGAAACAGGGGCGGGGAATCAGAGGCGGGGAAACAGAGGCGGGGAATCAGATATGGGGAATCAGAGGTGTGGAATCAGAGGTTGGGAATCAGAGCTGGGGATTCAGAGGCGGGGAATTAGAGTTGGGGAATCAGAGGAGGGGAATCAGAGGCGGGGAAACAGAGGCGGGGAATCAGATATGGGGAATCAGAGGCGGGGAATCAGAGGTTGGGAATCAGAGGCAGGGAATCAGAGGCGGGGAATCAGAGGCGGGGAATCAGAGGCAGGGAATCAGATGTGCGGAATCGGAGATGGGGAATCAGAGGCAGGGAATCAGAGGCGGGGAATCAGAGGTGGGGAATCAGAGGCCGGGAATCAGATATGGGGAAACAGAGGCGGGGAATCAGAGGCGGGGAAACAGAGGCGGGGAATCAGATATGGGGAATCAGAGGTGGGGAATCAGAGTTTGGGAATCAGAGGCAGGGAATCAGAGGCTTGGAATCAGATGCAGGGAATCAGATGCGGGGAATCAGAGGCGGGGAATCAAAGCTGGGGAATCAGAGGTGGGGAATCAGAGTTGGGGAATCAGAGGCGGGGACTTAGATATTGGGAAACAGAGGTGGGGAATCAGAGGCGGGGAAACAGAGGCGGGGAATCAGATATGGGGAATCAGAGGTGGGGAATCAGGAGCGGGGTATCAGTGGCAGGGAATCAGAGGCGGGATATCAGAGGCCGGGAATCAGAGGCGGTGAATCAGAGGCGGGGAATCAGAGGCAGGGAATCGGATGTGCGGAATCAGAGATGGGGAATCAGAGGTGGGGAATCAGAGGCAGTGAATCAGACATGGGTAATCAGAGGCGGGGAATCAGAGGCAGGAAATCAGACACGGGGAATCAGAGGCGGGGAATCAGAGCTGGGGAATTAGATGCAGGGAATCAGAGTTGGGGATTCAGAGGCGGGGAATCAGATATGGGGAAACAGAGGTGGGGAATCAGAGGTGGGCAAATAGAGGCGGGGAATCAGATATGGGGAAACAGAGGCGTGGAATCAGAGGCGTGGAAACAGAGGCGGGGAATCAGATATGGGGAATCAGAGGTGGGGAATCAGTGGTTGGGAATCAGAGGCAGGGAATCAGAGGCTGGGAATCAGATGCAGGGAATCAGATGCGGGGATCAGAGGCGGGGAATCAGAGCTGGGGAATCAGAGTTGGGGAATCAGAGGCGGGGACTTAGATATGGGGAAACAGAGGCGGGGAATCAGAGGCGGGGAAACAGAGGCGGGGAATCAGATATGGGGAATCAGAGGTGGGGAATCAGAGGCAGGGAATCAGATGTGCGGAATCAGAGATGGGCAATCAGAGGCAGGGAATCAGAATCAGAAGCAGGGAATAAGACGCGGGGAATCAGAGGCGGGGAATCAGAGCTGGTGAAGCAGAGGCAGTGAATCTGAGGCGGGGAATCAGAGGCAGGGAATCGGATGTGCGGAATCAGAGATGGGGAATCAGAGGTGGGGAATCAGAGGCGGTGAATCAGACATGGGTAATCAGAGGCGGGGAATCAGAGGCAGGAATTCAGACACGGGGAATCAGAGGTGGGGAATCAGAGCTGTGAAATTAGAGGCGGGGAATCAGAGTTGGGGATTCAGAGGCGGGGAATCAGATATGGGGAAACAGAGGCGGGGAATCAGAGGCGGGCAAATAGAGGCGGGGAATCAGATATGGGGAAACAGAGGCGGGGTATCAGAGGCGGGGAAACAGAGGCGGGGAATCAGATATGGGGAATCAGAGGTGGGGAATCAGAGGTTGGGAATCAGAGGCAGGGAATCAGAGGCTGGGAATCAGATGCAGGGAATCAGATGCGTGGAATCAGAGGCGGGGAATCAGAGCTGGGGAATCAGAGGTGGGGAATCAAAGTTGGGGAATCAGTGGCGGGGACTTAGATATTGGGAAACAGAGGCGGGGAATCAGAGGCGGTGAAGCAGAGGCGGGGAATCAGACATGGGTAATCAGAGGCGGGGAATCAGAGGCAGGAAATCAGACACGGGGAATCAGAGGCGGGGAATCAGAGCTGGGAAATTAGAGGCAGGGAATCAGAGTTGGGGATTCAGAGGCGGGGAATCAGATATGGGGAAACAGAGGCGGGGAATCAGAGGCGGGAAAATAGAGGCGGGGAATCAGATATGGGGAAACAGAGGCGTGGAATCAGAGGCGGGGAAACTGAGGCGGGGAATCAGATATGGGGAATCAGAGGTGGGGAATCAGAGGTTGGGAATCAGAGGCAGGGAATCAGAGGCTGGGAATCAGATGCAGGGAATCAGATGCGGGGAATCAGAGGCGGGGAATCAGAGCTGGGGAATCAGAGGTGGGGAATCAAAGTTGGGGAATCAGAGGCGGGGACTTAGATATGGGGAAACAGAGGTGGGGAATCAGAGGCGGGGAAACAGAGGCGGGGAATCAGATATGGGGAATCAGAGGTGGGGAATCAGAGGCAGGGAATTAGATGTGCGGAATCAGAAATGGGGAATCAGAGGCAGGGAATCAGAATCAGAAGCAGGGAATCAGAGGCCGGGAATCAGAGGCCAGAATCAGATGCCGGGAATAAGAGGCCGGGAATCAGAGTCCGGGAATCAGAGTCCGGGAATCAGAGATGGGGAATCAGAGGCGGGGAGTGAGATATGGGGAATCAGAGGCGGGGAATCACAGGCGGGGAAACAGAGGCGAGGAATCAGATATGGGGAATCAGAGGTGGCGAATCAAAGGCGGTGAATCAGAGATGGGGAATCAGAGGCGGGGAATCAGAGCTGGGTTATCAGAGGCGGGGAATCAGAGTTGGGGAATCAGAGGCGGGGAATCAGAGCTGGGGAATCAGAGGTGGGGAATCAGAGTCGGGGAATCAGAGGCAGGGAATCGGATGTGCGGAATCGGAGGTGGGGAATCAGAGGCGGTGAATCTGAGATGGGGAATCAGAGGCGGGGAATCAGAGGCGGGGAATCAGAGGCAGGATATCAGACACGGGGATTCAGAGGCTGGGAATCAGACGGGGGGAATCAAAGGCGGGGAATCAGAGCTGGGGAATCAGAGGCAGGGAATCAGAGTTGGGGATTCAGAGGCGGGGAATCAGATATGGGGAAACAGAGGCGGGGAATCAGAGGCGGGCAAACAGAGGCGGGGAATTAGATATGGGGAATCAGAGGTTGGGAATCAGAGGTGGTGAATCAGAGATGGGGAATCACAGGCGGGGAATCAGAGGCAGGGAATAGAACGCGGGGAATCAGAGGCAGGGAATCAGAGCTGGGGTATCAGAGGCGGGGAATCATAGTTGGGAATCAGAGGCGGGGAATCAGATATGGGGAAACAGAGGCGGGGAATCAGAGGCGGGGAAACAGAGGCGGGGAATCAGATATGGGGAATCGGATGCGGGGAATCAGAGGCGGGGAATCAGAGCTGGGGAATCAGAGGCGGGGAATCAGAGTTGGTGCATCAGAGGTGGGGAATTAGATATGGGGAAACAGAGGCGGGGAATCAGAGGCGGGGAAACAGAGGCGGGGAATCAGATATGGGGAATCAGAGGTGGGGAATCAGAGGCAGGGAATCAGATGTGCGGAATCAGAGATGGGGAATCAGAGGCAGGGAATCAGAATCAGAAGCGGGGAATCAGAGGCCTGGAATCAGATGCTGGGAATAAGAGGCCGGGAATCAGAGGT
Source organism: Narcine bancroftii (assembly GCF_036971445.1). Taxonomy (NCBI): domain Eukaryota; kingdom Metazoa; phylum Chordata; class Chondrichthyes; order Torpediniformes; family Narcinidae; genus Narcine; species Narcine bancroftii. The sequence goes on along the minus strand of NC_091470.1, from coordinate 136,014,784 downwards.
GGGGAATCAGAGTCCGGGAATCAGAGATTGGGATTAAAAGGCGGGGAATGAGATATGGAGAATCAGAGGCGGGGAATCAGAGGCGGGGAAACAGAGGTGGGGTATCAGATATGGGGAATCAGAGGTGGCGAATCAAAGGCGGTGAATCAGAGATGGGGAATCAGAGGCAGGGAATCAGAGGCAGGGAATCAAACACGGGGAATCAGAGGCGGGGAATCAGAGCTGGGGAATCAGAGGCGGGGAATCAGAGTTGGGGAATCAAAGGCGGGGAATCAGATATGGGGAAACAGGGGCGGGGAATCAGAGGCGGGGAAACAGAGGCGGGGAATCAGATATGGGGAATCAGAGGTGTGGAATCAGAGGTTGGGAATCAGAGGCAGGGAATCAGAGGCGGGGAAACAGAGGCAGGGAATCAGATCTGGGGAATCAGTGGCGGGGAAGTAGAGTTGGGGAATCAGAGGCGGGGAATCAGAGGCGGGGAAACAGATGCGGGGAATCAAACACGGGGAATCAGAGGTGGGGAATCAGAGGTTGGGAATCAGAGGCAGGGAATCAGAGGCGGGGAATCAGAGGCGGGGAATCAGAGGCAGGGAATCAGATGTGCGGAATCGGAGATGGGGAATCAGATGCAAGAAATCAGAGGCGGGGAATCAGAGGCGGGGAATAAGAGGCCGGGAATCAGATATGGTGAAACAGAGGCGGGGAATCAGAGGCGGGGAAACAGAGGCGGGGAATCAGATATGGGGAATCAGAGGTGGGGGATCAGAGTTTGGGAATCAGAGGCAGGGAATCAGAGGCTTGGAATCAGATGCAGGGAATCAGATGCGGGGAATCAGAGGCGGGGAATCAGAGCTGGGGTATCAGAGGCGGGGAATCATAGTTGGGAATCAGAGGCGGGGAATCAGATATGGGGAAACAGAGGCGGGGAATCAGAGGCGGGGAAACAGAGGCGGGGAATCAGATATGGGGAATCGGATGCGGGGAATCAGAGGCGGGGAATCAGAGCTGGGGAATCAGAGGCGGGGAATCAGAGTTGGTGCATCAGAGGTGGGGAATTAGATATGGGGAAACAGAGGCGGGGAATCAGAGGCGGGGAAACAGAGGCGGGGAATCAGATATGGGGAATCAGAGGTGGGGAATCAGAGGCAGGGAATCAGATGTGCGGAATCAGAGATGGGGAATCAGAGGCAGGGAATCAGAATCAGAAGCGGGGAATCAGAGGCCTGGAATCAGATGCTGGGAATAAGAGGCCGGGAATCAGAGGTGGGGAATCAGAGTCCGGGAATCAGAGATTGGGATTAAAAGGCGGGGAATGAGATATGGAGAATCAGAGGCGGGGAATCAGAGGCGGGGAAACAGAGGTGGGGTATCAGATATGGGGAATCAGAGGTGGCGAATCAAAGGCGGTGAATCAGAGATGGGGAATCAGAGGCAGGGAATCAGAGGCAGGGAATCAAACACGGGGAATCAGAGGCGGGGAATCAGAGCTGGGGAATCAGAGGCGGGGAATCAGAGTTGGGGAATCAAAGGCGGGGAATCAGATATGGGGAAACAGGGGCGGGGAATCAGAGGCGGGGAAACAGAGGCGGGGAATCAGATATGGGGAATCAGAGGTGTGGAATCAGAGGTTGGGAATCAGAGGCAGGGAATCAGAGGCGGGGAAACAGAGGCAGGGAATCAGATCTGGGGAATCAGTGGCGGGGAAGTAGAGTTGGGGAATCAGAGGCGGGGAATCAGAGGCGGGGAAACAGATGCGGGGAATCAAACACGGGGAATCAGAGGTGGGGAATCAGAGGTTGGGAATCAGAGGCAGGGAATCAGAGGCGGGGAATCAGAGGCGGGGAATCAGAGGCAGGGAATCAGATGTGCGGAATCGGAGATGGGGAATCAGATGCAAGAAATCAGAGGCGGGGAATCAGAGGCGGGGAATAAGAGGCCGGGAATCAGATATGGTGAAACAGAGGCGGGGAATCAGAGGCGGGGAAACAGAGGCGGGGAATCAGATATGGGGAATCAGAGGTGGGGGATCAGAGTTTGGGAATCAGAGGCAGGGAATCAGAGGCTTGGAATCAGATGCAGGGAATCAGATGCGGGGAATCAGAGGCGGGGAATCAGAGCTGTGGAATCAGAGGTGGGGAATCAGAGTTGGGGAATCAGAGGCGGGGACTTAGATATTGGGAAACAGAGGCGGGGAATCAGAGGCGGGGAAACAGAGGCAGGGAATCAGAAATGGGGAATCAGAGGTTGGGAATCAGAGGCAGGGGATCAGATGTGCGGAATCAGAGATGGGGAATCAAAGGCAGGGAATCAGAATCAGAAGCAGGGAATCAGAGGCCGGGAATCAGAGGCCGGAATCAGATGCCGGGAATAAGAGGCCGGGAATCAGAGGTGGGGAATCAGAGTCCGGGAATCAGAGATGGGGATTCAGAGGCGGGGAATGAGATATGGTGAATCAGAGGCTGGGAATCAGACGGGGGGAATCAAAGGCGGGGAATCAGAGCTGGGGAATCAGAGGCGGGGAATCATAGTGGGAATCAGAGGCGGGGAATCAGATATGGGGAAACAGAGGCGGGGAATCAGAGGCGGGGAAACAGAGGCGGGGAATCAGATATGGGGAATCGGATGCGGGGAATCAGATGCGGGGAATCAGAGCTGGGGAATCAGAGGCGGGGAATCAGAGTTGGTGCATCAGAGGTGGGGAATTAGATATGGGGAAACAGAGGCGGGGAATCAGAGGCGGGGAAACAGAGGCGGGGAATCAGATATGGGGAATCAGAGGTGGGGAATCAGAGGCAGGGAATCAGATGTGCGGAATCAGAGATGGGGAATCAGAGGCAGGGAATCAGAATCAGAAGCGGGGAATCAGAGGCCTGGAATCAGATGCTGGGAATAAGAGGCCGGGAATCAGAGGTGGGGAATCAGAGTCCGGGAATCAGAGATTGGGATTAAAAGGCGGGGAATGAGATATGGAGAATCAGAGGCGGGGAATCAGAGGCGGGGAAACAGAGGTGGGGAATCAGATATGGGGAATCAGTGGTGGCGAATCAAAGGCGGTGAATCAGAGATGGGGAATCAGAGGCGGGGAGTCAGAGGCAGGGAATCAAACACGGGGAATCAGAGGCGGGGAATCAGAGCTGGGGAATCAGAGGCGGGGAATCAGAGTTGGGGAATCAGAGGCGGGGAATCAGATATGGGGAAACAGGGGCGGGGAATCAGAGGCGGGGAAACAGAGGTGGGGAATCAGATATGGGGAATCAGAGGTGTGGAATCAGAGGTTGGGAATCGGAGGCATGGAATCAGAGGCGGGGAAACAGAGGCAGGGAATCAGATCTGGGGAATCAGTGGCGGGGAAGTAGAGTTGGGGAATCAGAGGCGGGGAAACAGAGGCGGGGAATCAAACACGGGGAATCAGAGGTGGGGAATCAGAGGTTGGGAATCAGAGGCAGGGAATCAGAGGCGGGGAATCAGACGCGGGGAATCAGAGGCAGGGAATCAGATGTGCGGAATCGGAGATGGGGAATCAGATGCAAGAAATCAGAGGCGGGGAATCAGAGGCGGGGAATCAGAGGCCGGGAATCAGATATGGTGAAACAGAGGCGGGGAATCAGAGGCGGGGAAACAGAGGCGGGGAATCAGATATGGGGAATCAGAGGTGGGGAATCAGAGTTTGGGAATCAGAGGCATGGAATCAGAGGCTTGGAATCAGATGCAGGGAATCAGATGCGGGGAATCAGAGGCGGGGAATCAGAGCTGTGGAATCAGAGGTGGTGAATCAGAGTTGGGGAATCAGAGGCGGGGACTTAGATATTGGGAAACAGAGGCGGGGAATCAGAGGCGAGGAAACAGAGGCGGGGAATCAGAAATGGGGAATCAGAGGTTGGGAATCAGAGACAGGGGATCAGATGTGCGGAATCAGAAATGGGGAATCAAAGGCAGGGAATCAGAATCAGAAGCAGGGAATCAGAGGCCGGGAATCAGAGGCCGGAATCAGATGCCGGGAATAAGAGGCCGGGAATCAGAGATGGGGATTCAGAGGCGGGGAATGAGATATGGGGAATCAGAGGCGGGGAATCAGAGGCGGGGAAACAGAGGCGGGGAATCAGATATGGGGAATCAAAGGTAGGGAATCAGGGGCGGGGTATCAGTGGCAGGGAATCAGAGGCGGGAAATCAGAGGCCGGGAATCAGAGGCGGTGAATCAGAGGCGGTGAATCAGAGGCAGGGAATCGGATGTGCGGAATCAGAGATGGGGAATCAGAGGTGGGGAATCAGAGGCGGTGAATCAGACATGGGTAATCAGAGGCGGGGAATCAGAGGCAGGAAATCAGACACGGGGAATCAGAGGCGGGGAATTAGAGCTGGGGAATTAGATGCAGGGAATCAGAGTTGGGGATTCAGAGGCGGGGAATCAGATATGGGGAAATAGAGGTGGGGAACCAGAGTTGGGCAAATAGAGGCGGGGAATCCGATATGGGGAAACAGAGGCGGGGATTCAGAGGCGTGGAAACAGAGGCGGGGAATCAGATATGGGGAATCAGAGGTGGGGAATCAGAGGTTGGGAATCAGAGGCAGGGAATCAGAGGCTGGGAATCAGATGCAGGGAATCAGATGCGGGGATCAGAGGCGGGGAATCAGAGCTGGGGAATCAGAGGTGGCGAATCAGAGTTGGGGAATCAGAGGCGGGGACTTAGATATGGGGAAACAGAGGCGGGGAATCAGAGGCGGGAAACAGAGGCGGGGAATCAGATATTGTGAATCAGAGATGGGGAATCAGAGGCAGGGAATCAGAATCAGAAGCGGGGAATCAGAGGCCTGGAATCAGATGCTGGGAATAAGAGGCCGGGAATCAGAGGTGGGGAATCAGAGTCCGGGAATCAGAGATTGGGATTAAAAGGCGGGGAATGAGATATGGAGAATCAGAGGCGGGGAATCAGAGGCGGGGAAACAGAGGTGGGGAATCAGATATGGGGAATCAGAGGTGGCGAATCAAAGGCGGTGAATCAGAGATGGGGAATCAGAGGCAGGGAATCAGAGGCAGGGAATCAAACACGGGGAATCAGAGGCGGGGAATCAGAGCTGGGGAATCAGAGGCGGGGAATCAGAGTTGGGGAATCAAAGGCGGGGAATCAGATATGGGGAAACAGGGGCGGGGAATCAGAGGCGGGGAAACAGAGGCGGGGAATCAGATATGGGGAATCAGAGGTGTGGAATCAGAGGTTGGGAATCAGAGGCAGGGAATCAGAGGCGGGGTAACAGAGGCAGGGAATCAGATCTGGGGAATCAGTGGCGGGGAAGTAGAGTTGGGGAATCAGAGGCGGGGAATCAGAGGCGGGGAAACAGAGGCGGGGAATCAAACACGGGGAATCAGAGGTGGGGAATCAGAGGTTGGGAATCAGAGGCAGGGAATCAGAGGCGGGGAATCAGAGGCGGGGAATCAGAGGCAGGGAATCAGATGTGCGGAATCGGAGATGGGGAATCAGATGCAAGAAATCAGAGGCGGGGAATCAGAGGCGGGGAATCAGAGGCCGGGAATCAGATATGGTGAAACAGAGGCGGGGAATCAGAGGCGGGGAAACAGAGGCGGGGAATCAGATATGGGGAATCAGAGGTGGGGAATCAGAGTTTGGGAATCAGAGGCAGGGAATCAGAGGCTTGGAATCAGATGCAGGGAATCAGATGCGGGGAATCAGAGGCGGGGAATCAGAGCTGTGGAATCAGAGGTGGGGAATCAGAGTTGGGGAATCAGAGGCGGGGACTTAGATATTGGGAAACAGAGGCGGGGAATCACAGGCGGGGAAACAGAGGCGGGGATTCAGAAATGGGGAATCAGAGGTTGGGAATCAGAGGCAGGGGATCAGATGTGCGGAATCAGAGATGGGGAATCAAAGGCAGGGAATCAGAATCAGAAGCAGGGAATCAGAGGCCGGGAATCAGAGGCCGGAATCAGATGCCGGGAATAAGAGGCCGGGAATCAGAGGTGGGGAATCAGAGTCCGGGAATCAGAGATGGGGATTCAGAGGCGGGGAATGAGATATGGGGAATCAGAGGCTGGGAATCAGACGGGGGGAATCAAAGGCGGGGAATCAGAGCTGGGGAATCAGAGGCAGGGAATCAGAGTTGGGGATTCAGAGGCGGGGAATCAGATATGGGGAAACAGAGGCGGGGAATCAGAGGCGGGCAAACAGAGGCGTGGAATTAGATATGGGGAATCAGAGGTGGGGAATCAGAGGTGGTGAATCAGAGATGGGGAATCACAGGCGGGGAATCAGAGGCAGGGAATCAGAGCTGGGGAATCAGAGGCGGGGAACCATAGTGGGAATCAGAGGCGGGGAATCAGATATGGGGAAACAGAGGCGGGGAATCAGAGGCGGGGAAACAGAGGCGGGGAATCAGATATGGGGAATCGGATGCGGGGAATCAGAGGCGGGGAATCAGAGCTGGGGAATCAGAGGCGGGGAATCAGAGTTGGTGCATCAGAGGTGGGGAATTAGATATGGGGAAACAGAGGCGGGGAATCAGAGGCGGGGAAACAGAGGCGGGGAATCAGATATGGGGAATCAGAGGTGGGGAATCAGAGGCAGGGAATCAGATGTGCGGAATCAGAGATGGGGAATCAGAGGCAGGGAATCAGAATCAGAAGCAGGGAATCAGAGGCCTGGAATCAGATGCTGGGAATAAGAGGCCGGGAATCAGAGGTGGGGAATCAGAGTCCGGGAATCAGAGATTGGGATTAAAAGGCGGGGAATGATATATGGAGAATCAGAGGCGGGGAAACAGAGGTGGGGAATCAGATATGGGGAATCAGTGGTGGCGAATCAAAGGCGGTGAATCAGAGATGGGGAATCAGAGGCAGGGAATCAGAGGCAGGGAATCAAACACGGGGAATCAGAGGCGGGGAATCAGAGCTGGGGAATCAGAGGCGGGGAATCAGAGTTGGGGAATCAAAGGCGGGGAATCAGATATGGGGAAACAGGGGCGGGGAATCAGAGGCGTGGAAACAGAGGCGGGGAATCAGATATGGGGAATCAGAGGTGTGGAATCAGAGGTTCGGAATCAGAGGCAGGGAATCAGAGGCGGGGAAACAGAGGCAGGGAATCAGATCTGGGGAATCAGTGGCGGGGAAGTAGAGTTGGGGAATCAGAGGCGGGGAATCAGAGGCGGGGAAACAGAGGCGGGGAATCAAACACGGGGAATCAGAGGTGGGGAATCAGAGGTTGGGAATCAGAGGCAGGGAATCAGAGGCGGGGAATCAGAGGCGGGGAATCAGAGGCAGGGAATCAGATGTGCGGAATCGGAGATGGGGAATCAGATGCAAGAAATCAGAGGCGGGGAATCAGAGGCGGGGAATCAGAGGCCGGGAATCAGATATGGTGAAACAGAGGCGGGGAATCAGAGGCGGGGAAACAGAGGCGGGGAATCAGATATGGGGAATCAGAGGTGCGGAATCAGAGTTTGGGAATCAGAGGCAGGGAATCAGAGGCTTGGAATCAGATGCAGGGAATCAGATGCGGGGAATCAGAGGCGGGGAATCAGAGCTGTGGAATCAGAGGTGGGGAATCAGAGTTGGGGAATCAGAGGCGGGGACTTAGATATTGGGAAACAGAGGCGGGGAATCAGAGGCGGGGAAACAGAGGCGGGGAATCAGAAATGGGGAATCAGAGGTTGGGAATCAGAGGCAGGGGATCAGATGTGCGGAATCAGAGATGGGGAATCAAAGGCACGGAATCAGAATCAGAAGCAGGGAATCAGAGGCCGGGAATCAGAGGCCGGAATCAGATGCCGGGAATAAGAGGCCGGGAATCAGAGGTGGGGAATCAGAGTCCGGGAATCAGAGATGGGGATTCAGAGGCGGGGAATGAGATATGGGGAATCATAGGCTGGGAATCAGACGGGGGGAATCAAAGGCGGGGAATCAGAGCTGGGGAATCAGAGGCAGGGAATCAGAGTTGGGGATTCAGAGGCGGGGAATCAGATATGGGGAAACAGAGGCGGGGAATCATAGTGGGAATCAGAGGCGGGGAATCAGATATGGGGAAAAAGAGGCGGGGAATCAGAGGCGGGGAAACAGAGGCGGGGAATCAGATATGGGGAATCGGATGCGGGGAATCAGAGGCGGGGAATCAGAGCTGGGGAATCAGAGGTGGGGAATCAGAGTTGGTGCATCAGAGGTGGGGAATTAGATATGGGGAAACAGAGGCGGGGAATCAGAGGCGGGGAAACAGAGGCGGGGAATCAGATATGGGGAATCAGAGGTGGGGAATCAGAGGCAGGGAAACAGATGTGCGGAATCAGAGATGGGGAATCAGAGGCAGGGAATCAGAATCAGAAGCGGGGAATCAGAGGCATGGAATCAGATGCTGGGAATAAGAGGCCGGGAATCAGAGGTGGGGAATCAGAGTCCGGGAATCAGAGATTGGGATTAAAAGGCGGGGAATGAGATATGGAGAATCAGAGGCGGGGAATCAGAGGCGGGGATACAGAGGTGGGGAATCAGATATGGGGAATCAGTGGTGGCGAATCAAAGGCGGTGAATCAGAGATGGGGAATCAGAGGCGGGGAATCAGAGCTGGGGAATCAGAGGCGGGGAATCAGATTTGGGGAATCAGAGGCGGGGAATCAGATATGGGGAAACAGGGGCGGGGAATCAGAGGCGGGGAAACAGAGGCGGGGAATCAGATATGGGGAATCAGAGGTGTGGAATCAGAGGTTGGGAATCAGAGGCAGGGAATCAGAGGCGGGGAAACAGAGGCAGGGAATCAGATCTGGGGAATCAGTGGCGGGGAAGTAGAGTTGGGGAATCAGAGGCGGGGAATCAGAGGCGGGGAAACAGAGGCGGGGAATCAAACACGGGGAATCAGAGGTGGGGAATCAGAGGTTGGGAATCAGAGGCAGGGAATCAGAGGCGGGGAATCAGAGGCGGGGAATCAGAGGCAGGGAATCAGATGTGCGGAATCGGAGATGGGGAATCAGATGCAAGAAATCAGAGGCGGGGAATCAGAGGCGGGGAATCAGAGGCCGGGAATCAGATATGGTGAAACAGAGGCGGGGAATCAGAGGCGGGGAAACAGAGGCGGGGAATCAGATATGGGGAATCAGAGGTGGGGAATCAGAGTTTGGGAATCAGAGGCATGGAATCAGAGGCTTGGAATCAGATGCAGGGAATCAGATGCGGGGAATCAGAGGCGGGGAATCAGATCTGGGGAATCAGTGGCGGGGAAGTAGAGTTGGGGAATCAGAGGCGGGGAATCAGAGGCGGGGAAACAGAGGCGGGGAATCAAACACGGGGAATCAGAGGTGGGCAATCAGAGGTTGGGAATCAGAGGCAGGGAATCAGAGGCGGGGAATCAGAGGCGGGGAATCAGAGGCAGGGAATCAGATGTGCGGAATCGGAGATGGGGAATCAGATGCAAGAAATCAGAGGCGGGGAATCAGAGGCGGGGAATCAGAGGCCGGGAATCAGATATGGGGAATCAGAGGTGGGGAATCAGAGTTTGGGAATCAGAGGCATGGAATCAGAGGCTTGGAATCAGATGCAGGGAATCAGATGCGGGGAATCAGAGGCGGGGAATCAGAGCTGTGGAATCAGAGGTGGTGAATCAGAGTTGGGGAATCAGAGGCGGGGACTTAGATATTGGGAAACAGAGGCGGGGAATCAGAGGCGAGGAAACAGAGGCGGGGAATCAGAAATGGGGAATTAGAGGTTGGGAATCAGAGGCAGGGGATCAGATGTGCGGAATCAGAGATGGGGAATCAAAGGCAGGGAATCAGAATCAGAAGCAGGGAATCAGAGGCCGGGAATCAGAGGCCGGAATCAGATGCCGGGAATAAGAGGCCGGGAATCAGAGGTGGGGAATCAGAGTCCGGGAATCAGAGATGGGGATTCAGAGGCGGGGAATGAGATATGGGGAATCTGAGGCGGGGAATCAGAGGCGGGGAAACAGAGGCGGGGAATCAGATATGGGGAATCAAAGGTAGGGAATCAGGGGCGGGGTATCAGTGGCAGGGAATCAGAGGCGGGAAATCAGAGGCCGGGAATCAGAGGCGGTGAATCAGAGGCGGTGAATCAGAGGCAGGGAATCGGATGTGCGGAATCAGAGATGGGGAATCAGAGGTGGGGAATCAGAGGCGGTGAATCAGACATGGGTAATCAGAGGCGGGGAATCAGAGGCAGGAAATCAGACACGGGGAATCAGAGGCGGGGAATTAGAGCTGGGGAATTAGATGCAGGTAATCAGAGTTGGGGATTCAGAGGCGGGGAATCAGATATGGGGAAATAGAGGTGGGGAACCAGAGTTGGGCAAATAGAGGCGGGGAATCCGATATGGGGAAACAGAGGCGGGGATTCAGAGGCGTGGAAACAGAGGCAGGGAATCAGATATGGGGAATCAGAGGTGGGGAATCAGAGGTTGGGAATCAGAGGCAGGGAATCAGAGGCTGGGAATCAGATGCAGGGAATCAGATGCGGGGATCAGAGGCGGGGAATCAGAGCTGGGGAATCAGAGGTGGCGAATCAGAGTTGGGGAATCAGAGGCGGGGACTTAGATATGGGGAAACAGAGGCGGGGAATCAGAGGCGGGAGACAGAGGCGGGGAATCAGATATTGTGAATCAGAGATGGGGAATCAGAGGCAGGGAATCAGAATCAGAAGCGGGGAATCAGAGGCCTGGAATCAGATGCTGGGAATAAGAGGCCGGGAATCAGAGGTGGGGAATCAGAGTCCGGGAATCAGAGATTGGGATTAAAAGGCGGGGAATGAGATATGGAGAATCAGAGGCGGGGAATCAGAGGCGGGGAAACAGAGGTGGGGAATCAGATATGGGGAATCAGAGGTGGCGAATCAAAGGCGGTGAATCAGAGATGGGGAATCAGAGGCAGGGAATCAGAGGCAGGGAATCAAACACGGGGAATCAGAGGCGGGGAATCAGAGCTGGGGAATCAGAGGCGGGGAATCAGAGTTGGGGAATCAAAGGCGGGGAATCAGATATGGGGAAACAGGGGCGGGGAATCAGAGGCGGGGAAACAGAGGCGGGGAATCAGATATGGGGAATCAGTGGCGGGGAAGTAGAGTTGGGGAATCAGAGGCAGGGAATCAGAGGCGGGGAAACAGAGGCGGGGAATCAAACACGGGGAATCAGAGGTGGGGAATCAGAGGTTGGGAATCAGAGGCAGGGAATAAGAGGCGGGGAATCAGAGGCGGGGAATCAGAGGCAGGGAATCAGATGTGCGGAATCGGAGATGGGGAATCAGATGCAAGAAATCAGAGGCGGGGAATCAGAGGCCGGGAATCAGATATGGTGAAACAGAGGCGGGGAATCAGAGGCGGGGAAACAGAGGCGGGGAATCAGATATGGGGAATCAGAGGTGGGGAATCAGAGTTTGGGAATCAGAGGCAGGGAATCAGAGGCTTGGAATCAGATGCAGGGAATCAGATGCGGGGAATCAGAGGCGGGGAATCAGAGCTGTGGAATCAGAGGTGGGGAATCAGAGTTGGGGAATCAGAGGCGGGGACTTAGATATTGGGAAACAGAGGCGGGGAATCAGAGGCGGGGAAACAGAGGCGGGGAATCAGAAATGGGGAATCAGAGGTTGGGAATCAGAGGCAGGGGATCAGATGTGCGGAATCAGAGATGGGGAATCAAAGGCAGGGAATCAGAATCAGAAGCAGGGAATCAGAGGCCGGGAATCAGAGGCCGGAATCAGATGCCGGGAATAAGAGGCCGGGAATCAGAGGTGGGGAATCAGAGTCCGGGAATCAGAGATGGGGATTCAGAGGCGGGGAATGAGATATGGGGAATCAGAGGCTGGGAATCAGACGGGGGGAATCAAAGGCGGGGAATCAGAGCTGGGGAATCAGAGGCAGGGAATCAGAGTTGGGGATTCAGAGGCGGGGAGTCAGATATGGGGAAACAGAGGCGGGGAATCAGAGGCGGGCAAACAGAGGCGGGGAATTAGATATGGGGAATCAGAGGTGGGGAATCAGAGGTGGTGAATCAGAGATGGGGAATCACAGGCGGGGAATCAGAGGCAGGGAATAGAACGCGGGGAATCAGAGGCAGGGAATCAGAGCTGGGGAATCAGAGGCGGGGAATCATAGTGGGAATCAGAGGCGGGGAATCAGATATGGGGAAACAGAGGCGGGGAATCAGAGGCGGGGAAACAGAGGCGGGGAATCAGATATGGGGAATAGGATGCGGGGAATCAGAGGCGGGGAATCAGAGCTGGGGAATCAGAGGCGGGGAATCAGAGTTGGTGCATCAGAGGTGGGGAATTAGATATGGGGAAACAGAGGCGGGGAATCAGAGGCGGGGAAACAGAGGCGGGGAATCAGATATGGGGAATCAGAGGTGGGGAATCAGAGGCAGGGAATCAGATGTGCGGAATCAGAGATGGGGAATCAGAGGCAGGGAATCAGAATCAGAAGCGGGGAATCAGAGGCCTGGAATCAGATGCTGGGAATAAGAGGCCGGGAATCAGAGGTGGGGAATCAGAGTCCGGGAATCAGAGATTGGGATTAAAAGGCGGGGAATGAGATATGGAGAATCAGAGGCGGGGAATCAGAGGCGGGGAAACAGAGGTGGGGAATCAGATATGGGGAATCAGTGGTGGCGAATCAGAGGCGGGGAATCAGAGGCAGGGAATCAAACACGGGGAATCAGAGGCGGGGAATCAGAGCTGGGGAATCAGAGGCGGGGAATCAGAGTTGGGGAATCAGAGGCGGGGAATCCGATATGGGGAAACAGGGTCGGGGAATCAGAGGCGGGGAAACAGAGGCGGGGAATCAGATATGGGGAATCAGAGGTGTGGAATCAGAGGTTGGGAATCAGAGGCAGGGAATCAGAGGCGGGGAAACAGAGGCAGGGAATCAGATCTGGGGAATCAGTGGCGGGGAAGTAGAGTTGGGGAATCAGAGGCGGGGAATCAGAGGCAGGGAAACAGAGGCGGGGAATCAAACACGGGGAATCAGAGGTGGGGAATCAGAGGTTGGGAATCAGAGGCAGGGAATCAGAGGCGGGGAATCAGAGGCGGGGAATCAGAGGCAGGGAATCAGATGTGTGGAATCGGAGATGGGGAATCAGAGGCGGGGAATCAGAGGCGGGGAATCAGAGGCCGGGAATCAGATATGGTGAAACAGAGGCGGGGAATCAGAGGCGGGGAAACAGAGGCGGGGAATCAGATATGGGGAATCAGAGGTGGGGAATCAGAGTTTGGGAATCAGAGGCATGGAATCAGAGGCTTGGAATCAGATGCAGGGAATCAGATGCGGGGAATCAGAGGCGGGGAATCAGAGCTGTGGAATCAGAGGTGGTGAATCAGAGTTGGGGAATCAGAGGCGGGGACTTAGATATTGGGAAACAGAGGCGGGGAATCAGAGGCGAGGAAACAGAGGCGGGGAATCAGAAATGGGGAATCAGAGGTTGGGAATCAGAGGCAGGGGATCAGATGTGCGGAATCAGAGATGGGGAATCAAAGGCAGGGAATCAGAATCAGAAGCAGGGAATCAGAGGCCGGGAATCAGAGGCCGGAATCAGATGCCGGGAATAAGAGGCCGGGAATCAGAGGTGGGGAATCAGAGTCCGGGAATCAGAGATGGGGATTCAGAGGCGGGGAATGAGATATGGGGATTCAGAGGCGGGGAATCAGAGGCGGGGAAACAGAGGCGGGGAATCAGATATGGGGAATCAAAGGTAGGGAATCAGGGGCGGGGTATCAGTGGCAGGGAATCAGAGGCGGGAAATCAGAGGCCGGGAATCAGAGGCGGTGAATCAGAGGCGGTGAATCAGAGGCAGGGAATCGGATGTGCGGAATCAGAGATGGGGAATCAGAGGTGGGGAATCAGAGGCGGTGAATCAGACATGGGTAATCAGAGGCGGGGAATCAGAGGCAGGAAATCAGACACGGGGAATCAGAGGCGGGGAATTAGAGCTGGGGAATTAGATGCAGGGAATCAGAGTTGGGGATTCAGAGGCGGGGAATCAGATATGGGGAAATAGAGGTGGGGAACCAGAGTTGGGCAAATAGAGGCGGGGAATCCGATATGGGGAAACAGAGGCGGGGATTCAGAGGCGTGGAAACAGAGGCGGGGAATCAGATATGGGGAATCAGAGGTGGGGAATCAGAGGTTGGGAATCAGAGGCAGGGAATCAGAGGCTGGGAATCAGATGCAGGGAATCAGATGTACGGAATCAGAGATGGGGAATCAGAGGCAGGGAATCAGAATCAGAAGCGGGGAATCAGAGGCCTGGAATCAGATGCTGGGAATAAGAGGCCGGGAATCAGAGGCGGGGAATCAGAGGCGGGGACACAGAGGTGGGGAAACAGATATGGGGAATCAGTGGTGGCGAATCAAAGGCGGTGAATCAGAGATGGGGAATCAGAGGCGGGGAATCAGAGGCAGGGAATCAAACACGGGGAATCAGAGGCGGGGAATCAGAGCTGGGGAATCAGAGGCGGGGAATCAGAGTTGGGGAGTCAGAGGCGGGGAATCAGATATGGGGAAACAGGGGCGGGGAATCAGAGGCGGGGAAACAGAGGCGGGGAATCAGATATGGGGAATCAGAGGTGTGGAATCAGAGGTTGGGAATCAGAGGCAGGGAATCAGAGGCGGGGAAACAGAGGCGGGGAATCAAACACGGGGAATCAGAGGTGGGGAATCAGAGGTTGGGAATCAGAGGCAGGGAATCAGAGGCGGGGAATCAGAGGCGGGGAATCAGAGGCAGGGAATCAGATGTGCGGAATCGGAGATGGGGAATCAGATGCAAGAAATCAGAGGCGGGGAATCAGAGGCGGGGAATCAGAGGCCGGGAATCAGATATGGTGAAACAGAGGCGGGGAATCAGAGGTGGGGAAACAGAGGCGGGGAATCAGATATGGGGAATCAGAGGTGGGGAATCAGAGTTTGGGAATCAGAGGCATGGAATCAGAGGCTTGGAATCAGATGCAGGGAATCAGATGCTGGGAATCAGAGGCGGGGAATCAGAGCTGTGGAATCAGAGGTGGTGAATCAGAGTTGGGGAATCAGAGGCGGGGACTTAGATATTGGGAAACAGAGGCGGGGAATCAGAGGCGAGGAAACAGAGGTGGGGAATCAGAAATGGGGAATCAGAGGTTGGGAATCAGAGGCAGGGGATCAGATGTGCGGAATCAGAGATGGGGAATCAAAGGCAGGGAATCAGAATCAGAAGCAGGGAATCAGAGGCCGGGAATCAGAGGCCGGAATCAGATGCCGGGAATAAGAGGCCGGGAATCAGAGGTGGGGAATCAGAGTCCGGGAATCAGAGATGGGGATTCAGAGGCGGGGAATGAGATATGGGGAATCAGAGGCGGGGAATCAGAGGCGGGGAATCAGAGGCGGGGAATCAGATATGGGGAATCAAAGGTAGGGAATCAGGGGCGGGGTATCAGTGGCAGGGAATCAGAGGCGGGAAATCAGAGGCCGGGAATCAGAGGCGGTGAATCAGAGGCGGTGAATCAGAGGCAGGGAATCGGATGTGCAGAATCAGAGATGGGGAATCAGAGGTGGGGAATCAGAGGCGGTGAATCAGACATGGGTAATCAGAGGCGGGGAATCAGAGGCAGGAAATCAGACACGGGGAATCAGAGGCGAGGAATTAGAGCTGGGGAATTAGATGCAGGGAATCAGAGTTGGGGATTCAGAGGCGGGGAATCAGATATGGGGAAATAGAGGTGGGGAACCAGAGTTGGGCAAATAGAGGCGGGGAATCCGATATGGGGAAACAGAGGCGGGGATTCAGAGGCGTGGAAACAGAGGCGGGGAATCAGATATGGGGAATCAGATGTGGGGAATCAGAGGTTGGGAATCAGAGGCAGGGAATCAGAGGCTGGGAATCAGATGCAGGGAATCAGATGCGGGGATCAGAGGCGGGGAATCAGAGCTGGGGAATCAGAGGTGGGGAATCAGAGGCGGGGAATCAGAGGCGGGAACTTAGATATGGGGAAACAGAGGCGGGGAATAGAGGCGGGAAACAGACGCGGGGAATCAGATATTGTGAATCAGAGGTAGGGAATCAGAGGCAGGGAATCAGATGTGCGGAATCAGAGATGGGGAATCAGAGGCAGGGAATCAGAATCAGAAGCAGGGAATAAGACGCGGGGAATCAGAGGCGGGGAATCAGAGCTGGGGAAGCAGAGGCAGTGAATCAGAGGCAGGGAATCAGAGGCTGGGAATCAGATGCAGGGAATCAGATGCGGGGATCAGAGGCGGGGAATCAGAGCTGGGGAATCAGAGGTGGGGAATCAGAGTTGGGGAATCAGATGCGGGGACTTAGATATGGGGAAACAGAGGCGGGGAATCAGAGGCGGGAAACAGAGGCGGGGAATCAGATATTGTGAATCAGAGGTGGGGAATCAGAGGCAGGGAATCAGATGTGCGGAATCAGAGATGGGGAATCAGAGGCAGGGAATCAGAATCAGAAGCAGGGAATAAGATGCGGGGAATCAGAGGCGGGGAATCAGAGCTGGGGAAGCAGAGGCAGTGAATCAGAGGCTGGGATTCAGAGGCAGGGAATCGGATGTGCGGAATCAGAGATGGGGAATCAGAGGTGGGGAATCAGAGGCGGTGAATCAGACATGGGTAATCAGAGGCGGGGAATCAGAGGCAGGAAATCAGACACGGGGAATCAGAGGCGGGGAATCAGAGCTGGGAAATTAGAGGCAGGGAATCAGAGTTGGGGATTCAGAGGCGGGGAATCAGATATGGGGAAACAGAGGCGGGGAATCAGAGGCGGGGACTTAGATATGGGGAAACAGGGGCGGGGAATCAGAGGCGGGGAAACAGAGGCGGGGAATCAGATATGGGGAATCAGAGGTGTGGAATCAGATGTTGGGAATCAGAGGCAGGGAAACAGAGGCGGGGAAACAGAGGCGGGGAATCAGATATGGGGAATCAGAGGTGGCGAATCAAAGGCGGTGAAACAGAGATGGGGAATCAGGGCAGGGAATCAGAGGCAGGGAATCAAACACGGGGAATCAGAGCTGGGGAATCAGAGGCGGGGAATTAGAGTTGGGGAATCAGAGGAGGGGAATCAGAGGCGGGGAAACGGAGGCGGGGAATCAGATATGGGGAATCAGAGGAGGGGAATCAGAGGTTGGGAATCAGAGGCAGGGAATCAGAGGCGGGGAATCAGAGGCAGGGAATCAGAGGCGGGGAATCAGATGTGCGGAATCGGAGATGGGGAATCAGAGGCAGGGAATCAGAGGCGGGGAATCAGAGGTGGGGAATCAGAGGCCGGGAATCAGATATGGGGAAACAGAGGCGGGGAATCAGAGGCGGGGAAACAGAGGCGGGGAATCAGATATGGGGAATCAGAGGTGGGGAATCAGAGGTTGGGAATCAGAGGCAGGGAATCAGAGGCTTGGAATCAGATGCAGGGAATCAGATGCGGGGAATCAGAGGCGGGGAATCAGAGCTGGGGAATCAGAGGTGGGGAATCAGAGTTGGGGAATCAGAGGCGGGGACTTAGATATTGAGAAACAGAGGCGGGGAATCAGAGGCGGGGAAACAGAGGCGGGGAATCAGATATGGGGAATCAGAGGTGGGGAATCAGAGGCAGGGAATCAGATGTACGGAATCAGAGATGGGGAATCAGAGGCAGGGAATCAGAATCAGAAGCAGGGAATCAGAGGCCGGGAATCAGAGGCCGGAATCAGATGCCGGGAATAAGAGGCCGGGAATCAGAGGTGGGGAATCAGAGTCCGGGAATCAGAGATGGGGATTCAGAGGCGGGGAATGAGATATGGGGAATCAGAGGCGGGGAATCAGAGGCGGGGAAACAGAGGCGGGGAATCAGATATGGGGAATCAGAGGTGGGGAATCTGGGGCGGGGTATCAGTGGCAGGGAATCAGAGGCGGGAATTCAGAGGCCGGGAATCAGAGGCGGTGAATCAGAGGCGGGGAATCAGAGGCAGGGAATCGGATGTGCGGATTCAGAGATGGGGAATCAGAGGTGGGGAATCAGAGGCGGTGAATCAGACATGGGTAATCAGAGGCGGGGAATCAGAGGACGGAAATCAGACACTGGGAATCAGAGGCGGGGAATCAGAGCTGGGGAATTAGATGCAGGGAATCAGAGTTGGGGATTCAGAGGCGGGGAATCAGATATGGGGAAACAGAGGTGGGGAATCAGAGGTGGGAAAATAGACGCGGGGAATCTGATATGGGGAAACTGAGGCGGGGAATCAGTGGCGTGGAAACAGAGGCGGGGAATCAGATATGGGGAATCAGAGGTGGGGAATCAGAGGTTGGGAATCAGAGGCAGGGAATCAGAGGCTGGGAATCAGATGCAGGGAATCAGATGCGGGTATCAGAGGCGGGGAATCAGAGCTGGGGAATCAGAGGTGGGGAATCAGAGTTGGGGAATCAGAGGCGGGGACTTAGATATGAGGAAACAGAGGCGGGGAATCAGAGGCGGGGAAACAGAGGCAGGGAATCAGATATGGGGAATCAGAGGTGGGGAATCAGAGGCAGGGAATCAGATGTGCGGAATCAGAGATGGGGAATCAGAGGCAGGGAATCAGAATCAGAAGCAGGGAATAAGACGCGGGGAATCAGAGGCGGGGAATCAGAGCTGGGGAAGCAGAGGCAGTGAATCAGAGGCGGGGAATCAGAGGCAGGGAATCGGATGTGCGGAATCAGAGATGGGGAATCAGAGGTGGGGAATCAGAGGCGGTGAATCAGACATGGGTAATCAGGGGCGGGGAATCAGAGGCAGGAAATCAGACACGGGGAATCAGACGCGGGAAATCAGAGCTGGGAAATTAGAGGCAGGGAATCAGAGTTGGGGATTCAGAGGCGGGGAATCAGATATAGGGAAACAGAGGCGGGGAATCAGAGGCGGGAAAATAGAGGCGGGGAATCAGATATGGGGAAACAGAGGCGGGGAATCAGAGGCGGGGAAACAGAGGCGGGGAATCAGATATGGGGAATCAGAGGTGGGGAATCAGAGGTTGGGAATCAGAGGCAGGGAATCAGAGGCTGGGAATCAGATGCAGGGAATCAGATGCGGGGAATCAGAGGCGGGGAATCAGAGCTGGAGTATCAGAGGTGGGGAATCAAAGTTGGGGAATCAGAGGCGGGGACTTAGATATGGGGAATCAGATATGGGGAAACAGGGGCGGGGAATCAGAGGCGGGGAAACAGAGGCGGGGAATCAGATATGGGCAATCAGAGGTGTGGAATCAGAGGTTGGGAATCAGAGGCAGGGAATCAGAGGCGGGGAAACAGAGGCGGGGAATCAGATATGGGGAATCAGAGGTGGCGAATCAAAGGCGGTGAAGCAGAGATGGGGAATCAGGGCAGGGAATCAGAGGCAGGGAATCAAACACGGGGAATCAGAGCTGGGGAATCAGAGGCGGGGAATTAGAGTTGTGGAATCAGAGGAGGGGAATCAGAGGCGGGGAAACAGAGGCGGGGAATCAGATATGGGGAATCAGAGGTGGGGAATCAGAGGTTGGGAATCAGAGGCATGGAATCAGAGGCGGGGAATCAGAGGCCGGGAATCAGATATGGGGAAACAGAGGCGGGGAATCAGAGGCTGGGTATCAGAGGCGGGGAATCAGAGGCCGGGAATCAGATATGGGGAAACAGAGGCGGGGAATCAGAGGTGGGGAAACAGAGGCGGGGAATCAGATATGGGGAATCAGAGGTGGGGAATCAGAGGTTGGGAATCAGAGGCAGGGAATCAGAGGCTTGGAATCAGATGCAGGGAATCAGATGCGGGGAATCAGAGGCGGGGAATCAGAGCTGGGGAATCAGAGGTGGGGAATCAGATTTGGGGAATCAGAGGCGGGGACTTAGATATTGGGAAACAGAGGCGGGGAATCAGAGGCGGGGAAACAGAGGCGGGGAATCAGATATGGGGATTCAGAGGTGGCGAATCAAAGGCGGTGAATCAGAGATGGGGAATCAGAGGCCGGGAATCAGAGGCAGGGAATCAAACACGTGGAATCAGAGGCGGGGAATCAGAGCTGGGGAATCAGAGGCGGGGAATCAGAGTTGGAGAATCAGAGGCGGGGAATCAGACGCAGGGAATCAATATGGGAAATCAGAGGTGGGGAATCAGAGGTTGGGAATCAGAAGAAGGGAATCAGAGGCGAGGAATAAGAGCTGGGGAATCAGAGGCGGGGAATCAGAATTGGGGAATCAGAGATGGGGAATCAGAGATGGGGAATCAGAGGCGGGGAATCAGACGCGGGGAATCAGAGGTGGTGAATCAGAGATGTGGAATCAGAGGCGGGGAACCGGAGGCAGGGAATCAGACGCGGGGAATCAGAGGCGGGGAATCATAGCTGGCGAATC
Organism: Narcine bancroftii; assembly: GCF_036971445.1. Taxonomy (NCBI): domain Eukaryota; kingdom Metazoa; phylum Chordata; class Chondrichthyes; order Torpediniformes; family Narcinidae; genus Narcine; species Narcine bancroftii. The sequence goes on along the minus strand of NC_091470.1, from coordinate 135,994,471 downwards.
AGAGGCGGGGAATCAGAGGTGGGGAATCAGAGGCGGGGAATCAGATATTGGGAATCAGAGGTGGGGAATCAGAGGCGGTGAATCAGACATGGGTAATCAGAGGCGGGGAATCAGAGGCAGAAATTCAGACACGGGGAATCAGAGGCGGGGAATCAGAGCTGGGAAATTAGAGGCAGGGAATCAGAGTTGGGGATTCAGAGGCGGGGAATCAGATATGGGGAAACAGAGGCGGGGAATCAGAGGTGGGCAAATAGAGGCGGGGAATCAGATATGGGGAAACAGAGGCGGGGAATCAGAGGCGTGGAAACAGAGGCGGGGAATCAGATAAAGGGAATCAGAGGTGGGGAATCAGAGGTTGGGAATCAGAGGCAGGGAATCAGAGGCTGGGAATCAGATGCAGGGAATCAGATGCGGGGAATCAGAGCTGGGGAATCAGAGGTGGGGAATCAAAGTTGGGGAATCAGAGGCGGGGACTTAGATATGGGGAAGCAGAGGCAGTGAATCAGAGGTGGGGAATCAGAGGCAGGGAATCAGATGTGCGGAATCAGAGATGGGGAATCAGAGGCAGGGAATCAGAATCAGAAGCAGGGAATAAGATGCGGGGAATCAGAGGCGGGGAATCAGAGCTGGGGAAGCAGAGGCAGTGAATCAGAGGCTGGGATTCAGAGGCAGGGAATCGGATGTGCGGAATCAGAGATGGGGAATCAGAGGTGGGGAATCAGAGGCGGTGAATCAGACATGGGTAATCAGAGGCGGGGAATCAGAGGCAGGAAATCAGACACGGGGAATCAGAGGCGGGGAATCAGAGCTGGGAAATTAGAGGCAGGGAATCAGAGTTGGGGATTCAGAGGCGGGGAATCAGATATGGGGAAACAGAGGCGGGGAATCAGAGGCGGGGACTTAGATATGGGGAAACAGGGGCGGGGAATCAGAGGCGGGGAAACAGAGGCGGGGAATCAGATATGGGGAATCAGAGGTGTGGAATCAGATGTTGGGAATCAGAGGCAGGGAAACAGAGGCGGGGAAACAGAGGCGGGGAATCAGATATGGGGAATCAGAGGTGGCGAATCAAAGGCGGTGAAACAGAGATGGGGAATCAGGGCAGGGAATCAGAGGCAGGGAATCAAACACGGGGAATCAGAGCTGGGGAATCAGAGGCGGGGAATTAGAGTTGGGGAATCAGAGGAGGGGAATCAGAGGCGGGGAAACGGAGGCGGGGAATCAGATATGGGGAATCAGAGGTGGGGAATCAGAGGTTGGGAATCAGAGGCAGGGAATCAGAGGCGGGGAATCAGAGGCAGGGAATCAGAGGCAGGGAATCAGATGTGCGGAATCGGAGATGGGGAATCAGAGGCAGGGAATCAGAGGCGGGGAATCAGAGGTGGGGAATCAGAGGCCGGGAATCAGATATGGGGAAACAGAGGCGGGGAATCAGAGGCGGGGAAACAGAGGCGGGGAATCAGATATGGGGAATCAGAGGTGGGGAATCAGAGGTTGGGAATCAGAGGCAGGGAATCAGAGGCTTGGAATCAGATGCAGGGAATCAGATGCGGGGAATCAGAGGCGGGGAATCAGAGCTGGGGAATCAGAGGTGGGGAATCAGAGTTGGGGAATCAGAGGCGGGGACTTAGATATTGAGAAACAGAGGCGGGGAATCAGAGGCGGGGAAACAGAGGCGGGGAATCAGAGGTGGGGAATCAGAGGCGGGGAATCAGATATTGGGAATCAGAGGTGGGGAATCAGAGGCGGTGAATCAGACATGGGTAATCAGAGGCGGGGAATCAGAGGCAGAAATTCAGACACGGGGAATCAGAGGCGGGGAATCAGAGCTGGGAAATTAGAGGCAGGGAATCAGAGTTGGGGATTCAGAGGCGGGGAATCAGATATGGGGAAACAGAGGCGGGGAATCAGAGGTGGGCAAATAGAGGCGGGGAATCAGATATGGGGAAACAGAGGCGGGGAATCAGAGGCGTGGAAACAGAGGCGGGGAATCAGATAAAGGGAATCAGAGGTGGGGAATCAGAGGTTGGGAATCAGAGGCAGGGAATCAGAGGCTGGGAATCAGATGCAGGGAATCAGATGCGGGGAATCAGAGCTGGGGAATCAGAGGTGGGGAATCAAAGTTGGGGAATCAGAGGCGGGGACTTAGATATGGGGAAGCAGAGGCAGTGAATCAGAGGTGGGGAATCAGAGGCAGGGAATCAGATGTGCGGAATCAGAGATGGGGAATCAGAGGCAGGGAATCAGAATCAGAAGCAGGGAATAAGATGCGGGGAATCAGAGGCGGGGAATCAGAGCTGGGGAAGCAGAGGCAGTGAATCAGAGGCTGGGATTCAGAGGCAGGGAATCGGATGTGCGGAATCAGAGATGGGGAATCAGAGGTGGGGAATCAGAGGCGGTGAATCAGACATGGGTAATCAGAGGCGGGGAATCAGAGGCAGGAAATCAGACACGGGGAATCAGAGGCGGGGAATCAGAGCTGGGAAATTAGAGGCAGGGAATCAGAGTTGGGGATTCAGAGGCGGGGAATCAGATATGGGGAAACAGAGGCGGGGAATCAGAGGCGGGGACTTAGATATGGGGAAACAGGGGCGGGGAATCAGAGGCGGGGAAACAGAGGCGGGGAATCAGATATGGGGAATCAGAGGTGTGGAATCAGATGTTGGGAATCAGAGGCAGGGAAACAGAGGCGGGGAAACAGAGGCGGGGAATCAGATATGGGGAATCAGAGGTGGCGAATCAAAGGCGGTGAAACAGAGATGGGGAATCAGGGCAGGGAATCAGAGGCAGGGAATCAAACACGGGGAATCAGAGCTGGGGAATCAGAGGCGGGGAATTAGAGTTGGGGAATCAGAGGAGGGGAATCAGAGGCGGGGAAACGGAGGCGGGGAATCAGATATGGGGAATCAGAGGTGGGGAATCAGAGGTTGGGAATCAGAGGCAGGGAATCAGAGGCGGGGAATCAGAGGCAGGGAATCAGAGGCAGGGAATCAGATGTGCGGAATCGGAGATGGGGAATCAGAGGCAGGGAATCAGAGGCGGGGAATCAGAGGTGGGGAATCAGAGGCCGGGAATCAGATATGGGGAAACAGAGGCGGGGAATCAGAGGCGGGGAAACAGAGGCGGGGAATCAGATATGGGGAATCAGAGGTGGGGAATCAGAGGTTGGGAATCAGAGGCAGGGAATCAGAGGCTTGGAATCAGATGCAGGGAATCAGATGCGGGGAATCAGAGGCGGGGAATCAGAGCTGGGGAATCAGAGGTGGGGAATCAGAGTTGGGGAATCAGAGGCGGGGACTTAGATATTGAGAAACAGAGGCGGGGAATCAGAGGCGGGGAAACAGAGGCGGGGAATCAGATATGGGGAATCAGAGGTGGGGAATCAGAGGCAGGGAATCAGATGTACGGAATCAGAGATGGGGAATCAGAGGCAGGGAATCAGAATCAGAAGCAGGGAATCAGAGGCCGGGAATCAGAGGCCGGAATCAGATGCCGGGAATAAGAGGCCGGGAATCAGAGGTGGGGAATCAGAGTCCGGGAATCAGAGATGGGGATTCAGAGGCGGGGAATGAGATATGGGGAATCAGAGGCGGGGAATCAGAGGCGGGGAAACAGAGGCGGGGAATCAGATATGGGGAATCAGAGGTGGGGAATCTGGGGCGGGGTATCAGTGGCAGGGAATCAGAGGCGGGAATTCAGAGGCCGGGAATCAGAGGCGGTGAATCAGAGGCGGGGAATCAGAGGCAGGGAATCGGATGTGCGGATTCAGAGATGGGGAATCAGAGGTGGGGAATCAGAGGCGGTGAATCAGACATGGGTAATCAGAGGCGGGGAATCAGAGGACGGAAATCAGACACTGGGAATCAGAGGCGGGGAATCAGAGCTGGGGAATTAGATGCAGGGAATCAGAGTTGGGGATTCAGAGGCGGGGAATCAGATATGGGGAAACAGAGGTGGGGAATCAGAGGTGGGAAAATAGACGCGGGGAATCTGATATGGGGAAACTGAGGCGGGGAATCAGAGGCGTGGAAACAGAGGCGGGGAATCAGATATGGGGAATCAGAGGTGGGGAATCAGAGGTTGGGAATCAGAGGCAGGGAATCAGAGGCTGGGAATCAGATGCAGGGAATCAGATGCGGGTATCAGAGGCGGGGAATCAGAGCTGGGGAATCAGAGGTGGGGAATCAGAGTTGGGGAATCAGAGGCGGGGACTTAGATATGAGGAAACAGAGGCGGGGAATCAGAGGCGGGGAAACAGAGGCAGGGAATCAGATATGGGGAATCAGAGGTGGGGAATCAGAGGCAGGGAATCAGATGTGCGGAATCAGAGATGGGGAATCAGAGGCAGGGAATCAGAATCAGAAGCAGGGAATAAGACGCGGGGAATCAGAGGCGGGGAATCAGAGCTGGGGAAGCAGAGGCAGTGAATCAGAGGCGGGGAATCAGAGGCAGGGAATCGGATGTGCGGAATCAGAGATGGGGAATCAGAGGTGGGGAATCAGAGGCGGTGAATCAGACATGGGTAATCAGGGGCGGGGAATCAGAGGCAGGAAATCAGACACGGGGAATCAGACGCGGGAAATCAGAGCTGGGAAATTAGAGGCAGGGAATCAGAGTTGGGGATTCAGAGGCGGGGAATCAGATATAGGGAAACAGAGGCGGGGAATCAGAGGCGGGAAAATAGAGGCGGGGAATCAGATATGGGGAAACAGAGGCGGGGAATCAGAGGCGGGGAAACAGAGGCGGGGAATCAGATATGGGGAATCAGAGGTGGGGAATCAGAGGTTGGGAATCAGAGGCAGGGAATCAGAGGCTGGGAATCAGATGCAGGGAATCAGATGCGGGGAATCAGAGGCGGGGAATCAGAGCTGGAGTATCAGAGGTGGGGAATCAAAGTTGGGGAATCAGAGGCGGGGACTTAGATATGGGGAATCAGATATGGGGAAACAGGGGCGGGGAATCAGAGGCGGGGAAACAGAGGCGGGGAATCAGATATGGGCAATCAGAGGTGTGGAATCAGAGGTTGGGAATCAGAGGCAGGGAATCAGAGGCGGGGAAACAGAGGCGGGGAATCAGATATGGGGAATCAGAGGTGGCGAATCAAAGGCGGTGAAGCAGAGATGGGGAATCAGGGCAGGGAATCAGAGGCAGGGAATCAAACACGGGGAATCAGAGCTGGGGAATCAGAGGCGGGGAATTAGAGTTGTGGAATCAGAGGAGGGGAATCAGAGGCGGGGAAACAGAGGCGGGGAATCAGATATGGGGAATCAGAGGTGGGGAATCAGAGGTTGGGAATCAGAGGCATGGAATCAGAGGCGGGGAATCAGAGGCCGGGAATCAGATATGGGGAAACAGAGGCGGGGAATCAGAGGCTGGGTATCAGAGGCGGGGAATCAGAGGCCGGGAATCAGATATGGGGAAACAGAGGCGGGGAATCAGAGGTGGGGAAACAGAGGCGGGGAATCAGATATGGGGAATCAGAGGTGGGGAATCAGAGGTTGGGAATCAGAGGCAGGGAATCAGAGGCTTGGAATCAGATGCAGGGAATCAGATGCGGGGAATCAGAGGCGGGGAATCAGAGCTGGGGAATCAGAGGTGGGGAATCAGATTTGGGGAATCAGAGGCGGGGACTTAGATATTGGGAAACAGAGGCGGGGAATCAGAGGCGGGGAAACAGAGGCGGGGAATCAGATATGGGGATTCAGAGGTGGCGAATCAAAGGCGGTGAATCAGAGATGGGGAATCAGAGGCCGGGAATCAGAGGCAGGGAATCAAACACGTGGAATCAGAGGCGGGGAATCAGAGCTGGGGAATCAGAGGCGGGGAATCAGAGTTGGAGAATCAGAGGCGGGGAATCAGACGCAGGGAATCAATATGGGAAATCAGAGGTGGGGAATCAGAGGTTGGGAATCAGAAGAAGGGAATCAGAGGCGAGGAATCAGAGCTGGGGAATCAGAGGCGGGGAATCAGAATTGGGGAATCAGAGATGGGGAATCAGAGATGGGGAATCAGAGGCGGGGAATCAGACGCGGGGAATCAGAGGTGGTGAATCAGAGATGTGGAATCAGAGGCGGGGAACCGGAGGCAGGGAATCAGACGCGGGGAATCAGAGGCGGGGAATCATAGCTGGCGAATCAGAGGCGGGGAATCAGAGGTGGGGAATCAGAGGCGGGGAATCAGATATTGGGAATCAGAGGTGGGGAATCAGAGGCGGTGAATCAGACATGGGTAATCAGAGGCGGGGAATCAGAGGCAGAAATTCAGACACGGGGAATCAGAGGCGGGGAATCAGAGCTGGGAAATTAGAGGCAGGGAATCAGAGTTGGGGATTCAGAGGCGGGGAATCAGATATGGGGAAACAGAGGCGGGGAATCAGAGGTGGGCAAATAGAGGCGGGGAATCAGATATGGGGAAACAGAGGCGGGGAATCAGAGGCGTGGAAACAGAGGCGGGGAATCAGATAAAGGGAATCAGAGGTGGGGAATCAGAGGTTGGGAATCAGAGGCAGGGAATCAGAGGCTGGGAATCAGATGCAGGGAATCAGATGCGGGGAATCAGAGCTGGGGAATCAGAGGTGGGGAATCAAAGTTGGGGAATCAGAGGCGGGGACTTAGATATGGGGAAGCAGAGGCAGTGAATCAGAGGCAGGGAATCAGAGGCTGGGAATCAGATGCAGGGAATCAGATGCGGGGATCAGAGGCGGGGAATCAGAGCTGGGGAATCAGAGGTGGGGAATCAGAGTTGGGGAATCAGATGCGGGGACTTAGATATGGGGAAACAGAGGCGGGGAATCAGAGGCGGGAAACAGAGGCGGGGAATCAGATATTGTGAATCAGAGGTGGGGAATCAGAGGCAGGGAATCAGATGTGCGGAATCAGAGATGGGGAATCAGAGGCAGGGAATCAGAATCAGAAGCAGGGAATAAGATGCGGGGAATCAGAGGCGGGGAATCAGAGCTGGGGAAGCAGAGGCAGTGAATCAGAGGCTGGGATTCAGAGGCAGGGAATCGGATGTGCGGAATCAGAGATGGGGAATCAGAGGTGGGGAATCAGAGGCGGTGAATCAGACATGGGTAATCAGAGGCGGGGAATCAGAGGCAGGAAATCAGACACGGGGAATCAGAGGCGGGGAATCAGAGCTGGGAAATTAGAGGCAGGGAATCAGAGTTGGGGATTCAGAGGCGGGGAATCAGATATGGGGAAACAGAGGCGGGGAATCAGAGGCGGGGAATTAGATATGGGGAAACAGGGGCGGGGAATCAGAGGCGGGGAAACAGAGGCGGGGAATCAGATATGGGGAATCAGAGGTGTGGAATCAGATGTTGGGAATCAGAGGCAGGGAAACAGAGGCGGGGAAACAGAGGCGGGGAATCAGATATGGGGAATCAGAGGTGGCGAATCAAAGGCGGTGAAACAGAGATGGGGAATCAGGGCAGGGAATCAGAGGCAGGGAATCAAACACGGGGAATCAGAGCTGGGGAATCAGAGGCGGGGAATTAGAGTTGGGGAATCAGAGGAGGGGAATCAGAGGCGGGGAAACGGAGGCGGGGAATCAGATATGGGGAATCAGAGGTGGGGAATCAGAGGTTGGGAATCAGAGGCAGGGAATCAGAGGCGGGGAATCAGAGGCAGGGAATCAGAGGCAGGGAATCAGATGTGCGGAATCGGAGATGGGGAATCAGAGGCAGGGAATCAGAGGCGGGGAATCAGAGGTGGGGAATCAGAGGCCGGGAATCAGATATGGGGAAACAGAGGCGGGGAATCAGAGGCGGGGAAACAGAGGCGGGGAATCAGATATGGGGAATCAGAGGTGGGGAATCAGAGGTTGGGAATCAGAGGCAGGGAATCAGAGGCTTGGAATCAGATGCAGGGAATCAGATGCGGGGAATCAGAGGCGGGGAATCAGAGCTGGGGAATCAGAGGTGGGGAATCAGAGTTGGGGAATCAGAGGCGGGGACTTAGATATTGAGAAACAGAGGCGGGGAATCAGAGGCGGGGAAACAGAGGCGGGGAATCAGATATGGGGAATCAGAGGTGGGGAATCAGAGGCAGGGAATCAGATGTACGGAATCAGAGATGGGGAATCAGAGGCAGGGAATCAGAATCAGAAGCAGGGAATCAGAGGCCGGGAATCAGAGGCCGGAATCAGATGCCGGGAATAAGAGGCCGGGAATCAGAGGTGGGGAATCAGAGTCCGGGAATCAGAGATGGGGATTCAGAGGCGGGGAATGAGATATGGGGAATCAGAGGCGGGGAATCAGAGGCGGGGAAACAGAGGCGGGGAATCAGATATGGGGAATCAAAGGTGGGGAATCTGGGGCGGGGTATCAGTGGCAGGGAATCAGAGGCGGGAATTCAGAGGCCGGGAATCAGAGGCGGTGAATCAGAGGCGGGGAATCAGAGGCAGGGAATCGGATGTGCGGATTCAGAGATGGGGAATCAGAGGTGGGGAATCAGAGGCGGTGAATCAGACATGGGTAATCAGAGGCGGGGAATCAGAGGACGGAAATCAGACACTGGGAATCAGAGGCGGGGAATCAGAGCTGGGGAATTAGATGCAGGGAATCAGAGTTGGGGATTCAGAGGCGGGGAATCAGATATGGGGAAACAGAGGTGGGGAATCAGAGGTGGGAAAATAGACGCGGGGAATCTGATATGGGGAAACTGAGGCGGGGAATCAGAGGCGTGGAAACAGAGGCGGGGAATCAGATATGGGGAATCAGAGGTGGGGAATCAGAGGTTGGGAATCAGAGGCAGGGAATCAGAGGCTGGGAATCAGATGCAGGGAATCAGATGCGGGTATCAGAGGCGGGGAATCAGAGCTGGGGAATCAGAGGTGGGGAATCAGAGTTGGGGAATCAGAGGCGGGGACTTAGATATGAGGAAACAGAGGCGGGGAATCAGAGGCGGGGAAACAGAGGCAGGGAATCAGATATGGGGAATCAGAGGTGGGGAATCAGAGGCAGGGAATCAGATGAGCGGAATCAGAGATGGGGAATCAGAGGCAGGGAATCAGAATCAGAAGCAGGGAATAAGACGCGGGGAATCAGAGGCGGGGAATCAGAGCTGGGGAAGCAGAGGCAGTGAATCAGAGGCGGGGAATCAGAGGCAGGGAATCGGATGTGCGGAATCAGAGATGGGGAATCAGAGGTGGGGAATCAGAGGCGGTGAATCAGACATGGGTAATCAGGGGCGGGGAATCAGAGGCAGGAAATCAGACACGGGGAATCAGACGCGGGAAATCAGAGCTGGGAAATTAGAGGCAGGGAATCAGAGTTGGGGATTCAGAGGCGGGGAATCAGATATAGGGAAACAGAGGCGGGGAATCAGAGGCGGGAAAATAGAGGCGGGGAATCAGATATGGGGAAACAGAGGCGGGGAATCAGAGGCGGGGAAACAGAGGCGGGGAATCAGATATGGGGAATCAGAGGTGGGGAATCAGAGGTTGGGAATCAGAGGCAGGGAATCAGAGGCTGGGAATCAGATGCAGGGAATCAGATGCGGGGAATCAGAGGCGGGGAATCAGAGCTGGAGTATCAGAGGTGGGGAATCAAAGTTGGGGAATCAGAGGCGGGGACTTAGATATGGGGAATCAGATATGGGGAAACAGGGGCGGGGAATCAGAGGCGGGGAAACAGAGGCGGGGAATCAGATATGGGCAATCAGAGGTGTGGAATCAGAGGTTGGGAATCAGAGGCAGGGAATCAGAGGCGGGGAAACAGAGGCGGGGAATCAGATATGGGGAATCAGAGGTGGCGAATCAAAGGCGGTGAAGCAGAGATGGGGAATCAGGGCAGGGAATCAGAGGCAGGGAATCAAACACGGGGAATCAGAGCTGGGGAATCAGAGGCGGGGAATTAGAGTTGTGGAATCAGAGGAGGGGAATCAGAGGCGGGGAAACAGAGGCGGGGAATCAGATATGGGGAATCAGAGGTGGGGAATCAGAGGTTGGGAATCAGAGGCATGGAATCAGAGGCGGGGAATCAGAGGCCGGGAATCAGATATGGGGAAACAGAGGCGGGGAATCAGAGGCTGGGTATCAGAGGCGGGGAATCAGAGGCCGGGAATCAGATATGGGGAAACAGAGGCGGGGAATCAGAGGTGGGGAAACAGAGGCGGGGAATCAGATATGGGGAATCAGAGGTGGGGAATCAGAGGTTGGGAATCAGAGGCAGGGAATCAGAGGCTTGGAATCAGATGCAGGGAATCAGATGCGGGGAATCAGAGGCGGGGAATCAGAGCTGGGGAATCAGAGGTGGGGAATCAGATTTGGGGAATCAGAGGCGGGGACTTAGATATTGGGAAACAGAGGCGGGGAATCAGAGGCGGGGAAACAGAGGCGGGGAATCAGATATGGGGATTCAGAGGTGGCGAATCAAAGGCGGTGAATCAGAGATGGGGAATCAGAGGCCGGGAATCAGAGGCAGGGAATCAAACACGTGGAATCAGAGGCGGGGAATCAGAGCTGGGGAATCAGAGGCGGGGAATCAGAGTTGGAGAATCAGAGGCGGGGAATCAGACGCAGGGAATCAATATGGGAAATCAGAGGTGGGGAATCAGAGGTTGGGAATCAGAAGAAGGGAATCAGAGGCGAGGAATCAGAGCTGGGGAATCAGAGGCGGGGAATCAGAATTGGGGAATCAGAGATGGGGAATCAGAGATGGGGAATCAGAGGCGGGGAATCAGACGCGGGGAATCAGAGGTGGTGAATCAGAGATGTGGAATCAGAGGCGGGGAACCGGAGGCAGGGAATCAGACGCGGGGAATCAGAGGCGGGGAATCATAGCTGGCGAATCAGAGGCGGGGAATCAGAGGTGGGGAATCAGAGGCGGGGAATCAGATATTGGGAATCAGAGGTGGGGAATCAGAGGCGGTGAATCAGACATGGGTAATCAGAGGCGGGGAATCAGAGGCAGAAATTCAGACACGGGGAATCAGAGGCGGGGAATCAGAGCTGGGAAATTAGAGGCAGGGAATCAGAGTTGGGGATTCAGAGGCGGGGAATCAGATATGGGGAAACAGAGGCGGGGAATCAGAGGTGGGCAAATAGAGGCGGGGAATCAGATATGGGGAAACAGAGGCGGGGAATCAGAGGCGTGGAAACAGAGGCGGGGAATCAGATAAAGGGAATCAGAGGTGGGGAATCAGAGGTTGGGAATCAGAGGCAGGGAATCAGAGGCTGGGAATCAGATGCAGGGAATCAGATGCGGGGAATCAGAGCTGGGGAATCAGAGGTGGGGAATCAAAGTTGGGGAATCAGAGGCGGGGACTTAGATATGGGGAATCAGAGGCTGGGAATCAGATATGGGGAAACAGGGGCGGGGAATCAGAGGCGGGGAAACAGAGGCGGGGAATCAGATATGGGGAATCAGAGGTGTGGAATCAGAGGTTGGGAATCAGAGCTGGGGATTCAGAGGCGGGGAATTAGAGTTGGGGAATCAGAGGAGGGGAATCAGAGGCGGGGAAACAGAGGCGGGGAATCAGATATGGGGAATCAGAGGTGGCGAATCAAAGGCGGTGAATCAGAGATGGGGAATCAGAGGCCGGGAATCAGAGGCAGGGAATCAAACACGTGGAATCAGAGGCCGGGAATCAGATATGGGGAAACAGAGGCGGGGAATCAGAGGCTGGGTATCAGAGGCGGGGAATCAGAGGCTTGGAATCAGATGCAGGGAATCAGATGCGGGGAATCAGAGGCGGGGAATCAGAGCTGGGGAATCAGAGGTGGGGAATCAGATTTGGGGAATCAGAGGCGGGGACTTAGATATTGGGAAACAGAGGCGGGGAATCAGAGGCGGGGAAACAGAGGCGGGGAATCAGATATGGGGATTCAGAGGTGGCGAATCAAAGGCGGTGAATCAGAGATGGGGAATCAGAGGCCGGGAATCAGAGGCAGGGAATCAAACACGTGGAATCAGAGGCCGGGAATCAGATATGGGGAAACAGAGGCGGGGAATCAGAGGCTGGGTATCAGAGGCGGGGAATCAGAGGCCGGGAATCAGATATGGGGAAACAGAGGCGGGGAATCAGAGGTGGGGAAACAGAGGCGGGGAATCAGATATGGGGAATCAGAGGTGGGGAATCAGAGGTTGGGAATCAGAGGCAGGGAATCAGAGGCTTGGAATCAGATGCAGGGAATCAGATGCGGGGAATCAGAGGAGGGGAATCAGAGCTGGGGAATCAGAGGTGGGGAATCAGATTTGGGGAATCAGAGGCGGGGACTTAGATATTGGGAAACAGAGGCGGGGAATCAGAGGCGGGGAAACAGAGGCGGGGAATCAGATATGGGGATTCAGAGGTGGCGAATCAAAGGCGGTGAATCAGAGATGGGGAATCAGAGGCCGGGAATCAGAGGCAGGGAATCAAACACGTGGAATCAGAGGCGGGGAATCAGAGCTGGGGAATCAGAGGCGGGGAATCAGAGTTGGAGAATCAGAGGCGGGGAATCAGAGGCGGGGAAACAGAGGCGGGGAATCAGATATGGGGATTCAGAGGTGGCGAATCAAAGGCGGTGAATCAGAGATGGGGAATCAGAGGCCGGGAATCAGAGGCAGGGAATCAAACACGTGGAATCAGAGGCCGGGAATCAGATATGGGGAAACAGAGGCGGGGAATCAGAGGCTGGGTATCAGAGGCGGGGAATCAGAGGCCGGGAATCAGATATGGGGAAACAGAGGCGGGGAATCAGAGGTGGGGAAACAGAGGCGGGGAATCAGATATGGGGAATCAGAGGTGGGGAATCAGAGGTTGGGAATCAGAGGCAGGGAATCAGAGGCTGGGTATCAGAGGCGGGGAATCAGAGGCCGGGAATCAGATATGGGGAAACAGAGGCGGGGAATCAGAGGTGGGGAAACAGAGGCGGGGAATCAGATATGGGGAATCAGAGGTGGGGAATCAGAGGTGGGGAATCAGATTTGGGGAATCAGAGGCGGGGACTTAGATATTGGGAAACAGAGGCGGGGAATCAGAGGCGGGGAAACAGAGGCGGGGAATCAGATATGGGGATTCAGAGGTGGCGAATCAAAGGCGGTGAATCAGAGATGGGGAATCAGAGGCCGGGAATCAGAGGCAGGGAATCAAACACGTGGAATCAGAGGCGGGGAATCAGAGCTGGGGAATCAGAGGCGGGGAATCAGAGTTGGAGAATCAGAGGCGGGGAATCAGAGGCGGGAAACAGAGGCGGGGAATCAGATATGGGGATTCAGAGGTGGCGAATCAAAGGCGGTGAATCAGAGATGGGGAATCAGAGGCCGGGAATCAGAGGCAGGGAATCAAACACGTGGAATCAGAGGCCGGGAATCAGATATGGGGAAACAGAGGCGGGGAATCAGAGGCTGGGTATCAGAGGCGGGGAATCAGAGGCCGGGAATCAGATATGGGGAAACAGAGGCGGGTAATCAGAGGTGGGGAAACAGAGGCGGGGAATCAGATATGGGGAATCAGAGGTGGGGAATCAGAGGTTGGGAATCAGAGGCAGGGAATCAGAGGCTTGGAATCAGATGCAGGGAATCAGATGCGGGGAATCAGAGGCGGGGAATCAGAGCTGGGGAATCAGAGGTGGGGAATCAGATTTGGGGAATCAGAGGCGGGGACTTAGATATTGGGAAACAGAGGCGGGGAATCAGAGGCGGGGAAACAGAGGCGGGGAATCAGATATGGGGATTCAGAGGTGGCGAATCAAAGGCGGTGAATCAGAGATGGGGAATCAGATGCCGGGAATCAGAGGCAGGGAATCAAACACGTGGCATCAGAGGCGGGGAATCAGAGCTGGGGAATCAGAGGCGGGGAATCAGAGTTGGAGAATCAGAGGCGGGGAATCAGACGCAGGGAATCAATATGGGAAATCAGAGGTGGGGAATCAGAGGTTGGGAATCAGAAGAAGGGAATCAGAGGCGAGGAATCAGAGCTGGGGAATCAGAGGCGGGGAATCAGAATTGGGGAATCAGAGATGGGGAATCAGAGATGGGGAATCAGAGGCGGGGAATCAGACGCGGGGAATCAGAGGTGGTGAATCAGAGATGTGGAATCAGAGGCGGGGAATCGGAGGCAGGGAATCAGACGCGGGGAATCAGAGGCGGGGAATCATAGCTAGCGAATCAGAGGTGGGGAATCAGAGGTGGGGAATCAGAGGCGGGGAATCAGATATTGGGAATCAGAGGTGGGGAATCAGAGGCGGTGAATCAGACATGGGTAATCAGAGGCGGGGAATCAGAGGCAGAAATTCAGACACGGGGAATCAGAGGCGGGGAATCAGAGCTGGGAAATTAGAGGCAGGGAATCAGAGTTGGGGATTCAGAGGCGGGGAATCAGATATGGGGAAACAGAGGCGGGGAATCAGAGGCGGGCAAATAGAGGCGGGGAATCAGATATGGGGAAACAGAGGCGGGGAATCAGAGGCAGGGAAACAGAGGCGGGGAATCAGATATGGGGAATCAGAGGTGGGGAATCAGAGGTTGGGAATCAGAGGCAGGGAATCAGAGGCTGGGAATCAGATGCAGGGAATCAGATGCGGGGAATCAGAGCTGGGGAATCAGAGGTGGGGAATCAAAGTTGGGGATTCAGAGGCGGGGACTTAGATATGGGGAATCAGAGGCTGGGAATCAGATATGGGGAAACAGGGGCGGGGAATCAGAGGCGGGGAAACAGAGGCGGGGAATCAGAGGTTGGGAATCAGAGGCAGGAAATCAGAGGCTGGGTATCAGAGGTGGGGAAACAGAGGCGGGGAATCAGATATTGGGAAACAGAGGCGGGGAATCAGATTTGGGGATTCAGAGGTGGCGAATCAAAGGCGGTGAATCAGAGATGGAGAATCAGAGGCCGGGAATCAGAGGCCGGGAATCAGATATGGGGAAACAGAGGCGGGGAATCAGAGGCTGGGTATCAGAGGCGGGGAATCAGAGGCTTGGAATCAGATGCAGGGAATCAGATGCGGGGAATCAGAGGCGGGGAATCAGAGCTGGGGAATCAGAGGTGGGGAATCAGATTTGGGGAATCAGAGGCGGGGACTTAGATATTGGGAAACAGAGGCGGGGAATCAGAGGCGGGGAAACAGAGGCGGGGAATCAGATATGGGGATTCAGAGGTGGCGAATCAAAGGCGGTGAATCAGAGATGGGGAATCAGAGGCCGGGAATCAGAGGCAGGGAATCAAACACGTGGAATCAGAGGCCGGGAATCAGATATGGGGAAACAGAGGCGGGGAATCAGAGGCTGGGTATCAGAGGCGGGGAATCAGAGGCCGGGAATCAGATATGGGGAAACAGAGGCGGGGAATCAGAGGTGGGGAAACAGAGGCGGGGAATCAGATATGGGGAATCAGAGGTGGGGAATCAGAGGTTGGGAATCAGAGGCAGGGAATCAGAGGCTTGGAATCAGATGCAGGGAATCAGATGCGGGGAATCAGAGGCGGGGAAATCAGAGCTGGGGAATCAGAGGTGGGGAATCAGATTTGGGGAATCAGAGGCGGGGACTTAGATATTGGGAAACAGAGGCGGGGAATCAGAGGCGGGGAAACAGAGGCGGGGAATCAGATATGGGGATTCAGAGGTGGCGAATCAAAGGCGGTGAATCAGAGATGGGGAATCAGAGGCCGGGAATCAGAGGCAGGGAATCAAACACGTGGAATCAGAGGCGGGGAATCAGAGCTGGGGAATCAGAGGCGGGGAATCAGAGTTGGAGAATCAGAGGCGGGGAATCAGAGGCGGGGAAACAGAGGCGGGGAATCAGATATGGGGATTCAGAGGTGGCGAATCAAAGGCGGTGAATCAGAGATGGGGAATCAGAGGCCGGGAATCAGAGGCAGGGAATCAAACACGTGGAATCAGAGGCCGGGAATCAGATATGGGGAAACAGAGGCGGGGAATCAGAGGCTGGGTATCAGAGGCGGGGAATCAGAGGCCGGGAATCAGATATGGGGAAACAGAGGCGGGGAATCAGAGGTGGGGAAACAGAGGCGGGGAATCAGATATGGGGAATCAGAGGTGGGGAATCAGAGTTTGGGAATCAGAGGCAGGGAATCAGAGGCTGGGTATCAGAGGCGGGGATTCAGAGGCCGGGAATCAGATATGGGGAAACAGAGGCGGGGAATCAGAGGTGGGGAAACAGAGGCGGGGAATCAGAGATGGGGAATCAGAGATGGGGAATCAGAGGCGGGGAATCAGACGCGGGGAATCAGAGGTGGTGAATCAGAGATGTGGAATCAGAGGCGGGGAATCGGAGGCAGGGAATCAGACGCGGGGAATCAGAGGCGGGGAATCATAGCTGGCGAATCAGAGGCGGGGAATCAGAGGTGGGGAATCAGAGGCGGGGAATCAGATATTGGGAATCAGAGGTGGGGAATCAGAGGCGGTGAATCAGACATGGGTAATCAGAGGCGGGGAATCAGAGGCAGAAATTCAGACACGGGGAATCAGAGGCGGGGAATCAGAGCTGGGAAATTAGAGGAAGGGAATCAGAGTTGGGGATTCAGAGGCGGGGAATCAGATATGGGGAAACAGAGGCGGGGAATCAGAGGCGGGCAAACAGAGGCGGGGAATCAGATATGGGGAAACAGAGGCGGGGAATCAGAGGCAGGGAAACAGAGGCGGGGAATCAGATATGGGGAATCAGAGGTGGGGAATCAGAGGTTGGGAATCAGAGGCAGGGAATCAGAGGCTGGGAATCAGATGCAGGGAATCAGATGCGGGGAATCAGAGCTGGGGAATCAGAGGTGGGGAATCAAAGTTGGGGAATCAGAGGCGGGGACTTAGATATGGGGAATCAGAGGCTGGGAATCAGATATGGGGAAACAGGGGCGGGGAATCAGAGGCGGGGAAACAGAGGCGGGGAATCAGATATGGGGAATCAGAGGTGGGGAATCAGATTTGGGGAATCAGAGGCGGGGATTTAGATATTGGGAAACAGAGGCGGGGAATCAGAGGCGGGGAAACAGAGGCGGGGAATCAGATATGGGGATTCAGAGGTGGCGAATCAAAGGCGGTGAATCAGAGATGGGGAATCAGAGGCCGGGAATCAGAGGCAGGGAATCAAACACGTGGAATCAGAGGCGGGGAATCAGAGCTGGGGAATCAGAGGCCGGGAATCAGATATGGGGAAACAGAGGCGGGGAATCAGAGGCTGGGTATCAGAGGCGGGGAATCAGAGGCTTGGAATCAGATGCAGGGAATCAGATGCGGGGAATCAGAGGCGGGGAATCAGAGCTGGGGAATCAGAGGTGGGGAATCAGATTTGGGGAATCAGAGGCGGGGACTTAGATATTGGGAAACAGAGGCGGGGAATCAGAGGCGGGGAAACAGAGGCGGGGAATCAGATATGGGGATTCAGAGGTGGCGAATCAAAGGCGGTGAATCAGAGATGGGGAATCAGAGGCCGGGAATCAGAGGCAGGGAATCAAACACGTGGAATCAGAGGCGGGGAATCAGAGCTGGGGAATCAGAGGCGGGGAATCAGAGTTGGAGAATCAGAGGCGGGGAATCAGACGCAGGGAATCAATATGGGAAATCAGAGGTGGGGAATCAGAGGTTGGGAATCA
Organism: Narcine bancroftii; assembly: GCF_036971445.1. NCBI lineage: Eukaryota > Metazoa > Chordata > Chondrichthyes > Torpediniformes > Narcinidae > Narcine > Narcine bancroftii. The sequence continues at coordinate 135,976,943 of NC_091470.1, read as the reverse complement.
GAAGAAGGGAATCAGAGGCGAGGAATCAGAGCTGGGGAATCAGAGGCGGGGAATCAGAATTGGGGAATCAGAGATGGGGAATCAGAGATGGGGAATCAGAGGCGGGGAATCAGACGCGGGGAATCAGAGGTGGTGAATCAGAGATGTGGAATCAGAGGCGGGGAATCGGAGGCAGGGAATCAGACGCGGGGAATCAGAGGCGGGGAATCATAGCTGGCGAATCAGAGGCGGGGAATCAGAGGTGGGGAATCAGAGTCGGGGAATCAGATATTGGGAATCAGAGGTGGGGAATCAGAGGCGGTGAATCAGACATGGGTAATCAGAGGCGGGGAATCAGAGGCAGAAATTCAGACACGGGGAATCAGAGGCGGGGAATCAGAGCTGGGAAATTAGAGGCAGGGAATCAGAGTTGGGGATTCAGAGGCGGGGAATCAGATATGGGGAAACAGAGGTGGGGAATCAGAGGCGGGCAAATAGAGGCGGGGAATCAGATATGGGGAAACAGAGGCGGGGAATCAGAGGCAGGGAAACAGAGGCGGGGAATCAGATATGGGGAATCAGAGGTGGGGAATCAGAGGTTGGGAATCAGAGGCAGGGAATCAGAGGCTGGGAATCAGATGCAGGGAATCAGATGCGGGGAATCAGAGCTGGGGAATCAGAGGTGGGGAATCAAAGTTGGGGAATCAGAGGCGGGGACTTAGATATGGGGAATCAGAGGCTGGGAATCAGATATGGGGAAACAGGGGCGGGGAATCAGAGGCGGGGAAACAGAGGCGGGGAATCAGATATGGGGAATCAGAGGTGTGGAATCAGAGGTTGGGAATCAGAGCTGGGGATTCAGAGGCGGGGAATTAGAGTTGGGGAATCAGAGGAGAGGAATCAGAGGCGGGGAAACAGAGGCGGGGAATCAGATATGGGGAATCAGAGGCGGGGAATCAGAGGTTGGGAATCAGAGGCAGGGAATCAGAGGAGGGGAATCAGAGGCGGGGAATCAGAGGCAGGGAATCAGATGTGCGGAATCGGAGATGGGGAATCAGAGGCAGGGAATCAGAGGCGGGGAATCAGAGGTGGGGAATCAGAGGCCGGGAATCAGATATGGGGAAACAGAGGCGGGGAATCAGAGGCGGGGAAACAGAGGCGGAAAATCAGATATGGGGAATCAGAGGTGGGGAATCAGAGTTTGGGAATCAGAGGCAGGGAATCAGAGGCTTGGAATCAGATGCAGGGAATCAGATGCGGGGAATCAGAGGCGGGGAATCAAAGCTGGGGAATCAGAGGTGGGGAATCAGAGTTGGGGAATCAGAGGCGGGGACTTAGATATTGGGAAACAGAGGTGGGGAATCAGAGGCGGGTAAACAGAGGCGGGGAATCAGATATGGGGAATCAGAGGTGGGGAATCAGGAGCGGGGTATCAGTGGCAGGGAATCAGAGGCGGGATATCAGAGGCCGGGAATCAGAGGCGGTGAATCAGAGGCGGGGAATCAGAGGCAGGGAATCGGATGTGCGGAATCAGAGATGGGGAATCAGAGGTGGGGAATCAGAGGCGGTGAATCAGACATGGGTAATCAGAGGCAGGGAATCAGAGGCAGGAAATCAGACACGGGGAATCAGAGGCGGGGAATCAGAGCTGGGGAATTAGATGCAGGGAATCAGAGTTGGGGATTCAGAGGCGGGGAATCAGATATGGGGAAACAGAGGTGGGGAATCAGAGGTGGGCAAATAGAGGCGGGGAATCAGATATGGGGAAACAGAGGCGGGGAATCAGAGGCGTGGAAACAGAGGCGGGGAATCAAATATGGGGAATCAGAGGTGGGGAATCAGTGGTTGGGAATCAGAGGCAGGGAATCAGAGGCTGGGAATCAGATGCAGGGAATCAGATGCGGGGATCAGAGGCGGGGAATCAGAGCTGGGGAATCAGAGTTGGGGAATCAGAGGCGGGGACTTAGATATGGGGAAACAGAGGCGGGGAATCAGAGGCGGGGAAACAGAGGCGGGGAATCAGATATGGGGAATCAGAGGTGGGGAATCAGAGGCAGGGAATCAGATGTGCGGAATCAGAGATGGGCAATCAGAGGCAGGGAATCAGAATCAGAAGCAGGGAATAAGACGCGGGGAATCAGAGGCGGGGAATCAGAGCTGGGGAAGCAGAGGCAGTGAATCTGAGGCGGGGAATCAGAGGCAGGGAATCGGATGTGCGGAATCAGAGATGGGGAATAAGAGGTGGGGAATCAGAGGCGGTGAATCAGACATGGGTAATCAGAGGCGGGGAATCAGAGGCAGGAATTCAGACACGGGGAATCAGAGGTGGGGAATCAGAGCTGGGAAATTAGAGGCGGGGAATCAGAGTTGGGGATTCAGAGGCGGGGAATCAGATATGGGGAAACAGAGGCGGGGAATCAGAGGCGGGCAAATAGAGGCGGGGAATCAGATATGGGGAAACAGAGGCGGGGAATCAGAGGCGGGGAAACAGAGGCGGGGAATCAGATATGGGGAATCAGAGGTGGGGAATCAGAGGTTGGGAATCAGAGGCAGGGAATCAGAGGCTGGGAATCAGATGCAGGGAATCAGATGCGGGGAATCAGAGGCGGGGAATCAGAGCTGGGGAATCAGAGGTGGGGAATCAAAGTTGGGGAATCAGTGGCGGGGACTTAGATATTGGGAAACAGAGGCGGGGAATCAGAGGCGGTGAAGCAGAGGCGGGGAATCAGACATGGGTAATCAGAGGCGGGGAATCAGAGGCAGGAAATCAGACACGGGGAATCAGAGGCGGGGAATCAGAGCTGGGAAATTAGAGGCAGGGAATCAGAGTTGGGGATTCAGAGGCGGGGAATCAGATATGGGGAAACAGAGGCGGGGAATCAGAGGCGGGCAAATAGAGGCGGGGAATCAGATATGGGGAAACAGAGGCGTGGAATCAGAGGCGGGGAAACAGAGGCGGGGAATCAGATATGGGGAATCAGAGGTGGGGATTCAGAGGTTGGGAATCAGAGGCAGGGAATCAGAGGCTGGGAATCAGATGCAGGGAATCAGATGCGGGGAATCAGAGGCGGGGAATCAGAGCTGGGGAATCAGAGGTGGGGAATCAAAGTTGGGGAATCAGAGGCGGGGACTTAGATATGGGGAAACAGAGGTGGGGAATCAGAGGCGGGGAAACAGAGGCGGGGAATCAGATATGGGGAATCAGAGGTGGGGAATCAGAGGCAGGGAATTAGATGTGCGGAATCAGAAATGGGGAATCAGAGGCAGGGAATCAGAATCAGAAGCAGGGAATCAGAGGCCGGGAATCAGAGGCCGGAATCAGATGCCGGGAATAAGAGGCCGGGAATCAGAGTCCGGGAATCAGAGTCCGGGAATCAGAGATGGGGAATCAGAGGCGGGGAGTGAGATATGGGGAATCACAGGCGGGGAATCACAGGCGGGGAAACAGAGGCGAGGAATCAGATATGGGGAATCAGAGGTGGCGAATCAAAGGCGGTGAATCAGAGATGGGGAATCAGAGGCGGGGAATGAGAGGCAGGGAATCAAACACGGGGAATCAGAGGTGGGGAATCAGAGCTGGGTTATCAGAGGCGGGGAATCAGAGTTGGGGAATCAGAGGCGGGGAATCAGAGCTGGGGAATCAGAGGTGGGGAATCAGAGTCGGGGAATCAGAGGCAGGGAATCGGATGTGCGGAAACGGAGATGGGGAATCAGAGGTGGGGAATCAGAGGCGGTGAATCTGAGATGGGGAATCAGAGGCGGGGAATCAGAGGCAGGATATCAGACACGGGGATTCAGAGGCTGGGAATCAGACGGGGGGAATCAAAGGCGGGGAATCAGAGCTGGGGAATCAGAGGCAGGGAATCAGAGTTGGGGATTCAGAGGCGGGGAATTAGATATGGGGAAACAGAGGCGGGGAATCAGAGGCGGGCAAACAGAGGCGGGGAATTAGATATGGGGAATCAGAGGTTGGGAATCAGAGGTGGTGAATCAGAGATGGGGAATCACAGGCGGGGAATCAGAGGCAGGGAATAGAACGCGGGGAATCAGAGGCAGGGAATCAGAGCTGGGGTATCAGAGGCGGGGAATCATAGTTGGGAATCAGAGGCGGGGAATCAGATATGGGAAAACAGAGGCGGGGAATCAGAGGCGGGGAAACAGAGGCGGGGAATCAGATATGGGGAATCGGATGCGGGTAATCAGAGGCGGGGAATCAGAGCTGGGGAATCAGAGGCGGGGAATCAGAGTTGGTGCATCAGAGGTGGGGAATTAGATATGGGGAAACAGAGGCGGGGAATCAGAGGCGGGGAAACAGAGGCGGGGAATCAGATATGGGGAATCAGAGGTGGGGAATCAGAGGCAGGGAATCAGATGTGCGGAATCAGAGATGGGGAATCAGAGGCAGGGAATCAGAATCAGAAGCGGGGAATCAGAGGCCTGGAATCAGATGCTGGGAATAAGAGGCCGGGAATCAGAGGTGGGGAATCTGAGTCCGGGAATCAGAGATTGGGATTAAAAGGCGGGGAATGAGATATGGAGAATCAGAGGCGGGGAATCAGAGGCGGGGAAACAGAGGTGGGGTATCAGATATGGGGAATCAGAGGTGGCGAATCAAAGGCGGTGAATCAGAGATGCAGAATCAGAGGCAGGGAATCAGAGGCAGGGAATCAAACACGGGGAATCAGAGGCGGGGAATCAGAGCTGGGGAATCAAAGGCGGGGAATCAGAGTTGGGGAATCAAAGGCGGGGAATCAGATATGGGGAAACAGGGGCGGGGAATCAGAGGCGGGGAAACAGAGGCGGGGAATCAGATATGGGGAATCAGAGGTGTGGAATCAGAGGTTGGGAATCAGAGGCATGGAATCAGAGGCGGGGAAACAGAGGCAGGGAATCAGATCTGGGGAATCAGTGGCGGGGAAGTAGAGTTGGGGAATCAGAGGCGGGGAATCAGAGGCGGGGAAACAGAGGCGGGGAATCAAACACGGGGAATCAGAGGTGGGGAATCAGAGGTTGGGAATCAGAGGCAGGGAATCAGAGGCGGGGAATCAGAGGCGGGGAATCAGAGGCAGGGAATCAGATGTGCGGAATCGGAGATGGGGAATCAGATGCAAGAAATCAGAGGCGGGGAATCAGAGGCGGGGAATCAGAGGCCGGGAATCAGATATGGTGAAACAGAGGCGGGGAATCAGAGGCGGGGAAACAGAGGCGGGGAATCAGATATGGGGAATCAGAGGTGGGGAATCAGAGTTTGGGAATCAGAGGCAGGGAATCAGAGGCTTGGAATCAGATCCAGGGAATCAGATGCGGGGAATCAGAGGCGGGGAATCAGAGCTGTGGAATCAGAGGTGGGGAATCAGAGTTGGGGAATCAGAGGCGGGGACTTAGATATTGGGAAACAGAGGCGGGGAATCAGAGGCGGGGAAACAGAGGCGGGGAATCAGAAATGGGGAATCAGAGGTTGGGAATCAGAGGCAGGGGATCAGATGTGCGGAATCAGAGATGGGGAATCAAAGGCAGGGAATCAGAATCAGAAGCAGGGAATCAGAGGCCGGGAATCAGAGGCCGGAATCAGATGCCGGGAATAAGAGGCCGTGAATCAGAGGTGGGGAATCAGAGTCCGGGAATCAGAGATGGGGATTCAGAGGCGGGGAATGAGATATGGGGAATCAGAGGCTGGGAATCAGACGGGGGGAATCAAAGGCGGGGAATCAGAGCTGGGGAATCAGAGGCACGGAATCAGAGTTGGGGATTCAGAGGCGGGGAATCAGATATGGGGAAACAGAGGCGGGGAATCAGAGGCCGGCAAACAGAGGCGGGGAATTAGATATGGGGAATCAGAGGTGGGGAATCAGAGGCAGGGAATAGAACGCGGGGAATCAGAGGCAGTGAATCAGAGCTGGGGAATCAGAGGCGGGGAATCATAGTGGGAATCAGAGGCGGGGAATCAGATATGGGGAAACAGAGGCGGGGAATCAGAGGCGGGGAAACAGAGGCGGGGAATCAGATATGGGGAATCGGATGCGGGGAATCAGATGCGGGGAATCAGAGCTGGGGAATCAGAGGCGGGGAATCAGAGTTGGTGCATCAGAGGTGGGGAATTAGATATGGGGAAACAGAGGCGGGGAATCAGAGGCGGGGAAACAGAGGCGGGGAATCAGATATGGGGAATCAGAGGTGGGGAATCAGAGGCAGGGAATCAGATGTGCGGAATCAGAGATGGGGAATCAGAGGCAGGGAATCAGAATCAGAAGCGGGGAATCAGAGGCCTGGAATCAGATGCTGGGAATAAGAGGCCGGGAATCAGAGGTGGGGAATCAGAGTCCGGGAATCAGAGATTGGGATTAAAAGGCGGGGAATGAGATATGGAGAATCAGAGGCGGGGAATCAGAGGCGGGGAAACAGAGGTGGGGAATCAGATATGGGGAATCAGTGGTGGCGAATCAAAGGCGGTGAATCAGAGATGGGGAATCAGAGGCGGGGAATCAGAGGCAGGGAATCAAACACGGGGAATCAGAGGCGGGGAATCAGAGCTGGGGAATCAGAGGCGGGGAATCAGAGTTGGGGAATCAGAGGCGGGGAATCAGATATGGGGAAACAGGGGCGGGGAATCAGAGGCGGGGAAACAGAGGTGGGGAATCAGATATGGGGAATCAGAGGTGTGGAATCAGAGGTTGGGAATCAGAGGCAGGGAATCAGAGGCGGGGAAACAGAGGCAGGGAATCAGATCTGGGGAATCAGTGGCGGGGAAGTAGAGTTGGGGAATCAGAGGCGGGGAAACAGAGGCGGGGAATCAAACACGGGGAATCAGAGGTGGGGAATCAGAGGTTGGGAATCAGAGGCAGGGAATCAGAGGCGGGGAATCAGAGGCGGGGAATCAGAGGCAGGGAATCAGATGTGCGGAATCGGAGATGGGGAATCAGATGCAAGAAATCAGAGGCGGGGAATCAGAGGCGGGGAATCAGAAGCAGGGAATCAGAGGCCTGGAATCAGATGCTGGGAATAAGAGGCCGGGAATCAGAGGTGGGGAATCAGAGTCCGGGAATCAGAGATTGGGATTAAAAGGCGGGGAATGATATATGGAGAATCAGAGGCGGGGAAACAGAGGTGGGGAATCAGATATGGGGAATCAGTGGTGGCGAATCAAAGGCGGTGAATCAGAGATGGGGAATCAGAGGCAGGGAATCAGAGGCAGGGAATCAAACACGGGGAATCAGAGGCGGGGAATCAGAGCTGGGGAATCAGAGGCGGGGAATCAGAGTTGGGGAATCAAAGGCGGGGAATCAGATATGGGGAAACAGGGGCGGGGAATCAGAGGCGTGGAAACAGAGGCGGGGAATCAGATATGGGGAATCAGAGGTGTGGAATCAGAGGTTCGGAATCAGAGGCAGGGAATCAGAGGCGGGGAAACAGAGGCAGGGAATCAGATCTGGGGAATCAGTGGCGGGGAAGTAGAGTTGGGGAATCAGAGGCGGGGAATCAGAGGCGGGGAAACAGAGGCGGGGAATCAAACACGGGGAATCAGAGGTGGGGAATCAGAGGTTGGGAATCAGAGGCAGGGAATCAGAGGCGGGGAATCAGAGGCGGGGAATCAGAGGCAGGGAATCAGATGTGCGGAATCGGAGATGGGGAATCAGATGCAAGAAATCAGAGGCGGGGAATCAGAGGCGGGGAATCAGAGGCCGGGAATCAGATATGGTGAAACAGAGGCGGGGAATCAGAGGCGGGGAAACAGAGGCGGGGAATCAGATATGGGGAATCAGAGGTGGGGAATCAGAGTTTGGGAATCAGAGGCAGGGAATCAGAGGCTTGGAATCAGATGCAGGGAATCAGATGCGGGGAATCAGAGGCGGGGAATCAGAGCTGTGGAATCAGAGGTGGGGAATCAGAGTTGGGGAATCAGAGGCGGGGACTTAGATATTGGGAAACAGAGGCGGGGAATCAGAGGCGGGGAAACAGAGGCGGGGAATCAGAAATGGGGAATCAGAGGTTGGGAATCAGAGGCAGGGGATCAGATGTGCGGAATCAGAGATGGGGAATCAAAGGCAGGGAATCAGAATCAGAAGCAGGGAATCAGAGGCCGGGAATCAGAGGCCGGAATCAGATGCCGGGAATAAGAGGCCGGGAATCAGAGGTGGGGAATCAGAGTCCGGGAATCAGAGATGGGGATTCAGAGGCGGGGAATGAGATATGGGGAATCAGAGTCTGGGAATCAGACGGGGGGAATCAAAGGCGGGGAATCAGAGCTGGGGAATCAGAGGCAGGGAATCAGAGTTGGGGATTCAGAGGCGGGGAATCAGATATGGGGAAACAGAGGCGGGGAATCAGAGGCGGGCAAACAGAGGCGGGGAATTAGATATGGGGAATCAGAGGTGGGGAATCAGAGGTAGTGAATCAGAGATGGGGAATCACAGGCGGGGAATCAGAGGCAGGGAATAGAACGCGGGGAATCAGAGGCAGGGAATCAGAGCTGGGGAATCAGAGGCGGGGAATCATAGTGGGAATCAGAGGCGGGGAATCAGATATGGGGAAACAGAGGCGGGGAATCAGAGGCGGGGAAACAGAGGCGGGGAATCAGATATGGGGAATCGGATGCGGGGAATCAGAGGCGGGGAATCAGAGCTGGGGAATCAGAGGTGGGGAATCAGAGTTGGTGCATCAGAGGTGGGGAATTAGATATGGGGACACAGAGGCGGGGAATCAGAGGCGGGGAAACAGAGGCGGGGAATCAGATATGGGGAATCAGAGGTGGGGAATCAGAGGCAGGGAATCAGATGTGCGGAATCAGAGATGGGGAATCAGAGGCAGGGAATCAGAATCAGAAGCGGGGAATCAGAGGCCTGGAATCAGATGCTGGGAATAAGAGGCCGGGAATCAGAGGTGGGGAATCAGAGTCCGGGAATCAGAGATTGGGATTAAAAGGCGGGGAATGAGATATGGAGAATCAGAGGCGGGGAATCAGAGGCGGGGATACAGAGGTGGGGAATCAGATATGGGGAATCAGTGGTGGCGAATCAAAGGCGGTGAATCAGAGATGGGGAATCAGAGGCGGGGAATCAGAGGCAGGGAATCAAACACGGGGAATCAGAGGCGGGGAATCAGAGCTGGGGAATCAGAGGCGGGGAATCAGATTTGGGGAATCAGAGGCGGGGAATCAGATATGGGGAAACAGGGGCGGGGAATCAGAGGCGGGGAAACAGAGGCGGGGAATCAGATATGGGGAATCAGAGGTGTGGAATCAGAGGTTGGGAATCAGAGGCAGGGAATCAGAGGCGGGGAATCAGAGGCGGGGAATCAGAGCTGGGGAATCAGAGGCGGGGAATCAGAGTTGGTGCATCAGAGGTGGGGAATTCGATATGGGGAAACAGAGGCGGGGAATCAGAGGCGGGGAAACAGAGGCGGGGAATCAGATATGGGGAATCAGAGGTGGGGAATCAGAGGCAGGGAATCAGATGTGCGGAATCAGAGATGGAGAATCAGAGGCAGGGAATCAGAATCAGAAGCGGGGAATCAGAGGCCGGGTATCAGAGGCCTGGAATCAGATGCTGGTAATAAGAGGCCGGGAATCAGAGGTGGGGAATCAGAGTCCGGGAATCAGAGATGGGGATTCAGAGGCGGGGAATCAGATATGGGGAATCAGAGGTGGGGAATCAGAGGCAGGGAATCAGATGTGCAGAATCAGAGATGGGGAATCAGAGGCAGGGAATCAGAATCAGAAGCAGGGAATAAGACGCGGGGAATCAGAGGCGGGGAATCAGAGCTGGGGAAGCAGAGGCAGTGAATCAGAGGCAGGGAATCAGAGGCAGGGACTTAGATATGGGGAAACAGAGGCGGGGAATCAGAGGCGGGGAAACAGAGGCGGGGAATCAGATATGGGGAATCAGAGGTGGGGAGTCAGAGGCAGGGAATCAGATGTGCGGAATCAGAGATGGGGAATCAGAGGCAGGGAATCAGAATCAGAAGCAGGGGATAAGACACGGGGAATCAGAGGCGGGGAATCAGAGCTGGGAAGCAGAGGCAGTGAATCAGAGGCAGGGAATCAGAGGCAGGGAATCGGATGTGCGGAATCAGAGATGTGGAATCAGAGGTGGGGAATCAGAGGCGGGGAATCAGAGGCAGGAAATCAGACACGGGGAATCAGAGGCGGGGAATCAGGGCTGGGAAATTAGAGGCAGGGAATCAGAGTTGGGGATTCAGAGGCGGGGAATCAGATATGGGGAAACAGAGGCGGGGAATCAGAGGCGGGCAAATATAGGCGGGGATTCAGATATGGGGAAACAGAGGCGGGGAATCAGAGGCGGGGAAACAGAGGCGGGGAATCAGATATGGGGAATCAGAGGTGGGGAATCAGAGGTTGGGAATCAGAGGCAGGGATTCAGAGGCTGGGAATCAGATGCAGGGAATCAGATGCGGGGAATCTGAGGCGGAGAATCAGAGCTGGGGAATCAGAGGTGGGGAATCAAAGTTGGGGAATCACAGGTTGGACTTAGATATGGGGAAACAGAGGCGGGGAATCAGAGACGGGGAAACAGAGGCGGGGATTCAGATATGGGGAATCAGAGTTGGGGAATCAGAGGCAGGGAATTAGATGTGCGGAATCAGAGGCGGGGAATCAGAGTTGGGGAATCGGAGGCGGGGAATCAGAGCTCGGGAATCAGAGGTGGGGAATCAGAATCAGAAGCAGGGAATCAGAGTCCGGGAATCAGAGATGGGGAATCAGAGGCGAGGAATGAGATATGGGGAATCAGAGGCGGGGAATCAGAGGCGGGGAAACAGTGGCGAGGAATCAGATATGGGGAATCAGAGGTGGCGAATCAAAGGCGGTGAATCAGAGATGGGGAATCAGAGGCGGGGAATCAGAGGCAGGGGATCAAACACGGGGAATCAGAGGTGGGGAATCAGAACTGGGGAATCAGAGGCGGGGAATCAGAGTTGGGGAATCGGAGGCGGGGAATCAGAGCTCGGGAATCAGAGGTGGGGAATCAGAGTCGGGGAATCAGAGGCAGGGAATCGGATGTGCGGAATCAGAGATGGGGAATCAGAGGTGGGGAATCAGAGGCGGTGAATCTGAGATGGAGAATCAGAGGCGGGGAATCAGAGGCAGGTTATCAGACACGGGGATACAGAGGCTGGGAATCAGACGGGGGGAATCAAAGGTGGGGAATGAAGCTGGGGAATCAGAGGCAGGGAATCAGAGTTGGGGATTCAGAGGCGGGGAATCAGATATGGGGAAACAGAGGCGGGGAATCAGAGGCGGGCAAACAGAGGCGGGGAATTAGATATGGGGAATCAGTGGTGGGGAATCAGAGGTGGTGAATCAGAGATGGGGAATCACAGGCGGGGAATCAGAGGCAGGGAATAGAACGCGGGGAATCAGAGGCAGGGAATCAGAGCTGGGGAATCAGAGGCGGGGAATCAGATATGGGGAATCAGAGGCGGGGAATCATAGTTGGGAATCAGAGGCGGGGAATCAGATATGGGGAAACAGAGGCGGGGAATCAGGGGCGGGGAAACAGAGGCGGGGAATCAGATATGGGGAATCAGAGGTGGCGAATCAAAGGCGGGGAATCAGAATCAGAAGCAGGGGATAAGACGCGGGGAATCAGAGGCGGGGAATCAGAGCTGGGGAAGCAGAGGCAGTGAATCAGAGGCAGGGAATCAGAGGCAGGGAATCGGATGTGCGGAATCAGAGATGGGGAATCAGAGGTGGGGAATCAGAGGCGGTCAATCAGACATGGGTAATCAGAGGCGGGGAATCAGAGATGGGGAATCAGAGGCGGGGAATCATAGTTGGCAATCAGAGGCGGGGAATCAGATATGGGGAAACAGAGGCGGGGAATCAGAGGCGGGGAAACAGAGGCGGGGAATCAGATATGGGGAATCGGATGCGGGGAATCAGAGGCGGGGAATCAGAGCTGGGGAATCAGAGGCGGGGAATCAGAGTTGGTGCATCAGAGGTGGGGAATTCGATATGGGGAAACAGAGGCGGGGAATCAGAGGCGGGGAAACAGAGGCGGGGAATCAGATATGGGGAATCAGAGGTGGGGAATCAGAGGCAGGGAATCAGATGTGCGGAATCAGAGATGGAGAATCAGAGGCAGGGAATCAGAATCAGAAGCGGGGAATCAGAGGCCGGGTATCAGAGGCCTGGAATCAGATGCTGGTAATAAGAGGCCGGGAATCAGAGGTGGGGAATCAGAGTCCGGGAATCAGAGATGGGGATTCAGAGGCGGGGAATCAGATATGGGGAATCAGAGGTGGGGAATCAGAGGCAGGGAATCAGATGTGCAGAATCAGAGATGGGGAATCAGAGGCAGGGAATCAGAATCAGAAGCAGGGAATAAGACGCGGGGAATCAGAGGCGGGGAATCAGAGCTGGGGAAGCAGAGGCAGTGAATCAGAGGCAGGGAATCAGAGGCAGGGACTTAGATATGGGGAAACAGAGGCGGGGAATCAGAGGCGGGGAAACAGAGGCGGGGAATCAGATATGGGGAATCAGAGGTGGGGAGTCAGAGGCAGGGAATCAGATGTGCGGAATCAGAGATGGGGAATCAGAGGCAGGGAATCAGAATCAGAAGCAGGGGATAAGACACGGGGAATCAGAGGCGGGGAATCAGAGCTGGGAAGCAGAGGCAGTGAATCAGAGGCAGGGAATCAGAGGCAGGGAATCGGATGTATGGAATCAGAGATGTGGAATCAGAGGTGGGGAATCAGAGGCGGGGAATCAGAGGCAGGAAATCAGACGCGGGGAATCAGAGGCGGGGAATCAGGGCTGGGAAATTAGAGGCAGGGAATCAGAGTTGGGGATTCAGAGGCGGGGAATCAGATATGGGGAAACAGAGGCGGGGAATCAGAGGCGGGCAAATATAGGCGGGGATTCAGATATGGGGAAACAGAGGCGGGGAATCAGAGGCGGGGAAACAGAGGCGGGGAATCAGATATGGGGAATCAGAGGTGGCGAATCAAAGGCGGTGAATCAGAGATGGGGAATCAGAGGCCGGGAATCAGAGGCAGGGAATCAAACACGGGGAATCAGAGGCGGGGAATCAGAGCTGGTGAATCAGAGGCGGGGAATCAGAGTTGGGGAATCAGAGGCAGGGAATCAGAGGCAGGGAATCAATATGGGGAATCAGAGGTTGGGAATCAGAGGCAGGGAATCAGAGGCGAGGAAACAGAGCTGGGGAATCAGAGGCGGGGAATCAGGGCTGGGAAATTAGAGGCAGGGAATCAGAGTTGGGGATTCAGAGGCGGGGAATCAGATATGGGGAAACAGAGGCGGGGAATCAGAGGCGGGCAAATATAGGCGGGGATTCAGATATGGGGAAACAGAGGCGGGGAATCAGAGGCGGGGAAACAGAGGCGGGGAATCAGATATGGGGAATCAGAGGTGGGGAATCAGAGGTTGGGAATCAGAGGCAGGGAATCAGAGGCTGGGAATCAGATGCAGGGAATCAGATTCGGGGAATCTGAGGCGGAGAATCAGAGCTGGGGAATCAGAGGTGGGGAATCAAAGTTGGGGAATCAGAGGCGGGGACTTAGATATGGGGAAACAGAGGCGGGGAATCAGAGACGGGGAAACAGAGGTGGGGATTCAGATATGGGGAATCAGAGTTGGGGAATCAGAGGCAGGGAATTAGATGTGCGAAATCAGAGGCGGGGAATCAGAGTTGGGGAATCGGAGGCGGGGAATCAGAGCTCGGGAATCAGAGGTGGGGAATCAGAATCAGAAGCAGGGAATCAGAGGCCGGGAATCAGAGGCCGGAATCAGATGCCGGGAATAACAGGTCGGGAATCAGAGGTGGGGAATCAGAGTCCGGGAATCAGAGATGGGGAATCAGAGGCGGGGAATGAGATATGGGGAATCAGAGGCGGGGAATCAGAGGCGGGGAAACAGTGGCGAGGAATCAGATATGGGGAATCAGAGGTGGCGAATCAAAGGCGGTGAATCAGAGATGGGGAATCAGAGGCGGGGAATCAGAGGCAGGGAATCAGATGTGCGGAATCGGAGATGGGGAATCAGATGCAAGAAATCAGAGGCGGGGAATCAGAGGCGGGGAATCAGAGGCCGGGAATCAGATATGGTGAAACAGAGGCGGGGAATCAGAGGCGGGGAAACAGAGGCGGGGAATCAGATATGGGGAATCAGAGGTGGGGAATCAGAGTTTGGGAATCAGAGGCAGGGAATCAGAGGCTTGGAATCAGATGCAGGGAATCAGATGCGGGGAATCAGAGGCGGGGAATCAGAGCTGTGGAATCAGAGGTGGGGAATCAGAGTTGGGGAATCAGAGGCGGGGACTTAGATATTGGGAAACAGAGGCGGGGAATCAGAGGCGGGGAAACAGAGGCGGGGAATCAGAAATGGGGAATCAGAGGTTGGGAATCAGAGGCAGGGGATCAGATGTGCGGAATCAGAGATGGGGAATCAAAGGCAGGGAATCAGAATCAGAAGCAGGGAATCAGAGGCCGGGAATCAGAGGCCGGAATCAGATGCCGGGAATAAGAGGCCGGGAATCAGAGGTGGGGAATCAGAGTCCGGGAATCAGAGATGGGGATTCAGAGGCGGGGAATGAGATATGGGGAATCAGAGTCTGGGAATCAGACGGGGGGAATCAAAGGCGGGGAATCAGAGCTGGGGAATCAGAGGCAGGGAATCAGAGTTGGGGATTCAGAGGCGGGGAATCAGATATGGGGAAACAGAGGCGGGGAATCAGAGGCGGGCAAACAGAGGCGGGGAATTAGATATGGGGAATCAGAGGTGGGGAATCAGAGGTAGTGAATCAGAGATGGGGAATCACAGGCGGGGAATCAGAGGCAGGGAATAGAACGCGGGGAATCAGAGGCAGGGAATCAGAGCTGGGGAATCAGAGGCGGGGAATCATAGTGGGAATCAGAGGCGGGGAATCAGATATGGGGAAACAGAGGCGGGGAATCAGAGGCGGGGAAACAGAGGCGGGGAATCAGATATGGGGAATCGGATGCGGGGAATCAGAGGCGGGGAATCAGAGCTGGGGAATCAGAGGTGGGGAATCAGAGTTGGTGCATCAGAGGTGGGGAATTAGATATGGGGACACAGAGGCGGGGAATCAGAGGCGGGGAAACAGAGGCGGGGAATCAGATATGGGGAATCAGAGGTGGGGAATCAGAGGCAGGGAATCAGATGTGCGGAATCAGAGATGGGGAATCAGAGGCAGGGAATCAGAATCAGAAGCGGGGAATCAGAGGCCTGGAATCAGATGCTGGGAATAAGAGGCCGGGAATCAGAGGTGGGGAATCAGAGTCCGGGAATCAGAGATTGGGATTAAAAGGCGGGGAATGAGATATGGAGAATCAGAGGCGGGGAATCAGAGGCGGGGATACAGAGGTGGGGAATCAGATATGGGGAATCAGTGGTGGCGAATCAAAGGCGGTGAATCAGAGATGGGGAATCAGAGGCGGGGAATCAGAGGCAGGGAATCAAACACGGGGAATCAGAGGCGGGGAATCAGAGCTGGGGAATCAGAGGCGGGGAATCAGATTTGGGGAATCAGAGGCGGGGAATCAGATATGGGGAAACAGGGGCGGGGAATCAGAGGCGGGGAAACAGAGGCGGGGAATCAGATATGGGGAATCAGAGGTGTGGAATCAGAGGTTGGGAATCAGAGGCAGGGAATCAGAGGCGGGGAAACAGAGGCAGGGAATCAGATCTGGGGAATCAGTGGCGGGGAAGTAGAGTTGGGGAATCAGAGGCGGGGAATCAGAGGCGGGGAAACAGAGGCGGGGAATCAAACACGGGGAATCAGAGGTGGGGAATCAGAGGTTGGGAATCAGAGGCAGGGAATCAGAGGCGGGGAATCAGAGGCGGGGAATCAGAGGCAGGGAATCAGATGTGCGGAATCGGAGATGGGGAATCAGATGCAAGAAATCAGAGGCAGGGAATCAGAGGCGGGGAATCAGAGGCCGGGAATCAGATATGGTGAAACAGAGGCGGGGAATCAGAGGCGGGGAAACAGAGGCGGGGAATAAGATATGGGGAATCAGAGGTGGGGAATCAGAGTTTGGGAATCAGAGGCATGGAATCAGAGGCTTGGAATCAGATGCAGGGAATCAGATGCGGGGAATCAGAGGCGGGGAATCAGAGCTGTGGAATCAGAGGTGGTGAATCAGAGTTGGGGAATCAGAGGCGGGGACTTAGATATTGGGAAACAGAGGCGGGGAATCAGAGGCGAGGAAACAGAGGCGGGGAATCAGAAATGGGGAATCAGAGGTTGGGAATCAGAGGCAGGGGATCAGATGTGCGGAATCAGAGATGGGGAATCAAAGGCAGGGAATCAGAATCAGAAGCAGGGAATCAGAGGCCGGGAATCAGAGGCCGGAATCAGATGCCGGGAATAAGAGGCCGGGAATCAGAGGTGGGGAATCAGAGTCCGGGAATCAGAGATGGGGATTCAGAGGCGGGGAATGAGATATGGGGAATCAGAGGCGGGGAATCAGAGGCGGGGAAACAGAGGCGGGGAATCAGATATGGGGAATCAGAGGTGGGGAATCAGAGGTTGGGAATCAGAGACAGGGAATCAGAGGCTGGGAATCAGATGCAGGGAATCAGATGCGGGGAATCAGAGGCGGGGAATCAGAGCTGGGGAATCAGAGGTGGGGAATCAAAGTTGGGGAATCAGAGGCGGGAACTTAGATATGGGGAAACAGAGGTGCGGAATCAGAGGCGGGGAAACAGAGGCAGGGAATCAGATATGGGGAATCAGAGGTGGGGAATCAGAGGCAGGGAATTAGATGTGCGGAATCAGAAATGGGGAATCAGAGGCAGGGAATCAGAATCAGAAGCAGGGAATCAGAGGCCGGGAATCAGAGGCCGGAATCAGATGCCAGGAATAAGAGGCCGGGAATCAGAGTCCGCGAATCAGAGTCCGGGAATCAGAGATGGGGAATCAGAGGCGGGGAGTGAGATATGGGGAATCAGAGGTGGGGAATCACAGGCGGGGAAACAGAGGCGAGGAATCAGATATGGGGAATCAGAGGTGGCGAATCAAAGGCGGTGAATCAGAGATGGGGAATCAGAGGCGGGGAATGAGAGAAAGGGAATCAAACACGGGGAATCAGAGGCGGGGAATCAGAGCTGGGTTATCAGAGGCGGGGAATCAGAGTTGGGGAATCAGAGGCGGGGAATCAGAGCTGGGGAATCAGAGGTGGGGAATCAGAGGCAGGGAATCGGATGTGCGGAATCAGAGATGGGGAATCAGAGGTGGGAAATTCAGAGGCGGGGAATCAGAGATGGGGATTCAGAGGCGGGGAATCAGAGGCAGGGAATCAGACGCGGGGAATCAGAGGCGGGGAATCAGAGTCCAGGAATCAGAGGCGGGGAATCAGAGTTGGGGAATCAGAGGCAGGGAATCAAACACGGTGAATCAGAGGCAGGGAATCAGAGCTGGAGAATCAGAGGCGGGGAATCAGAGGTGGGGAATCAGGGGCGGGGAATCAGTGGCAGGGAATCAGAGGCGGGGAAACAGAGGCAGGGAATCAGAGGCAGGGAATCAGACACGGGGAATCAGAGGCGGGGAATCAGAGATGGGGAATCAGAGGCAGTGAATCAGAGGCAGGGAATCGGATGCCGGGAATCAGAGGCGGGGAATCAGAGCTGGGGAATCAGAGGCCGGGAATCAGAGTTGGGGAATCAGAGGCGGGGAATCAGATATGGAGAATCAGAGGTGGGGAAACAGGGGCGGGGAATCAGTCTCAGGGAATCAGAGAAGGGGAATCAGAGGCGGGGAATCAGAGGCAGGGAATCAGACACGTGGAATCAGAGGCGGGGAATCAGGGATGGGGAATCAGAGGCTGGTAATCAGAGGTGGGGAATCAGAGTCCGGGAATCAGAGATGGGGAATCAGAGGCGGGGAATCAGATATGGGGAATCAGAGGCGGGGAATCACAGGCGGGGAAACAGAGGCGGTGAATCAGATATGGCGAATCAGTGGTGGCGAATCAGAGGTAGAGGATCAGAGATGGTGAAGCAGAGGTGGGGAATCAGATGTGATGAATAAGAGATGGGGAATCAGAGGCGGGGTATCAGAGGCGGAAATCAGATATGGGGAAACAGAGGCGGGGAATCAGAGGCAGGGAAACAGAGGCGGGGAATCTGATATGGGGAATCAGAGGTGGCGAATGAAAGGCGGTGACTCAGAGATGGGGAATCAGAGGCGGGGAATCAGAGTTGGGGAATCAGAGGCGGGGAATCAGATATGGGGAAACAGAGGTGGGGAATCAGAGGCAGGGAAACAGAGGTGGGGAATCAGATATGGGGAATCAGAGATGGGGAATCAGAGGTTGGGAAACAGAGGCAGGGAATCAGAGGTGGGGAGTCAGAGGTGGGGAATCAGAGGCAGGGAATCAGATGTGCGGAATCAGAGATGGGGAATCAGAGGCAGCGAATCAGAGGCGGGGAACCAGAGGCGGGGAATCAGAGGCCAGGTATCAGAACCGGGAATGAGAGGCCGGGAATCAGAGGCCGGGAATCAGAGATGGGGAATCAGAGGCGGGGAATCAAACACGGGGAATCAGAGCTGGGGAATTAGAGGCGGGGAATCAGAGTTGGGGAATCAGAGGCGGGGAATCAGATATGGGGAAACAGAGGCGGGGAATCAGAGGCGGGCAATCAGAGGCGGGGAATCAGAGGCGCAGAAACAGAGGCGGGGTATCAGATATGGGGAATCAGAGGTGGGGAATCAGGGGCGGGGTATCAGAGGCTGGGTATCAGACACGGGGATTCAGAGGCGGGGAATCAGAGATGGGGAATCAGAGGCGGGGAATCAGAGGCAGGGAATCAGATATGGGGAATCAGAGGTGGCGAATCAAAGGCGGTGAAACAGAGATGGGGAATCAGGGCAGGGAATCAGAGGCAGGGAATCAAACACGGGGAATCAGAGCTGGGGAATCAGAGGCGGGGAATTAGAGTTGGGGAATCAGAGGAGGGGAATCAGAGGCGGGGAAACAGAGGCGGGGAATCAGATATGGGGAATCAGAGGTGGGGAATCAGAGGTTGGGAATCAGAGGCAGGGAATCAGAGGCGGGGAATCAGAGGCAGGGAATCAGAGGCAGGGAATCAGATGTGCGGAATCGGAGATGGGGAATCAGAGGCAGGGAATCAGAGGCGGGGAATCAGAGGTGGGGAATCAGAGGCCGGGAAACAGATATGGGGAAACAGAGGCGGGGAATCAGAGGCGGGGAAACAGAGGCGGGGAATCAGATATGGGGAATCAGAGGTGGGGAATCAGAGGTTGGGAATCAGAGGCAGGTAATCAGAGGCTTGGAATCAGATGCAGGGAATCAGATGCGGGGAATCAGAGGCGGGGAATCAGAGCTGGGGAATCAGAGGTGGGGAATCAGAGTTGGGGAATCAGAGGCGGGGACTTAGATATTGGGAAACAGAGGCGGGGAATCAGAGGCGGGGAAACAGAGGCGGGGAATCAGATATGGGGAATCAGAGGTGGGGAATCAGAGGCAGGGAATCAGATGTACGGAATCAGAGATGGGGAATCAGAGGCAGGGAATCAGAATCAGAAGCAGGGAATCAGAGGCCGGGAATCAGAGGCCGGAATCAGATGCCGGGAATAAGAGGCCGGGAATCAGAGGTGGGGAATCAGAGTCCGGGAATCAGAGATGGGGATTCAGAGGCGGGGAATGAGATATGGGGAATCAGAGGCGGGGAATCAGAGGCGGGGAAACAGAGGCGGGGAATCAGATATGGGGAATCAGAGGTGGGGAATCAGGGGCGGGGTATCAGTGGCAGGGAATCAGAGGCGGGAAATCAGAGGCCGGGAATCAGAGGCGGTGAATCAGAGGCGGGGAATCAGATATGGGGAATCAGAGGTGGGGAATCAGGGGCGGGCTATCAGTGGCAGGGAATCAGAGGCGGGAAATCAGAGGCCGGGAATCAGAGGCGGTGAATCAGAGGCGGGGAATCAGAGGCAGGGAATCGGATGTTCGGAATCAGAGATGGGGAATCAGAGGTGGGGAATCAGAGGCGGTGAATCAGACATGGGTAATCAGAGGCGGGGAATCAGAGGCAGGAAATCAGACACGGGGAATCATTGGCGGGGAATTAGAGCTGGGGAATTAGATGCAGGGAATCAGAGTTGGGGATTCAGAGGCGGGGAATCAGATATGGGGAAATAGAGGTGGGGAACCAGAGGTGGGCAAATAGAGGCGGGGAATCCGATATGGGGAAACAGAGGCGGGGAATCAGAGGCGTGGAAACAGAGGCGGGGAATCAGATATGGGGAATCAGGTGTGGGGAATCAGAGGTTGGGAATCAGAGGCAGGGAATCAGAGGCTGGGAATCAGATGCAGGGAATCAGATGCGGGGATCAGAGGCGGGGAATCAGAGTTGGGGAATAAGAGGCGGGGACTTAGATATGGGGAAACAGAGGCGGGGAATCAGAGGCGGGAAACAGAGGCGGGGAATCAGATATTGTGAATCAGAGGTGGGGAATCAGAGGCAGGGAATCAGATGTGCGGAATCAGAGATGGGGAATCAGAGGCAGGGAATCAGAATCAGAAGCAGGGAATAAGACGCGGGGAATCAGAGGCGGGGAATCAGAGCTGGGGAAGCAGAGGCAGTGAATCAGAGGCGGGGAATCAGAGGCAGGGAATCGGATGTGCGGAATCAGAGATGGGGAATCAGAGGTGGGGAATCAGAGGCGGTGAATCAGACATGGGTAATCAGAGGCGGGGAATCAGAGGCAGGAAATCAGACACGGGGAATCAGAGGCGGGGAATCAGAGATGGGAAATTAGAGGCAGGGAATCAGAGTTGGGGATTCAGAGGCGGGGAATCAGATATGGGGAAACAGAGGAGGGGAATCAGAGGCGGGCAAATAGAGGCGGGGAATCAGATATGGGGAAACAGAGGCGGGGAATCAGAGGCGGGGAAACAGAGGCGGGGAATCAGATATGGGGAATCAGAGGTGGGGAATCAGAGGTTGGGAATCAGAGGCAGGGAATCAGAGGCTGGGAATCAGATGCAGGGAATCAGATGCGGGGTATCAGAGGCGGGGAATCAGAGCTGGGGAATCAGAGGTGGGGAATCAGAGTTGGGGAATCAGAGGCGGGGACTCAGATATGGGGAATCAGAGGCGGGGAATCAGATATGGGGAAACAGGGGCGGGGAATCAGTGGCTGGGAAACAGAGGCGGGGAATCAGATATGGGGAATCAGAGGTGTGGAATCAGAGGTTGGGAATCAGAGGCAGGGAATCAGAGGCGGGGAAACAGAGGCGGGGAATCAGATATGGGGAATCAGAGGTGGCGAATCAAAGGCGGTGAAACAGAGATGGGGAATCAGGGCAGGGAATCAGAGGCAGGGAATCAAACACGGGGAATCAGAGCTGGGGAATCAGAGGCGGGGAATTAGAGTTGGGGAATCAGAGGAGGGGAATCAGAGGCGGGGAAACAGAGGCGGGGAATCAGATATGGGGAATCAGAGGTGGGGAATCAGAGGTTGGGAATCAGAGGCAGGGAATCAGAGGCGGGGAATCAGAGGCAGGGAATCAGAGGCAGGGAATCAGATGTGCGGAATCGGAGATGGGGAATCAGAGGCAGGGAATCAGAGGCGGGGAATCAGAGGTGGGGAATCAGAGTTGGGGAATCAGAGGCGGGGAATCAGATATGGGGAATCAGAGGTGGGGAATCAGAGGTTGGGAATCAGAGGCAGGTAATCAGAGGCTTGGAATCAGATGCAGGGAATCAGATGCGGGGAATCAGAGGCGGGGAATCAGAGCTGGGGAATCAGAGGTGGGGAATCAGAGTTGGGGAATCAGAGGCGGGGACTTAGATATTGGGAAACAGATGCGGGGAATCAGAGGCGGGGAAACAGAGGCGGGGAATCAGATATGGGGAATCAGAGGTGGGGAATCAGAGGCAGGGAATCAGATGTACGGAATCAGACATGGGGAATCAGAGGCAGGGAATCAGAATCAGAAGCAGGGAATCAGAGGCCGGGAATCAGAGGCCGGAATCAGATGCCGGGAATAAGAGGCCGGGAATCAGAGGTGGGGAATCAGAGTCCGGGAATCAGAGATGGGGATTCAGAGGTGGGGAATGAGATATGGGGAATCAGAGGCGGGGAATCAGAGGCGGGGAAACAGAGGCGGGGAATCAGATATGGGGAATCAGAGGTGGGGAATCAGGGGCGGGGTATCAGTGGCAGGGAATCAGAGGCGGGAAATCAGAGGCCGGGAATCAGAGGCGGTGAATTAGAGGCGGGGAATCAGAGGCAGGGAATCGGATGTGCGGAATCAGAGATGGGGAATCAGAGGTGGGGAATCAGAGGCGGTGAATCAGACATGGGTAATCAGAGGTGGGGAATCAGAGGCAGGAAATAAGACACGGGGAATCAGAGGCGGGGAATCAGAGCTGGGGAATTAGATGCAGGGAATCAGAGTTGGGGATTCAGAGGCGGGGAATCAGATATGGGGAAACAGAGGTGGGGAATCAGAGGTGGGCAAATAGAGGTGGGGAATCAGATATGGGGAATCAGAGGTGTGGAATCAGAGGTTGGGAATCAGAGGCAGGGAATCAGAGGCGGGGAAACAGAGGCAGGGAATCAGATCTGGGGAATCAGTGGCGGGGAAGTAGAGTTGGGGAATCAGAGGCGGGGAAACAGAGGCGGGGAATCAAACACGGGGAATCAGAGGTGGGGAATCAGAGGTTGGGAATCAGAGGCAGGGAATCAGAGGCGGGGAATCAGAGGCGGGGAATCAGAGGCAGGGAATCAGATGTGCGGAATCGGAGATGGGGAATCAGATGCAAGAAATCAGAGGCGGGGAATCAGAGGCGGGGAATCAGAAGCAGGGAATCAGAGGCCTGGAATCAGATGCTGGGAATAAGAGGCCGGGAATCAGAGGTGGGGAATCAGAGTCCGGGAATCAGAGATTGGGATTAAAAGGCGGGGAATGATATATGGAGAATCAGAGGCGGGGAAACAGAGGTGGGGAATCAGATATGGGGAATCAGTGGTGGCGAATCAAAGGCGGTGAATCCGAGATGGGGAATCAGAGGCAGGGAATCAGAGGCAGGGAATCAAACACGGGGAATCAGAGGCGGGGAATCAGAGCTGGGGAATCAGAGGCGGGGAATCAGAGTTGGGGAATCAAAGGCGGGGAATCAGATATGGGGAAACACGGGCGGGGAATCAGAGGCGTGGAAACAGAGGCGGGGAATCAGATATGGGGAATCAGAGGTGTGGAATCAGAGGTTCGGAATCAGAGGCAGGGAATCAGAGGCGGGGAAACAGAGGCAGGGAATCAGATCTGGGGAATCAGTGGCGGGGAAGTAGAGTTGGGGAATCAGAGGCGGGGAATCAGAGGCGGGGAAACAGAGGCGGGGAATCAAACACGGGGAATCAGAGGTGGGGAATCAGAGGTTGGGAATCAGAGGCAGGGAATCAGAGGCGGGGAATCAGAGGCGGGGAATCAGAGGCAGGGAATCAGATGTGCGGAATCGGAGATGGGGAATCAGATGCAAGAAATCAGAGGCGGGGAATCAGAGGCGGGGAATCAGAGGCCGGGAATCAGATATGGTGAAACAGAGGCGGGGAATCAGAGGCGGGGAAACAGAGGCGGGGAATCAGATATGGGGAATCAGAGGTGGGGAATCAGAGTTTGGGAATCAGAGGCAGGGAATCAGAGGCTTGGAATCAGATGCAGGGAATCAGATGCGGGGAATCAGAGGCGGGGAATCAGAGCTGTGGAATCAGAGGTGGGGAATCAGAGTTGGGGAATCAGAGGCGGGGACTTAGATATTGGGAAACAGAGGCGGGGAATCAGAGGCGGGGAAACAGAGGCGGGGAATCAGAAATGGGGAATCAGAGGTTGGGAATCAGAGGCAGGGGATCAGATGTGCGGAATCAGAGATGGGGAATCAAAGGCAGGGAATCAGAATCAGAAGCAGGGAATCAGAGGCCGGGAATCAGAGGCCGGAATCAGATGCCGGGAATAAGAGGCCGGGAATCAGAGGTGGGGAATCAGAGTCCGGGAATCAGAGATGGGGATTCAGAGGCGGGGAATGAGATATGGGGAATCAGAGGCGGGGAATCAGAGGCGGGGAAACAGAGGCAGGGAATCAGATATGGGGAATCAAAGGTAGGGAATCAGGGGCGGGGTATCAGTGGCAGGGAATCAGAGGCGGGAAATCAGAGGCCGGGAATCAGAGCTGGGGAATCAGAGGCAGGGAATCAGAGTTGGGGATTCAGAGGCGGGGAATCAGATATGGGGAAACAGAGGCGGGGAATCAGAGGCGGGCAAACAGAGGCGGGGAATTAGATATGGGGAATCAGAGGTGGGGAATCAGAGGTGGTGAATCAGAGATGGGGAATCACAGGCGGGGAATCAGAGGCAGGGAATAGAACGCGGGGAATCAGAGGCAGGGAGTCAGAGCTGGGGAATCAGAGGCGGGGAATCATAGTGGGAATCAGAGGCGGGGAATCAGATATGGGGAAACAGAGGCGGGGAATCAGAGGCGGGGAAACAGAGGCGGGGAATCAGATATGGGGAATCGGATGCGGGGAATCAGAGGCGGGGAATCAGAGCTGGGGAATCAGAGGTGGGGAATCAGAGTTGGTTCATCAGAGGTGGGGAATTAGATATGGGGAAACAGAGGCGGGGAATCAGAGGCGGGGAAACAGAGGCGGGGAATCAGATATGGGGAATCAGAGGTGGGGAATCAGAGGCAGGGAATCAGATGTGCGGAATCAGAGATGGGGAATCAGAGGCAGGGAATCAGAATCAGAAGCGGGGAATCAGAGGCCTGGAATCAGATGCTGGGAATAAGAGGCCGGGAATCAGAGGTGGGGAATCAGAGTCCGGGAATCAGAGATTGGGATTAAAAGGCGGGGAATGAGATATGGAGAATCAGAGGCGGGGAATCAGATATGGGGAATCAGTGGTGGCGAATCAAAGGCGGTGAATCAGAGATGGGGAATCAGAGGCGGGGAATCAGAGGCAGGGAATCAAACACGGGGAATCAGAGGCGGGGAATCAGAGCTGGGGAATCAGAGGCGGGGAATCAGATTTGGGGAATCAGAGGCGGGGAATCAGATATGGGGAAACAGGGGCGGGGAATCAGAGGCGGGGAAACAGAGGCGGGGAATCAGATATGGGGAATCAGAGGTGTGGAATCAGAGGTTGGGAATCAGAGGCAGGGAATCAGAGGCGGGGAAACAGAGGCAGGGAATCAGATCTGGGGAATCAGTGGCGGGGAAGTAGAGTTGGGGAATCAGAGGCAGGGAATCAGAGGCGGGGAAACAGAGGCGGGGAATCAAACACGGGGAATCAGAGGTGGGGAATCAGAGGTTGGGAATCAGAGGCAGGGAATCAGAGGCGGGGAATCAGAGGCGGGGAATCAGAGGCAGGGAATCAGATGTGCGGAATCGGAGATGGGGAATCAGATGCAAGAAATCAGAGGCGGGGAATCAGAGGCGGGGAATCAGAGGCCGGGAATCAGATATGGTGAAACAGAGGCGGGGAATCAGAGGCGGGGAAACAGAGGCGGGGAATAAGATATGGGGAATCAGAGGTGGGGAATCAGAGTTTGGGAATCAGAGGCATGGAATCAGAGGCTTGGAATCAGATGCAGGGAATCAGATGCGGGGAATCAGAGGCGGGGAATCAGAGCTGTGGAATCAGAGGTGGTGAATCAGAGTTGGGGAATCAGAGGCGGGGACTTAGATATTGGGAAACAGAGGCGGGGAATCAGAGGCGAGGAAACAGAGGCGGGGAATCAGAAATGGGGAATCAGAGGTTGGGAATCAGAGGCAGGGGATCAGATGTGCGGAATCAGAGATGGGGAATCAAAGGCAGGGAATCAGAATCAGAAGCAGGGAATCAGAGGCCGGGAATCAGAGGCCGGAAATAGATGCCGGGAATAAGAGGCCGGGAATCAGAGGTGGGGAATCAGAGTCCGGGAATCAGAGATGGGGATTCAGAGGCGGGGAATCAGAGGTGGGGAATCAGAGGTTGGGAATCAGAGGCAGGGAATCAGAGGCTGGGAATCAGATGCAGGGAATCAGATGCGGGGAATCAGAGGCGGGGAATCAGAGCTGGGGAATCAGAGGTGGGGAATCAAAGTTGGGGAATCAGAGGCGGGGACTTAGATATGGGGAAACAGAGGTGCGGAATCAGAGGCGGGGAAACAGAGGCAGGGAATCAGATATGGGGAATCAGAGGTGGGGAATCAGAGGCAGGGAATTAGATGTGCGGAATCAGAAATGGGGAATCAGAGGCAGGGAATCAGAATCAGAAGCAGGGAATCAGAGGCCGGGAATCAGAGGCCGGAATCAGATGCCAGGAATAAGAGGCCGGGAATCAGAGTCCGCGAATCAGAGTCCGGGAATCAGAGATGGGGAATCAGAGGCGGGGAGTGAGATATGGGGAATCAGAGGTGGGGAATCACAGGCGGGGAAACAGAGGCGAGGAATCAGATATGGGGAATCAGAGGTGGCGAATCAAAGGCGGTGAATCAGAGATGGGGAATAAGAGGCGGGGAATGAGAGAAAGGGAATCAAACACGGGGAATCAGAGGCGGGGAATCAGAGCTGGGTTATCAGAGGCGGGGAATCAGAGTTGGGGAATCAGAGGCGGGGAATCAGAGCTGGGGAATCAGAGGTGGGGAATCAGAGGCAGGGAATCGGATGTGCGGAATCAGAGATGGGGAATCAGAGGTGGGAAATTCAGAGGCGGGGAATCAGAGATGGGGATTCAGAGGCGGGGAATCAGAGGCAGGGAATCAGACGCGGGGAATCAGAGGCGGGGAATCAGAGTCCAGGAATCAGAGGCGGGGAATCAGAGTTGGGGAATCAGAGGCAGGGAATCAAACACGGTGAATCAGAGGCAGGGAATCAGAGCTGGAGAATCAGAGGCGGGGAATCAGAGGTGGGGAATCAGGGGCGGGGAATCAGTGGCAGGGAATCAGAGGCGGGGAAACAGAGGCAGGGAATCAGAGGCAGGGAATCAGACACGGGGAATCAGAGGCGGGGAATCAGAGATGGGGAATCAGAGGCAGTGAATCAGAGGCAGGGAATCGGATGCCGGGATTCAGAGGCGGGGAATCAGAGCTGGGGAATCAGAGGCCGGGAATCAGAGTTGGGGAATCAGAGGCGGGGAATCAGATATGGAGAATCAGAGGTGGGGAAACAGGGGCGGGGAATCAGTCTCTGGGAATCAGAGAAGGGGAATCAGAGGCGGGGAATCAGAGGCAGGGAATCAGACACGTGGAATCAGAGGCGGGGAATCAGGGATGGGGAATCAGAGGCTGGTAATCAGAGGTGGGGAATCAGAGTCCGGGAATCAGAGATGGGGAATCAGAGGCGGGGAATCAGATATGGGGAATCAGAGGCGGGGAATCACAGGCGGGGAAACAGAGGCGGTGAATCAGATATGGCGAATCAGTGGTGGCGAATCAGAGGTAGAGGATCAGAGATGGTGAAGCAGAGGTGGGGAATCAAATGTGATGAATAAGAGATGGGGAATCAGAGGCGGGGTATCAGAGGCGGAAATCAGATATGGGGAAACAGAGGCGGGGAATCAGAGGCAGGGAAACAGAGGCGGGGAATCTGATATGGGGAATCAGAGATGGCGAATGAAAGGCGGTGACTCAGAGATGGGGAATCAGAGGCGGGGAATCAGAGTTGGGGAATCAGAGGCGGGGAATCAGATATGGGGAAACAGAGGTGGGGAATCAGAGGCAGGGAAACAGAGGTGGGGAATCAGATATGGGGAATCAGAGGTGGGGAATCAGAGGTTGGGAAACAGAGGCAGGGAATCAGAGGTGGGGAGTCAGAGGTGGGGAATCAGAGGCAGGGAATCAGATGTGCGGAATCAGAGATGGGGAATCAGAGGCAGCGAATCAGAGGCGGGGAACCAGAGGCGGGGAATCAGAGGCCAGGTATCAGAACCGGGAATGAGAGGCCGGGAATCAGAGGCCGGGAATCAGAGATGGGGAATCAGAGGCGGGGAATCAAACACGGGGAATCAGAGCTGGGGAATTAGAGGCGGGGAATCAGAGTTGGGGAATCAGAGGCGGGGAATCAGAGGTGGGGAATCAGAGGCCGGGAAACAGATATGGGGAAACAGAGGCGGGGAATCAGAGGCGGGCAATCAGAGGCGGGGAATCAGAGGCGCAGAAACAGAGGCGGGGTATCAGATATGGGGAATCAGAGGTGGGGAATCAGGGGCGGGGTATCAGAGGCTGGGTATCAGACACGGGGATTCAGAGGCGGGGAATCAGAGATGGGGAATCAGAGGCGGGGAATCAGAGGCAGGGAATCAGATATGGGGAATCAGAGGTGGCGAATCAAAGGCGGTGAAACAGAGATGGGGAATCAGGGCAGGGAATCAGAGGCAGGGAATCAAACACGGGGAATCAGAGCTGGGGAATCAGAGGCGGGGAATTAGAGTTGGGGAATCAGAGGAGGGGAATCAGAGGCGGGGAAACAGAGGCGGGGAATCAGATATGGGGAATCAGAGGTGGGGAATCAGAGGTTGGGAATCAGAGGCAGGGAATCAGAGGCGGGGAATCAGAGGCAGGGAATCAGAGGCAGGGAATCAGATGTGCGGAATCGGAGATGGGGAATCAGAGGCAGGGAATCAGAGGCGGGGAATCAGAGGTGGGGAATCAGAGGCCGGGAAACAGATATGGGGAAACAGAGGCGGGGAATCAGAGGCGGGGAAACAGAGGCGGGGAATCAGATATGGGGAATCAGAGGTGGGGAATCAGAGGTTGGGAATCAGAGGCAGGTAATCAGAGGCTTGGAATCAGATGCAGGGAATCAGATGCGGGGAATCAGAGGCGGGGAATCAGAGCTGGGGAATCAGAGGTGGGGAATCAGAGTTGGGGAATCAGAGGCGGGGACTTAGATATTGGGAAACAGAGGCGGGGAATCAGAGGCGGGGAAACAGAGGCGGGGAATCAGATATGGGGAATCAGAGGTGGGGAATCAGAGGCAGGGAATCAGATGTACGGAATCAGAGATGGGGAATCAGAGGCAGGGAATCAGAATCAGAAGCAGGGAATCAGAGGCCGGGAATCAGAGGCCGGAATCAGATGCCGGGAATAAGAGGCCGGGAATCAGAGGTGGGGAATCAGAGTCCGGGAATCAGAGATGGGGATTCAGAGGCGGGGAATGAGATATGGGGAATCAGAGGCGGGGAATCAGAGGCGGGGAAACAGAGGCGGGGAATCAGATATGGGGAATCAGTGGTGGGGAATCAGGGGCGGGGTATCAGTGGCAGGGAATCAGAGGCGGGAAATCAGAGGCCGGGAATCAGAGGCGGTGAATCAGAGGCGGGGAATCAGATATGGGGAATCAGAGGTGGGGAATCAGGGGTGGGGTATCAGTGGCAGGGAATCAGAGGCGGGAAATCAGAGGCCGGGAATCAGAGGCGGTGAATCAGAGGCGGGGAATCAGAGGCAGGGAATCGGATGTGCGGAATCAGAGATGGGGAATCAGAGGTGGGGAATCAGAGGCGGTGAATCAGACATGGGTAATCAGAGGCGGGGAATCAGAGGCAGGAAATCAGACACGGGGAATCATTGGCGGGGAATTAGAGCTGGGGAATTAGATGCAGGGAATCAGAGTTGGGGATTCAGAGGCGGGGAACCAGATATGGGGAAATAGAGGTGGGGAACCAGAGGTGGGCAAATAGAGGCGGGGAATCCGATATGGGGAAACAGAGGCGGGGAATCAGAGGCGTGGAAACAGAGGCGGGGAATCAGATATGGGGAATCAGGTGTGGGGAATCAGAGGTTGGGAATCAGAGGCAGGGAATCAGAGGCTGGGAATCAGATGCAGGGAATCAGATGCGGGGATCAGAGGCGGGGAATCAGAGCTGGGGAATCAGAGGTGGGGAATCAGAGTTGGGGAATCAGAGGCGGGGACTTAGATATGGGGAAACAGAGGCGGGGAATCAGAGGCGGGAAACAGAGGCGGGGAATCAGATATTGTGAATCAGAGGTGGGGAATCAGAGGCAGGGAATCAGATGTGCGGAATCAGAGATGGGGAATCAGAGGCAGGGAATCAGAATCAGAAGCAGGGAATAAGACGCGGGGAATCAGAGGCGGGGAATCAGAGCTGGGGAAGCAGAGGCAGTGAATCAGAGGCGGGGAATCAGAGGCAGGGAATCGGATGTGCGGAATCAGAGATGGGGAATCAGAGGTGGGGAATCAGAGGCGGTGAATCAGACATGGGTAATCAGAGGCGGGGAATCAGAGGCAGGAAATCAGACACGGGGAATCAGAGGCGGGGAATCAGAGATGGGAAATTAGAGGCAGGGAATCAGAGTTGGGGATTCAGAGGCGGGGAATCAGATATGGGGAAACAGAGGAGGGGAATCAGAGGCGGGCAAATAGAGGCGGGGAATCAGATATGGGGAAACAGAGGCGGGGAATCAGAGGCGGGGAAACAGAGGCGGGGAATCAGATATGGGGAATCAGAGGTGGGGAATCAGAGGTTGGGAATCAGAGGCAGGGAATCAGAGGCTGGGAATCAGATGCAGGGAATCAGATGCGGGGTATCAGAGGCGGGGAATCAGAGCTGGGGAATCAGAGGTGGGGAATCAGAGTTGGGGAATCAGAGGCGGGGACTCAGATATGGGGAATCAGAGGCGGGGAATCAGATATGGGGAAACAGGGGCGGGGAATCAGTGGCTGGGAAACAGAGGCGGGGAATCAGATATGGGGAATCAGAGGTGTGGAATCAGAGGTTGGGAATCAGAGGCAGGGAATCAGAGGCGGGGAAACAGAGGCGGGGAATCAGATATGGGGAATCAGAGGTGGCGAATAAAAGGCGGTGAAACAGAGATGGGGAATCAGGGCAGGGAATCAGAGGCAGGGAATCAAACACGGGGAATCAGAGCTGGGGAATCAGAGGCGGGGAATTAGAGTTGGGGAATCAGAGGAGGGGAATCAGAGGCGGGGAAACAGAGGCGGGGAATCAGATATGGGGAATCAGAGGTGGGGAATCAGAGGTTGGGAATCAGAGGCAGGGAATCAGAGGCGGGGAATCAGAGGCAGGGAATCAGAGGCAGGGAATCAGATGTGCGGAATCGGAGATGGGGAATCAGAGGCAGGGAATCAGAGGCGGGGAATCAGAGGTGGGGAATCAGAGTTGGGGAATCAGAGGCGGGGAATCAGATATGGGGAATCAGAGGTGGGGAATCAGAGGTTGGGAATCAGAGGCAGGTAATCAGAGGCTTGGAATCAGATGCAGGGAATCAGATGCGGGGAATCAGAGGCGGGGAATCAGAGCTGGGGAATCAGAGGTGGGGAATCAGAGTTGGGGAATCAGAGGCGGGGACTTAGATATTGGGAAACAGAGGCGGGGAATCAGAGGCGGGGAAACAGAGGCGGGGAATCAGATATGGGGAATCAGAGGTGGGGAATCAGAGGCAGGGAATCAGATGTACGGAATCAGAGATGGGGAATCAGAGGCAGGGAATCAGAATCAGAAGCAGGGAATCAGAGGCCGGGAATCAGAGGCCGGAATCAGATGCCGGGAATAAGAGGCCGGGAATCAGAGGTGGGGAATCAGAGTCCGGGAATCAGAGATGGGGATTCAGAGGTGGGGAATGAGATATGGGGAATCAGAGGCGGGGAATCAGAGGCGGGGAAACAGAGGCGGGGAATCAGATATGGGGAATCAGAGGTGGGGAATCAGGGGCGGGGTATCAGTGGCAGGGAATCAGAGGCGGGAAATCAGAGGCCGGGAATCAGAGGCGGTGAATTAGAGGCGGGGAATCAGAGGCAGGGAATCGGATGTGCGGAATCAGAGATGGGGAATCAGAGGTGGGGAATCAGAGGCGGTGAATCAGACATGGGTAATCAGAGGTGGGGAATCAGAGGCAGGAAATAAGACACGGGGAATCAGAGGCGGGGAATCAGAGCTGGGGAATTAGATGCAGGGAATCAGAGTTGGGGATTCAGAGGCGGGGAATCAGATATGTGGAAACAGAGGTGGGGAATCAGAGGTGGGCAAATAGAGGCGGGGAATCAGATATGGGGAAACAGAGGCAGGGAATCAGAGGCGTGGAAACAGAGGCGGGGAATCAGATATGGGGAATCAGAGGTGGGGAATCAGAGGTTGGGAATCAGAGGCAGGGAATCAGAGGCTGGGAATCAGATGCAGGGAATCAGATGCGGGTATCAGAGGCAGGGAATCAGAGCTGGGGAATCAGAGGTGGGGAATCAGAGTAGGGGAATCAGAGGCGGGGACTTAGATATGAGGAAACAGAGGCGGGGAATCAGAGGCGGGGAAACAGAGGCAGGTAATCAGATATGGGGAATCAGAGGTGGGGAATTAGAGGCAGGGAATCAGATGTGCGGAATCAGAGATGGGGAATCAGAGGCAGGGAATCAGAATCAGAAGCAGGGAATAAGACGCGGGGAATCAGAGGCGGGGAATCAGAGCTGGGGAAGCAGAGGCAGTGAATCAGAGGCGGGGAATCAGAGGCAGGGAATCGGATGTGCGGAATCAGAGATGGGGAATCAGAGGTGGGGAATCAGAGGCGGTGAATCAGACATGGGTAATCAGAGGCGGGGAATCAGAGGCAGGAAATCAGACACGGGGAATCAGAGGCGGGGAATCAGAGCTGGGAAATTAGAGGCAGGGAATCAGAGTTGGGGATTCAGAGGCGGGGAATCAGATATGGGGAAACAGAGGCGGGGAATCAGAGGCGGGCAAATAGAGGCGGGGAATCAGATATGGGGAAACAGAGGCGGGGAATCAGAGGCGGGGAAACAGAGGCGGGGAATCAGATATGGGGAATCAGAGGTGGGGAATCAGAGGTTGGGAATCAGAGTCAGGGAATCAGAGGCTGGGAATCAGATGCAGGGAATCAGATGCGGGGAATCAGAGGCGGGGAATCAGAGCTGGGGTATCAGAGGTGGGGAATCAAAGTTGGGGAATCAGAGTCCGGGAATCAGAGATGGGGATTCAGAGGCGGGGAATGAGATATGGGGAATCAGAGGCGGGGAATCAGAGGCGGGGAAACAGAGGCGGGGAATCAGATATGGGGAATCAGAGGTGGGGAATCAGGGGCGGGGTATCAGTGGCAGGGAATCAGAGGCGGGAAATCAGAGGCCGGGAATCAGAGGCGGTGAATCAGAGGCGGGGAATAAGAGGCAGGGAATCGGATGTGCGGAATCAGAGATGGGGAATCAGAGGTGGGGAATCAGAGGCGGTGAATCAGACATGGGTAATCAGAGGTGGGGAATCAGAGGCAGGAAATCAGACACGGGGAATCAGAGGCGGGGAATCAGAGCTGGGGAATTAGATGCAGGGAATCAGAGTTGGGGATTCAGAGGCGGGGAATCAGATATGGGGAAACAGAGGCAGGGAATCAGAGGCGTGGAAACAGAGGCGGGGAATCAGATATGGGGAATCAGAGGTGGGGAATCAGAGGTTGGGAATCAGAGGCAGGGAATCAGAGGCTGGGAATCAGATGCAGGGAATCAGATGCGGGTATCAGAGGCAGGGAATCAGAGCTGGGGAATCAGAGGTGGGGAATCAGAGTTGGGGAATCAGAGGCGGGGACTTAGATATGAGGAAACAGAGGCGGGGAATCAGAGGCGGGGAAACAGAGGCAGGGAATCAGATATGGGGAATCAGAGGTGGGGAATTAGAGCCAGGGAATCAGATGTGCGGAATCATAGATGGTGAATCAGAGGCAGGGAATCAGAATCAGAAGCAGGGAATAAGACGCGGGGAATCAGAGGCGGGGAATCAGAGCTGGGGAAGCAGAGGCAGTGAATCAGAGGCGGGGAATCAGAGGCAGGGAATCGGATGTGCGGAATCAGAGATGGGGAATCAGAGGTGGGGAATCAGAGGCGGTGAATCAGACATGGGTAATCAGAGGCGGGGAATCAGAGGCAGGAAATCAGACACGGGGAATCAGAGGCGGGGAATCAGAGCTGGGAAATTAGAGGCAGGGAATCAGAGTTGGGGATTCAGAGGCGGGGACTTAGATATGGGGAAACAGAGGCGGGGAATCAGAGGCGGGAAACAGAGGCGGGGAATCAGATATTGTGAATCAGAGGTGGGGAATCAGAGGCAGGGAATCAGATGTGCGGAATCAGAGATGGGGAATCAGAGGCAGGGAATCAGAATCAGAAGCAGGGAATAAGACGCGGGGAATCAGAGGCGGGGAATCAGAGCTGGGGAAGCAGAGGCAGTGAATCAGAGGCGGGGAATCAGAGGCAGGGAATCGGATGTGCGGAATCAGAGGTGGGGAATCAGAGGTGGGGAATCAGAGGCGGTGAATCAGACATGGGTAATCAGAGGCGGGGAATCAGAGGCAGGAAATCAGACACGGGGAATCAGAGGCGGGGAATCAGAGCTGGGAAATTAGAGGCAGGGAATCAGAGTTGGGGATTCAGAGGCGGGGAATCAGATATGGGGAAACAGAGGAGGGGAATCAGAGGCGGGCAAATAGAGGCGGGGAATCAGATATGGGGAAACAGAGGCGGGGAATCAGAGGCGGGGAAACAGAGGCGGGGAATCAGATATGGGGAATCAGAGGTGGGGAATCAGAGGTTGGGAATCAGAGGCAGGGAATCAGAGGCTGGGAATCAGATGCAGGGAATCAGATGCGGGGTATCAG
This sequence comes from Narcine bancroftii, assembly GCF_036971445.1. Classification (NCBI taxonomy): domain Eukaryota; kingdom Metazoa; phylum Chordata; class Chondrichthyes; order Torpediniformes; family Narcinidae; genus Narcine; species Narcine bancroftii. Next base: position 135,942,334 of record NC_091470.1, on the reverse strand, counting down.
AGGCGGGGAATCAGAGCTGGGGAATCAGAGGTGGGGAATCAAAGTTGGGGAATCAGATGCGGGGGATCAGATATGGGGAATCAGAGGTGTGGAATCAGAGGTTGGGAATCAGAGGCAGGGAATCAGAGGCGGGGAAACAGAGGCGGGGAATCAGATATGGGGAATAAGAGGTGGCGAATCAAAGGCGGTGAAACAGAGATGGGGAATCAGGGCAGGGAATCAGAGGCAGGGAATCAAACACGGGAAATCAGAGCTGGGGAATCAGAGGCGGGGAATTAGAGTTGGGGAATCAGAGGAGGGGAATCAGAGGCGGGGAAACAGAGGCGGGGAATCAGATATGGCGAATCAGAGGTGGGGAATCAGAGGTTGGGAATCAGAGGCAGGGAATCAGAGGCGGGGAATCAGAGGCAGGGAATCAGAGGCAGGGAATCAGATGTGCGGAATCGGAGATGGGGAATCAGAGGCAGGGAATCAGAGGCGGGGAATCAGAGGTGGGGAATCAGAGGCCGGGAAACAGATATGGGGAAACAGAGGCGGGGAATCAGAGGCGGGGAAACAGAGGCGGGGAATCAGATATGGGGAATCAGAGGTGGGGAATCAGAGGTTGGGAATCAGAGGCAGGTAATCAGAGGCTTGGAATCAGATGCAGGGAATCAGATGCGGGGAATCAGAGGCGGGGAATCAGAGCTGGGGAATCAGAGGTGGGGAATCAGAGTTGGGGAATCAGAGGCGGGGACTTAGATATTGGGAAACAGAGGCGGGGAATCAGAGGCGGGGAAACAGAGGCGGGGAATCAGATATGGGGAATCAGAGGTGGGGAATCAGAGGCAGGGAATCAGATGTACGGAATCAGAGATGGGGAATCAGAGGCAGGGAATCAGAATCAGAAGCAGGGAATCAGAGGCCGGGAATCAGAGGCCGGAATCAGATGCCGGGAATAAGAGGCCGGGAATCAGAGGTGGGGAATCAGAGTCCGGGAATCAGAGATGGGGATTCAGAGGCGGGGAATGAGATATGGGGAATCAGAGGCGGGGAATCAGAGGCGGGGAAACAGAGGCGGGGAATCAGATATGGGGAATCAGATGTGGGGAATCAGGGGCGGGGTATCAGTGGCAGGGAATCAGAGGCGGGAAATCAGAGGCCGGGTATCAGAGGCGGTGAATCAGAGGTGGGGAATCAGAGGCAGGGAATCGGATGTGCGGAATCAGAGATGGGGAATCAGAGGTGGGGAATCAGAGGTGGTGAATCAGACATGGGTAATCAGAGGTGGGGAATCAGAGGCAGGAAATCAGACACGGGGAATCAGAGGCGGGGAATCAGAGCTGGGGAATTAGATGCAGAGAATCAGAGTTGGGGATTCAGAGGCGGGGAATCAGATATGGGGAAAGAGAGGCGGGGAATCAGAGGCGGGCAAATAGAGGCGGGGAATCAGATATGGGGAAACAGAGGCGGGGAATCAGAGGCGGGGAAACAGAGGCGGGGAATCAGATATGGGGAATCAGAGGTGGGGAATCAGAGGTTGGGAATCAGAGGCAGGGAATCAGAGGCTGGGAATCAGATGCAGGGAATCAGATGCGGGGAATCAGAGGCGGGGAATCAGAGCTGGGGTATCAGAGGTGGGGAATCAAAGTTGGGGAATCAGAGTTCGGGAATCAGAGATGGGGATTCAGAGGCGGGGAATGAGATATGGGGAATCAGAGGCGGGGAATCAGAGGCGGGGAAACAGAGGCGGGGAATCAGATATGGGGAATCAGAGGTGGGGAATCAGGGGCGGGGTATCAGTGGCAGGGAATCAGAGGCGGGAAATCAGAGGCCGGGAATCAGAGGCGGTGAATCAGAGGCGGGGAATCAGAGGCAGGGAATCGGATGTGCGGAATCAGAGATGGGGAATCAGAGGTGGGGAATCAGAGGCGGTGAATCAGATATGGGTAATCAGAGGTGGGGAATCAGAGGCAGGAAATCAGACACGGGGAATCAGAAGCGGGGAATCAGAGCTGGGGAATTAGATGCAGGGAATCAGAGGTGGGGATTCAGAGGCGGGGAATCAGATATGGGGAAACAGAGGTGGGGAATCAGAGGTGGGCAAATAGAGGCGGGGAATCAGATATGGGGAAACAGAGGCAGGGAATCAGAGGCGTGGAAACAGAGGCGGGGAATCAGATATGGGGAATCAGAGGTGGGGAATCAGAGGTTGGGAATCAGAGGCAGGGAATCAGAGGCTGGGAATCAGATGCAGGGAATTAGATGCGGGTATCAGAGGCAGGGAATCAGAGCTGGGGAATCAGAGGTGGGGAATCAGAGTTGGGGAATCAGAGGCGGGGACTTAGATATGAGGAAACAGAGGTGGGGAATCAGAGGCGGGGAAACAGAGGCAGGGAATCAGGTATGGGGAATCAGAGGTGGGGAATTAGAGGCAGGGAATCAGATGTGCGGAATCAGAGATGGGGAATCAGAGGCAGGGAATCAGAATCAGAAGCAGGGAATAAGACGCGGGGAATCAGAGGCGGGGAATCAGAGCTGGGGAAGCAGAGGCAGTGAATCAGAGGCGGGGAATCAGAGGCAGGGAATCGGATGTGCGGAATCAGAGATGGGGAATCAGAGGTGGGGAATCAGAGGCGGTGAATCAGACATGGGTAATCAGAGGCGGGGAATCAGAGGCAGGAAATCAGACACGGGGAATCAGAGGCGGGGAATCAGAGCTGGGAAATTAGAGGCAGGGAATCAGAGTTGGGGATTCAGAGGCGGGGAATCAGATATGGGGAAAGAGAGGCGGGGAATCAGAGGCGGGCAAATAGAGGCGGGGAATCAGATATGGGGAAACAGAGGCGGGGAATCAGAGGCGGGGAAACAGAGGCGGGGAATCAGATATGGGGAATCAGAGGTGGGGAATCAGAGGTTGGGAATCAGAGGCAGGGAATCAGAGGCTGGGAATCAGATGCAGGGAATCAGATGCGGGGAATCAGAGGCGGGGAATCAGAGCTGGGGTATCAGAGGTGGGGAATCAAAGTTGGGGAATCAGAGGCGGGGACTTAGATATGGGGAATCAGAGGCGTGGAATCAGATATGGGGAAACAGGGGCGGGGAATCAGAGGCGGGGAAACAGATGCGGGGAATCAGATATGGGCAATCAGAGGTGTGGAATCAGAGGTTGGGAATCAGAGGCAGGGAATCAGAGGCGGGGAAACAGAGGCGGGGAATCAGATATGGGGAATCAGAGGTGGCGAATCAAAGGCAGTGAAACAGAGATGGGGAATCAGGGCAGGGAATCAGAGGCAGGGAATCAAACACGGGGAATCAGAGCTGGGGAATCAGAGGCGGGGAATTAGAGTTGTGGAATCAGAGGAGGGGAATCAGAGGCGGGGAAACAGAGGCGGAGAATCAGATATGGGGAATCAGAGGTGGGGAATCAGAGGTTGGGAATCAGAGGCATGGAATCAGAGGCGGGGAATCAGAGGCGGGGAATCAGAGGCAGGGAATCAGATGTGCGGAATCGGAGATGGGGAATCAGAGGCAGGGAATCAGAGGCTGGGAATCAGAGGCGGGGAATCAGAGGCCGGGAATCAGATATGGGGAAACAGAGGCGGGGAATCAGAGGCGGGGAAACAGAGGCGGGGAATCAGATATGGGGAATCAGAGGTGGGGAATCAGAGGCAGGGAATTAGATGTGCGGAATCAGAAATGTGGAATCAGAGGCAGGGAATCAGAATCAGAAGCAGGGAATCAGAGGCCGGGAATCAGAGGCCGGAATCAGATGCCGGGAATAAGAGGCCGGGAATCAGAGTCCGGGAATCAGAGTCCGGGAATCAGAGATGGGGAATCAGAGGCGGGGAGTGAGATATGGGGAATCAGAGGCGGGGAATCACAGGCGGGGAAACAGAGGCCAGGAATCAGATATGGGGAATCAGAGGTGGCGAATCAAAGGCGGTGAATCAGAGATGGGGAATCAGAGGCGGGGAATGAGAGGCAGGGAACCAAACACGGGGAATCAGAGGCGGGGAATCAGAGCTGGGTTATCAGAGGCGGGGAATCAGAGTTGGGGAAGCAGAGGCAGTGAATCAGAGGCGGGGAATCAGAGGCAGGGAATCAGATGTGCGGAATCAGAGATGGGGAATCAGAGGTGGGGAATCAGAGGCGGTGAATCAGACATGGGTAATCAGAGGCGGGGAATCAGAGGCAGGAAATCAGACACGGGGAATCAGAGGCGGGGAATCAGAGGCAGGGAATCAGAGTTGGGGATTCAGAGGCGGGGAATCAGATATGGGGAAACAGAGGAGGGGAATCAGAGGCGGGCAAATAGAGGCGGGGAATCAGATATGGGGAAACAGAGGCGGGGAATCAGAGGCGGGGAAACAGAGGCGGGGAATCAGATATGGGGAATCAGAGGTGGGGAATCAGAGGTTGGGAATCAGAGGCCGGGAATCAGAGGCTGGGAATCAGATGCAGGGAATCAGATGCGGGGTATCAGAGGCGGGGAATCAGAGCTGGGGAATCAGAGGTGGGGAATCAAAGTTGGGGAATCAGAGGCGGGGACTTAGATATGGGGAATCAGAGGCGGGGAATCAGATATGGGGAAACAGGGGCGGGGAATCAGAGGCTGGGAAACAGAGGCGGGGAATCAGATATGGGGAATCAGAGGTGTGGAATCAGAGGTTGGGAATCAGAGGCAGGGAATCAGAGGCGGGAAACAGAGGCGGGGAATCAGATATGGGGAATCAGAGGTGGCGAATCAAAGGCGGTGAAACAGAGATGGGGAATCAGGGCAGGGAATCAGAGGCAGGGAATCAAACACGGGGAATCAGAGCTGGGGAATCAGAGGCGGGGAATTAGAGTTGGGGAATCAGAGGAGGGGAATCAGAGGCGGGGAAACAGAGGCGGGGAATCAGATATTGTGAATCAGAGGTGGGGAATCAGAGGCAGGGAATCAGATGTGCGGAATCAGAGATGGGGAATCAGAGGCAGGGAATCAGAATCAGAAGCAGGGAATAAGACGCGGGGAATCAGAGGCGGGGAATCAGAGCTGGGGAAGCAGAGGCAGTGAATCAGAGGCGGGGAATCAGAGGCAGGGAATCGGATGTGCGGGATCAGAGGTGGGGAATCAGAGGTGGGGAATCAGAGGCGGTGAATCAGACATGGGTAATCAGAGGCGGGGAATCAGAGGCAGGAAATCAGACACGGGGAATCAGAGGCGGGGAATCAGAGCTGGGAAATTAGAGGCAGGGAATCAGAGTTGGGGAAACAGAGGCGGGGAATCAGAGGCGGGGATACAGAGGCGGGGAATCAGATATGGGGAAACAGAGGAGGGGAATCAGAGGCGGGCAAATAGAGGCGGGGAATCAGATATGGGGAAACAGAGGCGGGGAATCAGAGGCGGGGAAACAGAGGCGGGGAATCAGATATGGGGAATCAGAGGTGGGGAATCAGAGGTTGGGAATCAGAGGCAGGGAATCAGAGGCTGGGAATCAGATGCAGGGAATCAGATGCGGGGTATCAGAGGCGGGGAATCAGAGCTGGGGAATCAGAGGTGGGGAATCAAAGTTGGGGAATCAGAGGCGGGGACTTAGATATGGGGAATCAGAGGCGGGGAATCAGATATGGGGAAACAGGGGCGGGGAATCAGAGGCTGGGAAACAGAGGGGGGGCATCAGATATGGGGAATCAGAGGTGTGGAATCAGAGGTTGGGAATCAGAGGCAGGGAATCAGAGGCAGGGAAACAGAGGCGGGGAATCAGATATGGGGAATCAGAGGTGGCGAATCAAAGGCGGTGAAACAGAGATGGGGAATCAGGGCAGGGAATCAGAGGCAGGGAATCAAACACGGGGAATCAGAGCTGGGGAATCAGAGGCGGGGAATTAGAGTTGGGGAATCAGAGGAGGGGAATCAGAGGCGGGGAAACAGAGGCGGGGAATCAGATATGGGGAATCAGATGTGCGGAATCGGAGATGGGGAATCAGAGGCAGGGAATCAGAGGCGAGGAATCAGAGGTGGGGAATCAGAGGCCGGGAAACAGATATGGGGAAACAGAGGCGGGGAATCAGAGGCGGGGAAACAGAGGCGGGGAATCAGATATGGGGAATCAGAGGTGGGGAATCAGAGGTTGGGAATCAGAGGCAGGTAATCAGAGGCTTGGAATCAGATGCAGGGAATCAGATGCGGGGAATCAGAGGCTTGGAATCAGATGCAGAGAATCAGAGCTGGGGAATCAGAGGTGGGGAATCAGAGTTGGGGAATCAGAGGCGGGGACTTAGATATTGGGAAACAGAGGCGGGGAATCAGAGGCGGGGAAACAGAGGCGGGGAATCAGATATGGGGAATCAGAGGTGGGGAATCAGAGGCAGGGAATCAGATGTACGGAATCAGAGATGGGGAATCAGAGGCAGGGAATCAGAATCAGAAGCAGGGAATCAGAGGCCGGGAATCAGAGGCCGGAATCAAATGCCGGGAATAGGAGGTCGGGAATCAGAGGTGGGGAATCAGAGTCCGGGAATCAGAGATGGGGATTCAGAGGCGGGGAATGAGATATGGGGAATCAGAGGCGGGGAATCAGAGGCGGGGAAACAGAGGCGGGGAATCAGATATGGGGAATCAGAGGTGGGGAATCAGGGGCGGGGTATCAGTGGCAGGGAATCAGAGGCGGGGAATCAGAGGCGGGGAATCAGAGGCAGGGAATCGGATGTGCGGAATCAGAGATGGGGAATCAGAGGTGGGGAATCAGAGGCGGTGAATCAGACATGGGTAATCAGAGGCGGGGAATCAGAGGCAGGAAATCAGACATGGGGAATCAGAGGCGGGGAATCAGAGCTGGGGAATTAGATGCAGGGAATCAGAGTTGGGGATTCAGAGGCGGGGAATCAGATATGGGGAAACAGAGGTGGGGAATCAGAGGTGGGCAAATAGAGGCGGGGAATCAGATATGGGGAAACAGAGGCGGGGAATCAGAGGCGTGGAAACAGAGGCGGGGAATCAGATATGGGGAATCAGAGGTGGGGAATCAGAGGTTGGGAATCAGAGGCAGGGAATCAGAGGCTGGGAATCAGATGCAGGGAATCAGATGCGGGTATCAGAGGCAGGGAATCAGAGCTGGTGAATCAGAGGTGGGGAATCAGAGTTGGGGAATCAGAGGCGGGGACTTAGATATGAGGAAACAGAGGCGGGGAATCAGAGGCGGGGAAACAGAGGCAGGGAATCAGATATGGGGAATCAGAGGTGGGGAATCAGAGGCAGGGAATCAGAATCAGAAGCAGGGAATAAGACGCGGGGAATCAGAGGCGGGGAATCAGAGCTGGGGAAGCAGAGGCAGTGAATCAGAGGCGGGGAATCAGAGGCAGGGAATCGGATGTGCGGAATCAGAGATGGGGAATCAGAGGTGGGGAATCAGAGGCGGTGAATCAGACATGGGTAATCAGAGGCGGGGAATCAGAGGCAGGAAATCAGACACGGGGAATCAGAGGCGGGGAATCAGAGCTGGGAAATTATAGGCAGGGAATCAGAGTTGGGAATTCAGAGGCGGGGAATCAGATATGGGGAAAGTGAGGCGGGGAATCAGAGGCGGGCAAATAGAGGCGGGGAATCAGATATGGGGAAACAGAGGCGGGGAATCAGAGGCGGGGAAACAGAGGTGGGGAATCAGATATGGGGAATCAGAGGTGGGGAATCAGAGGTTGGGAATCAGAGGCAGGGAATCAGAGGCTGGGAATCAGATGCAGGGAATCAGATGCGGGGAATCAGAGGCGGGGAATCAGAGCTGGGGTATCAGAGGTGGGGAATCAAAGTTGGGGAATCAGAGGCGGGGACTTAGATATGGGGAATCAGAGGCGTGGAATCAGATATGGGGAAACAGGGGCGGGGAATCAGAGGCGGGGAAACAGATGCGGGGAATCAGATATGGGCAATCAGAGGTGTGGAATCAGAGGTTGGGAATCAGAGGCAGGGAATCAGAGGCGGGGAAACAGAGGCGGGGAATCAGATATGGGGAATCAGAGGTGGCGAATCAAAGGCGGGAAATCAGAGCTGGGGAATCAGAGGCGGGGAATTAGAGTTGTGGAATCAGAGGAGGGGAATCAGAGGCGGGGAAACAGAGGCGGGGAATCAGATATGGGGAATCAGAGGTGGGGAATCAGAGGTTGGGAATCAGAGGCATGGAATCAGAGGCGGGGAATCAGAGGCGGGGAATCAGAGGCAGGGAATCAGATGTGCGGAATCGGAGATGGGGAATCAGAGGCAGGGAATCAGAGGCTGGGAATCAGAGGCGGGGAATCAGAGGCCGGGAATCAGATATGGGGAAACAGAGGCGGGGAATCAGAGGCGGGGAAACAGAGGCGGGGAATCAGATATGGGGAATCAGATGTGGGGAATCAGAGGCAGGGAATTAGATGTGCGGAATCAGAAATGGGGAATCAGAGGCAGGGAATCAGAATCAGAAGCAGGGAATCAGAGGCCGGGAATCAGAGGCCGGAATCAGATGCCGGGAATAAGAGGCCGGGAATCAGAGTCCTTGAATCAGAGTCCGGGAATCAGAGATGGGGAATCAGAGGCGGGGAGCGAGAGGCAGGGAATCAAACACGGGGAATCAGAGGCGGGGAATCAGAGCTGGGTTATCAGAGGCGGGGAATCAGAGTTGGGGAATCAGAGGCGGGGAATCAGAGCTGGGGAATCAGAGGTGGGGAATCAGAGTCGGGGAATCAGAGGCAGGGAATCGGATGTGCGTAATCAGAGATGGGGAATCAGAGGTGGGGAATCAGAGGCGGTGAATCTGAGATGGGGAATCAGAGGCGGGGAATCAGAGGCAGGATATCAGACACGGGGATTCAGAGGCTGGGAATCAGACGGGGGGAATCAAAGGCGGGGAATCAGAGCTGGGGAATCAGAGGCAGGGAATCAGAGTTGGGGATTCAGAGGCGGGGAATCAGATATGGGGAAACAGAGGTTGGGAATCAGAGGCGGGGAAACAGAGGTGGGGAATCAGATATGGGGAATCGGATGCTGGGAATCAGAGGCGGGGAATCAGAGCTGGGGAATCAGAGGCAGGGAATCAGAGTTGGTGCATCAGAGGTGGGGAATTAGATATGGGGAAACAGAGGCGGGGAATCAGAGGCGGGGAAACAGAGGCGGGGAATCAGATATGGGGAATCAGAGATGGGGAATCACAGGCGGGGAATCAGAGGCAGGGAATAGAACGCGGGGAATCAGAGGCAGGGAATCAGAGCTGGGGAATCAGAGGCGGGGAATCATGGTTGGGAATCAGAGGCGGGGAATCAGATATGGGGAAACAGAGGCGGGGAATCAGAGGCGGGGAAACAGAGGCGGGGAATCAGATATGGGGAATCGGATGCTGGGAATCAGAGGCGGGGAATCAGAGCTGGGGAATCAGAGGCAGGGAATCAGAGTTGGTGCATCAGAGGTGGGGAATTAGATATGGGGAAACAGAGGCGGGGAATCAGAGGCGGGGAAACAGATGCGGGGAATCAGATATGGGGAATCAGATATGGGGAATCAGAGGCAGGGAATCAGATGTGCGGAATCAAAGATGGGGAATCAGAGGCAGGGAATCAGTATCAGAAGCAGGGAATCAGAGGCCTGGAATCAGATGCTGGGAATAAGAGGCCGGGAATCAGAGGTGGGGAATCAGAGTCCGGGAATCAGAGATTGGGATTCAAAGGCGGGGAATGAGATATGGAGAATCAGAGGTGGGGAATCAGAGGCGGGGAAACAGAGGTGGGGAATCAGATATGGGGAATCAGAGGTGGCGAATCAAAGGCGGTGAATCAGAGATGGGGAATCAGAGGCGGGGAATCAGAGGCAGGGAATCAAACACGGGGAATCAGAGGCGGGGAATCAGAGCTGGGGAATCAGAGGCGGGGAATCAGAGTTGGGGAATCAGAGGCGGGGAATCAGATATGGGGAAACAGGGGCGGGGAATCAGAGGCGGGGAAACAGAGGCGGGGAATCAGATATGGGGAATCAGAGGTGTGGAATCAGAGGTTGGGTATCAGAGGCAGGGAATCAGAGGCGGGGAAACAGAGGCAGGAAATAAGACACGGGGAATCAGAGGCGGGGAATCAGAGCTGGGGAATTAGATGCAGGGAATCAGAGTTGGGGATTCAGAGGCGGGGAATCAGATATGTGGAAACAGAGGTGGGGAATCAGAGGTGGGCAAATAGAGGCGGGGAATCAGATATGGGGAAACAGAGGCAGGGAATCAGAGGCGTGGAAACAGAGGCGGGGAATCAGATATGGGGAATCAGAGGTGGGGAATCAGAGGTTGGGAATCAGAGGCAGGGAATCAGAGGCTGGGAATCAGATGCAGGGAATCAGATGCGGGTATCAGAGGCAGGGAATCAGAGCTGGGGAATCAGAGGTGGGGAATCAGAGTTGGGGAATCAGAGGCGGGGACTTAGATATGAGGAAACAGAGGCGGGGAATCAGAGGCGGGGAAACAGAGGCAGGTAATCAGATATGGGGAATCAGAGGTGGGGAATTAGAGGCAGGGAATCAGATGTGCGGAATCAGAGATGGGGAATCAGAGGCAGGGAATCAGAATCAGAAGCAGGGAATAAGACGCGGGGAATCAGAGGCGGGGAATCAGAGCTGGGGAAGCAGAGGCAGTGAATCAGAGGCGGGGAATCAGAGGCAGGGAATCGGATGTGCGGAATCAGAGATGGGGAATCAGAGGTGGGGAATCAGAGGCGGTGAATCAGACATGGGTAATCAGAGGCGGGGAATCAGAGGCAGGAAATCAGACACGGGGAATCAGAGGCGGGGAATCAGAGCTGGGAAATTAGAGGCAGGGAATCAGAGTTGGGGATTCAGAGGCGGGGAATCAGATATGGGGAAACAGAGGCGGGGAATCAGAGGCGGGCAAATAGAGGCGGGGAATCAGATATGGGGAAACAGAGGCGGGGAATCAGAGGCGGGGAAACAGAGGCGGGGAATCAGATATGGGGAATCAGAGGTGGGGAATCAGAGGTTGGGAATCAGAGTCAGGGAATCAGAGGCTGGGAATCAGATGCAGGGAATCAGATGCGGGGAATCAGAGGCGGGGAATCAGAGCTGGGGTATCAGAGGTGGGGAATCAAAGTTGGGGAATCAGAGTCCGGGAATCAGAGATGGGGATTCAGAGGCGGGGAATGAGATATGGGGAATCAGAGGCGGGGAATCAGAGGCGGGGAAACAGAGGCGGGGAATCAGATATGGGGAATCAGAGGTGGGGAATCAGGGGCGGGGTATCAGTGGCAGGGAATCAGAGGCGGGAAATCAGAGGCCGGGAATCAGAGGCGGTGAATCAGAGGCGGGGAATAAGAGGCAGGGAATCGGATGTGCGGAATCAGAGATGGGGAATCAGAGGTGGGGAATCAGAGGCGGTGAATCAGACATGGGTAATCAGAGGTGGGGAATCAGAGGCAGGAAATCAGACACGGGGAATCAGAGGCGGGGAATCAGAGCTGGGGAATTAGATGCAGGGAATCAGAGTTGGGGATTCAGAGGCGGGGAATCAGATATGGGGAAACAGAGGCAGGGAATCAGAGGCGTGGAAACAGAGGCGGGGAATCAGATATGGGGAATCAGAGGTGGGGAATCAGAGGTTGGGAATCAGAGGCAGGGAATCAGAGGCTGGGAATCAGATGCAGGGAATCAGATGCGGGTATCAGAGGCAGGGAATCAGAGCTGGGGAATCAGAGGTGGGGAATCAGAGTTGGGGAATCAGAGGCGGGGACTTAGATATGAGGAAACAGAGGCGGGGAATCAGAGGCGGGGAAACAGAGGCAGGGAATCAGATATGGGGAATCAGAGGTGGGGAATTAGAGCCAGGGAATCAGATGTGCGGAATCATAGATGGTGAATCAGAGGCAGGGAATCAGAATCAGAAGCAGGGAATAAGACGCGGGGAATCAGAGGCGGGGAATCAGAGCTGGGGAAGCAGAGGCAGTGAATCAGAGGCGGGGAATCAGAGGCAGGGAATCGGATGTGCGGAATCAGAGATGGGGAATCAGAGGTGGGGAATCAGAGGCGGTGAATCAGACATGGGTAATCAGAGGCGGGGAATCAGAGGCAGGAAATCAGACACGGGGAATCAGAGGCGGGGAATCAGAGCTGGGAAATTAGAGGCAGGGAATCAGAGTTGGGGATTCAGAGGCGGGGACTTAGATATGGGGAAACAGAGGCGGGGAATCAGAGGCGGGAAACAGAGGCGGGGAATCAGATATTGTGAATCAGAGGTGGGGAATCAGAGGCAGGGAATCAGATGTGCGGAATCAGAGATGGGGAATCAGAGGCAGGGAATCAGAATCAGAAGCAGGGAATAAGACGCGGGGAATCAGAGGCGGGGAATCAGAGCTGGGGAAGCAGAGGCAGTGAATCAGAGGCGGGGAATCAGAGGCAGGGAATCGGATGTGCGGAATCAGAGGTGGGGAATCAGAGGTGGGGAATCAGAGGCGGTGAATCAGACATGGGTAATCAGAGGCGGGGAATCAGAGGCAGGAAATCAGACACGGGGAATCAGAGGCGGGGAATCAGAGCTGGGAAATTAGAGGCAGGGAATCAGAGTTGGGGATTCAGAGGCGGGGAATCAGATATGGGGAAACAGAGGAGGGGAATCAGAGGCGGGCAAATAGAGGCGGGGAATCAGATATGGGGAAACAGAGGCGGGGAATCAGAGGCGGGGAAACAGAGGCGGGGAATCAGATATGGGGAATAAGAGGTGGGGAATCAGAGGTTGGGAATCAGAGGCAGGGAATCAGAGGCTGGGAATCAGATGCAGGGAATCAGATGCGGGGTATCAGAGGCGGGGAATCAGAGCTGGGGAATCAGAGGTGGGGAATCAAAGTTGGGGAATCAGATGCGGGGGATCAGATATGGGGAATCAGAGGTGTGGAATCAGAGGTTGGGAATCAGAGGCAGGGAATCAGAGGCGGGGAAACAGAGGCGGGGAATCAGATATGGGGAATAAGAGGTGGCGAATCAAAGGCGGTGAAACAGAGATGGGGAATCAGGGCAGGGAATCAGAGGCAGGGAATCAAACACGGGAAATCAGAGCTGGGGAATCAGAGGCGGGGAATTAGAGTTGGGGAATCAGAGGAGGGGAATCAGAGGCGGGGAAACAGAGGCGGGGAATCAGATATGGCGAATCAGAGGTGGGGAATCAGAGGTTGGGAATCAGAGGCAGGGAATCAGAGGCGGGGAATCAGAGGCAGGGAATCAGAGGCAGGGAATCAGATGTGCGGAATCGGAGATGGGGAATCAGAGGCAGGGAATCAGAGGCGGGGAATCAGAGGTGGGGAATCAGAGGCCGGGAAACAGATATGGGGAAACAGAGGCGGGGAATCAGAGGCGGGGAAACAGAGGCGGGGAATCAGATATGGGGAATCAGAGGTGGGGAATCAGAGGTTGGGAATCAGAGGCAGGTAATCAGAGGCTTGGAATCAGATGCAGGGAATCAGATGCGGGGAATCAGAGGCGGGGAATCAGAGCTGGGGAATCAGAGGTGGGGAATCAGAGTTGGGGAATCAGAGGCGGGGACTTAGATATTGGGAAACAGAGGCGGGGAATCAGAGGCGGGGAAACAGAGGCGGGGAATCAGATATGGGGAATCAGAGGTGGGGAATCAGAGGCAGGGAATCAGATGTACGGAATCAGAGATGGGGAATCAGAGGCAGGGAATCAGAATCAGAAGCAGGGAATCAGAGGCCGGGAATCAGAGGCCGGAATCAGATGCCGGGAATAAGAGGCCGGGAATCAGAGGTGGGGAATCAGAGTCCGGGAATCAGAGATGGGGATTCAGAGGCGGGGAATGAGATATGGGGAATCAGAGGCGGGGAATCAGAGGCGGGGAAACAGAGGCGGGGAATCAGATATGGGGAATCAGATGTGGGGAATCAGGGGCGGGGTATCAGTGGCAGGGAATCAGAGGCGGGAAATCAGAGGCCGGGTATCAGAGGCGGTGAATCAGAGGTGGGGAATCAGAGGCAGGGAATCGGATGTGCGGAATCAGAGATGGGGAATCAGAGGTGGGGAATCAGAGGTGGTGAATCAGACATGGGTAATCAGAGGTGGGGAATCAGAGGCAGGAAATCAGACACGGGGAATCAGAGGCGGGGAATCAGAGCTGGGGAATTAGATGCAGAGAATCAGAGTTGGGGATTCAGAGGCGGGGAATCAGATATGGGGAAAGAGAGGCGGGGAATCAGAGGCGGGCAAATAGAGGCGGGGAATCAGATATGGGGAAACAGAGGCGGGGAATCAGAGGCGGGGAAACAGAGGCGGGGAATCAGATATGGGGAATCAGAGGTGGGGAATCAGAGGTTGGGAATCAGAGGCAGGGAATCAGAGGCTGGGAATCAGATGCAGGGAATCAGATGCGGGGAATCAGAGGCGGGGAATCAGAGCTGGGGTATCAGAGGTGGGGAATCAAAGTTGGGGAATCAGAGTTCGGGAATCAGAGATGGGGATTCAGAGGCGGGGAATGAGATATGGGGAATCAGAGGCGGGGAATCAGAGGCGGGGAAACAGAGGCGGGGAATCAGATATGGGGAATCAGAGGTGGGGAATCAGGGGCGGGGTATCAGTGGCAGGGAATCAGAGGCGGGAAATCAGAGGCCGGGAATCAGAGGCGGTGAATCAGAGGCGGGGAATCAGAGGCAGGGAATCGGATGTGCGGAATCAGAGATGGGGAATCAGAGGTGGGGAATCAGAGGCGGTGAATCAGATATGGGTAATCAGAGGTGGGGAATCAGAGGCAGGAAATCAGACACGGGGAATCAGAAGCGGGGAATCAGAGCTGGGGAATTAGATGCAGGGAATCAGAGGTGGGGATTCAGAGGCGGGGAATCAGATATGGGGAAACAGAGGTGGGGAATCAGAGGTGGGCAAATAGAGGCGGGGAATCAGATATGGGGAAACAGAGGCAGGGAATCAGAGGCGTGGAAACAGAGGCGGGGAATCAGATATGGGGAATCAGAGGTGGGGAATCAGAGGTTGGGAATCAGAGGCAGGGAATCAGAGGCTGGGAATCAGATGCAGGGAATTAGATGCGGGTATCAGAGGCAGGGAATCAGAGCTGGGGAATCAGAGGTGGGGAATCAGAGTTGGGGAATCAGAGGCGGGGACTTAGATATGAGGAAACAGAGGTGGGGAATCAGAGGCGGGGAAACAGAGGCAGGGAATCAGGTATGGGGAATCAGAGGTGGGGAATTAGAGGCAGGGAATCAGATGTGCGGAATCAGAGATGGGGAATCAGAGGCAGGGAATCAGAATCAGAAGCAGGGAATAAGACGCGGGGAATCAGAGGCGGGGAATCAGAGCTGGGGAAGCAGAGGCAGTGAATCAGAGGCGGGGAATCAGAGGCAGGGAATCGGATGTGCGGAATCAGAGATGGGGAATCAGAGGTGGGGAATCAGAGGCGGTGAATCAGACATGGGTAATCAGAGGCGGGGAATCAGAGGCAGGAAATCAGACACGGGGAATCAGAGGCGGGGAATCAGAGCTGGGAAATTAGAGGCAGGGAATCAGAGTTGGGGATTCAGAGGCGGGGAATCAGATATGGGGAAAGAGAGGCGGGGAATCAGAGGCGGGCAAATAGAGGCGGGGAATCAGATATGGGGAAACAGAGGCGGGGAATCAGAGGCGGGGAAACAGAGGCGGGGAATCAGATATGGGGAATCAGAGGTGGGGAATCAGAGGTTGGGAATCAGAGGCAGGGAATCAGAGGCTGGGAATCAGATGCAGGGAATCAGATGCGGGGAATCAGAGGCGGGGAATCAGAGCTGGGGTATCAGAGGTGGGGAATCAAAGTTGGGGAATCAGAGGCGGGGACTTAGATATGGGGAATCAGAGGCGTGGAATCAGATATGGGGAAACAGGGGCGGGGAATCAGAGGCGGGGAAACAGATGCGGGGAATCAGATATGGGCAATCAGAGGTGTGGAATCAGAGGTTGGGAATCAGAGGCAGGGAATCAGAGGCGGGGAAACAGAGGCGGGGAATCAGATATGGGGAATCAGAGGTGGCGAATCAAAGGCAGTGAAACAGAGATGGGGAATCAGGGCAGGGAATCAGAGGCAGGGAATCAAACACGGGGAATCAGAGCTGGGGAATCAGAGGCGGGGAATTAGAGTTGTGGAATCAGAGGAGGGGAATCAGAGGCGGGGAAACAGAGGCGGAGAATCAGATATGGGGAATCAGAGGTGGGGAATCAGAGGTTGGGAATCAGAGGCATGGAATCAGAGGCGGGGAATCAGAGGCGGGGAATCAGAGGCAGGGAATCAGATGTGCGGAATCGGAGATGGGGAATCAGAGGCAGGGAATCAGAGGCTGGGAATCAGAGGCGGGGAATCAGAGGCCGGGAATCAGATATGGGGAAACAGAGGCGGGGAATCAGAGGCGGGGAAACAGAGGCGGGGAATCAGATATGGGGAATCAGAGGTGGGGAATCAGAGGCAGGGAATTAGATGTGCGGTATCAGAAATGTGGAATCAGAGGCAGGGAATCAGAATCAGAAGCAGGGAATCAGAGGCCGGGAATCAGAGGCCGGAATCAGATGCCGGGAATAAGAGGCCGGGAATCAGAGTCCGGGAATCAGAGTCCGGGAATCAGAGATGGGGAATCAGAGGCGGGGAGTGAGATATGGGGAATCAGAGGCGGGGAATCACAGGCGGGGAAACAGAGGCGAGGAATCTGATATGGGGAATCAGAGGTGGCGAATCAAAGGCGGTGAATCAGAGATGGGGAATCAGAGGCGGGGAATGAGAGGCAGGGAACCAAACACGGGGAATCAGAGGCGGGGAATCAGAGCTGGGTTATCAGAGGCGGGGAATCAGAGTTGGGGAAGCAGAGGCAGTGAATCAGAGGCGGGGAATCAGAGGCAGGGAATCAGATGTGCGGAATCAGAGATGGGGAATCAGAGGTGGGGAATCAGAGGCGGTGAATCAGACATGGGTAATCAGAGGCGGGGAATCAGAGGCAGGAAATCAGACACGGGGAATCAGAGGCGGGGAATCAGAGGCAGGGAATCAGAGTTGGGGATTCAGAGGCGGGGAATCAGATATGGGGAAACAGAGGAGGGGAATCAGAGGCGGGCAAATAGAGGCGGGGAATCAGATATGGGGAAACAGAGGCGGGGAATCAGAGGCGGGGAAACAGAGGCGGGGAATCAGATATGGGGAATCAGAGGTGGGGAATCAGAGGTTGGGAATCAGAGGCCGGGAATCAGAGGCTGGGAATCAGATGCAGGGAATCAGATGCGGGGTATCAGAGGCGGGGAATCAGAGCTGGGGAATCAGAGGTGGGGAATCAAAGTTGGGGAATCAGAGGCGGGGACTTAGATATGGGGAATCAGAGGCGGGGAATCAGATATGGGGAAACAGGGGCGGGGAATCAGAGGCTGGGAAACAGAGGCGGGGAATCAGATATGGGGAATCAGAGGTGTGGAATCAGAGGTTGGGAATCAGAGGCAGGGAATCAGAGGCGGGAAACAGAGGCGGGGAATCAGATATGGGGAATCAGAGGTGGCGAATCAAAGGCGGTGAAACAGAGATGGGGAATCAGGGCAGGGAATCAGAGGCAGGGAATCAAACACGGGGAATCAGAGCTGGGGAATCAGAGGCGGGGAATTAGAGTTGGGGAATCAGAGGAGGGGAATCAGAGGCGGGGAAACAGAGGCGGGGAATCAGATATTGTGAATCAGAGGTGGGGAATCAGAGGCAGGGAATCAGATGTGCGGAATCAGAGATGGGGAATCAGAGGCAGGGAATCAGAATCAGAAGCAGGGAATAAGACGCGGGGAATCAGAGGCGGGGAATCAGAGCTGGGGAAGCAGAGGCAGTGAATCAGAGGCGGGGAATCAGAGGCAGGGAATCGGATGTGCGGAATCAGAGGTGGGGAATCAGAGGTGGGGAATCAGAGGCGGTGAATCAGACATGGGTAATCAGAGGCGGGGAATCAGAGGCAGGAAATCAGACACGGGGAATCAGAGGCGGGGAATCAGAGCTGGGAAATTAGAGGCAGGGAATCAGAGTTGGGGAAACAGAGGCGGGGAATCAGAGGCGGGGAAACAGAGGCGGGGAATCAGATATGGGGAAACAGAGGAGGGGAATCAGAGGCGGGCAAATAGAGGCGGGGAATCAGATATGGGGAAACAGAGGCGGGGAATCAGAGGCGGGGAAACAGAGGCGGGGAATCAGATATGGGGAATCAGAGGTGGGGAATCAGAGGTTGGGAATCAGAGGCAGGGAATCAGAGGCTGGGAATCAGATGCAGGGAATCAGATGCGGGGTATCAGAGGCGGGGAATCAGAGCTGGGGAATCAGAGGTGGGGAATCAAAGTTGGGGAATCAGAGGCGGGGACTTAGATATGGGGAATCAGAGGCGGGGAATCAGATATGGGGAAACAGGGGCGGGGAATCAGAGGCTGGGAAACAGAGGGGGGGCATCAGATATGGGGAATCAGAGGTGTGGAATCAGAGGTTGGGAATCAGAGGCAGGGAATCAGAGGCAGGGAAACAGAGGCGGGGAATCAGATATGGGGAATCAGAGGTGGCGAATCAAAGGCGGTGAAACAGAGATGGGGAATCAGGGCAGGGAATCAGAGGCAGGGAATCAAACACGGGGAATCAGAGCTGGGGAATCAGAGGCGGGGAATTAGAGTTGGGGAATCAGAGGAGGGGAATCAGAGGCGGGGAAACAGAGGCGGGGAATCAGATATGGGGAATCAGAGGTGGGGAATCAGAGGTTGGGAATCAGAGGCAGGGAATCAGAGGCGGGGAATCAGAGGCAGGGAATCAGAGGCAGGGAATCAGATGTGCGGAATCGGAGATGGGGAATCAGAGGCAGGGAATCAGAGGCGAGGAATCAGAGGTGGGGAATCAGAGGCCGGGAAACAGATATGGGGAAACAGAGGCGGGGAATCAGAGGCGGGGAAACAGAGGCGGGGAATCAGATATGGGGAATCAGAGGTGGGGAATCAGAGGTTGGGAATCAGAGGCAGGTAATCAGAGGCTTGGAATCAGATGCAGGGAATCAGATGCGGGGAATCAGAGGCTTGGAATCAGATGCAGAGAATCAGAGCTGGGGAATCAGAGGTGGGGAATCAGAGTTGGGGAATCAGAGGCGGGGACTTAGATATTGGGAAACAGAGGCGGGGAATCAGAGGCGGGGAAACAGAGGCGGGGAATCAGATATGGGGAATCAGAGGTGGGGAATCAGAGGCAGGGAATCAGATGTACGGAATCAGAGATGGGGAATCAGAGGCAGGGAATCAGAATCAGAAGCAGGGAATCAGAGGCCGGGAATCAGAGGCCGGAATCAAATGCCGGGAATAGGAGGTCGGGAATCAGAGGTGGGGAATCAGAGTCCGGGAATCAGAGATGGGGATTCAGAGGCGGGGAATGAGATATGGGGAATCAGAGGCGGGGAATCAGAGGCGGGGAAACAGAGGCGGGGAATCAGATATGGGGAATCAGAGGTGGGGAATCAGGGGCGGGGTATAAGTGGCAGGGAATCAGAGGCGGGGAATCAGAGGCGGGGAATCAGAGGCAGGGAATCGGATGTGCGGAATCAGAGATGGGGAATCAGAGGTGGGGAATCAGAGGCGGTGAATCAGACATGGGTAATCAGAGGCGGGGAATCAGAGGCAGGAAATCAGACATGGGGAATCAGAGGCGGGGAATCAGAGCTGGGGAATTAGATGCAGGGAATCAGAGTTGGGGATTCAGAGGCGGGGAATCAGATATGGGGAAACAGAGGTGGGGAATCAGAGGTGGGCAAATAGAGGCGGGGAATCAGATATGGGGAAACAGAGGCGGGGAATCAGAGGCGTGGAAACAGAGGCGGGGAATCAGATATGGGGAATCAGAGGTGGGGAATCAGAGGTTGGGAATCAGAGGCAGGGAATCAGAGGCTGGGAATCAGATGCAGGGAATCAGATGCGGGTATCAGAGGCAGGGAATCAGAGCTGGTGAATCAGAGGTGGGGAATCAGAGTTGGGGAATCAGAGGCGGGGACTTAGATATGAGGAAACAGAGGCGGGGAATCAGAGGCGGGGAAACAGAGGCAGGGAATCAGATATGGGGAATCAGAGGTGGGGAATCAGAGGCAGGGAATCAGAATCAGAAGCAGGGAATAAGACGAGGGGAATCAGAGGCGGGGAATCAGAGCTGGGGAAGCAGAGGCAGTGAATCAGAGGCGGGGAATCAGAGGCAGGGAATCGGATGTGCGGAATCAGAGATGGGGAATCAGAGGTGGGGAATCAGAGGCGGTGAATCAGACATGGGTAATCAGAGGCGGGGAATCAGAGGCAGGAAATCAGACACGGGGAATCAGAGGCGGGGAATCAGAGCTGGGAAATTATAGGCAGGGAATCAGAGTTGGGAATTCAGAGGCGGGGAATCAGATATGGGGAAAGAGAGGCGGGGAATCAGAGGCGGGCAAATAGAGGCGGGGAATCAGATATGGGGAAACAGAGGCGGGGAATCAGAGGCGGGGAAACAGAGGTGGGGAATCAGATATGGGGAATCAGAGGTGGGGAATCAGAGGTTGGGAATCAGAGGCAGGGAATCAGAGGCTGGGAATCAGATGCAGGGAATCAGATGCGGGGAATCAGAGGCGGGGAATCAGAGCTGGGGTATCAGAGGTGGGGAATCAAAGTTGGGGAATCAGAGGCGGGGACTTAGATATGGGGAATCAGAGGCGTGGAATCAGATATGGGGAAACAGGGGCGGGGAATCAGAGGCGGGGAAACAGATGCGGGGAATCAGATATGGGCAATCAGAGGTGTGGAATCAGAGGTTGGGAATCAGAGGCAGGGAATCAGAGGCGGGGAAACAGAGGCGGGGAATCAGATATGGGGAATCAGAGGTGGCGAATCAAAGGCGGGAAATCAGAGCTGGGGAATCAGAGGCGGGGAATTAGAGTTGTGGAATCAGAGGAGGGGAATCAGAGGCGGGGAAACAGAGGCGGGGAATCAGATATGGGGAATCAGAGGTGGGGAATCAGAGGTTGGGAATCAGAGGCATGGAATCAGAGGCGGGGAATCAGAGGCGGGGAATCAGAGGCAGGGAATCAGATGTGCGGAATCGGAGATGGGGAATCAGAGGCAGGGAATCAGAGGCTGGGAATCAGAGGCGGGGAATCAGAGGCCGGGAATCAGATATGGGGAAACAGAGGCGGGGAATCAGAGGCGGGGAAACAGAGGCGGGGAATCAGATATGGGGAATCAGATGTGGGGAATCAGAGGCAGGGAATTAGATGTGCGGAATCAGAAATGGGGAATCAGAGGCAGGGAATCAGAATCAGAAGCAGGGAATCAGAGGCCGGGAATCAGAGGCCGGAATCAGATGCCGGGAATAAGAGGCCGGGAATCAGAGTCCTTGAATCAGAGTCCGGGAATCAGAGATGTGGAATCAGAGGCGGGGAGCGAGAGGCAGGGAATCAAACACGGGGAATCAGAGGCGGGGAATCAGAGCTGGGTTATCAGAGGCGGGGAATCAGAGTTGGGGAATCAGAGGCGGGGAATCAGAGCTGGGGAATCAGAGGTGGGGAATCAGAGTCGGGGAATCAGAGGCAGGGAATCGGATGTGCGTAATCAGAGATGGGGAATCAGAGGTGGGGAATCAGAGGCGGTGAATCTGAGATGGGGAATCAGAGGCGGGGAATCAGAGGCAGGATATCAGACACGGGGATTCAGAGGCTGGGAATCAGACGGGGGGAATCAAAGGCGGGGAATCAGAGCTGGGGAATCAGAGGCAGGGAATCAGAGTTGGGGATTCAGAGGCGGGGAATCAGATATGGGGAAACAGAGGTTGGGAATCAGAGGCGGGCAAACAGAGGCGGGGAATTAGATATGGGGAATCAGAGGTGGGGAATCAGAGGTGGTGAATCAGAGATGGGGAATCACAGGCGGGGAATCAGAGGCAGGGAATAGAACGCGGGGAATCAGAGGCAGGGAATCATAGCTGGGGAATCAGAGGCGGGGAATCATAGTTGGGAATCAGAGGCGGGGAATCAGATATGGGGAAACAGAGGCGGGGAATCAGAGGCGGGGAAACAGAGGCGGGGAATCAGATATGGGGAATCGGATGCTGGGAATCAGAGGCGGGGAATCAGAGCTGGGGAATCAGAGGCAGGGAATCAGAGTTGGTGCATCAGAGGTGGGGAATTAGATATGGGGAAACAGAGGCGGGGAATCAGAGGCGGGGAAACAGAGGCGGGGAATCAGATATGGGGAATCAGATGTGGGGAATCAGAGGCAGGGAATCAGATGTGCGGAATCAAAGATGGGGAATCAGAGGCAGGGAATCAGTATCAGAAGCAGGGAATCAGAGGCCTGGAATCAGATGCTGGGAATAAGAGGCCGGGAATCAGAGGTGGGGAATCAGAGTCCGGGAATCAGAGATTGGGATTCAAAGGCGGGGAATGAGATATGGAGAATCAGAGGTGGGGAATCAGAGGCGGGGAAACAGAGGTGGGGAATCAGATATGGGGAATCAGAGGTGGCGAATCAAAGGCGGTGAATCAGAGATGGGGAATCAGAGGCGGGGAATCAGAGGCAGGGAATCAAACACGGGGAATCAGAGGCGGGGAATCAGAGCTGGGGAATCAGAGGCGGGGAATCAGAGTTGGGGAATCAGAGGCGGGGAATCAGATATGGGGAAACAGGGGCGGGGAATCAGAGGCGGGGAAACAGAGGCGGGGAATCAGATATGGGGAATCAGAGGTGTGGAATCAGAGGTTGGGTATCAGAGGCAGGGAATCAGAGGCGGGGAAACAGAGGCAGGGAATCAGATCTGGGGAATCAGTGGCGGGGAAGTAGAGTTGGGGAATCAGAGGCGGGGAATCAGAGGCGGGGAAACAGAGGCGGGGAATCAAACACGGGGAATCAGAGGTGGGGAATCAGAGGTTGGGAATCAGAGGCAAGAAATCAGAGGAGGGGAATCAGAGGCGGGGAATCAGAGGCCGGGAATCAGATATGGTGAAACAGAGGTGGGGAATCAGAGTTTGGGAATCAGAGGCAGGGAATCAGAGGCTTGGAATCAGATGCAGGGAATCAGATGCGGGGAATCAGAGGCGGGGAATCTGAGCTGTGGAATCAGAGGTGGGGAATCAGAGTTGGGGAATCAGAGGCGGGGACTTAGATATTGGGAAACAGAGGCGGGGAATCAGAGGCGGGGAAACAGAGGCGGGGAATCAGAAATGGGGAATCAGAGGTTGGGAATCAGAGGCAGGGAATCAGATGTGCGGAATCAGAGATGGGGAATCAAAGGCAGGGAATCAGAATCAGAAGCAGGGAATCAGAGGCAGGGAATCAGAGGCCGGAATCAGATGCCGGGAATAAGAGGCTGGGAATCAGAGGTGGGGAATCAGAGTCCGGGAATCAGAGATGGGGATTCAGAGGCGGGGAATGAGATATGGGGAATCAGAGGCGGGGAATCAGAGGCGGGGAAACAGAGGCGGGGAATCAGATATGGGGAATCAGAGGTGGGGAATCAGGGGCGGGGTATCAGTGGCAGGGAATCAGAGGCGGGAAATCAGAGGCCGGGAATCAGAGGCGGTGAATCAGAGGCGGGGAATCAGAGGCAGGGAATCGGATGTGCGGAATCAGAGATGGGGAATCAGTGGTGGGGAATCAGAGGCGGTGAATCAGACATGGGTAATCAGAGGCGGGGAATCAGAGGCAGGAAATCAGACACGGGGAATCAGAGGCGGGGAATTAGAGCTGGGGAATTAGATGCAGGGAATCAGATTTGGGGATTCAGAGGCGGGGAATCAGATATGGGGAAATAGAGGTGGGGAACCAGAGGTGGGCAAATAGAGGCGGGGAATCCGATATGGGGAAACAGAGGCGGGGAATCAGAGGCGTGGAAACAGAGGCGGGGAATCAGATATGGGGAATCAGAGGTGGGGAATCAGAGGTTGGGAATCAGAGGCAGGGAATCAGAGGCTGGGAATCAGATGCAGGGAATCAGATGCGGGGATCAGAGGCGGGGAATCAGAGCTGGGGAATCAGAGGTGGGGAATCAGAGTTGGGAAATCAGAGGCGGGGACTTAGATATGGGGAAACAGAGGCGGGGAATCAGAGGCGGGAAACAGAGGCGGGGAATCAGATATTGTGAATCAGAGGTGGGGAATCAGAGGCAGGGAATAAGATGTGCGGAATCAGAGATGGGGAATCAGAGGCAGGGAATCAGAATCAGAAGCAGGGAATAAGACGCGGGGAATCAGAGGCGGGGAATCAGAGCTGGGAAGCAGAGGCAGTGAATCAGAGGCGGGGAATCAGAGGCAGGGAATCGGATGTGCGGAATCAGAGATGGGGAATCAGAGGTGGGGAATCAGAGGCGGTGAATCAGACATGGGTAATCAGAGGCGGGGAATCAGAGGCAGGAAATCAGACACGGGGAATCAGAGGCGGGGAATCAGAGCTGGGAAATTAGAGGCAGGGAATCAGAGTTGGGGATTCAGAGGCGGGGAATCAGATATGGGGAAAGAGAGGCGGGGAATCAGAGGCGGGCAAATAGAGGCGGGGAATCAGATATGGGGAAACAGATGCGGGGAGTCAGAGGCGGGGAAACAGAGGCGGGGAATCAGATATGGGGAATCAGAGGTGGGGAATCAGAGGTTGGGAATCAGAGGCAGGGAATCAGAGGCTGGGAATCAGATGCAGGGAATCAGATGCGTGGTATCAGAGGCGGGGAATCAGAGCTGGGGAATCAGAGGTGGGGAATCAAAGTTGGGGAATCAGAGGCGGGGACTTAGATATGGGATATCAGAGGCGGGGAATCAGATATGGGGAAACAGGGGCGGGGAATCAGAGGCGGGGAAACAGAGGCGGGGAATCAGATATGGGGAATCAGAGGCGGGGAATCAGAGCTGGGGAATCAGAGGTGGGGAATCAGAGTTGGGGAATCAGAGGCGGGGACTTAGATATGGGGAAACAGAGGCGGGGAATCAGAGGCGGGAAACAGAGGCGGGGAATCAGATATTGTGAATCAGAGGTGGGGAATCAGAGGCAGGGAATCAGATGTGCGGAATCAGAGATGGGGAATCAGAGGCAGGGAATCAGAATCAGAAGCAGGGAATAAGACGCGGGGAATCAGAGGCGGGGAATCAGAGCTGGGAAGCAGAGGCAGTGAATCAGAGGCGGGGAATCAGAGGAAGGGAATCGGATGTGCGGAATCAGAGATGGGGAATCAGAGGTGGGGAATCAGAGGCGGTGAATCAGACATGGGAAATTAGAGGCAGGGAGTCAGAGTTGGGGATTCAGAGGCGGGGAATCAGGTATGGGGAAAGAGAGGCGGGGAATCAGAGGTGGGCAAATAGAGGCGGGGAATCAGATATGGGGAAACAGATGCGGGGAATCAGAGGCGGGGAAACAGAGGCGGGGAATCAGATATGGGGAATCAGAGGTGGGGAATCAGAGGGTGGGAATCAGAGGCAGGGAATCAGAGGCTGGGAATCAGATGCAGGGAATCAGATGCGGGGTATCAGAGGCGGGGAATCAGAGCTGGGGAATCAGAGGTGGGGAATCAAAGTTGGGGAATCAGAGGCGGGGACTTAGATATGGGATATCAGAGGCGGGGAATCAGATATGGGGAAACAGGGGCGGGGAATCAGAGGCGGGGAAACAGAGGCGGGGAATCAGATATGGGGAATCAGAGGTGTGGAATCAGAGGTTGGGAATCAGAGGCAGGGAATCAGAGGCGGGGAAACAGAGGCGGGGAATTAGATATGGGGAATCAGAGTTGGCGAATCAAAGGCGGTGAAACAGAGATGGGGAATCAGGGCAGGGAATCAGAGGCAGGGAATCAAACACGGGGAATCAGAGCTGGGGAATCAGAGGCGGGGAATTAGTGTTGGGGAATCAGAGGCAGGAAATCAGAGGCCGCGAATCAGAGGCGGTGAATCAGAGGCGGGGAATCAGAGGCAGGGAATCGGATGTGCGGAATCAGAGATGGGGAATCAGAGGTGGGGAATCAGAGGCGGTGAATCAGACATGGGTAATCAGAGGCGGGGAATCAGAGGCAGGAAATCAGACACGGGGAATCAGAGGCGGGGAATTAGAGCTGGGGAATTTGATGCAGGGAATCAGATTTGGGGATTCAGAGGCGGGGAATCAGATATGGGGAAATAGAGGTGGGGAACCAGAGGTGGGCAAATAGAGGCGGGGAATCCGATATGGGGAAACAGAGGCGGGGAATCAGAGGCGTGGAAACAGAGGCGGGGAATCAGATATGGGGAATCAGAGGTGGGGAATCAGAGGTTGGGAATCAGAGGCAGGGAATCAGAGGCTGGGAATCAGATGCAGGGAATCAGATGCGGGGATCAGAGGCGGGGAATCAGAGCTGGGGAATCAGAGGTGGGGAATCAGAGTTGGGGAATCAGAGGCGGGGACTTAGATATGGGGAAACAGAGGCGGGGAATCAGAGGCGGGAAACAGAGGCGGGGAATCAGATATTGTGAATCAGAGGTGGGGAATCAGAGGCAGGGAATCAGATGTGCGGAATCAGAGATGGGGAATCAGAGGCAGGGAATCAGAATCAGAAGCAGGGAATAAGACGCGGGGAATCAGAGGCGGGGAATCAGAGCTGGGAAGCAGAGGCAGTGAATCAGAGGCGGGGAATCAGAGGCAGGGAATCGGATGTGCGGAATCAGAGATGGGGAATCAGAGGTGGGGAATCAGAGGCGGTGAATCAGACATGGGTAATCAGAGGCAGGGAATCAGAGGCAGGAAATCAGACACGGGGAATCAGAGGCGGGGAATCAGAGCTGGGAAATTAGAGGCAGGGAATCAGAGTTGGGGATTCAGAGGCGGGGAATCAGATATGGGGAAACAGAGGCGGGGAATCAGAGGCGGGCAAATAGAGGCGGGGAATCAGATATGGGGAAACAGATGCGGGGAATCAGAGGCGGGAAACAGAGGCGGGGAATCAGATATGGGGAATCAGAGGTGGGGAATCAGAGGTTGGGAATCAGAGGCAGGGAATCAGAGGCTGGGAATCAGATGCAGGGAATCAGATGCGGGGTATCAGAGGCGGGGAATCAGAGCTGGGGAATCAGAGGTGGGGAATCAAAGTTGGGGAATCAGAGGCGGGGACTTAGATATGGGTTATCAGAGGCGGGGAATCAGATATGGGGAAACAGGGGCGGGGAATCAGAGGCGGGGAAACAGATCTGGGGAATCAGAGGTGGGGAATCAGAGTTGGGGAATCAGAGGCGGGGACTTAGATATGGGGAAACAGAGGCGGGGAATCAGAGGCGGGAAACAGAGGTGGGGAATCAGATATTGTGAATCAGAGGTGGGGAATCAGAGGCAGGGAATCAGATGTGCGGAATCAGAGATGGGGAATCAGAGGCAGGGAATCAGAATCAGAAGCAGGGAATAAGACGCGGGGAATCAGAGGCGGGGAATCAGAGCTGGGAAGCAGAGGCAGTGAATCAGAGGCGGGGAATCAGAGGCAGTGAATCGGATGTGCGGAATCAGAGATGGGGAATCAGAGGTGGGGAATCAGAGGCGGTGAATCAGACATGGGAAATTAGAGGCAGGGAATCAGAGTTGGGGATTCAGAGGCGGGGAATCAGATATGGGGAAAGAGAGGCGGGGAATCAGAGGCGGGCAAATAGAGGCGGGGAATCAGATATGGGGAAACAGATGCGGGGAATCAGAGGCGGGGAAACAGAGGCGGGGAATCAGATATGGGGAATCAGAGGTGGGGAATCAGAGGTTGGGAATCAGAGGCAGGGAATCAGAGGCTGGGAATCAGATGCAGGGAATCAGATGCGGGGTATCAGAGGCGGGGAATCAGAGCTGGGGAATCAGAGGTGGGGAATCAAAGTTGGGGAATCAGAGGCGGGGACTTAGATATGGGATATCAGAGGCGGGGAATCAGATATGGGGAAACAGGGGCGGGGAAGCAGAGGCGGGGAAACAGAGGCGGGGAATCAGATATGGGGAATCAGAGGTGTGGAATCAGAGGTTGCGAATCAGAGGCAGGGAATCAGAGGCGGGGAAACAGAGGCGGGGAATTAGATATGGGGAATCAGAGGTGGCGAATCAAAGGCGGTGAAACAGAGATGGGGAATCAGGGCAGGGAATCAGAGGCAGGGAATCAAACACGGGGAATCAGAGCTGGGGAATCAGAGGCGGGGAATTAGTGTTGGGGAATCAGAGGAGGGGAATCAGAGGCGGGGAAACAGAGGCGGGGAATCAGATATGGGGAATCAGAGGTGGGGAATCAGAGGTTGGGAATCAGAGGCATGGAATCAGAGGCGGGGAATCAGAGGCAGGGAATCAGAGGCAGGGAATCAGATGTGCGGAATCGGAGATGGGGAATCAGAGGCAGGGAATCAGAGGCGGGGAATCAGAGGTGGGGAATCAGAGGCCGGGAATCAGATATGGGGAAACAGATGCGGGGAATCAGAGGCGGGGAAACAGAGGCGGGGAATCAGATATGGGGAATCAGAGGTGGGGAATCAGAGGTTGGGATTCAGAGGCAGGTAATCAGAGGCTTGGAATCAGATGCAGGGAATCAGATGCGGGGAATCAGAGGCGGGGATTCAGAGCTGGGGAATCAGAGGTGGGGAATCAGATTTGGGGAATCAGAGGCGGGGACTTAGATATTGGGAAACAGAGGAGGGGAATCAGAGGCGGGGAAACAGAGGCGGGGAATCAGATATGGGGAATCAGAGGTGGGGAATCAGAGGCAGGGAATCAGATGTACGGAATCAGAGATGGGGAATCAGAGGCAGGGAATCAGAATCAGAAGCAGGGAATCATAGGTCGGGAATCAGAGGCCTGGAATCAGAGGCGGTGAATCAGAGGCGGGGAATCAGAGGCAGGGAATCGGATGTGCGGAATCAGAGATGGGGAATCAGAGGTGGGGAATCAGAGGCGGTGAATCAGACATGGGTAATCAGAGGCGGGGAATCAGAGGCAGGAAATCAGACACGGGGAATCAGAGGCGGGGAATCAGAGCTGGGGAATTAGATGCAGGGAATCAGAGTTGGGGATTCAGAGGCGGGGAATCAGATATGGGGAAACAGAGGTGGGGAATCAGAGGTGGGCAAATAGAGGCGCGGAATCAGATATGGGGAATCAGAGGCGGGGAATCAGAGGCGTGGAAACAGAGGCGGGTATCAGATATGGGGAATCAGAGGTGGGGAATCAGAGGTTGGGAATCAGAGGCAGGGAATCAGAGGCTGGGAATCAGATGCAGGGAATCAGATGCGGGTATCAGAGGCGGGGAATCAGAGCTGGGGAATCAGAGGTGGGGAATCAGAGTTGGGGAATCAGAGGCGGGGACTTAGATATGAGGAAACAGAGGCGGGGAATCAGAGGCGGGGAAACAGAGGCAGGGAATCAGATATGGGGAATCAGAGGTGGGGAATCAGAGGCAGGGAATCAGATGTGCGGAATCAGAGATGGGGAATCAGAGGCAGGGAATCAGAATCAGAAGCAGGGAATAAGACGCGGGGAATCAGAGGCGGGGAATCGGAGCTGGGGAAGCAGAGGCAGTGAATCAGAGGCGGGGAATCAGAGGCAGGGAATCGGATGTGCAGAATCAGAGATGGGGAATCAGAGGTGGGGAATCAGAGGCGGTGAATCAGACATGGGTAATCAGAGGCGGGGAATCAGAGGCAGGAAATCAGACACGGGGAATCAGAGGCGGGGAATCAGAGCTGGGAAATTAGAGGCAGGGAATCAGAGTTGGGGATTCAGAGGCGGGGAATCAGATATGGGGAAAGAGAGGCGGGGAATCAGAGGCGGGCAAATAGAGGCGGGGAATCAGATATGGGGAAACAGAGGCGGGGATTCAGAGGCGGGGAAACAGAGGCGGGGAATCAGATATGGGGAATCAGAGGTGGGGAATCAGAGGTTGGGAATCAGAGGCAGGGAATCAGAGGCTGGGAATCAGATGCAGGGAATCAGATGTGGGGAATCAGAGGCGGGGAATCAGAGCTGGGGTATCAGAGCTGGGGAATCAAAGTTGGGGAATCAGAGGCGGGGACTTAGATATGGGGAATCAGAGGCGTGGAATCAGATATGGGGAAACAGGGGCGGGGAATCAGAGGCGGGGAAACAGATGCGGGGAATCAGATATAGGCAATCAGAGGTGTGGAATCAGAGGTTGGGAATCAGAGGCAGGGAATCAGAGGCGGGGAAACAGAGGCGGGGAATCAGATATGGGTAATCAGAGGTGGCGAATCAAAGGTGGGGAATCAGAGGCGGGGAATCAGAGCTGGGGAATCAGAGGTGGGGAATCAGAGTTGGGGAATCAGAGGCGGGGACTTAGATATGGGGAAACAGAGGCGGGGAATCAGAGGCGGGGAAACAGAGGCGGGGAATCAGATATGGGGAATCAGAGGTGGGGAATCAGAGGCAGGGAATCAGATGTACGGAATCAGAGATGGGGAATCAGAGGCAGGGAATCAGAATCAGAAGCAGGGAATCAGAGGCCGGGAATCAGAGGCCGGAATCAGATGCCGGGAATAAGAGGCTGGGAATCAGAGGTGGGGAATCAGAGTCCGGGAATCAGAGATGCGGATTCAGAGGCGGGGAATGAGATATGGGGAATCAGAAGTGGCGAATCAAAGGCGGTGAATCAGAGATGGGGAATCAGAGGCCGGGAATTAGAGGCAGGGAATCAAACACGTGGAATCAGAGGCGGGAAATCAGAGCAGGGGAATCAGAGGCGGGGAATCAGAGTTGGGGAATCAGAGGCGGGGAATCAGACGCAGGGAATCAATATGGGAAATCAGAGGTGGGGAATCAGAGGTTGGGAATCAGAGGAAGGGAATCAGAGGCGAGGAATCAGAGCTGGGGAATCAGAGGCGGGGAATCAGAATTGGGGAATCAGAGATGGGGAATCAGAGATGGGGAATCAGAGGCGGGGAATCAGACGCGGGGAATCAGAGGTGGTGAATCAGAGATGTGGAATCAGAGGCGGGGAATCAGAGGCAGGGAATCAGACGCGGGGAATCAGAGGCGGGGAATCAGAGGCGGGGAATCATAGCTGGCGAATCAGAGGTGGGGAATCAGAGGCGGGGAAGCAGAGGCGGGGAATCAGATATGTGGAATCAGAGGTGGGGAATCAGAGGTTGTGAATCAGAGATGGGGAATCAGAGGCGGGGAATCAGAGGCCGGTAATCAGACGCGGGGAATCAGAGGCGGGGATTCAGAGCTCGGGAATCAGAGGCGGGGAATCTGAGTTGGGGAATCAGAGGCGGGGAATCAGATATGGGGAATCAGAGGCGGGGAGTCAGAGGCGGGGAAACAGAGGCGAGAAATCAGATATGGGGAATCAGAGGTGGGGAATCAGGGGCGGAGTATCAGTGGCAGGGAATCAGAGGCGGGATATCAGATATGGGGAAACAGAGGTGGGGAATCAGAGGCAGGGAAACAGAGGTGGGGAATCAGATATGGGGAATCAGAGGTGGGGAATCAGAGGTTGGGAAACAGAGGCAGGGAATCAGAGGCGGGGAGTCAGAGGCGGGGAATCAGAGGCAGGGAATCAGATGTGCGGAATCAGAGATGGGGAATCAGAGGCAGCGAATCAGAGGCGGGGAACCAGAGGCGGGGAATCAGAGGCGGAGAATCAGAGCCTGGGAATCAGAGGCGGGGAATCAGAGGCGGGGAAACAGAGGCGGGGAAACAGATATGGGGACTCAGAGGTGGGTAATCAGAGGTTGGGAATCAGAGGCAGGGAATCAGAGGCAGGGAATCAGAGGCCGGGAATCAGAGTTGGGGAATCAGAGGCGGGGAATCAGAGGCAGGGAATCAGAGGCGGGGAATCAGAGGCAGGGAATCAGATATGGGGAAACAGAGGTGGGGAATCAGAGGTGGGTAAATAGAGGCGGGGAATCAGATATGGGGAAACAGAGGCGGGGAATCAGAGGCGTGGAAACAGAGGCGGGGAATCAGATATGGGGAATCAGAGGTGGGGAATCAGAGGTTGGGAATCAGAGGCAGGGAATCAGAGGCTGGGAATCAGATGCAGGGAATCAGATGCGGGTATCAGAGGCGGGGAATCAGAGCTGGGGAATCAGAGGTGGGGAATCAGAGTTGGGGAATCAGAGGCGGGGACTTAGATATGAGGAAACAGAGGTGGGGAATCAGAGTTGGGGAATCAGAGGCGGGGACAGATATGAGGAAACAGAGGCGGGGAATAAGAGGCGGGGAAACAGAGGCAGGGAATCAGATATGGGGAATCAGAGGTGGGGAATCAGAGGCAGGGAATCAGATGTGCGGAATCAGAGATGGGGAATCAGAGGCAGGGAATCAGAATCAGAAGCAGGGAATAAGACGCGGGGAATCAGAGGCGGGGTATCAGAGCTGGGGAAGCAGAGACGGGGAATCAGAGGCGGGGAAACAGAGGCGGGGAAACAGATATGGGGACTCAGACGTGGGTAATCAGAGGTTGGGAATCAGAGGCAGGGAATCAGAGGCAGGGAATCAGAGGCAGGGAATCAGAGTTGGGGAATCAGAGGCGGGGAATCAGAGGCAGGGAATCAGAGGCGGGGAATCAGAGGCAGGGAATCAGATATGGGGAAACAGAGGTGGGGAATCAGAGGTGGGTAAATAGAGGCGGGGAATCAGATATGGGGAAACAGAGGCGGGGAATGAGGCGTGGAAACAGAGGCGGGGAATCAGATATGGGGAATCAGAGGTGGGGAATCAGAGGTTGGGAATCAGAGGCAGGGAATCAGAGGCTGGGAATCAGATGCAGGGAATCAGATGCGGGTATCAGAGGCGGGGAATCAGAGCTGGGGAATCAGAGGTGGGGAATCAGAGTTGGGGAATCAGAGGCGGGGACTTAGATATGAGGAAACAGAGGTGGGGAATCAGAGTTGGGGAATCAGAGGCGGGGACAGATATGAGGAAACAGAGGCGGGGAATCAGAGGCGGGGAAACAGAGGCAGGGAATCAGATATGGGGAATCAGAGGTGGGGAATCAGAGGCAGGGAATCAGATGTGCGGAATCAGAGATGGGGAATCAGAGGCAGGGAATCAGAATCAGAAGCAGGGAATAAGACGCGGGGAATCAGAGGCGGGGAATCAGAGTTGGGGAATCAGAGGCGGGGACAGATATGAGGAAACAGAGGCGGGGAATCAGAGGCGGGGAAACAGAGGCAGGGAATCAGATATGGGGAATCAGAGGTGGGGAATCAGAGGCAGGGAATCAGATGTGCGGAATCAGAGATGGGGAATCAGAGGCAGGGAATCAGAATCAGAAGCAGGGAATAAGACGCGGGGAATCAGAGGCGGGGAATCAGAGCTGGGGAAGCAGAGGCAGTGAATCAGAGGCGGGGAATCAGAGGCAGGGAATCGGATGTGCGGAATCAGAGATGGGGAATCAGAGGTGGGGAATCAGAGGCGGTGAATCAGACATGGGTAATCAGAGGCGGGGAATCAGAGGCAGGAAATCAGACACGGGGAATCAGAGGCGGGGAATCAGAGCTGGGAAATTAGAGGCAGGGAATCAGAGTTGGGGATTCAGAGGCGGGTAATCAGATATGGGGAAAAAGAGGCGGGGAATCAGAGGCGGGCAAATAGAGGCGGGGTATCAGATATGGCGAAACAGAGGCGGGGAATCAGAGGCGGGGAAACAGAGGCGGAGAATCAGATATGGGGAATCAGAGGTGGGGAATCAGAGGTTGGGAATCAGAGGCAGGGAATCAGAGGCTGGGAATCAGATGCAGGGAATCAGATGCGGGGAATCAGAGGTGGGGAATCAGAGCTGGGGTACCAGAGGTGGGGAATCAAAGTTGGGGAATCAGAGGCGGGGACTTAGATATGGGGAATCAGAGGCGTGGAATCAGATATGGGGAAACAGGGGCGGGGAATCAGAGGCGGGGAAACAGATGCGGGGAATCAGATATGGGCAATCAGAGGTGTGGAATCAGAGGTTGGGAATCAGAGGCAGGGAATCAGAGGCGGGGAAACAGAGGCGGGGAATCAGATATGGGGAATCAGAGGTGGCGAATCAAAGGCGGTGAAACAGAGATGGGGAATCAGGGCAGGGAATCAGAGGCAGGGAATCAAACACGGGGAATCAGAGCTGGGGAATCAGAGGCGGGGAATTAGAGTTGTGGAATCAGAGGAGGGGAATCAGAGGCGGGGAAACAGAGGCGGGGAATCAGATATGGGGAATCAGAGGTGGGGAATCAGAGGTTGGGAATCAGAGGCATGGAATCAGAGGCGGGGCATCAGAAGCGGGGAATCAGAGGCAGGGAATCAGATGTGCGGAATCGGAGATGGGGAATCAGAGGCAGGGAATCAGAGGCTGGGAATCAGAGGCGGGGAATCAGAGGCCGGGAATCAGATATGGGGAAACAGAGGTGGGGAATCAGAGGTTGGGAATCAGAGGCAGGGAATCAGAGGCTTGGAATCAGATGCAGGGAATCAGATGCGGGGAATCAGAGGCGGGGAATCAGAGCTGGGGAATCAGAGGTGGGGAATCAGAGTTGGGGAATCAGAGGCGGGGACTTAGATATGGGGAAACAGAGGCGGGGAATCAGAGGCGGGGAAACAGAGGCGGGGAATCAGATATGGGGAATCAGAGGTGGGGAATCAGAGGCAGGGAATCAGATGTACGGAATCAGAGATGGGGAATCAGAGGCAGGGAATCAGAATCAGAAGCAGGGAATCAGAGGCCGGGAATCAGAGGCCGGAATCAGATGCCGGGAATAAGAGGCTGGGAATCAGAGGTGGGGAATCAGAGTCCGGGAATCAGAGATGTGGATTCAGAGGCGGGGAATGAGATATGGGGAATCAGAGGCGGGGAATCAGAGGCGGGGAAACAGATGTGGGGAATCAGATATGGGGAATCAGAGGTGGCGAATCAAAGGCGGTGAATCAGAGATGGGGAATCAGAGGCCGGAAATCAGAGGCAGGGAATCAAACACGTGGAATCAGAGGCGGGGAATCAGAGCAGGGGAATCAGAGGCGGGGAATCAGAGTTGGGGAATCAGAGGCGGGGAATCAGATGCAGGGAATCAATATGGGAAATCAGAGGCGGGGAATCAGAGGTTGGGAATCAGAGGAAGGGAATCAGAGGCGAGGAATCAGAGCTGGGGAATCAGAGGCGGGGAATCAGAATTGGGGAATCACAGATGGGGAATCAGAGATGGGGAATCAGAGGCGGGGAATCAGACGCGGGGAATCAGAGGTGGTGAATCAGAGTTGGGGAATCAGAGGCGGGGAATCAGATATGGGGAATCAGAGGCGGGGAGTCAGAGGCGGGGAAACAGAGGCGAGAAATCAGATATGGGGAATCAGAGGTGGGGAATCAGGGGCGGAGTATCAGTGGCAGGGAATCAGAGGCGGGAAATCAGAGGCCGGGAATCAGAGGCGGTGAATCAGAGGCGGGGAATCAGAGGCAGGGAATCGGATGTGCGGAATCAGAGATGGGGAATCAGAGGTGGGGAATCAGAGGCGGTGAATCAGACATGGGTAATCAGAGGCGGGGAATCAGAGGCAGGAAATCAGACACGGGGAATCGGAGGCGGGGAATCAGAGGCGGGGAATCAGATATGGGGAAACAGGGGCGGGGAATCAGAGGCGGGGAAACAGAGGCGGGGAATCAGATATGGGGAATCAGAGGTGTGGAATCAGAGGTTGGGAATCAGAGGCAGGGAATCAGAGGCGGGGAAACAGAGGCAGGGAATCAGATCTGGGGAATCAGTGGCGGGGAAGTAGAGTTTGGGAATCAGAGGCGGGGAATCAGAGGCGGGGAAACAGAGGCGGGGAATCAGAGGTGGGCAAATAGAGGCGGGGAATCAGATATGTGGAAACAGAGGCGGGGAATCAGAGGCGTGGAAACAGAGGCGGGGAATCAGATATGGGGAATCAGAGGTGGGGAATCAGAGGTTGGGAATCAGAGGCAGGGAATCAGAGGCTGGGAATCAGATGCAGGGAATAAGATGCGGGTATCAGAGGCGGGGAATCAGAGCTGGGGAATCAGAGGTGGGGAATCAGAGTTGGTGAATCAGAGGCGGGGACTTAGATATGAGGAAACAGAGGTGGGGAATCAGAGTTGGGGAATCAGAGGCGGGGACTTAGATATGAGGAAACAGAGGCGGGGAATCAGAGGCGGGGAAACAGAGGCAGGGAATCAGATATGGGGAATCAGAGGTGGGGAATCAGAGGCAGGGAATCAGATGTGCGGAATCAGAGATGGGGAATCAGAGGCAGGGAATCAGAATCAGAAGCAGGGAATAAGACGCGGGGAATCAGAGGCGGGGAATCAGAGCTGGGGAAGCAGAGGCAGTGAATCAGAGGCGGGGAATCAGAGGCAGGGAATCGGATGTGCGGAATCAGAGATGGGGAATCAGAGGTGGGGAATCAGAGGCGGTGAATCAGACATGGGTAATCAGAGGCGGGGAATCAGAGGCAGGAAATCAGACACGGGGAATCAGAGGCGGGGAATCAGAGCTGGGAAATTAGAGGCAGGGAATCAGAGTTGGGGAGTCAGAGGCGGGGAATCAGATATGGGGAAAGAGAGGCGGGGAATCAGAGGCGGGCAAATAGAGGCGGGGAATCAGATATGGGGAAACAGAGGCGGGGAATCAGAGGCGGGGAAACAGAGGCGGGGAATCAGATATGGGGAATCAGAGGTGGGGAATCAGAGGTTGGGAATCAGAGGCAGGGAATCAGAGGCTGGGAATCAGATGCAGGGAATCAGATGCGGGGAATCAGAGGCGGGGAATCAGAGCTGGGGTATCAGAGGATGGGAATCAAAGTTGGGGAATCAGAGGCGGGGACTTAGATATGGGGAATCAGAGGCATGGAATCAGATATGGGGAAACAGGGGCGGGGAATCAGAGGCGGGGAAACAGATGCGGGGAATCAGATATGGGCAATCAGAGGTGTGGAATCAGAGGTTGGAAATCAGAGGCAGGGAATCAGAGGCGGGGAAACAGAGGCGGGGAATCAGATATGGGGAATCAGAGGTGGCGAATCAAAGGCGGTGAAACAGAGATGGGGAATCAGGGCAGGGAATCAGAGGCAGGGAATCAAACACGGGGAATCAGAGCTGGGGAATCAGAGGCGGGGAATTAGAGATGTGGAATCAGAGGAGGGGAATCAGAGGCGGGGAAACAGAGGCGGGGAATCAGATATGGGGAATCAGAGGTGGGGAATCAGAGGTTGGGAATCAGAGGCATGGAATCAGAGGCGGGGCATCAGACGCGGGGAATCAGAGGCAGGGAATCAGATGTGCGGAATCGGAGATGGGGAATCAGAGGCAGGGAATCAGAGGCTGGGAATCAGAGGCGGGGAATCAGAGGCCGGGAATCAGATATGGGGAAACAGAGGTGGGGAATCAGAGGCGGGGAAACAGAGGCGGGGAATCAGATATGGGGAATCAGAGGTGGGGGATCAGAGGTTGGGAATCAGAGGCAGGGAATCAGAGGCTTGGAATCAGATGCAGGGAATCAGATGCGGGGAATCAGAGGCGGGGAATCAGAGCTGGGGAATCAGAGGTGGGGAATCAGAGTTGGGGAATCAGAGGCGGGGACTTAGATATGGGGAAACAGAGGCGGGGAATCAGAGGCGGGGAAACAGAGGCGGGGAATCAGATATGGGGAATCAGAGGTGGGGAATCAGAGGCAGGGAATCAGATGTACGGAATCAGAGATGGGGAATCAGAGGCAGGGAATCAGAATCAGAAGCAGGGAATCAGAGGCCGGGAATCAGAGGCCGGAATCAGATGCCGGGAATAAGAGGCTGGGAATCAGAGGTGGGGAATCAGAGTCCGGGAATCAGAGATGGGGATTCAGAGGCGGGGAATGAGATATGGGGAATCAGAGGCGGGGAATCAGAGGCGGGGAAACAGATGTGGGGAATCAGATATGGGGAATCAGAGGTGGCGAATCAAAGGCGGTGAATCAGAGATGGGGAATCAGAGGCCGGGAATCAGAGGCAGGGAATCAAACACGTGGAATCAGAGGCGGGGAATCAGAGCAGGGGAATCAGAGGCGGGGAATCAGAGTTGGGGAATCAGAGGCGGGGAATCAGACGCAGGGAATCAATATGGGAAATCAGAGGTGGGGAATCAGAGGTTGGGAATCAGAGGAAGGGAATCAGAGGCGAGGAATCAGAGCTGGGGAATCACAGGCGGGGAATCAGAATTGGGGAATCAGAGATGGGGAATCAGAGATGGGGAATCAGAGGCGGGGAATCAGACGCGGGGAATCAGAGGTGGTGAATCAGAGTTGGGGAATCAGAGGCGGGGATTCAGATATGGGGAATCAGAGGTGGCGAATCAAAGGCGGTGAATCAGAGATGGGGAATCAGAGGCGGGGAATCAGAGGCGTGGAAACAGAGGCGGGGAATCAGATATGGGGAATCAGAGGTGGGGAATCAGAGGTTGGGAATCAGAGGCAGGGAATCAGAGGCTGGGAATCAGATGCAGGGAATAAGATGCGGGTATCAGAGGCGGGGAATCAGAGCTGGGGAATCAGAGGTGGGGAATCAGAGTTGGGGAATCAGAGGCGGGGACTTAGATATGAGGAAACAGAGGTGGGGAATCAGAGTTGGGGAATCAGAGGCGGGGACTTAGATATGAGGAAACAGAGATGGGGAATCAGAGGCGGGGAAACAGAGGCAGGGAATCAGATATGGGGAATCAGAGGTGGGGAATCAGAGGCAGGGAATCAGATGTGCGGAATCAGAGATGGGGAATCAGAGGCAGGGAATCAGAATCAGAAGCAGGGAATAAGACGCGGGGAATCAGAGGCGGGGAATCAGAGCTGGGGAAGCAGAGGCAGTGAATCAGAGGCGGGGAATCAGAGGCAGGGAATCGGATGTGCGGAATCAGAGATGGGGAATCAGAGGTGGGGAATCAGAGGCGGTGAATCAGACATGGGTAATCAGAGGCGGGGAATCAGAGGCAGGAAATCAGACACGGGGAATCAGAGGCGGGGAATCAGAGCTGGGAAATTAGAGGCAGGGAATCAGAGTTGGGGAGTCAGAGGCGGGGAATCAGATATGGGGAAAGAGAGGCGGGGAATCAGAGGCGGGCAAATAGAGGCGGGGAATCAGATATGGGGAAACAGAGGCGGGGAATCAGAGGCGGGGAAACAGAGGCGGGGAATCAGATATGGGGAATCAGAGGTGGGGAATCAGAGGTTGGGAATCAGAGGCAGGGAATCAGAGGCTGGGAATCAGATGCAGGGAATCAGATGCGGGGAATCAGAGGCGGGGAATCAGAGCTGGGGTATCAGAGGATGGGAATCAAAGTTGGGGAATCAGAGGCGGGGACTTAGATATGGGGAATCAGAGGCGTGGAATCAGATATGGGGAAACAGGGGCGGGGAATCAGAGGCGGGGAAACAGATGCGGGGAATCAGATATGGGCAATCAGAGGTGTGGAATCAGAGGTTGGGAATCAGAGGCAGGGAATCAGAGGCGGGGAAACAGAGGCGGGGAATCAGATATGGGGAATCAGAGGTGGCGAATCAAAGGCGGTGAAACAGAGATGGGGAATCAGGGCAGGGAATCAGAGGCAGGGAATCAAACACGGGGAATCAGAGCTGGGGAATCAGAGGCGGGGAATTAGAGTTGTGGAATCAGAGGAGGGGAATCAGAGGCGGGGAAACAGAGGTGGGGAATCAGATATGGGGAATCAGAGGTGGGGAATCAGAGGTTGGGAATCAGAGGCATGGAATCAGAGGCGGGGCATCAGACGCGGGGAATCAGAGGCAGGGAATCAGATGTGCGGAATCGGAGATGGGGAATCAGAGGCAGGGAATCAGAGGCTGGGAATCAGAGCCGGGGAATCAGAGGCCGGGAATCAGATATGGGGAAACAGAGGTGGGGAATCAGAGGCGGGGAAACAGAGGCGGGGAATCAGATATGGGGAATCAGAGGTGGGGAATCAGAGGTTGGGAATCAGAGGCAGGGAATCAGAGGCTTGGAATCAGATGCAGGGAATCAGATGCGGGGAATCAGAGGCGGGGAATCAGAGCTGGGGAATCTGAGGTGGGGAATCAGAGTTGGGGAATCAGAGGCGGGGACTTAGATATGGGGAAACAGAGGCGGGGAATCAGAGGCGGGGAAACAGAGGCGGGGAATCAGATATGGGGAATCAGAGGTGGGGAATCAGAGGCAGGGAATCAGATGTACGGAATCAGAGATGGGGAATCAGAGGCAGGGAATCAGAATCAGAAGCAGGGAATCAGAGGCCGGGAATCAGAGGCCGGAATCAGATGCCGGGAATAAGAGGCTGGGAATCAGAGGTGGGGAATCAGAGTCCGGGAATCAGAGATGGGGATTCAGAGGCGGGGAATGAGATATGGGGAATCAGAGGCGGGGAATCAGAGGCGGGGAAACAGATGTGGGGAATCAGATATGGGGAATCAGAGGTGGCGAATCAAAGGCGGTGAATCAGAGATGGGGAATCAGAGGCCGGGAATCAGAGGCAGGGAATCAAACACGTGGAATCAGAGGCGGGGAATCAGAGCAGGGGAATCAGAGGCGGGGAATCAGAGTTGGGGAATCAGAGGCGGGGAATCAGACGCAGGGAATCAATATGGGAAATCAGAGGTGGGGAATCAGAGGTTGGGAATCAGAGGAAGGGAATCAGAGGCGAGGAATCAGAGCTGGGGAATCAGAGGCGGGGAATCAGAATTGGGGAATCAGAGATGGGGAATCAGAGATGGGGAATCAGAGGCGGGGAATCAGACGCGGGGAATCAGAGGTGGTGAATCAGAGTTGGGGAATCAGAGGCGGGGAATCAGATATGGGGAATCAGAGGCGGGGAGTCAGAGGCGGGGAAACAGAGGCGAGAAATCAGATATGGGGAATCAGAGGTGGGGAATCAGGGGCGGAGTATCAGTGGCAGGGAATCAGAGGCGGGAAATCAGAGGCCGGGAATCAGAGGCGGTGAATCAGAGGCGGGGAATCAGAGGCAGGGAATCGGATGTGCGGAATCAGAGATGGGGAATCAGAGGTGGGGAATCAGAGGCGGTGAATCAGACATGGGTAATCAGAGGCGGGGAATCAGAGGCAGGAAATCAGACACGGGGAATCAGAGGCGGGGAATCAGAGCTGGGGAATTAGATGCAGGGTATTAGAGGCGGGGAAACAGAGGCGGGGAATCAGATATGGGTAATTGGATGCGGGGAATCAGAGGCGGGGAATCAGAGCTGGGGAATCAGAGCCGGGGAATCAGAGTTGGTGCATCAGAGGTGGGGAATTAGATATGGGGAAACAGAGGCGGGGAATCAGAGGCGGGGAAACAGAGGCGGGGAATCAGATATGGGGAATCAGAGGTGGGGAATCAGAGGCAGGGAATCAGATGTGCGGAATCAGAGATGGGGAATCAGAGGCAGGGAATCAGAATCAGAAGCGGGGAATCAGAGGCCGGGAATCAGAGGCCTGGAATCAGATGCTGGGAATAAGAGGCCGGGAATCAGAGGTGGGGAATCAGAGTCCGGGAATCAGAGATGGGGATTCAGAGGCGGGGAATGAGATATGGAGAATCAGAGGCGGGGAATCAGAGGCGGGGAAACAGAGGTGGGGAATCAGATATGGGGAATCAGAGGTGGCGAATCAAAGGCGGTGAATCAGAGATGGGGAATCAGAGGCAGGGAATCAGAGGCAGGGAATCAAACACGGGGAATCAGAGGCGGGGAATCAGAGCTGGGGAATCAGAGGCGGGGAATCAGAGTTGGGGAATCAGAGGCGGGGAATCAGATATGGGGAAACAGGGGCGGGGAATCAGAGGCGGGGAAACAGAGGCGGGGAATCAGATATGGGGAATCAGAGGTGTGGAATCAGAGGTTGGGAATCAGAGGCAGGGAATCAGAGGCGGGGAAACAGAGGCAGGGAATCAGATCTGGGGAATCAGTGGCGGGGAAGTAGAGTTTGGGAATCAGAGGCGGGGAATCAGAGGCGGGGAAACAGAGGCGGGGAATCAAACACGGGGAATCAGAGGTGGGGAATCAGAGGTTGGGAATCAGAGGCGGGGAATCAGAGGCGGGGAATCAGAGGCAGGGAATCAGATGTGCGGAATCGGAGATGGGGAATCAGAGGCAAGAAATCAGAGGCGGGGAATCAGAGGCGGGGAATCAGAGGCCGGGAATCAGATATGGTGAAACAGAGGCGTGAAATCAGAGGCGGGGAAACAGAGGCGGGGAATCAGATATGGGGAATCAGAGGTGGGGAATCAGAGTTTGGGAATCAGAGGCAGGGAATCAGAGGCTTGGAATCAGATGCAGGGAATCAGATGCGGGGAATCAGAGGCGGGGAATCAGAGCTGGGGAATCAGAGGTGGGGAATCAGAGTTGGGGAATCAGAGGCGGGGACTTAGATATTGGGAAACAGAGGCGGGGAATCAGAGGCGGGGAAACAGAGGCGGGGAATCAGATATGGGGAATCAGAGGTGGGAATCAGAGGCAGGGAATCAGATGTGCGGAATCAGAGATGGGGAATCAGAGGCCGGGAATCAGAGACCGGAATCAGATGCCG
The DNA here is from genome assembly GCF_036971445.1 of Narcine bancroftii. Classification (NCBI taxonomy): domain Eukaryota; kingdom Metazoa; phylum Chordata; class Chondrichthyes; order Torpediniformes; family Narcinidae; genus Narcine; species Narcine bancroftii. The sequence continues at coordinate 135,899,886 of NC_091470.1, read as the reverse complement.
GGAATACGAGGCCGGGAATCAGAGGTGGGGAATCAGATTCCGGGAATCAGAGATGGGGATTCAGAGGCGGGGAATGAGATATGGGGAATCAGAGGCGGGGAATCAAAGGCGGGGAAACAGAGGCGGGGAATCAGATATGGGGAATCAGAGGTGGGGAATCAGGGGCGGGGTATCAGTGGCAGGGAATCAGAGGCGGGAAATCAGAGGCCGGGAATCAGAGGCGGTGAATCAGAGGCGGGGAATCAGAGGCAGGGAATCGGATGCGGGGAATCAGAGGCGGGGAATCAGAGGTGGGGAATCAGACTCCGGGAATCAGAGATGGGGATTCAGAGGCGGGGAATGAGATATGGGGAATCAGAGGCGGGGAATCAGAGGCGGGGAAACAGAGGCGGGGAATCAGATATGGGGAATCAGAGGTGGGGAATCAGAGGTGGGGTATCAGTGGCAGGGAATCAGAGGCGGGAAGTCAGAGGCCGCGAATCAGAGGCGGTGAATCAGAGGCGGGGAATCAGAGGCAGGGAATAGGATGTGCGGAATCAGAGATGGGGAATCAGAGGTGGGGAATCAGAGGCAGTGAATCAGACATGGGTAATCAGAGGCGGGGAATCAGAGGCAGGAAATCAGACACGGGGAATCAGAGGCGGGGAATCAGAGCTGGGGAATTAGATGCAGGGAATCAGAGTTGGGGATTCAGAGGCGGGGAATCAGATATGGGGAAACAGAGGTGGGGAATCAGAGGTGGTCAAATAGAGGCGGGGAATCAGATATGGGGAAACAGAGGCGGGGAATCAGAGGCGTGGAAACAGAGGCGGGGAATCAGATATGGGGAATCAGAGGTGGGCAATCAGAGGTTGGGAATTAGATGCAGGGTATTAGAGGCGGGGAAACAGAGGCGGGGAATCAGATATGGGTAATTGGATGCGGGGAATCAGAGGCGGGGAATCAGAGCTGGGGAATCAGAGCCGGGGAATCAGAGTTGGTGCATCAGAGGTGGGGAATTAGATATGGGGAAACAGAGGCGGGGAATCAGAGGCGGGGAAACAGAGGCGGGGAATCAGATATGGGGAATCAGAGGTGGGGAATCAGAGGCAGGGAATCAGATGTGCGGAATCAGAGATGGGGAATCAGAGGCAGGGAATCAGAATCAGAAGCGGGGAATCAGAGGCCGGGAATCAGAGGCCTGGAATCAGATGCTGGGAATAAGAGGCCGGGAATCAGAGGTGGGGAATCAGAGTCCGGGAATCAGAGATGGGGATTCAGAGGCGGGGAATGAGATATGGAGAATCAGAGGCGGGGAATCAGAGGCGGGGAAACAGAGGTGGGGAATCAGATATGGGGAATCAGAGGTGGCGAATCAAAGGCGGTGAATCAGAGATGGGGAATCAGAGGCAGGGAATCAGAGGCAGGGAATCAAACACGGGGAATCAGAGGCGGGGAATCAGAGCTGGGGAATCAGAGGCGGGGAATCAGAGTTGGGGAATCAGAGGCGGGGAATCAGATATGGGGAAACAGGGGCGGGGAATCAGAGGCGGGGAAACAGAGGCGGGGAATCAGATATGGGGAATCAGAGGTGTGGAATCAGAGGTTGGGAATCAGAGGCAGGGAATCAGAGGCGGGGAAACAGAGGCAGGGAATCAGATCTGGGGAATCAGTGGCGGGGAAGTAGAGTTTGGGAATCAGAGGCGGGGAATCAGAGGCGGGGAAACAGAGGCGGGGAATCAAACACGGGGAATCAGAGGTGGGGAATCAGAGGTTGGGAATCAGAGGCGGGGAATCAGAGGCGGGGAATCAGAGGCAGGGAATCAGATGTGCGGAATCAGAGATGGGGAATCAGAGGCAAGAAATCAGAGGCGGGGAATCAGAGGCGGGGAATCAGAGGCCGGGAATCAGATATGGTGAAACAGAGGCGTGAAATCAGAGGCGGGGAAACAGAGGCGGGGAATCAGATATGGGGAATCAGAGGTGGGGAATCAGAGTTTGGGAATCAGAGGCAGGGAATCAGAGGCTTGGAATCAGATGCAGGGAATCAGATGCGGGGAATCAGAGGCGGGGAATCAGAGCTGGGGAATCAGAGGTGGGGAATCAGAGTTGGGGAATCAGAGGCGGGGACTTAGATATTGGGAAACAGAGGCGGGGAATCAGAGGCGGGGAAACAGAGGCGGGGAATCAGATATGGGGAATCAGAGGTGGGAATCAGAGGCAGGGAATCAGATGTGCGGAATCAGAGATGGGGAATCAGAGGCCGGGAATCAGAGACCGGAATCAGATGCCGGGAATACGAGGCCGGGAATCAGAGGTGGGGAATCAGATTCCGGGAATCAGAGATGGGGATTCAGAGGCGGGGAATGAGATATGGGGAATCAGAGGCGGGGAATCAAAGGCGGGGAAACAGAGGCGGGGAATCAGATATGGGGAATCAGAGGTGGGGAATCAGGGGCGGGGTATCAGTGGCAGGGAATCAGAGGCGGGAAATCAGAGGCCGGGAATCAGAGGCGGTGAATCAGAGGCGGGGAATCAGAGGCAGGGAATCGGATGCGGGGAATCAGAGGCGGGGAATCAGAGGTGGGGAATCAGACTCCGGGAATCAGAGATGGGGATTCAGAGGCGGGGAATGAGATATGGGGAATCAGAGGCGGGGAATCAGAGGCGGGGAAACAGAGGCGGGGAATCAGATATGGGGAATCAGAGGTGGGGAATCAGAGGTGGGGTATCAGTGGCAGGGAATCAGAGGCGGGAAATCAGAGGCCGCGAATCAGAGGCGGTGAATCAGAGGCGGGGAATCAGAGGCAGGGAATAGGATGTGCGGAATCAGAGATGGGGAATCAGAGGTGGGGAATCAGAGGCAGTGAATCAGACATGGGTAATCAGAGGCGGGGAATCAGAGGCAGGAAATCAGACACGGGGAATCAGAGGCGGGGAATCAGAGCTGGGGAATTAGATGCAGGGAATCAGAGTTGGGGATTCAGAGGCGGGGAATCAGATATGGGGAAACAGAGGTGGGGAATCAGAGGTGGTCAAATAGAGGCGGGGAATCAGATATGGGGAAACAGAGGCGGGGAATCAGAGGCGTGGAAACAGAGGCGGGGAATCAGATATGGGGAATCAGAGGTGGGCAATCAGAGGTTGGGAATCAGAGGCAGGGAATCAGAGGCTGGGAATCAGATGCAGGGAATCAGATGCGGGGATCAGAGGCGGGGAATCAGAGCTGGGGAATCAGAGGTGGGGAATCAGAGTTGGGGAATCAGAGGCGGGGCTTAGATATGGGGAAACAGAGGCGGGGAATCAGAGGCGGGGAAACAGATGCGGGGAATCAGATATGGGGAATCAGAGGTGGGGAATCTGAGGCAGGGAATCAGATGTGCGGAATCAGAGATGGGGAATCAGAGGCAGGGAATCAGAATCAGAAGCAGGGAATAAGACGCGGGGAATCAGAGGTGGGGAATCAGAGCTGGGGAAGCAGAGGCAGTGAATCTGAGGCGGGGAATCAGAGGCAGGGAATCGGATGTGCGGAATCAGAGATGGGGAATCAGAGGTGGGGAATCAGAGGCGGTGAATCAGACATGGGTAATCAGAGGCGGGGAATCAGAGGCAGAAATTCAGACACGGGGAATCAGAGGCGGGGAATCAGAGCTGGGAAATTAGAGGCAGGGAATCAGAGTTGGGGATTCAGAGGTGGGGAATCAGATATGGGGAAACAGAGGCGGGGAATCAGAGGCGGGCAAATAGAGGCGGGGAATCAGATATGGGGAAACAGAGGTGGGGAATCAGAGGCGGGGAAACAGAGGCGGGGAATCAGATATGGGGAATCAGAGGTGGGGAATCAGAGGTTGGGAATCAGAGGCAGGGAATCAGAGGCTGGGAATCAGATGCAGGGAATCAGATGCGGGGAATCAGAGCTGGGGAATCAGAGGTGGGGAATCAAAGTTGGGGAATCAGAGGCGGGGACTTAGATATGGGGAATCAGAGGCTGGGAATCAGATATGGGGAAACAGGGGCGGGGAATCAGAGGCGGGGAAACAGAGGCGGGGAATCAGATATGGGGAATCAGAGGTGTGGAATCAGAGGTTGGGAATCAGAGCTGGGGATTCAGAGGCGGGGAATTAGAGTTGGGGAATCAGAGGAGGGGAATCAGAGGCGGGGAAACAGAGGTTGGGAATCAGAGGCAGGGAATCAGAGGCGGGGAATCAGAGGCGGGGAATCAGAGGCAGGGAATCAGATGTGCGGAATCGGAGATGGGGAATCAGAGGCAGGGAATCAGAGGCGGGGAATCAGAGGTGGGGAATCAGAGGCCGGGAATCAGATATGGGGAAACAGAGGCGGGGAATCAGAGGCGGGGAAACAGAGGCGGGGAATCAGATATGGGGAATCAGAGGTGGGGAATCAGAGTTTGGGAATCAGAGGCAGGGAATCAGAGGCTTGGAATCAGATGCAGGGAATCAGATGCAGGGAATCAGAGGCGGGGAATCAAAGCTGGGGAATCAGAGGTGGGGAATCAGAGTTGGGGAATCAGAGGCGGGGACTTAGATATTGGGAAACAGAGGTGGGGAATCAGAGGCGGGGAAACAGAGGCGGGGAATCAGATATGGGGAATCAGAGGTGGGGAATCAGGAGCGGGGTATCAGTGGCAGGGAATCAGAGGCGGGATATCAGAGGCCGGGAATCAGAGGCGGTGAATCAGAGGCGGGGAATCAGAGGCAGGGAATCGGATGTGCGGAATCAGAGATGGGGAATCAGAGGTGGGGAATCAGAGGCGGTGAATCAGACATGGGTAATCAGAGGCGGGGAATCAGAGGCAGGATATCAGACACGGGGAATCAGAGGCGGGGAATCAGAGCTGGGGAATTAGATGCAGGGAATCAGAGTTGGGGATTCAGAGGCGGGGAATCAGATATGGGGAAACAGAGGTGGGGAATCAGAGGTGGGCAAATAGAGGCGGGGAATCAGATATGGGGAAACAGAGGCGGGGAATCAGAGGCGTGGAAACAGAGGCGGGGAATCAGATATGGGGAATCAGAGGTGGGGAATCAGTGGTTGGGAATCAGAGGCAGGGAATCAGAGGCTGGGAATCAGATGCAGGGAATCAGATGCGGGGATCAGAGGCGGGGAATCAGAGCTGGGGAATCAGAGTTGGGGAATCAGAGGCGGGGACTTAGATATGGGGAAACAGAGGCGGGGAATCAGAGGCGGGGAAACAGAGGCGGGGAATCAGATATGGGGAATCAGAGGTGGGGAATCAGAGGCAGGGAATCAGATGTGCGGAATCAGAGATGTGCAATCAGAGGCAGGGAATCAGAATCAGAAGCAGGGAATAAGACGCGGGGAATCAGAGGCGGGGACTTAGATATGGGGAATCAGAGGCTGGGAATCAGATATGGGGAAACAGGGGCGGGGAATCAGAGGCGGGGAAACAGAGGCGGGGAATCAGATATGGGGAATCAGAGGTGTGGAATCAGAGGTTGGGAATCAGAGCTGGGGATTCAGAGGCGGGGAATTAGAGTTGGGGAATCAGAGGAGGGGAATCAGAGGCGGGGAAACAGAGGTTGGGAATCAGAGGCAGGGAATCAGAGGCGGGGAATCAGAGGCGGGGAATCAGAGGCAGGGAATCAGATGTGCGGAATCGGAGATGGGGAATCAGAGGCAGGGAATCAGAGGCGGGGAATCAGAGGTGGGGAATCAGAGGCCGGGAATCAGATATGGGGAAACAGAGGCGGGGAATCAGAGGCGGGGAAACAGAGGCGGGGAATCAGATATGGGGAATCAGAGGTGGGGAATCAGAGTTTGGGAATCAGAGGCAGGGAATCAGAGGCTTGGAATCAGATGCAGGGAATCAGATGCGGGGAATCAGAGGCGGGGAATCAAAGCTGGGGAATCAGAGGTGGGGAATCAGAGTTGGGGAATCAGAGGCGGGGACTTAGATATTGGGAAACAGAGGTGGGGAATCAGAGGCGGGGAAACAGAGGCGGGGAATCAGATATGGGGAATCAGAGGTGGGGAATCAGGAGCGGGGTATCAGTGGCAGGGAATCAGAGGCGGGATATCAGAGGCCGGGAATCAGAGGCGGTGAATCAGAGGCGGGGAATCAGAGGCAGGGAATCGGATGTGCGGAATCAGAGATGGGGAATCAGAGGTGGGGAATCAGAGGCGGTGAATCAGACATGGGTAATCAGAGGCGGGGAATCAGAGGCAGGAAATCAGACACGGGGAATCAGAGGCTGGGAATCAGAGCTGGGGAATTAGATGCAGGGAATCAGAGTTGGGGATTCAGAGGCGGGGAATCAGATATGGGGAAACAGAGGTGGGGAATCAGAGGTGGGCAAATAGAGGCGGGGAATCAGATATGGGGAAACAGAGGCGGGGAATCAGAGGCGTGGAAACAGAGGCGGGGAATCAGATATGGGGAATCAGAGGTGGGGAATCAGTGGTTGGGAATCAGAGGCAGGGAATAAGAGGCTGGGAATCAGATGCAGGGAATCAGATGCGGGGATCAGAGGCGGGGAATCAGAGCTGGGGAATCAGAGTTGGGGAATCAGAGGCGGGGACTTAGATATGGGGAAACAGAGGCGGGGAATCAGAGGCGGGGAAACAGAGGCGGGGAATCAGATATGGGGAATCAGAGGTGGGGAATCAGAGGCAGGGAATCAGATGTGCGGAATCAGAGATGTGCAATCAGAGGCAGGGAATCAGAATCAGAAGCAGGGAATAAGACGCGGGGAATCAGAGGCGGGGAATCAGAGCTGGGGAAGCAGAGGCAGTGAATCTGAGGCGGGGAATCAGAGGCAGGGAATCGGATGTGCGGAATCAGAGATGGGTAATCAGAGGTGGGGAATCAGAGGCGGTGAATCAGACATGGGTAATCAGAGGCGGGGAATCAGAGGCAGGAATTCAGACACGGGGAATCAGAGGTGGGGAATCAGAGCTGGGAAATTAGAGGCGGGGAATCAGAGTTGGGGATTCAGAGGCGGGGAATCAGATATGGGGAAACAGAGGCGGGGAATCAGAGGCGGGCAAATAGAGGCGGGGAATCAGATATGGGGAAACAGAGGCGGGGAATCAGAGGCGGGGAAACAGAGGCGGGGAATCAGATATGGGGAATCAGAGGTGGGGAATCAGAGGTTGGGAATCAGAGGCAGGGAATCAGAGGCTGGGAATCAGATGCAGGGAATCAGATGCGTGGAATCAGAGGCGGGCAATCAGAGCTGGGGAATCAGAGGTGGGGAATCAAAGTTGGGGAATCAGTGGCGGGGACTTAGATATTGGGAAACAGAGGCGGGGAATCAGAGGCGGTGAAGCAGAGGCGGGGAATCAGACATGGGTAATCAGAGGCGGGGAATCAGAGGCAGGAAATCAGACACGGGGAATCAGAGGCGGGGAATCAGAGCTGGGAAATTAGAGGCAGGGAATCAGAGTTGGGGATTCAGAGGCGGGGAATCAGAGGCGGGCAAATAGAGGCGGGGAATCAGATATGGGGAAACAGAGGCGTGGAATCAGAGGCGGGGAAACAGAGGCGGGGAATCAGATATGGGGAATCAGAGGTGGGGAATCAGAGGTTGGGAATCAGAGGCAGGGAATCAGAGGCTGGGAATCAGATGCAGGGAATCAGATGCGGGGAATCAGAGGCGGGGAATCAGAGCTGGGGAATCAGAGGTGGGGAATCAAAGTTGGGGAATCAGAGGCGGGGACTTAGATATGGGGAAACAGAGGTGGGGAATCAGAGGCGGGGAAACAGAGGCGGGGAATCAGATATGGGGAATCAGAGGTGGGGAATCAGAGGCAGGGAATTAGATGTGCGGAATCAGAAATGGGGAATCAGAGGCAGGGAATCAGAATCAGAAGCAGGGAATCAGAGGCCGGGAATCAGAGGCCGGAATCAGATGCCGGGAATAAGAGGCCGGGAATCAGAGTCCGGGAATCAGAGTCCGGGAATCAGAGATGGGGAATCAGAGGCGGGGAGTGAGATATGGGGAATCAGAGGCGGGGAATCACAGGCGGGGAAACAGAGGCGAGGAATCAGATATGGGGAATCAGAGGTGGCGAATCAAAGGCGGTGAATCAGAGATGGGGAATCAGAGGCGGGGAATGAGAGGCAGGGAATCAAACACGGGGAATCAGAGGTGGGGAATCAGAGCTGGGTTATCAGAGGCGGGGAATCAGAGTTGGGGAATCAGAGGCGGGGAATCAGAGCTGGGGAATCAGAGGTGGGGAATCAGAGTCGGGGAATCAGAGGCAGGGAATCGGATGTGCGGAATCGGAGGTGGGGAATCAGAGGCGGTGAATCTGAGATGGGGAATCAGAGGCGGGGAATCAGAGGCGGGGAATCAGAGGCAGGATATCAGACACGGGGATTCAGAGGCTGGGAATCAGACGGGGGGAATCAAAGGCGGGGAATCAGAGCTGGGGAATCAGAGGCAGGGAATCAGAGTTGGGGATTCAGAGGCGGGGAATCAGATATGGGGAAACAGAGGCGGGGAATCAGAGGCGGGCAAACAGAGGCGGGGAATTAGATATGGGGAATCAGAGGTTGGGAATCAGAGGTGGTGAATCAGAGATGGGGAATCACAGGCGGGGAATCAGAGGCAGGGAATAGAACGCGGGGAATCAGAGGCAGGGAATCAGAGCTGGGGTATCAGAGGCGGGGAATCATAGTTGGGAATCAGAGGCGGGGAATCAGATATGGGGAAACAGAGGCGGGGAATCAGAGGCGGGGAAACAGAGGCGGGGAATCAGATATGGGGAATCGGATGCGGGGAATCAGAGGCGGGGAATCAGAGCTGGGGAATCAGAGGCGGGGAATCAGAGTTGCTGCATCAGAGGTGGGGAATTAGATATGGGGAAACAGAGGCGGGGAATCAGAGGCGGGGAAACAGAGGCGGGGAATCAGATATGGGGAATCAGAGGTGGGGAATCAGAGGCAGGGAATCAGATGTGCGGAATCAGAGATGGGGAATCAGAGGCAGGGAATCAGAATCAGAAGCGGGGAATCAGAGGCCTGGAATCAGATGCTGGGAATAAGAGGCCGGGAATCAGAGGTGGGGAATCAGAGTCCGGGAATCAGAGATTGGGATTAAAAGGCGGGGAATGAGATATGGAGAATCAGAGGCGGGGAATCAGAGGCGGGGAAACAGAGGTGGGGTATCAGATATGGGGAATCAGAGGTGGCGAATCAAAGGCGGTGAATCAGAGATGGGGAATCAGAGGCAGGGAATCAGAGGCAGGGAATCAAACACGGGGAATCAGAGGCGGGGAATCAGAGCTGGGGAATCAGAGGCGGGGAATCAGAGTTGGGGAATCAAAGGCGGGGAATCAGATATGGGGAAACAGGGGCGGGGAATCAGAGGCGGGGAAACAGAGGCGGGGAATCAGATATGGGGAATCAGAGGTGTGGAATCAGAGGTTGGGAATCAGAGGCAGGGAATCAGAGGCGGGGAAACAGAGGCAGGGAATCAGATCTGGGGAATCAGTAGCGGGGAAGTAGAGTTGGGGAATCAGAGGCGGGGAATCAGAGGCGGGGAAACAGAGGCGGGGAATCAAACACGGGGAATCAGAGGTGGGGAATCAGAGGTTGGGAATCAGAGGCAGGGAATCAGAGGCGGGGAATCAGAGGCGGGGAATCAGAGGCAGGGAATCAGATGTGCGGAATCGGAGATGGGGAATCAGATGCAAGAAATCAGAGGCGGGGAATCAGAGGCGGGGAATAAGAGGCCGGGAATCAGATATGGTGAAACAGAGGCGGGGAATCAGAGGCGGGGAAACAGAGGCGGGGAATCAGATATGGGGAATCAGAGGTGGGGAATCAGAGTTTGGGAATCAGAGGCAGGGAATCAGAGGCTTGGAATCAGATGCAGGGAATCAGATGCGGGGAATCAGAGGAGGGGAATCAGAGCTGTGGAATCAGAGGTGGGGAATCAGAGTTGGGGAATCAGAGGCTTGGACTTAGATATTGGGAAACAGAGGCGGGGAATCAGAGGCGGGGAAACAGAGGCGGGGAATCAGAAATGGGGAATCAGAGGTTGGGAATCAGAGGCAGGGGATCAGATGTGCGGAATCAGAGATGGGGAATCAAAGGCAGGGAATCAGAATCAGAAGCAGGGAATCAGAGGCCGGGAATCAGAGGCCGGAATCAGATGCCGGGAATAAGAGGCCGGGAATCAGAGGTGGGGAATCAGAGTCCGGGAATCAGAGATGGGGATTCAGAGGCGGGGAATGAGATATGGGGAATCAGAGGCTGGGAATCAGACGGGGGGAATCAAAGGCGGGGAATCAGAGCTGGGGAATCAGAGGCAGGGAATCAGAGTTGGGGATTCAGAGGCGGGGAATCAGATATGGGGGAAACAGAGGCGGGGAATCAGAGGCGGGCAAACAGAGGCGGGGAATTAGATATGGGGAATCAGAGGTGGGGAATCAGAGGCAGGGAATAGAACGCGGGGAATCAGAGGCAGGGAATCAGAGCTGGGGAATCAGAGGCGGGGAATCATAGTGGGAATCAGAGGCGGGGAATCAGATATGGGGAAACAGAGGCGGGGAATCAGAGGCGGGGAAACAGAGGCGGGGAATCAGATATGGGGAATCGGATGCGGGGAATCAGATGCGGGGAATCAGAGCTGGGGAATCAGAGGCGGGGAATCAGAGTTGGTGCATCAGAGGTGGGGAATTAGATATGGGGAAACAGAGGCGGGGAATCAGAGGCGGGGAAACAGAGGCGGGGAATCAGATATGGGGAATCAGAGGTGGGGAATCAGAGGCAGGGAATCAGATGTGCGGAATCAGAGATGGGGAATCAGAGGCAGGGAATCAGAATCAGAAGCGGGGAGTCAGAGGCCTGGAATCAGATGCTGGGAATAAGAGGCCGGGAATCAGAGGTGGGGAATCAGAGTCCGGGAATCAGAGATTGGGATTAAAAGGCGGGGAATGAGATATGGAGAATCAGAGGCGGGGAATCAGAGGCGGGGAAACAGAGGTGGGGAATCAGATATGGGGAATCAGTGGTGGCGAATCAAAGGCGGTGAATCAGAGATGGGGAATCAGAGGCGGGGAATCAGAGGCAGGGAATCAAACACGGGGAATCAGAGGCGGGGAATCAGAGCTGGGGAATCAGAGGCGGGGAATCAGAGTTGGGGAATCAGACGCGGGGAATCAGATATGGGGAAACAGGGGCGGGGAATCAGAGGCGGGGAAACAGAGGTGGGGAATCAGATATGGGGAATCAGAGGTGTGGAATCAGAGGTTGGGAATCAGAGGCAGGGAATCAGAGGCGGGGAAACAGAGGCAGGGAATCAGATCTGGGGAATCAGTGGCGGGGAAGTAGAGTTGGGGAATCAGAGGCGGGGAAACAGAGGCGGGGAATCAAACACGGGGAATCAGAGGTGGGGAATCAGAGGTTGGGAATCAGAGGCAGGGAATCAGAGGCGGGGAATCAGAGGCGGGGAATCAGAGGCAGGGAATCAGATGTGCGGAATCGGAGATGGGGAATCAGATGCAAGAAATCAGAGGCGGGGAATCAGAGGCGGGGAATCAGAGGCCGGGAATCATATATGGTGAAACAGAGGCGGGGAATCAGAGGCGGGGAAACAGAGGCGGGGAATCAGATATGGGGAATCAGAGGTGGGGAATCAGAGTTTGGGAATCAGAGGCATGGAATCAGAGGCTTGGAATCAGATGCAGGGAATCAGATGCGGGGAATCAGAGGCGGGGAATCAGAGCTGTGGAATCAGAGGTGGTGAATCAGAGTTGGGGAATCAGAGGCGGGGACTTAGATATTGGGAAACAGAGGCGGTGAATCAGAGGCGAGGAAACAGAGGCGGGGAATCAGAAATGGGGAATCAGAGGTTGGGAATCAGAGGCAGGGGATCAGATGTGCGGAATCAGAGATGGGGAATCAAAGGCAGGGAATCAGAATCAGAAGCAGGGAATCAGAGGCCGGGAATCAGAGGCCGGAATCAGATGCCGGGAATAAGAGGCCGGGAATCAGAGATGGGGATTCAGAGGCGGGGAATGAGATATGGGGAATCAGAGGCGGGGAATCAGAGGCGGGGAAACAGAGGCGGGGATTCAGATATGGGGAATCAAAGGTAGGGAATCAGGGGCGGGGTATCAGTGGCAGGGAATCAGAGGTGGGAAATCAGAGGCCGGGAATCAGAGGCGGTGAATCAGAGGCGGTGAATCAGAGGCAGGGAATCGGATGTGCGGAATCAGAGATGGGGAATCAGAGGTGGGGAATCAGAGGCGGTGAATCAGACATGGGTAATCAGAGGCGGGGAATCAGAGGCAGGAAATCAGACACGGGGAATCAGAGGCGGGGAATTAGAGCTGGGGAATTAGATGCAGGGAATCAGAGTTGGGGATTCAGAGGCGGGGAATCAGATATGGGGAAATAGAGGTGGGGAACCAGAGTTGGGCAAATAGAGGCGGGGAATCCGATATGGGGAAACAGAGGCGGGGATTCAGAGGCGTGGAAACAGAGGCGGGGAATCAGATATGGGGAATCAGAGGTGGGGAATCAGAGGTTGGGAATCAGAGGCAGGGAATCAGAGGCTGGGAATCAGATGCAGGGAATCAGATGCGGGGATCAGAGGCGGGGAATCAGAGCTGGGGAATCAGAGGTGGCGAATCAGAGTTGGGGAATCAGAGGCGGGGACTTAGATATGGGGAAACAGAGGCGGGGAATCAGAGGCGGGAAACAGAGGCGGGGAATCAGATATTGTGAATCAGAGATGGGGAATCAGAGGCAGGGAATCAGAATCAGAAGCGGGGAATCAGAGGCCTGGAATCAGATGCTGGGAATAAGAGGCCGGGAATCAGAGGTGGGGAATCAGAGTCCGGGAATCAGAGATTGGGATTAAAAGGCGGGGAATGAGATATGGAGAATCAGAGGCGGGGAATCAGAGGCGGGGAAACAGAGGTGGGGAATCAGAGGTGGCGAATCAAAGGCGGTGAATCAGAGATGGGGAATCAGAGGCAGGAAATCAGAGGCAGGGAATCAAACACGGGGAATCAGAGGCGGGGAATCAGAGCTGGGGAATCAGAGGCGGGGAATCAGAGTTGGGGAATCAAAGGCGGGGAATCATATATGGGGAAACAGGGGCGGGGAATCAGAGGCGGGGAAACAGAGGCGGGGAATCAGATATGGGGAATCAGAGGTGTGGAATCAGAGGTTGGGAATCAGAGGCAGGGAATCAGAGGCGGGGAAACAGAGGCAGGGAATCAGATCTGGGGAATCAGTGGCGGGGAAGTAGAGTTGGGGAATCAGAGGCGGGGAATCAGAGGCGGGGAAACAGAGGCGGGGAATCAAACATGGGGAATCAGAGGTGGGGAATCAGAGGTTGGGAATCAGAGGCAGGGAATCAGAGGCGGGGAATCAGAGGCGGGGAATCAGAGGCAGGGAATCAGATGTGCGGAATCGGAGATGGGGAATCAGATGCAAGAAATCAGAGGCGGGGAATCAGAGGCGGGGAATCAGAGGCCGGGAATCAGATATGGTGAAACAGAGGCGGGGAATCAGAGGCGGGGAAACAGAGGCGGGGAATCAGATATGGGGAATCAGAGGTGGGGAATCAGAGTTTGGGAATCAGAGGCAGGGAATCAGAGGCTTGGAATCAGATGCAGGGAATCAGATGCGGGGAATCAGAGGCGGGGAATCAGAGCTGTGGAATCAGAGGTGGGGAATCAGAGTTGGGGAATCAGAGGCGGGGACTTAGATATTGGGAAACAGAGGCGGGGAATCACAGGCGGGGAAACAGAGGCGGGGAATCAGAAATGGGGAATCAGAGGTTGGGAATCAGAGGCAGGGGATCAGATGTGCGGAATCAGAGATGGGGAATCAAAGGCAGGGAATCAGAATCAGAAGCAGGGAATCAGAGGCCGGGAATCAGAGGCCGGAATCAGATGCCGGGAATAAGAGGCCGGGAATCAGAGGTGGGGAATCAGAGTCCGGGAATCAGAGATGGGGATTCAGAGGCGGGGAATGAGATATGGGGAATCAGAGGCTGGGAATCAGACGGGGGGAATCAAAGGCGGGGAATCAGAGCTGGGGAATCAGAGGCAGGGAATCAGAGTTGGGGATTCAGAGGCGGGGAATCAGATATGGGGAAACAGAGGCGGGGAATCAGAGGCGGGCAAACAGAGGCGTGGAATTAGATATGGGGAATCAGAGGTGGGGAATCAGAGGTGGTGAATCAGAGATGGGGAATCACAGGCGGGGAATCATAGGCAGGGAATAGAACGCGGGGAATCAGAGGCAGGGAATCAGAGCTGGGGAATCAGAGGCGGGGAACCATAGTGGGAATCAGAGGCGGGGAATCAGATATGGGGAAACAGAGGCGGGGAATCAGAGGCGGGGAAACAGAGGCGGGGAATCAGATATGGGGAATCGGATGCGGGAATCAGAGGCGGGGAATCAGAGCTGGGGAATCAGAGGCGGGGAATCAGAGTTGGTGCATCAGAGGTGGGGAATTAGATATGGGGAAACAGAGGCGGGGAATCAGAGGCGGGGAAACAGAGGCGGGGAATCAGATATGGGGAATCAGAGGTGGGGAATCAGAGGCAGGGAATCAGATGTGCGGAATCAGAGATGGGGAATCAGAGGCAGGGAATCAGAATCAGAAGCAGGGAATCAGAGGCCTGGAATCAGATGCTGGGAATAAGAGGCCGGGAATCAGAGGTGGGGAATCAGAGTCCGGGAATCAGAGATTGGGATTAAAAGGCGGGGAATGATATATGGAGAATCAGAGGCGGGGAAACAGAGGTGGGGAATCAGATATGGGGAATCAGTGGTGGCGAATCAAAGGCGGTGAATCAGAGATGGGGAATCAGAGGCAGGGAATCAGAGGCAGGGAATCAAACACGGGGAATCAGAGGCGGGGAATCAGAGCTGGGGAATCAGAGGCGGGGAATCAGAGTTGGGGAATCAAAGGCGGGGAATCAGATATGGGGAAACAGGGGCGGGGAATCAGAGGCGTGGAAACAGAGGCGGGGAATCAGATATGGGGAATCAGAGGTGTGGAATCAGAGGTTCGGAATCAGAGGCAGGGAATCAGAGGCGGGGAAACAGAGGCAGGGAATCAGATCTGGGGAATCAGTGGCGGGGAAGTAGAGTTGGGGAATCAGAGGCGGGGAATCAGAGGCGGGGAAACAGAGGCGGGGAATCAAACACGGGGAATCAGAGGTGGGGAATCAGAGGTTGGGAATCAGAGGCAGGGAATCAGAGGCGGGGAATCAGAGGCGGGGAATCAGAGGCAGGGAATCAGATGTGCGGAATCGGAGATGGGGAATCAGATGCAAGAAATCAGAGGCGGGGAATCAGAGGCGGGGAATCAGAGGCCGGGAATCAGATATGGTGAAACAGAGGCGGGGAATCAGAGGCGGGGAAACAGAGGCGGGGAATCAGATATGGGGAATCAGAGTTGGGGAATCAGAGTTTGGGAATCAGAGGCAGGGAATCAGAGGCTTGGAATCAGATGCAGGGAATCAGATGCGGGGAATCAGAGGCGGGGAATCAGAGCTGTGGAATCAGAGGTGGGGAATCAGAGTTGGGGAATCAGAGGCGGGGACTTAGATATTGGGAAACAGAGGCGGGGAATCAGAGGCGGGGAAACAGAGGCGGGGAATCAGAAATGGGGATCAGAGGTTGGGAATCAGAGGCAGGGGATCAGATGTGCGGAATCAGAGATGGGGAATCAAAGGCACGGAATCAGAATCAGAAGCAGGGAATCAGAGGCCGGGAATCAGAGGCCGGAATCAGATGCCGGGAATAAGAGGCCGGGAATCAGAGGTGGGGAATCAGAGTCCGGGAATCAGAGATGGGGATTCAGAGGCGGGGAATGAGATATGGGGAATCAGAGGCTGGGAATTAGACGGGGGGAATCAAAGGCGTGGAATCAGAGCTGGGGAATCAGAGGCAGGGAATCAGAGTTGGGGATTCAGAGGCGGGGAATCAGATATGGGGAAACAGAGGCGGGGAATCAGAGGCGGGCAAACAGAGGCGGGGAATTAGATATGGGGAATCAGAGGTGGGGAATCAGAGGTGGTGAATCAGAGATGGGGAATCACAGGCGGGGAATCAGAGGCAGGGAATAGAACGCGGGGAATCAGAGGCAGGGAATCAGAGCTGGGGAATCAGAGGCGGGGAATCATAGTGGGAATCAGAGGCGGGGAATCAGATATGGGGAAAAAGAGGCGGGGAATCAGAGGCGGGGAAACAGAGGCGGGGAATCAGATATGGGGAATCGGATGCGGGGAATCAGAGGCGGGGAATCAGAGCTGGGGAATCAGAGGTGGGGAATCAGAGTTGGTGCATCAGAGGTGGGGAATTAGATATGGGGAAACAGAGGCGGGGAATCAGAGGCGGGGAAACAGAGGCGGGGAATCAGATATGGGGAATCAGAGGTGGGGAATCAGAGGCAGGGAAACAGATGTGCGGAATCAGAGATGGGGAATCAGAGGCAGGGAATCAGAATCAGAAGCGGGGAATCAGAGGCCTGGAATCAGATGCTGGGAATAAGAGGCCGGGAATCAGAGGTGGGGAATCAGAGTCCGGGAATCAGAGATTGGGATTAAAAGGCGGGGAATGAGATATGGAGAATCAGAGGCGGGGAATCAGAGGCGGGGATACAGAGGTGGGGAATCAGATATGGGGAATCAGTGGTGGCGAATCAAAGGCGGTGAATCAGAGATGGGGAATCAGAGGCGGGGAATCAGAGCTGGGGAATCAGAGGCGGGGAATCAGATTTGGGGAATCAGAGGCGGGGAATCAGATATGGGGAAACAGGGGCGGGGAATCAGAGGCGGGGAAACAGAGGCGGGGAATCAGATATGGGGAATCAGAGGTGTGGAATCAGAGGTTGGGAATCAGAGGCAGGGAATCAGAGGCGGGGAAACAGAGGCAGGGAATCAGATCTGGGGAATCAGTGGCGGGGAAGTAGAGTTGGGGAATCAGAGGCGGGGAATCAGAGGCGGGGAATCAGAGGTTGGGAATCAGAGGCAGGGAATCAGAGGCGGGGAATCAGAGGTGGGGAATCAGAGGCAGGGAATCAGATGTGCGGAATCGGAGATGGGGAATCAGATGCAAGAAATCAGAGGCGGGGAATCAGAGGCGGGGAATCAGAGGCCGGGAATCAGATATGGTGAAACAGAGGCGGGGAATCAGAGGCGGGGAAACAGAGGCGGGGAATCAGATATGGGGAATCAGAGGTGGGGAATCAGAGTTTGGGAATCAGAGGCATGGAATCAGAGGCTTGGAATCAGATGCAGGGAATCAGATGCGGGGAATCAGAGGCGGGGAATCAGATCTGGGGAATCAGTGGCGGGGAAGTAGAGTTGGGGAATCAGAGGCGGGGAATCAGAGGCGGGGAAACAGAGGCGGGGAATCAAACACGGGGAATCAGAGGTGGGGAATCAGAGGTTGGGAATCAGAGGCAGGGAATCAGAGGCGGGGAATCAGAGGCGGGGAATCAGAGGCAGGGAATCAGATGTGCGGAATCGGAGATGGGGAATCAGATGCAAGAAATCAGAGGCGGGGAATCAGAGGCGGGGAATCAGAGGCCGGGAATCAGATATGGTGAAACAGAGGCGGGGAATCAGAGGCGGGGAAACAGAGGCGGGGAATCAGATATGGGGAATCAGAGGTGGGGAATCAGAGTTTGGGAATCAGAGGCATGGAATCAGAGGCTTGGATTCAGATGCAGGGAATCAGATGCGGGGAATCAGAGTCGGGGAATCAGAGCAGTGGAATCAGAGGTGGTGAATCAGAGTTGGGGAATCAGAGGCGGGGACTTAGATATTGGGAAACAGAGGCGGGGAATCAGAGGCGAGGAAACAGAGGCGGGGAATCAGAAATGGGGAATCAGAGGTTGGGAATCAGAGGCAGGGGATCAGATGTGCGGAATCAGAGATGGGGAATCAAAGGCAGGGAATCAGAATCAGAAGCAGGGAATCAGAGGCCGGGAATCAGAGGCCGGAATCAGATGCCGGGAATAAGAGGCCGGGAATCAGAGGTGGGGAATCAGAGTCCGGGAATCAGAGATGGGGATTCAGAGGCGGGGAATGAGATATGGGGAATCAAAGGTAGGGAATCAGGGGCGGGGTATCAGTGGCAGGGAATCAGAGGCGGGAAATCAGAGGCCGGGAATCAGAGGCGGTGAATCAGAGGCGGTGAATCAGAGGCAGGGAATCGGATGTGCGGAATCAGAGATGGGGAATCAGAGGTGGGGAATCAGAGGCGGTGAATCAGACATGGGTAATCAGAGGCGGGGAATCAGAGGCAGGAAATCAGACACGGGGAATCAGAGGCGGGGAATTAGAGCTGGGGAATTAGATGCAGGGAATCAGAGTTGGGGATTCAGAGGCGGGGAATCAGATATGGGGAAATAGAGGTGGGGAACCAGAGTTGGGCAAATAGAGGCGGGAAATCCGATATGGGGAAACAGAGGCGGGGATTCAGAGGCGTGGAAACAGAGGCAGGGAATCAGATATGGGGAATCAGAGGTGGGGAATCAGAGGTTGGGAATCAGAGGCAGGGAATCAGAGGCTGGGAATCAGATGCAGGGAATCAGATGCGGGGATCAGAGGCGGGGAATCAGAGCTGGGGAATCAGAGGTGGCGAATCAGAGTTGGGGAATCAGAGGCGGGGACTTAGATATGGGGAAACAGAGGCGGGGAATCAGAGGCGGGAGACAGAGGCGGGGAATCAGATATTGTGAATCAGAGATGGGGAATCAGAGGCAGGGAATCAGAATCAGAAGCGGGAAATCTGAGGCCTGGAATCAGATGCTGGGAATAAGAGGCCGGGAATCAGAGGTGGGGAATCAGAGTCCGGGAATCAGAGATTGGGATTAAAAGGCGGGGAATGAGATATGGAGAATCAGAGGCGGGGAATCAGAGGCGGGGAAACAGAGGTGGGGAATCAGATATGGGGAATCAGAGGTGGCGAATCAAAGGTGGTGAATCAGAGATGGGGAATCAGAGGCAGGGAATCAAACACGGGGAATCAGAGGCGGGGAATCAGAGCTGGGGAATCAGAGGCGGGGAATCAGAGTTGGGGAATCAAAGGCGGGGAATCAGATATGGGGAAACAGGGGCGGGGAATCAGAGGCGGGGAAACAGAGGCGGGGAATCAGATATGGGGAATCAGTGGCGGGGAAGTAGAGTTGGGGAATCAGAGGCAGGGAATCAGAGGCGGGGAAACAGAGGCGGGGAATCAAACACGGGGAATCAGAGGTGGGGAATCAGAGGTTGGGAATCAGAGGCAGGGAATCAGAGGCGGGGAATCAGAGGCGGGGAATCAGAGGCAGGGAATCAGATGTGCGGAATCGGAGATGGGGAATCAGATGCAAGAAATCAGAGGCGGGGAATCAGAGGCGGGGAATCAGAGGCCGGGAATCAGATATGGTGAAACAGAGGCGGGGAATCAGAGGCGGGGAAACAGAGGCGGGGAATCAGATATGGGGAATCAGAGGTGGGGAATCAGAGTTTGGGAATCAGAGGCAGGGAATCAGAGGCTTGGAATCAGATGCAGGGAATCAGATGCGGGGAATCAGAGGCGGGGAATCAGAGCTGTGGAATCAGAGGTGGGGAATCAGAGTTGGGGAATCAGAGGCGGGGACTTAGATATTGGGAAACAGAGGCGGGGAATCAGAGGCGGGGAAAGAGAGGCGGGGAATCAGAAATGGGGAATCAGAGGTTGGGAATCAGAGGCAGGGGATCAGATGTGCGGAATCAGAGATGGGGAATCAAAGGCAGGGAATCAGAATCAGAAGCAGGGAATCAGAGGCCGGGAATCAGAGGCCGGAATCAGATGCCGGGAATAAGAGGCCGGGAATCAGAGGTGGGGAATCAGAGTCCGGGAATCAGAGATGGGGATTCAGAGGCGGGGAATGAGATATGGGGAATCAGAGGCTGGGAATCAGACGGGGGGAATCAAAGGCGGGGAATCAGAGCTGGGGAATCAGAGGCAGGGAATCAGAGTTGGGGATTCAGAGGCGGGGAATCAGATATGGGGAAACAGAGGCGGGGAATCAGAGGCGGGCAAACAGAGGCGGGGAATTAGATATGGGGAATCAGAGGTGGGGAATCAGAGGTGGTGAATCAGAGATGGGGAATCACAGGCGGGGAATCAGAGGCAGGGAATAGAACGCGGGGAATCAGAGGCAGGGAATCAGAGCTGGGGAATCAGAGGCGGGGAATCATAGTGGGAATCAGAGGCGGGGAATCAGATATGGGGAAACAGAGGCGGGGAATCAGAGGCGGGGAAACAGAGGCGGGGAATCAGATATGGGGAATAGGATGCGGGGAATCAGAGGCGGGGAATCAGAGCTGGGGAATCAGAGGCGGGGAATCAGAGTTGGTGCATCAGAGGTGGGGAATTAGATATGGGGAAACAGAGGCGGGGAATCAGAGGCGGGGAAACAGAGGCGGGGAATCAGATATGGGGAATCAGAGGTGGGGAATCAGAGGCAGGGAATCAGATGTGCGGAATCAGAGATGGGGAATCAGAGGCAGGGAATCAGAATCAGAAGCGGGGAATCAGAGGCCTGGAATCAGATGCTGGGAATAAGAGGCCGGGAATCAGAGGTGGGGAATCAGAGTCCGGGAATCAGAGATTGGGATTAAAAGGCGGGGAATGAGATATGGAGAATCAGAGGCGGGGAATCAGAGGCGGGGAAACAGAGGTGGGGAATCAGATATGGGGAATCAGTGGTGGCGAATCAGAGGCGGGGAATCAGAGGCAGGGAATCAAACACGGGGAATCAGAGGCGGGGAATCAGAGCTGGGGAATCAGAGGCGGGGAATCAGAGTTGGGGAATCAGAGGCGGGGAATCAGATATGGGGAAACAGGGTCGGGGAATCAGAGGCGGGGAAACAGAGGCGGGGAATCAGATATGGGGAATCAGAGGTGTGGAATCAGAGGTTGGGAATCAGAGGCAGGGTATCAGAGGCGGGGAAACAGAGGCAGGGAATCAGATCTGGGGAATCAGTGGCGGGGAAGTAGAGTTGGGGAATCAGAGGCGGGGAATCAGAGGCAGGGAAACAGAGGCGGGGAATCAAACACGGGGAATCAGAGGTGGGGAATCAGAGGTTGGGAATCAGAGGCAGGGAATCAGAGGCGGGGAATCAGAGGCGGGGAATCAGAGGCAGGGAATCAGATGTGCGGAATCGGAGATAGGGAATCAGATGCAAGAAATCAGAGGCGGGGAATCAGAGGCGGGGAATCAGAGGCCGGGAATCAGATATGGTGAAACAGAGGCGGGGAATTAGAGGCGGGGAAACAGAGGCGGGGAATCAGATATGGGGAATCAGAGGTGGGGAATCAGAGTTTGGGAATCAGAGGCATGGAATCAGAGGCTTGGAATCAGATGCAGGGAATCAGATGCGGGGAATCAGAGGCGGGGAATCAGAGCTGTGGAATCAGAGGTGGTGAATCAGAGTTGGGGAATCAGAGGCGGGGACTTAGATATTGGGAAACAGAGGCGGGGAATCAGAGGCGAGGAAACAGGGGCGGGGAATCAGAAATGGGGAATCAGAGGTTGGGAATCAGAGGCAGGGGATCAGATGTGCGGAATCAGAGATGGGGAATCAAAGGCAGGGAATCAGAATCAGAAGCAGGGAATCAGAGGCCGGGAATCAGAGGCCGGAATCAGATGCCGGGAATAAGAGGCCGGGAATCAGAGGTGGGGAATCAGAGTCCGGGAATCAGAGATGGGGATTCAGAGGCGGGGAATGAGATATGGGGAATCAGAGGCGGGGAATCAGAGGCGGGGAAACAGAGGCGGGGAATCAGATATGGGGAATCAAAGGTAGGGAATCAGGGGCGGGGTATCAGTGGCAGGGAATCAGAGGCGGGAAATCAGAGGCCGGGAATCAGAGGCGGTGAATCAGAGGCGGTGAATCAGAGGCAGGGAATCGGATGTGCGGAATCAGAGATGGGGAATCAGAGGTGGGGAATCAGAGGCGGTGAATCAGACATGGGTAATCAGAGGCGGGGAATCAGAGGCAGGAAATCAGATATGGGGAAATAGAGGTGGGGAACCAGAGTTGGGCAAATAGAGGCGGGGAATCCGATATGGGGAAACAGAGGCGGGGATTCAGAGGCGTGGAAACAGAGGCGGGGAATCAGATATGGGGAATCAGAGGTGGGGAATCAGAGGTTGGGAATCAGAGGCAGGGAATCAGAGGCTGGGAATCAGATGCAGGGAATCAGATGTGCGGAATCAGAGATGGGGAATCAGAGGCAGGGAATCAGAATCAGAAGCGGGGAATCAGAGGCCTGGAATCAGATGCTGGGAATAAGAGGCCGGGACTCAGAGGCGGGGAATCAGAGGCGGGGAAACAGAGGTGGGGAAACAGATATGGGGAATCAGTGGTGGCGAATCAAAGGCGGTGAATCAGAGATGGGGAATCAGAGGCGGGGAATCAGAGGCAGGGAATCAAACACGGGGAATCAGAGGCGGGGAATCAGAGCTGGGGAATCAGAGGCGGGGAATCAGAGTTGGGGAATCAGAGGCGGGGAATCAGATATGGGGAAACAGGGGCGGGGAATCAGAGGCGGGGAAACAGAGGCGGGGAATCAGATATGGGGAATCAGAGGTGTGGAATCAGAGGTTGGGAATCAGAGGCAGGGAATCAGAGGCGGGGAAACAGGGGCAGGGAATCAGATCTGGGGAATCAGTGGCGGGGAAGTAGAGTTGGGGAATCAGAGGCGGGGAATCAGAGGCGGGGAAACAGAGGCGGGGAATCAAACACGGGGAATCAGAGGTGGGGAATCAGAGGTTGGGAATCAGAGGCAGGGAATCAGAGGCGGGGAATCAGAGGCGGGGAATCAGAGGCAGGGAATCAGATGTGCGGAATCGGAGATGGGGAATCAGATGCAAGAAATCAGAGGCGGGGAATCAGAGGCGGGGAATCAGAGGCCGGGAATCAGATATGGTGAAACAGAGGCGGGGAATCAGAGGTGGGGAAACAGAGGCGGGGAATCAGATATGGGGAATCAGAGGTGGGGAATCAGAGTTTGGGAATCAGAGGCATGGAATCAGAGGCTTGGAATCAGATGCAGGGAATCAGATGCGGGGAATCAGAGGCGGGGAATCAGAGCTGTGGAATCAGAGGTGGTGAATCAGAGTTGGGGAATCAAAGGCAGGGAATCAGAATCAGAAGCAGGGAATCAGAGGCCGGGAATCAGAGGCCGGAATCAGATGCCGGGAATAAGAGGCCGGGAATCAGAGGTGGGGAATCAGAGTCCGGGAATCAGAGATGGGGATTCAGAGGCGGGGAATGAGATATGGGGAATCAGAGGCTGGGAATCAGACGGGGGGAATCAAAGGCGGGGAATCAGAGCTGGGGAATCAGAGGCAGGGAATCAGAGTTGGGGATTCAGAGGCGGGGAATCAGATATGGGGAAACAGAGGCGGGGAATCAGAGGCGGGCAAACAGAGGCGGGGAATTAGATATGGGGAATCAGAGGTGGGGAATCAGAGGTGGTGAATCAGAGATGGGGAATCACAGGCGGGGAATCAGAGGCAGGGAATAGAACGCGGGGAATCAGAGGCAGGGAATCAGAGCTGGGGAATCAGAGGCGGGGAATCATAGTGGGAATCAGAGGCGGGGAATCAGATATGGGGAAACAGAGGCGGGGAATCAGAGGCGGGGAAACAGAGGCGGGGAATCAGATATGGGGAATAGGATGCGGGGAATCAGAGGCGGGGAATCAGAGCTGGGGAATCAGAGGCGGGGAATCAGAGTTGGTGCATCAGAGGTGGGGAATTAGATATGGGGAAACAGAGGCGGGGAATCAGAGGCGGGGAAACAGAGGCGGGGAATCAGATATGGGGAATCAGAGGTGGGGAATCAGAGGCAGGGAATCAGATGTGCGGAATCAGAGATGGGGAATCAGAGGCAGGGAATCAGAATCAGAAGCGGGGAATCAGAGGCCTGGAATCAGATGCTGGGAATAAGAGGCCGGGAATCAGAGGTGGGGAATCAGAGTCCGGGAATCAGAGATTGGGATTAAAAGGCGGGGAATGAGATATGGAGAATCAGAGGCGGGGAATCAGAGGCGGGGAAACAGAGGTGGGGAATCAGATATGGGGAATCAGTGGTGGCGAATCAGAGGCGGGGAATCAGAGGCAGGGAATCAAACACGGGGAATCAGAGGCGGGGAATCAGAGCTGGGGAATCAGAGGCGGGGAATCAGAGTTGGGGAATCAGAGGCGGGGAATCAGATATGGGGAAACAGGGTCGGGGAATCAGAGGCGGGGAAACAGAGGCGGGGAATCAGATATGGGGAATCAGAGGTGTGGAATCAGAGGTTGGGAATCAGAGGCAGGGTATCAGAGGCGGGGAAACAGAGGCAGGGAATCAGATCTGGGGAATCAGTGGCGGGGAAGTAGAGTTGGGGAATCAGAGGCGGGGAATCAGAGGCAGGGAAACAGAGGCGGGGAATCAAACACGGGGAATCAGAGGTGGGGAATCAGAGGTTGGGAATCAGAGGCAGGGAATCAGAGGCGGGGAATCAGAGGCGGGGAATCAGAGGCAGGGAATCAGATGTGCGGAATCGGAGATAGGGAATCAGATGCAAGAAATCAGAGGCGGGGAATCAGAGGCGGGGAATCAGAGGCCGGGAATCAGATATGGTGAAACAGAGGCGGGGAATTAGAGGCGGGGAAACAGAGGCGGGGAATCAGATATGGGGAATCAGAGGTGGGGAATCAGAGTTTGGGAATCAGAGGCATGGAATCAGAGGCTTGGAATCAGATGCAGGGAATCAGATGCGGGGAATCAGAGGCGGGGAATCAGAGCTGTGGAATCAGAGGTGGTGAATCAGAGTTGGGGAATCAGAGGCGGGGACTTAGATATTGGGAAACAGAGGCGGGGAATCAGAGGCGAGGAAACAGGGGCGGGGAATCAGAAATGGGGAATCAGAGGTTGGGAATCAGAGGCAGGGGATCAGATGTGCGGAATCAGAGATGGGGAATCAAAGGCAGGGAATCAGAATCAGAAGCAGGGAATCAGAGGCCGGGAATCAGAGGCCGGAATCAGATGCCGGGAATAAGAGGCCGGGAATCAGAGGTGGGGAATCAGAGTCCGGGAATCAGAGATGGGGATTCAGAGGCGGGGAATGAGATATGGGGAATCAGAGGCGGGGAATCAGAGGCGGGGAAACAGAGGCGGGGAATCAGATATGGGGAATCAAAGGTAGGGAATCAGGGGCGGGGTATCAGTGGCAGGGAATCAGAGGCGGGAAATCAGAGGCCGGGAATCAGAGGCGGTGAATCAGAGGCGGTGAATCAGAGGCAGGGAATCGGATGTGCGGAATCAGAGATGGGGAATCAGAGGTGGGGAATCAGAGGCGGTGAATCAGACATGGGTAATCAGAGGCGGGGAATCAGAGGCAGGAAATCAGATATGGGGAAATAGAGGTGGGGAACCAGAGTTGGGCAAATAGAGGCGGGGAATCCTATATGGGGAAACAGAGGCGGGGATTCAGAGGCGTGGAAACAGAGGCGGGGAATCAGATATGGGGAATCAGAGGTGGGGAATCAGAGGTTGGGAATCAGAGGCAGGGAATCAGAGGCTGGGAATCAGATGCAGGGAATCAGATGTGCGGAATCAGAGATGGGGAATCAGAGGCAGGGAATCAGAATCAGAAGCGGGGAATCAGAGGCCTGGAATCAGATGCTGGGAATAAGAGGCCGGGACTCAGAGGCGGGGAATCAGAGGCGGGGAAACAGAGGTGGGGAAACAGATATGGGGAATCAGTGGTGGCGAATCAAAGGCGGTGAATCAGAGATGGGGAATCAGAGGCGGGGAATCAGAGGCAGGGAATCAAACACGGGGAATCAGAGGCGGGGAATCAGAGCTGGGGAATCAGAGGCGGGGAATCAGAGTTGGGGAATCAGAGGCGGGGAATCAGATATGGGGAAACAGGGGCGGGGAATCAGAGGCGGGGAAACAGAGGCGGGGAATCAGATATGGGGAATCAGAGGTGTGGAATCAGAGGTTGGGAATCAGAGGCAGGGAATCAGAGGCGGGGAAACAGGGGCAGGGAATCAGATCTGGGGAATCAGTGGCGGGGAAGTAGAGTTGGGGAATCAGAGGCGGGGAATCAGAGGCGGGGAAACAGAGGCGGGGAATCAAACACGGGGAATCAGAGGTGGGGAATCAGAGGTTGGGAATCAGAGGCAGGGAATCAGAGGCGGGGAATCAGAGGCGGGGAATCAGAGGCAGGGAATCAGATGTGCGGAATCGGAGATGGGGAATCAGATGCAAGAAATCAGAGGCGGGGAATCAGAGGCGGGGAATCAGAGGCCGGGAATCAGATATGGTGAAACAGAGGCGGGGAATCAGAGGTGGGGAAACAGAGGCGGGGAATCAGATATGGGGAATCAGAGGTGGGGAATCAGAGTTTGGGAATCAGAGGCATGGAATCAGAGGCTTGGAATCAGATGCAGGGAATCAGATGCGGGGAATCAGAGGCGGGGAATCAGAGCTGTGGAATCAGAGGTGGTGAATCAGAGTTGGGGAATCAGAGGCGGGGACTTAGATATTGGGAAACAGAGGCGGGGAATCAGAGGCGAGGAAACAGAGGCGGGGAATCAGAAATGGGGAATCAGAGGTTGGGAATCAGAGGCAGGGGATCAGATGTGCGGAATCAGAGATGGGGAATCAAAGGCAGGGAATCAGAATCAGAAGCAGGGAATCAGAGGCCGGGAATCAGAGGCCGGAATCAGATGCCGGGTATAAGAGGCCGGGAATCAGAGGTGGGGAATCAGAGTCCGGGAATCAGAGATGGGGATTCAGAGGCGGGGAATGAGATATGGGGAATCAGAGGCGGGGAATCAGAGGCGGGGAATCAGAGGCGGGGAATCAGATATGGGGAATCAAAGGTAGGGAATCAGGGGCGGGGTATCAGTGGCAGGGAATCAGAGGCGGGAAATCAGAGGCCGGGAATCAGAGGCGGTGAATCAGAGGCGGTGAATCAGAGGCAGGGAATCGGATGTGCGGAATCAGAGATGGGGAATCAGAGGTGGGGAATCAGAGGCGGTGAATCAGACATGGGTAATCAGAGGCGGGGAATCAGAGGCAGGAAATCAGACACGGGGAATCAGAGGCGAGGAATTAGAGCTGGGGAATTAGATGCAGGGAATCAGAGTTGGGGATTCAGAGGCGGGGAATCAGATATGGGGAAATAGAGGTGGGGAACCAGAGTTGGGCAAATAGAGGCGGGGAATCCGATATGGGGAAACAGAGGCGGGGATTCAGAGGCGTGGAAACAGAGGCGGGGAATCAGATATGGGGAATCAGAGGTGGGGAATCAGAGGTTGGGAATCAGAGGCAGGGAATCAGAGGCTGGGAATCAGATGCAGGGAATCAGATGCGGGGATCAGAGGCGGGGAATCAGAGCTGGGGAATCAGAGGTGGGGAATCAGAGTTGGGGAATCAGAGGCGGGGACTTAGATATGGGGAAACAGAGGCGGGGAATAGAGGCGGGAAACAGAGGCGGGGAATCAGATATTGTGAATCAGAGGTGGGGAATCAGAGGCAGGGAATCAGATGTGCGGAATCAGAGATGGGGAATCAGAGGCAGGGAATCAGAATCAGAAGCAGGGAATAAGACGCGGGGAATCAGAGGCGGGGAATCAGAGCTGGGGAAGCAGAGGCAGTGAATCAGAGGCAGGGAATCAGAGGCTGGGAATCAGATGCAGGGAATCAGATGCGGGGATCAGAGGCGGGGAATCAGAGCTGGGGAATCAGAGGTGGGGAATCAGAGTTGGGGAATCAGAGGCGGGGACTTAGATATGGGGAAACAGAGGCGGGGAATCAGAGGCGGGAAACAGAGGCGGGGAATCAGATATTGTGAATCAGAGGTGGGGAATCAGAGGCAGGGAATCAGATGTGCGGAATCAGAGATGGGGAATCAGAGGCAGGGAATCAGAATCAGAAGCAGGGAATAAGACGCGGGGAATCAGAGGCGGGGAATCAGAGCTGGGGAAGCAGAGGCAGTGAATCAGAGGCTGGGATTCAGAGGCAGGGAATCGGATGTGCGGAATCAGAGATGGGGAATCAGAGGTGGGGAATCAGAGGCGGTGAATCAGACATGGGTAATCAGAGGCGGGGAATCAGAGGCAGGAAATCAGACACGGGGAATCAGAGGCGGGGAATCAGAGCTGGGAAATTAGAGGCAGGGAATCAGAGTTGGGGATTCAGAGGCGGGGAATCAGATATGGGGAAACAGAGGCGGGGAATCAGAGGCGGGGACTTAGATATGGGGAATCAGAGGCGGGGAATCAGATATGGGGAAACAGGGGCGGGGAATCAGAGGCGGGGAAACAGAGGCGGGGAATCAGATATGGGGAATCAGAGGTGTGGAATCAGATGTTGGGAATCAGAGGCAGGGAAACAGAGGCGGGGAAACAGAGGCGGGGAATCAGGTATGGGGAATCAGAGGTGGCGAATCAAAGGCGGTGAAACAGAGATGGGGAATCAGGGCAGGGTATCAGTGGCAGGGAAACAGAGGCGGGAAATCAGAGGCCGGGAATCAGAGGCGGTGAATCAGAGGCGGTGAATCAGAGGCAGGGAATCGGATGTGCGGAATCAGAGATGGGGAATCAGAGGTGGGGAATCAGAGGCGGTGAATCAGACATGGGTAATCAGAGGCGGGGAATCAGAGGCAGGAAATCAGATATGGGGAAATAGAGGTGGGGAACCAGAGTTGGGCAAATAGAGGCGGGGAATCCGATATGGGGAAACAGAGGCGGGGATTCAGAGGCGTGGAAACAGAGGCGGGGAATCAGATATGGGGAATCAGAGGTGGGGAATCAGAGGTTGGGAATCAGAGGCAGGGAATCAGAGGCTGGGAATCAGATGCAGGGAATCAGATGTGCGGAATCAGAGATGGGGAATCAGAGGCAGGGAATCAGAATCAGAAGCGGGGAATCAGAGGCCTGGAATCAGATGCTGGGAATAAGAGGCCGGGACTCAGAGGCGGGGAATCAGAGGCGGGGAAACAGAGGTGGGGAAACAGATATGGGGAATCAGTGGTGGCGAATCAAAGGCGGTGAATCAGAGATGGGGAATCAGAGGCGGGGAATCAGAGGCAGGGAATCAAACACGGGGAATCAGAGGCGGGGAATCAGAGCTGGGGAATCAGAGGCGGTGAATCAGACATGGGTAATCAGAGGCGGGGAATCAGAGGCAGGAAATCAGACACGGGGAATCAGAGGCGGGGAATCAGAGCTGGGAAATTAGAGGCAGGGAATCAGAGTTGGGGATTCAGAGGCGGGGAATCAGATATGGGGAAACAGAGGCGGGGAATCAGAGGCGGGGACTTAGATATGGGGAATCAGAGGCGGGGAATCAGATATGGGGAAACAGGGGCGGGGAATCAGAGGCGGGGAAACAGAGGCGGGGAATCAGATATGGGGAATCAGAGGTGTGGAATCAGATGTTGGGAATCAGAGGCAGGGAAACAGAGGCGGGGAAACGGAGGCGGGGAATCAGATAAGGGGAATCAGAGGTGGCGAATCAAAGGCGGTGAAACAGAGATGGGGAATCAGGGCAGGGTATCAGTGGCAGGGAATCAGAGGCGGGAAATCAGAGGCCGGGAATCAGAGGCGGTGAATCAGAGGCGGTGAATCAGAGGCAGGGAATCGGATGTGCGGAATCAGAGATGGGGAATCAGAGGTGGGGAATCAGAGGCGGTGAATCAGACATGGGTAATCAGAGGCGGGGAATCAGAGGCAGGAAATCAGATATGGGGAAATAGAGGTGGGGAACCAGAGTTGGGCAAATAGAGGCGGGGAATCCGATATGGGGAAACAGAGGCGGGGATTCAGAGGCGTGGAAACAGAGGCGGGGAATCAGATATGGGGAATCAGAGGTGGGGAATCAGAGGTTGGGAATCAGAGGCAGGGAATCAGAGGCTGGGAATCAGATGCAGGGAATCAGATGTGCGGAATCAGAGATGGGGAATCAGAGGCAGGGAATCAGAATCAGAAGCGGGGAATCAGAGGCCTGGAATCAGATGCTGGGAATAAGAGGCCGGGACTCAGAGGCGGGGAATCAGAGGCGGGGAAACAGAGGTGGGGAAACAGATATGGGGAATCAGTGGTGGCGAATCAAAGGCGGTGAATCAGAGATGGGGAATCAGAGGCGGGGAATCAGAGGCAGGGAATCAAACACGGGGAATCAGAGGCGGGGAATCAGAGCTGGGGAATCAGAGGCGGGGAATCAGAGTTGGGGAATCAGAGGCGGGGAATCAGATATGGGGAAACAGGGGCGGGGAATCAGAGGCGGGGAAACAGAGGCGGGGAATCAGATATGGGGAATCAGAGGTGTGGAATCAGAGGTTGGGAATCAGAGGCAGGGAATCAGAGGCGGGGAAACAGGGGCAGGGAATCAGATCTGGGGAATCAGTGGCGGGGAAGTAGAGTTGGGGAATCAGAGGCGGGGAATCAGAGGAGGGGAAACAGAGGCGGGGAATCAAACACGGGGAATCAGAGGTGGGGAATCAGAGGTTGGGAATCAGAGGCAGGGAATCAGAGGCGGGGAATCAGAGGCGGGGAATCAGAGGCAGGGAATCAGATGTGCGGAATCGGAGATGGGGAATCAGATGCAAGAAATCAGAGGCGGGGAATCAGAGGCGGGGAATCAGAGGCAGGGAATCAGAGGCTGGGAATCAGATGCAGGGAATCAGATGCGGGGATCAGAGGCGGGGAATCAGAGCTGGGGAATCAGAGGTGGGGAATCAGAGTTGGGGAATCAGAGGCGGGGACTTAGATATGGGGAAACAGAGGCGGGGAATAGAGGCGGGAAACAGAGGCGGGGAATCAGATATTGTGAATCAGAGGTGGGGAATCAGAGGCAGGGAATCAGATGTGCGGAATCAGAGATGGGGAATCAGAGGCAGGGAATCAGAATCAGAAGCAGGGAATAAGACGCGGGGAATCAGAGGCGGGGAATCAGAGCTGGGGAAGCAGAGGCAGTGAATCAGAGGCAGGGAATCAGAGGCTGGGAATCAGATGCAGGGAATCAGATGCGGGGATCAGAGGCGGGGAATCAGAGCTGGGGAATCAGAGGTGGGGAATCAGAGTTGGGGAATCAGAGGCGGGGACTTAGATATGGGGAAACAGAGGCGGGGAATCAGAGGCGGGAAACAGAGGCGGGGAATCAGATATTGTGAATCAGAGGTGGGGAATCAGAGGCAGGGAATCAGATGTGCGGAATCAGAGATGGGGAATCAGAGGCAGGGAATCAGAATCAGAAGCAGGGAATAAGACGCGGGGAATCAGAGGCGGGGAATCAGAGCTGGGGAAGCAGAGGCAGTGAATCAGAGGCTGGGATTCAGAGGCAGGGAATCGGATGTGCGGAATCAGAGATGGGGAATCAGAGGTGGGGAATCAGAGGCGGTGAATCAGACATGGGTAATCAGAGGCGGGGAATCAGAGGCAGGAAATCAGACACGGGGAATCAGAGGCGGGGAATCAGAGCTGGGAAATTAGAGGCAGGGAATCAGAGTTGGGGATTCAGAGGCGGGGAATCAGATATGGGGAAACAGAGGCGGGGAATCAGAGGCGGGGACTTAGATATGGGGAATCAGAGGCGGGGAATCAGATATGGGGAAACAGGGGCGGGGAATCAGAGGCGGGGAAACAGAGGCGGGGAATCAGATATGGGGAATCAGAGGTGTGGAATCAGATGTTGGGAATCAGAGGCAGGGAAACAGAGGCGGGGAAACAGAGGCGGGGAATCAGGTATGGGGAATCAGAGGTGGCGAATCAAAGGCGGTGAAACAGAGATGGGGAATCAGGGCAGGGTATCAGTGGCAGGGAAACAGAGGCGGGAAATCAGAGGCCGGGAATCAGAGGCGGTGAATCAGAGGCGGTGAATCAGAGGCAGGGAATCGGATGTGCGGAATCAGAGATGGGGAATCAGAGGTGGGGAATCAGAGGCGGTGAATCAGACATGGGTAATCAGAGGCGGGGAATCAGAGGCAGGAAATCAGATATGGGGAAATAGAGGTGGCGAACCAGAGTTGGGCAAATAGAGGCGGGGAATCCGATATGGGGAAACAGAGGCGGGGATTCAGAGGCGTGGAAACAGAGGCGGGGAATCAGATATGGGGAATCAGAGGTGGGGAATCAGAGGTTGGGAATCAGAGGCAGGGAATCAGAGGCTGGGAATCAGATGCAGGGAATCAGATGTGCGGAATCAGAGATGGGGAATCAGAGGCAGGGAATCAGAATCAGAAGCGGGGAATCAGAGGCCTGGAATCAGATGCTGGGAATAAGAGGCCGGGACTCAGAGGCGGGGAATCAGAGGCGGGGAAACAGAGGTGGGGAAACAGATATGGGGAATCAGTGGTGGCGAATCAAAGGCGGTGAATCAGAGATGGGGAATCAGAGGCGGGGAATCAGAGGCAGGGAATCAAACACGGGGAATCAGAGGCGGGGAATCAGAGCTGGGGAATCAGAGGCGGTGAATCAGACATGGGTAATCAGAGGCGGGGAATCAGAGGCAGGAAATCAGACACGGGGAATCAGAGGCGGGGAATCAGAGCTGGGAAATTAGAGGCAGGGAATCAGAGTTGGGGATTCAGAGGCGGGGAATCAGATATGGGGAAACAGAGGCGGGGAATCAGAGGCGGGGACTTAGATATGGGGAATCAGAGGCGGGGAATCAGATATGGGGAAACAGGGGCGGGGAATCAGAGGCGGGGAAACAGAGGCGGGGAATCAGATATGGGGAATCAGAGGTGTGGAATCAGATGTTGGGAATCAGAGGCAGGGAAACAGAGGCGGGGAAACGGAGGCGGGGAATCAGATATGGGGAATCAGAGGTGGCGAATCAAAGGCGGTGAAACAGAGATGGGGAATCAGGGCAGGGTATCAGTGGCAGGGAATCAGAGGCGGGAAATCAGAGGCCGGGAATCAGAGGCGGTGAATCAGAGGCGGTGAATCAGAGGCAGGGAATCGGATGTGCGGAATCAGAGATGGGGAATCAGAGGTGGGGAATCAGAGGCGGTGAATCAGACATGGGTAATCAGAGGCGGGGAATCAGAGGCAGGAAATCAGATATGGGGAAATAGAGGTGGGGAACCAGAGTTGGGCAAATAGAGGCGGGGAATCCGATATGGGGAAACAGAGGCGGGGATTCAGAGGCGTGGAAACAGAGGCGGGGAATCAGATATGGGGAATCAGAGGTGGGGAATCAGAGGTTGGGAATCAGAGGCAGGGAATCAGAGGCTGGGAATCAGATGCAGGGAATCAGATGTGCGGAATCAGAGATGGGGAATCAGAGGCAGGGAATCAGAATCAGAAGCGGGGAATCAGAGGCCTGGAATCAGATGCTGGGAATAAGAGGCCGGGACTCAGAGGCGGGGAATCAGAGGCGGGGAAACAGAGGTGGGGAAACAGATATGGGGAATCAGTGGTGGCGAATCAAAGGCGGTGAATCAGAGATGGGGAATCAGAGGCGGGGAATCAGAGGCAGGGAATCAAACACGGGGAATCAGAGGCGGGGAATCAGAGCTGGGGAATCAGAGGCGGGGAATCAGAGTTGGGGAATCAGAGGCGGGGAATCAGATATGGGGAAACAGGGGCGGGGAATCAGAGGCGGGGAAACAGAGGCGGGGAATCAGATATGGGGAATCAGAGGTGTGGAATCAGAGGTTGGGAATCAGAGGCAGGGAATCAGAGGCGGGGAAACAGGGGCAGGGAATCAGATCTGGGGAATCAGTGGCGGGGAAGTAGAGTTGGGGAATCAGAGGCGGGGAATCAGAGGCGGGGAAACAGAGGCGGGGAATCAAACACGGGGAATCAGAGGTGGGGAATCAGAGGTTGGGAATCAGAGGCAGGGAATCAGAGGCGGGGAATCAGAGGCGGGGAATCAGAGGCAGGGAATCAGATGTGCGGAATCGGAGATGGGGAATCAGATGCAAGAAATCAGAGGCGGGGAATCAGAGGCGGGGAATCAGAGGCCGGGAATCAGATATGGTGAAACAGAGGCGGGGAATCAGAGGTGGGGAAACAGAGGCGGGGAATCAGATATGGGGAATCAGAGGTGGGGAATCAGAGTTTGGGAATCAGAGGCATGGAATCAGAGGCTTGGAATCAGATGCAGGGAATCAGATGCGGGGAATCAGAGGCGGGGAATCAGAGCTGTGGAATCAGAGGTGGTGAATCAGAGTTGGGGAATCAGAGGCGGGGACTTAGATATTGGGAAACAGAGGCGGGGAATCAGAGGCGAGGAAACAGAGGCGGGGAATCAGAAATGGGGAATCAGAGGTTGGGAATCAGAGGCAGGGGATCAGATGTGCGGAATCAGAGATGGGGAATCAAAGGCAGGGAATCAGAATCAGAAGCAGGGAATCAGAGGCCGGGAATCAGAGGCCGGAATCAGATGCCGGGAATAAGAGGCCGGGAATCAGAGGTGGGGAATCAGAGTCCGGGAATCAGAGATGGGGATTCAGAGGCGGGGAATGAGATATGGGGAATCAGAGGCGGGGAATCAGAGGCGGGGAATCAGAGGCGGGGAATCAGATATGGGGAATCAAAGGTAGGGAATCAGGGGCGGGGTATCAGTGGCAGGGAATCAGAGGCGGGAAATCAGAGGCCGGGAATCAGAGGCGGTGAATCAGAGGCGGTGAATCAGAGGCAGGGAATCGGATGTGCGGAATCAGAGATGGGGAATCAGAGGTGGGGAATCAGAGGCGGTGAATCAGACATGGGTAATCAGAGGCGGGGAATCAGAGGCAGGAAATCAGACACGGGGAATCAGAGGCGAGGAATTAGAGCTGGGGAATTAGATGCAGGGAATCAGAGTTGGGGATTCAGAGGCGGGGAATCAGATATGGGGAAATAGAGGTGGGGAACCAGAGTTGGGGAATCAGAGGTGGGGAATCAGAGGTTGGGAATCAGAGGCAGGGAATCAGAGGCTGGGAATCAGATGCAGGGAATCAGATGCGGGGATCAGAGGCGGGGAATCAGAGCTGGGGAATCAGAGGTGGGGAATCAGAGTTGGGGAATCAGAGGCGGGGACTTAGATATGGGGAAACAGAGGCGGGGAATAGAGGCGGGAAACAGAGGCGGGGAATCAGATATTGTGAATCAGAGGTGGGGAATCAGAGGCAGGGAATCAGATGTGCGGAATCAGAGATGGGGAATCAGAGGCAGGGAATCAGAATCAGAAGCAGGGAATAAGACGCGGGGAATCAGAGGCGGGGAATCAGAGCTGGGGAAGCAGAGGCAGTGAATCAGAGGCAGGGAATCAGAGGCTGGGAATCAGATGCAGGGAATCAGATGCGGGGATCAGAGGCGGGGAATCAGAGCTGGGGAATCAGAGGTGGGGAATCAGAGTTGGGGAATCAGAGGCGGGGACTTAGATATGGGGAAACAGAGGCGGGGAATCAGAGGCGGGAAACAGAGGCGGGGAATCAGATATTGTGAATCAGAGGTGGGGAATCAGAGGCAGGGAATCAGATGTGCGGAATCAGAGATGGGGAATCAGAGGCAGGGAATCAGAATCAGAAGCAGGGAATAAGACGCGGGGAATCAGAGGCGGGGAATCAGAGCTGGGGAAGCAGAGGCAGTGAATCAGAGGCTGGGATTCAGAGGCAGGGAATCGGATGTGCGGAATCAGAGATGGGGAATCAGAGGTGGGGAATCAGAGGCGGTGAATCAGACATGGGTAATCAGAGGCGGGGAATCAGAGGCAGGAAATCAGACACGGGGAATCAGAGGCGGGGAATCAGAGCTGGGAAATTAGAGGCAGGGAATCAGAGTTGGGGATTCAGAGGCGGGGAATCAGATATGGGGAAACAGAGGCGGGGAATCAGAGGCGGGGACTTAGATATGGGGAATCAGAGGCGGGGAATCAGATATGGGGAAACAGGGGCGGGGAATCAGAGGCGGGGAAACAGAGGCGGGGAATCAGATATGGGGAATCAGAGGTGTGGAATCAGATGTTGGGAATCAGAGGCAGGGAAACAGAGGCGGGGAAACAGAGGCGGGGAATCAGATATGGGGAATCAGAGGTGGCGAATCAAAGGCGGTGAAACAGAGATGGGGAATCAGGGCAGGGAATCAGAGGCAGGGAATCAAACACGGGGAATCAGAGCTGGGGAATCAGAGGCGGGGAATTAGAGTTGGGGAATCAGAGGAGGGGAATCAGAGGCGGGGAAACGGAGGCGGGGAATCAGATATGGGGAATCAGAGGTGGGGAATCAGAGGTTGGGAATCAGAGGCAGGGAATCAGAGGCGGGGAATCAGAGGCAGGGAATCAGAGGCAGGGAATCAGATGTGCGGAATCGGAGATGGGGAATCAGAGGCAGGGAATCAGAGGCGGGGAATCAGAGGTGGGGAATCAGAGGCCGGGAATCAGATATGGGGAAACAGAGGCGGGGAATCAGAGGCGGGGAAACAGAGGCGGGGAATCAGATATGGGGAATCAGAGGTGGGGAATCAGAGGTTGGGAATCAGAGGCAGGTAATCAGAGGCTTGGAATCAGATGCAGGGAATCAGATGCGGGGAATCAGAGGCGGGGAATCAGAGCTGGGGAATCAGAGGTGGGGAATCAGAGTTGGGGAATCAGAGGCGGGGACTTAGATATTGAGAAACAGAGGCGGGGAATCAGAGGCGGGGAAACAGAGGCGGGGAATCAGATATGGGGAATCAGAGGTGGGGAATCAGAGGCAGGGAATCAGATGTACGGAATCAGAGATGGGGAATCAGAGGCAGGGAATCAGAATCAGAAGCAGGGAATCAGAGGCCGGGAATCAGAGGCCGGAATCAGATGCCGGGAATAAGAGGCCGGGAATCAGAGGTGGGGAATCAGAGTCCGGGAATCAGAGATGGGGATTCAGAGGCGGGGAATGAGATATGGGGAATCAGAGGCGGGGAATCAGAGGCGGGGAAACAGAGGCGGGGAATCAGATATGGGGAATCAGAGGTGGGGAATCTGGGGCAGGGTATCAGTGGCAGGGAATCAGAGGCGGGAATTCAGAGGCCGGGAATCAGAGGCGGTGAATCAGAGGCGGGGAATCAGAGGCAGGGAATCGGATGTGCGGATTCAGAGATGGGGAATCAGAGGTGGGGAATCAGAGGCGGTGAATCAGACATGGGTAATCAGAGGCGGGGAATCAGAGGACGGAAATCAGACACTGGGAATCAGAGGCGGGGAATCAGAGCTGGGGAATTAGATGCAGGGAATCAGAGTTGGGGATTCAGAGGCGGGGAATCAGATATGGGGAAACAGAGGTGGGGAATCAGAGGTGGGAAAATAGACGCGGGGAATCTGATATGGGGAAACAGAGGCGGGGAATCAGAGGCGTGGAAACAGAGGCGGGGAATCAGATATGGGGAATCAGAGGTGGGGAATCAGAGGTTGGGAATCAGAGGCAGGGAATCAGAGGCTGGGAATCAGATGCAGGGAATCAGATGCGGGTATCAGAGGCGGGGAATCAGAGCTGGGGAATCAGAGGTGGGGAATCAGAGTTGGGGAATCAGAGGCGGGGACTTAGATATGAGGAAACAGAGGCGGGGAATCAGAGGCGGGGAAACAGAGGCAGGGAAGCAGATATGGGGAATCAGAGGTGGGGAATCAGAGGCAGGGAATCAGATGTGCGGAATCAGAGATGGGGAATCAGAGGCAGGGAATCAGAATCAGAAGCAGGGAATAAGACGCGGGGAATCAGAGGCGGGGAATCAGAGCTGGGGAAGCAGAGGCAGTGAATCAGAGGCGGGGAATCAGAGGCAGGGAATCGGATGTGCGGAATCAGAGATGGGGAATCAGAGGTGGGGAATCAGAGGCGGTGAATCAGACATGGGTAATCAGGGGCGGGGAATCAGAGGCAGGAAATCAGACACGGGGAATCAGACGCGGGAAATCAGAGCTGGGAAATTAGAGGCAGGGAATCAGAGTTGGGGATTCAGAGGCGGGGAATCAGATATGGGGAAACAGAGGCGGGGAATCAGAGGCGGGAAAATAGAGGCGGGGAATCAGATATGGGGAAACAGAGGCGGGGAATCAGAGGCGGGGAAACAGAGGCGGGGAATCAGATATGGGGAATCAGAGGTGGGGAATCAGAGGTTGGGAATCAGAGGCAGGGAATCAGAGGCTGGGAATCAGATGCAGGGAATCAGATGCGGGGAATCAGAGGCGGGGAATCAGAGCTGGAGTATCAGAGGTGGGGAATCAAAGTTGGGGAATCAGAGGCGGGGACTTAGATATGGGGAATCAGATATGGGGAAACAGGGGCGGGGAATCAGAGGCGGGGAAACAGAGGCGGGGAATCAGATATGGGCAATCAGAGGTGTGGAATCAGAGGTTGGGAATCAGAGGCAGGGAATCAGAGGCGGGGAAACAGAGGCGGGGAATCAGATATGGGGAATCAGAGGTGGCGAATCAAAGGCGGTGAAGCAGAGATGGGGAATCAGGGCAGGGAATCAGAGGCAGGGAATCAAACACGGGGAATCAGAGCTGGGGAATCAGAGGCGGGGAATTAGAGTTGTGGAATCAGAGGAGGGGAATCAGAGGCGGGGAAACAGAGGCGGGGAATCAGATATGGGGAATCAGAGGTGGGGAATCAGAGGTTGGGAATCAGAGGCATGGAATCAGAGGCGGGGAATCAGAGGCCGGGAATCAGATATGGGGAAACAGAGGCGGGGAATCAGAGGCTGGGTATCAGAGGCGGGGAATCAGAGGCCGGGAATCAGATATGGGGAAACAGAGGCGGGGAATCAGAGGTGGGGAAACAGAGGCGGGGAATCAGATATGGGGAATCAGAGGTGGGGAATCAGAGGTTGGGAATCAGAGGCAGGGAATCAGAGGCTTGGAATCAGATGCAGGGAATCAGATGCGGGGAATCAGAGGCGGGGAATCAGAGCTGGGGAATCAGAGGTGGGGAATCAGATTTGGGGAATCAGAGGCGGGGACTTAGATATTGGGAAACAGAGGCGGGGAATCAGAGGCGGGGAAACAGAGGCGGGGAATCAGATATGGGGATTCAGAGGTGGCGAATCAAAGGCGGTGAATCAGAGATGGGGAATCAGAGGCCGGGAATCAGAGGCAGGGAATCAAACACGTGGAATCAGAGGCGGGGAATCAGAGCTGGGGAATCAGAGGCGGGGAATCAGAGTTGGAGAATCAGAGGCGGGGAATCAGACGCAGGGAATCAATATGGGAAATCAGAGGTGGGGAATCAGAGGTTGGGAATCAGAAGAAGGGAATCAGAGGCGAGGAATCAGAGCTGGGGAATCAGAGGCGGGGAATCAGAATTGGGGAATCAGAGATGGGGAATCAGAGATGGGGAATCAGAGGCGGGGAATCAGACGCGGGGAATCAGAGGTGGTGAATCAGAGATGTGGAATCAGAGGCGGGGAATCGGAGGCAGGGAATCAGACGCGGGGAATCAGAGGCGGGGAATCATAGCTGGCGAATCAGAGGCGGGGAATCAGAGGTGGGGAATCAGAGGCGGGGAATCAGATATTGGGAATCAGAGGTGGGGAATCAGAGGCGGTGAATCAGACATGGGTAATCAGAGGCGGGGAATCAGAGGCAGAAATTCAGACACGGGGAATCAGAGGCGGGGAATCAGAGCTGGGAAATTAGAGGCAGGGAATCAGAGTTGGGGATTCAGAGGCGGGGAATCAGATATGGGGAAACAGAGGCGGGGAATCAGAGGCGGGCAAATAGAGGCGGGGAATCAGATATGGGTAATCAGGGGCGGGGAATCAGAGGCAGGAAATCAGACACGGGGAATCAGACGCGGGAAATCAGAGCTGGGAAATTAGAGGCAGGGAATCAGAGTTGGGGATTCAGAGGTGGGGAATCAGATATGGGGAAACAGAGGCGGGGAATCAGAGGCGGGAAAATAGAGGCGGGGAATCAGATATGGGGAAACAGAGGCGGGGAATCAGAGGCGGGGAAACAGAGGCGGGGAATCAGATATGGGGAATCAGAGGTGGGGAATCAGAGGTTGGGAATCAGAGGCAGGGAATCAGAGGCTGGGAATCAGATGCAGGGAATCAGATGCGGGGAATCAGAGGCGGGGAATCAGAGCTGGAGTATCAGAGGTGGGGAATCAAGGTTGGGGAATCAGAGGCGGGGACTTAGATATGGGGAATCAGATATGGGGAAACAGCGGCGGGGAATCAGAGGCGGGGAAACAGAGGCGGGGAATCAGATATGGGCAATCAGAGGTGTGGAATCAGAGGTTGGGAATCAGAGGCAGGGAATCAGAGGCGGGGAAACAGAGGCGGGGAATCAGATATGGGGAATCAGAGATGGCGAATCAAAGGCGGTGAAGCAGAGATGGGGAATCAGGGCAGGGAATCAGAGGCAGGGAATCAAACACGGGGAATCAGAGCTGGGGAATCAGAGGCGGGGAATTAGAGTTGTGGAATCAGAGGAGGGGAATCAGAGGCGGGGAAACAGAGGCGGGGAATCAGATATGGGGAATCAGAGGTGGGGAATCAGAGGTTGGGAATCAGAGGCATGGAATCAGAGGCGGGGAATCAGAGGCCGGGAATCAGATATGGGGAAACAGAGGCGGGGAATCAGAGGCTGGGTATCAGAGGCGGGGAATCAGAGGCCGGGAATCAGATATGGGGAAACAGAGGCGGGGAATCAGAGGTGGGGAAACAGAGGCGGGGAATCAGATATGGGGAATCAGAGGTGGGGAATCAGAGGTTGGGAATCAGAGGCAGGGAATCAGAGGCTTGGAATCAGATGCAGGGAATCAGATGCGGGGAATCAGAGGCGGGGAATCAGAGCTGGGGAATCAGAGGTGGGGAATCAGATTTGGGGAATCAGAGGCGGGGACTTAGATATTGGGAAACAGAGGCGGGGAATCAGAGGCGGGGAAACAGAGGCGGGGAATCAGATATGGGGATTCAGAGGTGGCGAATCAAAGGCGGTGAATCAGAGATGGGGAATCAGAGGCCGGGAATCAGAGGCAGGGAATCAAACACGTGGAATCAGAGGCGGGGAATCAGAGCTGGGGAATCAGAGGCGGGGAATCAGAGTTGGAGAATCAGAGGCGGGGAATCAGACGCAGGGAATCAATATGGGAAATCAGAGGTGGGGAATCAGAGGTTGGGAATCAGAAGAAGGGAATCAGAGGCGAGGAATCAGAGCTGGGGAATCAGAGGCGGGGAATCAGAATTGGGGAATCAGAGATGGGGAATCAGAGATGGGGAATCAGAGGCGGGGAATCAGACGCGGGGAATCAGAGGTGGTGAATCAGAGATGTGGAATCAGAGGCGGGGAATCGGAGGCAGGGAATCAGACGCGGGGAATCAGAGGCGGGGAATCATAGCTGGCGAATCAGAGGCGGGGAATCAGAGGTGGGGAATCAGAGGCGGGGAATCAGATATTGGGAATCAGAGGTGGGGAATCAGAGGCGGTGAATCAGACATGGGTAATCAGAGGCGGGGAATCAGAGGCAGAAATTCAGACACGGGGAATCAGAGGCGGGGAATCAGAGCTGGGAAATTAGAGGCAGGGAATCAGAGTTGGGGATTCAGAGGCGGGGAATCAGATATGGGGAAACAGAGGCGGGGAATCAGAGGCGGGCAAATAGAGGCGGGGAATCAGATATGGGGAAACAGAGGCGGGGAATCAGAGGCAGGGAAACAGAGGCGGGGAATCAGATATGGGGAATCAGAGGTGGGGAATCAGAGGTTGGGAATCAGAGGCAGGGAATCAGAGGCTGGGAATCAGATGCAGGGAATCAGATGCGGGGAATCAGAGCTGGGGAATCAGAGGTGGGGAATCAAAGTTGGGGAATCAGAGGCGGGGACTTAGATATGGGGAATCAGAGGCTGGGAATCAGATATGGGGAAACAGGGGCGGGGAATCAGAGGCGGGGAAACAGAGGCGGGGAATCAGATATGGGGAATCAGAGGTGTGGAATCAGAGGTTGGGAATCAGAGCTGGGGATTCAGAGGCGGGGAATTAGAGTTGGGGAATCAGAGGAGGGAAATCAGAGGCGGGGAAACAGAGGCGGGGAATCAGATATGGGGAATCAGAGGTGGCGAATCAAAGGCGGTGAATCAGAGATGGGGAATCAGAGGCCGGGAATCAGAGGCAGGGAATCAAACACGTGGAATCAGAGGCCGGGAATCAGATATGGGGAAACAGAGGCGGGGAATCAGAGGCTGGGTATCAGAGGCGGGGAATCAGAGGCTTGGAATCAGATGCAGGGAATCAGATGCGGGGAATCAGAGGCGGGGAATCAGAGCTGGGGAATCAGAGGTGGGGAATCAGATTTGGGGAATCAGAGGCGGGGACTTAGATATTGGGAAACAG
The DNA here is from genome assembly GCF_036971445.1 of Narcine bancroftii. Lineage (NCBI taxonomy): Eukaryota > Metazoa > Chordata > Chondrichthyes > Torpediniformes > Narcinidae > Narcine > Narcine bancroftii. The sequence continues at coordinate 135,857,598 of NC_091470.1, read as the reverse complement.
AGGCGGGGAATCAGAGGCGGGGAAACAGAGGCGGGGAATCAGATATGGGGATTCAGAGGTGGCGAATCAAAGGCGGTGAATCAGAGATGGGGAATCAGAGGCCGGGAATCAGAGGCAGGGAATCAAACACGTGGAATCAGAGGCCGGGAATCAGATATGGGGAAACAGAGGCGGGGAATCAGAGGCTGGGTATCAGAGGCGGGGAATCAGAGGCTTGGAATCAGATGCAGGGAATCAGATGCGGGGAATCAGAGGCGGGGAATCAGAGCTGGGGAATCAGAGGTGGGGAATCAGATTTGGGGAATCAGAGGCGGGGACTTAGATATTGGGAAACAGAGGCGGGGAATCAGAGGCGGGGAAACAGAGGCGGGGAATCAGATATGGGGATTCAGAGGTGGCGAATCAAAGGCGGTGAATCAGAGATGGGGAATCAGAGGCCGGGAATCAGAGGCAGGGAATCAAACACGTGGAATCAGAGGCCGGGAATCAGATATGGGGAAACAGAGGCGGGGAATCAGAGGCTGGGTATCAGAGGCGGGGAATCAGAGGCCGGGAATCAGATATGGGGAAACAGAGGCGGGGAATCAGAGGTGGGGAAACAGAGGCGGGGAATCAGATATGGGGAATCAGAGGTGGGGAATCAGAGGTTGGGAATCAGAGGCAGGGAATCAGAGGCTTGGAATCAGATGCAGGGAATCAGATGCGGGGAATCAGAGGCGGGGAATCAGAGCTGGGGAATCAGAGGTGGGGAATCAGATTTGGGGAATCAGAGGCGGGGACTTAGATATTGGGAAACAGAGGCGGGGAATCAGAGGCGGGGAAACAGAGGCGGGGAATCAGATATGGGGATTCAGAGGTGGCGAATCAAAGGCGGTGAATCAGAGATGGGGAATCAGAGGCCGGGAATCAGAGGCAGGGAATCAAACACGTGGAATCAGAGGCGGGGAATCAGAGCTGGGGAATCAGAGGCGGGGAATCAGAGTTGGAGAATCAGAGGCGGGGAATCAGAGGCGGGGAAACAGAGGCGGGGAATCAGATATGGGGATTCAGAGGTGGCGAATCAAAGGCGGTGAATCAGAGATGGGGAATCAGAGGCCGGGAATCAGAGGCAGGGAATCAAACACGTGGAATCAGAGGCCGGGAATCAGATATGGGGAAACAGAGGCGGGGAATCAGAGGCTGGGTATCAGAGGCGGGGAATCAGAGGCCGGTAATCAGATATGGGGAAACAGAGGCGGGGAATCAGAGGTGGGGAAACAGAGGCGGGGAATCAGATATGGGGAATCAGAGGTGGGGAATCAGAGGTTGGGAATCAGAGGCAGGGATTAGAGGCTGGGTATCAGAGGCGGGGAATCAGAGGCCGGGAATCAGATATGGGGAAACAGAGGCGGGGAATCAGAGGTCGGGAAACAGAGGCGGGGAATCAGATATGGGGAATCAGAGGTGGGGAATCAGAGGTGGGGAATCAGATTTGGGGAATCAGAGGCGGGGACTTAGATATTGGGAAACAGAGGCGGGGAATCAGAGGCGGGGAAACAGAGGCGGGGAATCAGATATGGGGATTCAGAGGTGGCGAATCAAAGGCGGTGAATCAGAGATGGGGAATCAGAGGCCGGGAATCAGAGGCAGGGAATCAAACACGTGGAATCAGAGGCGGGGAATCAGAGCTGGGGAATCAGAGGCGGGGAATCAGAGTTGGAGAATCAGAGGCGGGGAATCAGAGGCGGGGAAACAGAGGCGGGGAATCAGATATGGGGATTCAGAGGTGGCGAATCAAAGGCGGTGAATCAGAGATGGGGAATCAGAGGCCGGGAATCAGAGGCAGGGAATCAAACACGTGGAATCAGAGGCCGGGAATCAGATATGGGGAAACAGAGGCGGGGAATCAGAGGCTGGGTATCAGAGGCGGGGAATCAGAGGCCGGGAATCAGATATGGGGAAACAGAGGCGGGGAATCAGAGGTGGGGAAACAGAGGCGGGGAATCAGATATGGGGAATCAGAGGTGGGGAATCAGAGGTTGGGAATCAGAGGCAGGGAATCAGAGGCTTGGAATCAGATGCAGGGAATCAGATGCGGGGAATCAGAGGCGGGGAATCAGAGCTGGGGAATCAGAGGTGGGGAATCAGATTTGGGGAATCAGAGGCGGGGACTTAGATATTGGGAAACAGAGGCGGGGAATCAGAGGCGGGGAAACAGAGGCGGGGAATCAGATATGGGGATTCAGAGGTGGCGAATCAAAGGCGGTGAATCAGAGATGGGGAATCAGAGGCCGGGAATCAGAGGCAGGGAATCAAACACGTGGAATCAGAGGCGGGGAATCAGAGCTGGGGAATCAGAGGCGGGGAATCAGAGTTAGAGAATCAGAGGCGGGGAATCAGACGCAGGGAATCAATATGGGAAATCAGAGGTGGGGAATCAGAGGTTGGGAATCAGAAGAAGGGAATCAGAGGCGAGGAATCAGAGCTGGGGAATCAGAGGCGGGGAATCAGAATTGGGGAATCAGAGATGGGGAATCAGAGATGGGGAATCAGAGGCGGGGAATCAGACGCGGGGAATCAGAGGTGGTGAATCAGAGATGTGGAATCAGAGGCGGGGAATCGGAGGCAGGGAATCAGACGCGGGGAATCAGAGGCGGGGAATCATAGCTGGCGAATCAGAGGCGGGGAATCAGAGGTGGGGAATCAGAGGCAGGGAATCAGATATTGGGAATCAGAGGTGGGGAATCAGAGGCGGTGAATCAGACATGGGTAATCAGAGGCGGGGAATCAGAGGCAGAAATTCAGACACGTGGAATCAGAGGCCGGGAATCAGATATGGGGAAACAGAGGCGGGGAATCAGAGGCTGGGTATCAGAGGCGGGGAATCAGATATGGGGAAACAGAGGCGGGGAATCAGAGGCGGGCAAATAGAGGCGGGGAATCAGATATGGGGAAACAGAGGCGGGGAATCAGAGGCAGGGAAACAGAGGCGGGGAATCAGATATGGGGAATCAGAGGTGGGGAATCAGAGGTTGGGAATCAGAGTCAGGGAATCAGAGGCTGGGAATCAGATGCAGGGAATCAGATGCGGGGAATCAGAGCTGGGGAATCAGAGGTGGGGAATCAAAGTTGGGGAATCAGAGGCGGGGACTTAGATATGGGGAATCAGAGGCTGGGAATCAGATATGGGGAAACAGGGGCGGGGAATCAGAGGCGGGGAAAGAGGCGGGGAATCAGAGGTTGGGAATCAGAGGCAGGAAATCAGAGGCTGGGTATCAGAGGTGGGGAAACAGAGGCGGGGAATCAGATATGGGGAAACAGAGGCGGGGAATCAGAGGCGGGAAAATAGAGGCGGGGAATCAGATATGGGGAAACAGAGGCGGGGAATCAGAGGCGGGGAAACAGAGGCGGGGAATCAGATATGGGGAATCAGAGGTGGGGAATCAGAGGTTGGGAATCAGAGGCAGGGAATCAGAGGCTGGGAATCAGATGCAGGGAATCAGATGCGGGGAATCAGAGGCGGGGAATCAGAGCTGGAGTATCAGAGGTGGGGAATCAAAGTTGGGGAATCAGAGGCGGGGACTTAGATATGGGGAATCAGATATGGGGAAACAGGGGCGGGGAATCAGAGGCGGGGAAACAGAGGCGGGGAATCAGATATGGGCAATCAGAGGTGTGGAATCAGAGGTTGGGAATCAGAGGCAGGGAATCAGAGGCGGGGAAACAGAGGCGGGGAATCAGATATGGGGAATCAGAGGTGGCGAATCAAAGGCGGTGAAGCAGAGATGGGGAATCAGGGCAGGGAATCAGAGGCAGGGAATCAAACACGGGGAATCAGAGCTGGGGAATCAGAGGCGGGGAATTAGAGTTGTGGAATCAGAGGAGGGGAATCAGAGGCGGGGAAACAGAGGCGGGGAATCAGATATGGGGAATCAGAGGTGGGGAATCAGAGCTTGGGAATCAGAGGCATGGAATCAGAGGCGGGGAATCAGAGGCCGGGAATCAGATATGGGGAAACAGAGGCGGGGAATCAGAGGCTGGGTATCAGAGGCCGGGAATCAGAGGCCGGGAATCAGATATGGGGAAACAGAGGCGGGGAATCAGAGGTGGGGAAACAGAGGCGGGGAATCAGATATGGGGAATCAGAGGTGGGGAATCAGAGGTTGGGAATCAGAGGCAGGGAATCAGAGGCTTGGAATCAGATGCAGGGAATCAGATGCGGGGAATCAGAGGCGGGGAATCAGAGCTGGGGAATCAGAGGTGGGGAATCAGATTTGGGGAATCAGAGGCGGGGACTTAGATATTGGGAAACAGAGGCGGGGAATCAGAGGCGGGGAAACAGAGGCGGGGAATCAGATATGGGGATTCAGAGGTGGCGAATCAAAGGCGGTGAATCAGAGATGGGGAATCAGAGGCCGGGAATCAGAGGCAGGGAATCAAACACGTGGAATCAGAGGCGGGGAATCAGAGCTGGGGAATCAGAGGCGGGGAATCAGAGTTGGAGAATCAGAGGCGGGGAATCAGACGCAGGGAATCAATATGGGAAATCAGAGGTGGGGAATCAGAGGTTGGGAATCAGAAGAAGGGAATCAGAGGCGAGGAATCAGAGCTGGGGAATCAGAGGCGGGGAATCAGAGGTTGGGAATCAGAGGCAGGGAATCAGAGGCTGGGAATCAGATGCAGGGAATCAGATGCGGGGAATCAGAGCTGGGGAATCAGAGGTGGGGAATCAAAGTTGGGGAATCAGAGGCGGGGACTTAGATATGGGGAATCAGAGGCTGGGAATCAGATATGGGGAAACAGGGGCGGGGAATCAGAGGCGGGGAAACAGAGGCGGGGAATCAGATATGGGGAATCAGAGGTGTGGAATCAGAGGTTGGGAATCAGAGCTGGGGATTCAGAGGCGGGGAATTAGAGTTGGGGAATCAGAGGAGGGGAATCAGAGGCGGGGAAACAGAGGCGGGGAATCAGATATGGGGAATCAGAGGTGGCGAATCAAAGGCGGTGAATCAGAGATGGGGAATCAGAGGCCGGGAATCAGAGGCAGGGAATCAAACACGTGGAATCAGAGGCCGGGAATCAGATATGGGGAAACAGAGGCGGGGAATCAGAGGCTGGGTATCAGAGGCGGGGAATCAGAGGCTTGGAATCAGATGCAGGGAATCAGATGCGGGGAATCAGAGGCGGGGAATCAGAGCTGGGGAATCAGAGGTGGGGAATCAGATTTGGGGAATCAGAGGCGGGGACTTAGATATTGGGAAACAGAGGCGGGGAATCAGAGGCGGGGAAACAGAGGCGGGGAATCAGATATGGGGATTCAGAGGTGGCGAATCAAAGGCGGTGTATCAGAGATGGGGAATCAGAGGCCGGGAATCAGAGGCAGGGAATCAAACACGTGGAATCAGAGGCCGGGAATCAGATATGGGGAAACAGAGGCGGGGAATCAGAGGCTGGGTATCAGAGGCGGGGAATCAGAGGCTTGGAATCAGATGCAGGGAATCAGATGCGGGGAATCAGAGGCGGGGAATCAGAGCTGGGGAATCAGAGGTGGGGAATCAGATTTGGGGAATCAGAGGCGGGGACTTAGATATTGGGAAACAGAGGCGGGGAATCAGAGGCGGGGAAACAGAGGCGGGGAATCAGATATGGGGATTCAGAGGTGGCGAATCAAAGGCGGTGAATCAGAGATGGGGAATCAGAGGCCGGGAATCAGAGGCAGGGAATCAAACACGTGGAATCAGAGGCCGGGAATCAGATATGGGGAAACAGAGGCGGGGAATCAGAGGCTGGGTATCAGAGGCGGGGAATCAGAGGCCGGGAATCAGATATGGGGAAACAGAGGCGGGGAATCAGAGGTGGGGAAACAGAGGCGGGGAATCAGATATGGGGAATCAGAGGTGGGGAATCAGAGGTTGGGAATCAGAGGCAGGGAATCAGAGGCTTGGAATCTGATGCAGGGAATCAGATGCGGGGAATCAGAGGCGGGGAATCAGAGCTGGGGAATCAGAGGTGGGGAATCAGATTTGGGGAATCAGAGGCGGGGACTTAGATATTGGGAAACAGAGGCGGGGAATCAGAGGCGGGGAAACAGAGGCGGGGAATCAGTTATGGGGATTCAGAGGTGGCGAATCAAAGGCGGTGAATCAGAGATGGGGAATCAGAGGCCGGGAATCAGAGGCAGGGAATCAAACACGTGGAATCAGAGGCGGGGAATCAGAGCTGGGGAATCAGAGGCGGGGAATCAGAGTTGGAGAATCAGAGGCGGGGAATCAGAGGCGGGGAAACAGAGGCGGGGAATCAGATATGGGGATTCAGAGGTGGCGAATCAAAGGCGGTGAATCAGAGATGGGGAATCAGAGGCCGGGAATCAGAGGCAGGGAATCAAACACGTGGAATCAGAGGCCGGGAATCAGATATGGGGAAACAGAGGCGGGGAATCAGAGGCTGGGTATCAGAGGCGGGGAATCAGAGGCCGGGAATCAGATATGGGGAAACAGAGGCGGGGAATCAGAGGTGGGGAAACAGAGGCGGGGAATCAGATATGGGGAATCAGAGGTGGGGAATCAGAGGTTGGGAATCAGAGGCAGGGAATCAGAGGCTGGGTATCAGAGGCGGGGAATCAGAGGCCGGGAATCAGATATGGGGAAACAGAGGCGGGGAATCAGAGGTGGGGAAACAGAGGCGGGGAATCAGATATGGGGAATCAGAGGTGGGGAATCAGAGGTGGGGAATCAGATTTGGGGAATCAGAGGCGGGGACTTAGATATTGGGAAACAGAGGCGGGGAATCAGAGGCGGGGAAACAGAGGCGGGGAATCAGATATGGGGATTCAGAGGTGGCGAATCAAAGGCGGTGAATCAGAGATGGGGAATCAGAGGCCGGGAATCAGAGGCAGGGAATCAAACACGTGGAATCAGAGGCGGGGAATCAGAGCTGGGGAATCAGAGGCGGGGAATCAGAGTTGGAGAATCAGAGGCGGGGAATCAGAGGCGGGGAAACAGAGGCGGGGAATCAGATATGGGGATTCAGAGGTGGCGAATCAAAGGCGGTGAATCAGAGATGGGGAATCAGAGGCCGGGAATCAGAGGCAGGGAATCAAACACGTGGAATCAGAGGCCGGGAATCAGATATGGGGAAACAGAGGCGGGGAATCAGAGGCTGGGTATCAGAGGCGGGGAATCAGAGGCCGGGAATCAGATATGGGGAAACAGAGGCGGGGAATCAGAGGTGGGGAAACAGAGGCGGGGAATCAGATATGGGGAATCAGAGGTGGGGAATCAGAGGTTGGGAATCAGAGGCAGGGAATCAGAGGCTTGGAATCAGATGCAGGGAATCAGATGCGGGGAATCAGAGGCGGGGAATCAGAGCTGGGGAATCAGAGGTGGGGAATCAGATTTGGGGAATCAGAGGCGGGGACTTAGATATTGGGAAACAGAGGCGGGGAATCAGAGGCGGGGAAACAGAGGCGGGGAATCAGATATGGGGATTCAGAGGTGGCGAATCAAAGGCGGTGAATCAGAGATGGGGAATCAGAGGCCGGGAATCAGAGGCAGGGAATCAAACACGTGGAATCAGAGGCGGGGAATCAGAGCTGGGGAATCAGAGGCGGGGAATCAGAGTTAGAGAATCAGAGGCGGGGAATCAGACGCAGGGAATCAATATGGGAAATCAGAGGTGGGGAATCAGAGGTTGGGAATCAGAAGAAGGGAATCAGAGGCGAGGAATCAGAGCTGGGGAATCAGAGGCGGGGAATCAGAATTGGGGAATCAGAGATGGGGAATCAGAGATGGGGAATCAGAGGCGGGGAATCAGACGCGGGGAATCAGAGGTGGTGAATCAGAGATGTGGAATCAGAGGCGGGGAATCGGAGGCAGGGAATCAGACGCGGGGAATCAGAGGCGGGGAATCATAGCTGGCGAATCAGAGGCGGGGAATCAGAGGTGGGGAATCAGAGGCAGGGAATCAGATATTGGGAATCAGAGGTGGGGAATCAGAGGCGGTGAATCAGACATGGGTAATCAGAGGCGGGGAATCAGAGGCAGAAATTCAGACACGGGGAATCAGAGGCGGGGAATCAGAGCTGGGAAATTAGAGGCAGGGAATCAGAGTTGGGGATTCAGAGGCGGGGAATCAGATATGGGGAAACAGAGGCGGGGAATCAGAGGCGGGCAAATAGAGGCGGGGAATCAGATATGGGGAAACAGAGGCGGGGAATCAGAGGCAGGGAAACAGAGGCGGGGAATCAGATATGGGGAATCAGAGGTGGGGAATCAGAGGTTGGGAATCAGAGGCAGGGAATCAGAGGCTGGGAATCAGATGCAGGGAATCAGATGCGGGGAATCAGAGCTGGGGAATCAGAGGTGGGGAATCAAAGTTGGGGAATCAGAGGCGGGGACTTAGATATGGGGAATCAGAGGCTGGGAATCAGATATGGGGAAACAGGGGCGGGGAATCAGAGGCGGGGAAACAGAGGCGGGGAATCAGAGGTTGGGAATCAGAGGCAGGAAATCAGAGGCTGGGTATCAGAGGTGGGGAAACAGAGGCGGGGAATCAGATATGGGGAAACAGAGGCGGGGAATCAGAGGCGGGAAAATAGAGGCGAGGAATCAGATATGGGGAAACAGAGGCGGGGAATCAGAGGCGGGGAAACAGAGGCGGGGAATCAGATATGGGGAATCAGAGGTGGGGAATCAGAGGTTGGGAATCAGAGGCAGGGAATCAGAGGCTGGGAATCAGATGCAGGGAATCAGATGCGGGGAATCAGAGGCGGGGAATCAGAGCTGGAGTATCAGAGGTGGGGAATCAAAGTTGGGGAATCAGAGGCGGGGACTTAGATATGGGGAATCAGATATGGGGAAACAGGGGCGGGGAATCAGAGGCGGGGAAACAGAGGCGGGGAATCAGATATGGGCAATCAGAGGTGTGGAATCAGAGGTTGGGAATCAGAGGCAGGGAATCAGAGGCGGGGAAACAGAGGCGGGGAATCAGATATGGGGAATCAGAGGTGGCGAATCAAAGGCGGTGAAGCAGAGATGGGGAATCAGGGCAGGGAATCAGAGGCAGGGAATCAAACACGGGGAATCAGAGCTGGGGAATCAGAGGCGGGGAATTAGAGTTGTGGAATCAGAGGAGGGGAATCAGAGGCGGGGAAACAGAGGCGGGGAATCAGATATGGGGAATCAGAGGTGGGGAATCAGAGCTTGGGAATCAGAGGCATGGAATCAGAGGCGGGGAATCAGAGGCCGGGAATCAGATATGGGGAAACAGAGGCGGGGAATCAGAGGCTGGGTATCAGAGGCGGGGAATCAGAGGCCGGGAATCAGATATGGGGAAACAGAGGCGGGGAATCAGAGGTGGGGAAACAGAGGCGGGGAATCAGATATGGGGAATCAGAGGTGGGGAATCAGAGGTTGGGAATCAGAGGCAGGGAATCAGAGGCTTGGAATCAGATGCAGGGAATCAGATGCGGGGAATCAGAGGCGGGGAATCAGAGCTGGGGAATCAGAGGTGGGGAATCAGATTTGGGGAATCAGAGGCGGGGACTTAGATATTGGGAAACAGAGGCGGGGAATCAGAGGCGGGGAAACAGAGGCGGGGAATCAGATATGGGGATTCAGAGGTGGCGAATCAAAGGCGGTGAATCAGAGATGGGGAATCAGAGGCCGGGAATCAGAGGCAGGGAATCAAACACGTGGAATCAGAGGCGGGGAATCAGAGCTGGGGAATCAGAGGCGGGGAATCAGAGTTGGAGAATCAGAGGCGGGGAATCAGACGCAGGGAATCAATATGGGAAATCAGAGGTGGGGAATCAGAGGTTGGGAATCAGAAGAAGGGAATCAGAGGCGAGGAATCAGAGCTGGGGAATCAGAGGCGGGGAATCAGAATTGGGGAATCAGAGATGGGGAATCAGAGATGGGGAATCAGAGGCGGGGAATCAGACGCGGGGAATCAGAGGTGGTGAATCAGAGATGTGGAATCAGAGGCGGGGAATCGGAGGCAGGGAATCAGACGCGGGGAATCAGAGGCGGGGAATCATAGCTGGCGAATCAGAGGCGGGGAATCAGAGGTGGGGAATCAGAGGCGGGGAATCAGATATTGGGAATCAGAGGTGGGGAATCAGAGGCGGTGAATCAGACATGGGTAATCAGAGGCGGGGAATCAGAGGCAGAAATTCAGACACGGGGAATCAGAGGCGGGGAATCAGAGCTGGGAAATTAGAGGCAGGGAATCTGAGTTGGGGATTCAGAGGCGGGGAATCAGATATGGGGAAACAGAGGCGGGGAATCAGAGGCGGGCAAATAGAGGCGGGGAATCAGATATGGGGAAACAGAGACGGGGAATCAGAGGCAGGGAAACAGAGGCGGGGAATCAGATATGGGGAATCAGAGGTGGGGAATCAGAGGTTGGGAATCAGAGGCAGGGAATCAGAGGCTGGGAATCAGATGCAGGGAATCAGATGCGGGGAATCAGAGCTGGGGAATCAGAGGTGGGGAATCAAAGTTGGGGAATCAGAGGCGGGGACTTAGATATGGGGAATCAGAGGCTGGGAATCAGATATGGGGAAACAGGGGCGGGGAATCAGAGGCGGGGAAACAGAGGCGGGGAATCAGATATGGGGAATCAGAGGTGTGGAATCAGAGGTTGGGAATCAGAGCTGGGGATTCAGAGGCGGGGAATTAGAGTTGGGGAATCAGAGGAGGGGAATCAGAGGCGGGGAAACAGAGGCGGGGAATCAGATATGGGGAATCAGAGGTGGCGAATCAAAGGCGGTGAATCAGAGATGGGGAATCAGAGGCCGGGAATCAGAGGCAGGGAATCAAACACGTGGAATCAGAGGCCGGGAATCAGATATGGGGAAACAGAGGCGGGGAATCAGAGGCTGGGTATCAGAGGCGGGGAATCAGAGGCTTGGAATCAGATGCAGGGAATCAGATGCGGGGAATCAGAGGCGGGGAATCAGAGCTGGGGAATCAGAGGTGGGGAATCAGATTTGGGGAATCAGAGGCGGGGACTTAGATATTGGGAAACAGAGGCGGGGAATCAGAGGCGGGGAAACAGAGGCGGGGAATCAGATATGGGGATTCAGAGGTGGCGAATCAAAGGCGGTGAATCAGAGATGGGGAATCAGAGGCCGGGAATCAGAGGCAGGGAATCAAACACGTGGAATCAGAGGCCGGGAATCAGATATGGGGAAACAGAGGCGGGGAATCAGAGGCTGGGTATCAGAGGCGGGGAATCAGAGGCCGGGAATCAGATATGGGGAAACAGAGGCGGGGAATCAGAGGTGGGGAAACAGAGGCGGGGAATCAGATATGGGGAATCAGAGGTGGGGAATCAGAGGTTGGGAATCAGAGGCAGGGAATCAGAGGCTTGGAATCAGATGCAGGGAATCAGATGCGGGGAATCAGAGGCGGGGAATCAGAGCTGGGGAATCAGAGGTGGGGAATCAGATTTGGGGAATCAGAGGCGGGGACTTTGATATTGGGAAACAGAGGCGGGGAATCAGAGGCGGGGAAACAGAGGCGGGGAATCAGATATGGGGATTCAGAGGTGGCGAATCAAAGGCGGTGAATCAGAGATGGGGAATCAGAGGCCGGGAATCAGAGGCAGGGAATCAAACACGTGGAATCAGAGGCGGGGAATCAGAGCTGGGGAATCAGAGGCGGGGAATCAGAGTTGGAGAATCAGAGGCGGGGAATCAGAGGCGGGGAAACAGAGGCGGGGAATCAGATATGGGGATTCAGAGGTGGCGAATCAAAGGCGGTGAATCAGAGATGGGGAATCAGAGGCCGGGAATCAGAGGCAGGGAATCAAACACGTGGAATCAGAGGCCGGGAATCAGATATGGGGAAACAGAGGCGGGGAATCAGAGGCTGGGTATCAGAGGCGGGGAATCAGAGGCCGGGAATCAGATATGGGGAAACAGAGGCGGGGAATCAGAGGTGGGGAAACAGAGGCGGGGAATCAGATATGGGGAATCAGAGGTGGGGAATCAGAGGTTGGGAATCAGAGGCAGGGAATCAGAGGCTGGGTATCAGAGGCGGGGAATCAGAGGCCGGGAATCAGATATGGGGAAACAGAGGCGGGGAATCAGAGGTGGGGAAACAGAGGCGGGGAATCAGATATGGGGAATCAGAGGTGGGGAATCAGAGGTGGGGAATCAGATTTGGGGAATCAGAGGCGGGGACTTAGATATTGGGAAACAGAGGCGGGGAATCAGAGGCGGGGAAACAGAGGCGGGGAATCAGATATGGGGATTCAGAGGTGGCGAATCAAAGGCGGTGAATCAGAGATGGGGAATCAGAGGCCGGGAATCAGAGGCAGGGAATCAAACACGTGGAATCAGAGGCGGGGAATCAGAGCTGGGGAATCAGAGGCGGGGAATCAGAGTTGGAGAATCAGAGGCGGGGAATCAGAGGCGGGGAAACAGAGGCGGGGAATCAGATATGGGGATTCAGAGGTGGCGAATCAAAGGCGGTGAATCAGAGATGGGGAATCAGAGGCCGGGAATCAGAGGCAGGGAATCAAACACGTGGAATCAGAGGCCGGGAATCAGATATGGGGAAACAGAGGCGGGGAATCAGAGGCTGGGTATCAGAGGCGGGGAATCAGAGGCCGGGAATCAGATATGGGGAAACAGAGGCGGGGAATCGGAGGTGGGGAAACAGAGGCGGGGAATCAGATATGGGGAATCAGAGGTGGGGAATCAGAGTTTGGGAATCAGAGGCAGGGAATCAGAGGCTTGGAATCAGATGCAGGGAATCAGATGCGGGGAATCAGAGGCGGGGAATCAGAGCTGGGGAATCAGAGGTGGGGAATCAGATTTGGGGAATCAGAGGCGGGGACTTAGATATTGGGAAACAGAGGCGGGGAATCAGAGGCGGGGAAACAGAGGCGGGGAATCAGATATGGGGATTCAGAGGTGGCGAATCAAAGGCGGTGAATCAGAGATGGGGAATCAGAGGCCGGGAATCAGAGGCAGGGAATCAAACACGTGGAATCAGAGGCGGGGAATCAGAGCTGGGGAATCAGAGGCGGGGAATCAGAGTTGGAGAATCAGAGGCGGGGAATCAGACGCAGGGAATCAATATGGGAAATCAGAGGTGGGGAATCAGAGCTTGGGAATCAGAAGAAGGGAATCAGAGGCGAGGAATCAGAGCTTGGGAATCAGAGGCGGGGAATCAGAATTGGGGAATCAGAGATGGGGAATCAGAGATGGGGAATCAGAGGCGGGGAATCAGACGCGGGGAATCAGAGGTGGTGAATCAGAGATGTGGAATCAGAGGCGGGGCATCGGAGGCAGGGAATCAGACGCGGGGAATCAGAGGCGGGGAATCATAGCTGGCGAATCAGAGGCGGGGAATCAGAGGTGGGGAATCAGAGGCGGGGAATCAGATATTGGGAATCAGAGGTGGGGAATCAGAGGCGGTGAATCAGACATGGGTAATCAGAGGCGGGGAATCAGAGGCAGAAATTCAGACACGGGGAATCAGAGGCGGGGAATCAGAGCTGGGAAATTAGAGGCAGGGAATCAGAGTTGGGGATTCAGAGGCGGGGAATCAGATATGGGGAAACAGAGGCGGGGAATCAGAGGCGGGCAAATAGAGGCGGGGAATCAGATATGGGGAAACAGAGGCGGGGAGTCAGAGGCGGGGAAACAGAGGCGGGGAATCAGATATGGGGATTCAGAGGTGGCGAATCAAAGGCGGTGAATCAGAGATGGGGAATCAGAGGCCGGGAATCAGAGGCAGGCAATCAAACACGTGGAATCAGAGGCGGGGAATCAGAGCTGGGGAATCAGAGGCGGGGAATCAGAGTTGGAGAATCAGAGGCGGGGAATCAGAGGCGGGGAAACAGAGGCGGGGAATCAGATATGGGGATTCAGAGGTGGCGAATCAAAGGCGGTGAATCAGAGATGGGGAATCAGAGGCCGGGAATCAGAGGCAGGGAATCAAACACGTGGAATCAGAGGCCGGGAATCAGATATGGGGAAACAGAGGCGGGGAATCAGAGGCTGGGTATCAGAGGCGGGGAATCAGAGGCCGGGAATCAGATATGGGGAAACAGAGGCGGGGAATCAGAGGTGGGGAAACAGAGGCGGGGAATCAGATATGGGGAATCAGAGGTGGGGAATCAGAGGTTGGGAATCAGAGGCAGGGAATCAGAGGCTGGGTATCAGAGGCGGGGAATCAGAGGCCGGGAATCAGATATGGGGAAACAGAGGCGGGGAATCAGAGGTGGGGAAACAGAGGCGGGGAATCAGATATGGGGAATCAGAGGTGGGGAATCAGAGGTGGGGAATCAGATTTGGGGAATCAGAGGCGGGGACTTAGATATTGGGAAACAGAGGCGGGGAATCAGAGGCGGGGAAACAGAGGCGGGGAATCAGATATGGGGATTCAGAGGTGGCGAATCAAAGGCGGTGAATCAGAGATGGGGAATCAGAGGCCGGGAATCAGAGGCAGGGAATCAAACACGTGGAATCAGAGGCGGGGAATCAGAGCTGGGGAATCAGAGGCGGGGAATCAGAGTTGGAGAATCAGAGGCGGGGAATCAGAGGCGGGGAAACAGAGGCGGGGAATCAGATATGGGGAATCAGAGGTGGGGAATCAGAGTTTGGGAATCAGAGGCAGGGAATCAGAGGCTTGGAATCAGATGCAGGGAATCAGATGCGGGGAATCAGAGGCGGGGAATCAGAGCTGGGGAATCAGAGGTGGGGAATCAGATTTGGGGAATCAGAGGCGGGGACTTAGATATTGGGAAACAGAGGCGGGGAATCAGAGGCGGGGAAACAGAGGCGGGGAATCAGATATGGGGATTCAGAGGTGGCGAATCAAAGGCGGTGAATCAGAGATGGGGAATCAGAGGCCGGGAATCAGAGGCAGGGAATCAAACACGTGGAATCAGAGGCGGGGAATCAGAGCTGGGGAATCAGAGGCGGGGAATCAGAGTTGGAGAATCAGAGGCGGGGAATCAGACGCAGGGAATCAATATGGGAAATCAGAGGTGGGGAATCAGAGGTTGGGAATCAGAAGAAGGGAATCAGAGGCGAGGAATCAGAGCTTGGGAATCAGAGGCGGGGAATCAGAATTGGGGAATCAGAGATGGGGAATCAGAGATGGGGAATCAGAGGCGGGGAATCAGACGCGGGGAATCAGAGGTGGTGAATCAGAGATGTGGAATCAGAGGCGGGGAATCGGAGGCAGGGAATCAGACGCGGGGAATCAGAGGCGGGGAATCATAGCTGGCGAATCAGAGGCGGGGAATCAGAGGTGGGGAATCAGAGGCGGGGAATCAGATATTGGGAATCAGAGGTGGGGAATCAGAGGCGGTGAATCAGACATGGGTAATCAGAGGCGGGGAATCAGAGGCAGAAATTCAGACACGGGGAATCAGAGGCGGGGAATCAGAGCTGGGAAATTAGAGGCAGGGAATCAGAGTTGGGGATTCAGAGGCGGGGAATCAGATATGGGGAAACAGAGGCGGGGAATCAGAGGCGGGCAAATAGAGGCGGGGAATCAGATATGGGGAAACAGAGGCGGGGAATCAGAGGCAGGGAAACAGAGGCGGGGAATCAGATATGGGGAATCAGAGGTGGGGAATCAGAGGTTGGGAATCAGAGGCAGGGAATCAGAGGCTGGGAATCAGATGCAGGGAATCAGATGCGGGGAATCAGAGCTGGGGAATCAGAGGTGGGGAATCAAAGTTGGGGAATCAGAGGCGGGGACTTAGATATGGGGAATCAGAGGCTGGGAATCAGATATGGGGAAACAGGGGCGGGGAATCAGAGGCGGGGAAACAGAGGCGGGGAATCAGAGGTTGGGAATCAGAGGCAGGAAATCAGAGGCTGGGTATCAGAGGTGGGGAAACAGAGGCGGGGAATCAGATATGGGGAAACAGAGGCGGGGAATCAGATATGGGGATTCAGAGGTGGCGAATCAAAGGCGGTGAATCAGAGATGGAGAATCAGAGGCCGGGAATCAGAGGCCGGGAATCAGATATGGGGAAACAGAGGCGGGGAATCAGAGGCTGGGTATCAGAGGCGGGGAATCAGAGGCTTGGAATCAGATGCAGGGAATCAGATGCGGGGAATCAGAGGAGGGGAATCAGAGCTGGGGAATCAGAGGTGGGGAATCAGATTTGGGGAATCAGAGGCGGGGACTTAGATATTGGGAAACAGAGGCGGGGAATCAGAGGCGGGGAAACAGAGGCGGGGAATCAGATATGGGGATTCAGAGGTGGCGAATCAAAGGCGGTGAATCAGAGATGGGGAATCAGAGGCCGGGAATCAGAGGCAGGGAATCAAACACGTGGAATCAGAGGCCGGGAATCAGATATGGGGAAACAGAGGCGGGGAATCAGAGGCTGGGTATCAGAGGCGGGGAATCAGAGGCCGGGAATCAGATATGGGGAAACAGAGGCGGGGAATCAGAGGTGGGGAAACAGAGGCGGGGAATCAGATATGGGGAATCAGAGGTGGGGAATCAGAGGTTGGGAATCAGAGGCAGGGAATCAGAGGCTTGGAATCTGATGCAGGGAATCAGATGCGGGGAATCAGAGGCGGGGAATCAGAGCTGGGGAATCAGAGGTGGGGAATCAGATTTGGGGAATCAGAGGCGGGGACTTAGATATTGGGAAACAGAGGCGGGGAATCAGAGGCGGGGAAACAGAGGCGGGGAATCAGATATGGGGATTCAGAGGTGGCGAATCAAAGGCGGTGAATCAGAGATGGGGAATCAGAGGCCGGGAATCAGAGGCAGGGAATCAAACACGTGGAATCAGAGGCGGGGAATCAGAGCTGGGGAATCAGAGGCGGGGAATCAGAGTTGGAGAATCAGAGGCGGGGAATCAGAGGTGGGGAAACAGAGGCGGGGAATCAGATATGGGGATTCAGAGGTGGCGAATCAAAGGCGGAGAATCAGAGATGGGGAATCAGAGGCCGGGAATCAGAGGCAGGGAATCAAACACGTGGAATCAGAGGCCGGGAATCAGATATGGGGAAACAGAGGCGGGGAATCAGAGGCTGGGTATCAGAGGCGGGGAATCAGAGGCCGGGAATCAGATATGGGGAAACAGAGGCGGGGAATCAGAGGTGGGGAAACAGAGGCGGGGAATCAGATATGGGGAATCAGAGGTGGGGAATCAGAGGTTGGGAATCAGAGGCAGGGAATCAGAGGCTGGGTATCAGAGGCGGGGATTCAGAGGCCGGGAATCAGATATGGGGAAACAGAGGCGGGGAATCAGAGGTGGGGAAACAGAGGCGGGGAATCAGATATGGGGAATCAGAGGTGGGGAATCAGAGGTGGGGAATCAGATTTGGGGAATCAGAGGCGGGGACTTAGATATTGGGAAACAGAGGCGGGGAATCAGAGGCGGGGAAACAGAGGCGGGGAATCAGATATGGGGATTCAGAGGTGGCGAATCAAAGGCGGTGAATCAGAGATGGGGAATCAGAGGCCGGGAATCAGAGGCAGGGAATCAAACACGTGGAATCAGAGGCGGGGAATCAGAGCTGGGGAATCAGAGGCGGGGAATCAGAGTTGGAGAATCAGAGGCGGGGAATCAGAGGCGGGGAAACAGAGGCGGGGAATCAGATATGGGGATTCAGAGGTGGCGAATCAAAGGCGGTGAATCAGAGATGGGGAATCAGAGGCCGGGAATCAGAGGCAGGGAATCAAACACGTGGAATCAGAGGCCGGGAATCAGATATGGGGAAACAGAGGCGGGGTATCAGAGGCGGGGAATGAGAGGCCGGGAATCAGATATGGGGAAACAGAGGCGGGGAATCAGAGGTGGGGAAACAGAGGCGGGGAATCAGATATGGGGAATCAGAGGTGGGGAATCAGAGGTTGGGAATCAGAGGCAGGGAATCAGAGGCTTGGAATCAGATGCAGGGAATCAGATGCGGGGAATCAGAGGTGGAGAATCAGAGGCGGGGAATCAGAGGCGGGGAATCAGAATTGGGGAATCAGAGATGGGGAATCAGAGATGGGGAATCAGAGGCGGGGAATCATACGCGGGGAATCAGAGGTGGTGAATCAGAGATGTGGAATCAGAGGCGGGGAATCGGAGGCAGGGAATCAGACGCGGGGAATCAGAGGCGGGGAATCATAGCTGGCGAATCAGAGGCGGGGAATCAGAGGTGGGGAATCAGAGGCGGGGAATCAGATATTGGGAATCAGAGGTGGGGAATCAGAGGCGGTGAATCAGACATGGGTAATCAGAGGCGGGGAATCAGAGGCAGAAATTCAGAAACGGGGAATCAGAGGCGGGGAATCAGAGCTGGGAAATTAGAGGCAGGGAATCAGAGTTGGGGATTCAGAGGCGGGGAATCAGATATGGGGAAACAGAGGCGGGGAATCAGAGGCGGGCAAATAGAGGCGGGGAATCAGATATGGGGAAACAGAGGCGGGGAATCAGAGGCAGGGAAACAGAGGCGGGGAATCAGATATGGGGAATCAGAGGTGGGGAATCAGAGGTTGGGAATCAGAGGCAGGGAATCAGAGGCTGGGAATCAGATGCAGGGAATCAGATGCGGGGAATCAGAGCTGGGGAATCAGAGGTGGGGAATCAAAGTTGGGGAATCAGAGGCGGGGACTTAGATATGGGGAATCAGAGGCTGGGAATCAGATATGGGGAAACAGGGGCGGGGAATCAGAGGCGGGGAAACAGAGGCGGGGAATCAGATATGGGGAATCAGAGGTGGGGAATCAGATTTGGGGAATCAGAGGCGGGGACTTAGATGTTGGGGAACAGAGGCGGGGAATCAGAGGCGGGGAAACAGAGGCGGGGAATCAGATATGGGGATTCAGAGGTGGCGAATCAAAGGCGGTGAATCAGAGATGGGGAATCAGAGGCCGGGAATCAGAGGCAGGGAATCAAACACGTGGAATCAGAGGCGGGGAATCAGAGCTGGGGAATCAGAGGCCGGGAATCAGATATGGGGAAACAGAGGCGGGGAATCAGAGGCTGGGTATCAGAGGCGGGGAATCAGAGGCTTGGAATCAGATGCAGGGAATCAGATGCGGGGAATCAGAGGCGGGGAATCAGAGCTGGGGAATCAGAGGTGGGGAATCAGATTTGGGGAATCAGAGGCGGGGACTTAGATATTGGGAAACAGAGGCGGGGAATCAGAGGCGGGGAAACAGAGGCGGGGAATCAGATATGGGGATTCAGAGGTGGCGAATCAAAGGCGGTGAATCAGAGATGGGGAATCAGAGGCCGGGAATCAGAGGCAGGGAATCAAACACGTGGAATCAGAGGCGGGGAATCAGAGCTGGGGAATCAGAGGCGGGGAATCAGAGTTGCAGAATCAGAGGCGGGGAATCAGACGCAGGGAATCAATATGGGAAATCAGAGGTGGGGAATCAGAGGTTGGGAATCAGAAGAAGGGAATCAGAGGCGAGGAATCAGAGCTGGGGAATCAGAGGCGGGGAATCAGAATTGGGGAATCAGAGATCGGGAATCAGAGATGGGGAATCAGAGGCGGGAAATCAGACGCGGGGAATCAGAGGTGGTGAATCAGAGATGTGGAATCAGAGGCGGGGAATCGGAGGCAGGGAATCAGACGCGGGGAATCAGAGGCGGGGAATCATAGCTGGCGAATCAGAGGCGGGGAATCAGAGGTGGGGAATCAGAGGCGGGGAATCAGATATTGGGAATCAGAGGTGGGGAATCAGAGGCGGTGAATCAGACATGGGTAATCAGAGGCGGGGAATCAGAGGCAGAAATTCAGACACGGGGAATCAGAGGCGGGGAATCAGAGCTGGGAAATTAGAGGCAGGGAATCAGAGTTGGGGATTCAGAGGCGGGGAATCAGATATGGGGAAACAGAGGCGGGGAATCAGAGGCGGGCAAATAGAGGCGGGGAATCAGATATGGGGAAACAGAGGCGGGGAATCAGAGGCAGGGAAACAGAGGCGGGGAATCAGATATGGGGAATCAGAGGTGGGGAATCAGAGGTTGGGAATCAGAGGCAGGGAATCAGAGGCTGGGAATCAGATGCAGGGAATCAGATGCGGGGAATCAGAGCTGGGGAATCAGAGGTGGGGAATCAAAGTTGGGGAATCAGAGGCGGGGACTTAGATATGGGGAATCAGAGGCTGGGAATCAGATATGGGGAAACAGGGGCGGGGAATCAGAGGCGGGGAAACAGAGGCGGGGAATCAGATATGGGGAATCAGAGGTGTGGAATCAGAGGTTGGGAATCAGAGCTGGGGATTCAGAGGCGGGGAATTAGAGTTGGGGAATCAGAGGAGAGGAATCAGAGGCTGGGAAACAGAGGCGGGGAATCAGATATGGGGAATCAGAGGCGGGGAATCAGAGGTTGGGAATCAGAGGCATGGAATCAGAGGAGGGGAATCAGAGGCGGGGAATCAGAGGCAGGGAATCAGATGTGCGGAATCGGGGATGGGGAATCAGAGGCAGGGAATCAGAGGCGGGGAATCAGAGGTGGGGAATCAGAGGCCGGGAATCAGATATGGGGAAACAGAGGCGGGGAATCAGAGGTGGGGAAACAGAGGCGGGGAATCAGATATGGGGAATCAGAGGTGGGGAATCAGAGTTTGGGAATCAGAGGCAGGGAATCAGAGGCTTGGAATCAGATGCAGGGAATCAGATGCGGGGAATCAGAGGCGGGGAATCAAAGCTGGGGAATCAGAGGTGGGGAATCAGAGTTGGGGAATCAGAGGCGGGGACTTAGATATTGGGAAACAGAGGTGGGGAATCAGAGGCGGGGAAACAGAGGCGGGGAATCAGATATGGGGAATCAGAGGTGGGGAATCAGGAGCGGGGTATCAGTGGCAGGGAATCAGAGGCGGGATATCAGAGGCCGGGAATCAGAGGCGGTGAATCAGAGGCGGGGAATCAGAGGCAGGGAATCGGATGTGCGGAATCAGAGATGGGGAATCAGAGGTGGGGAATCAGAGGCGGTGAATCAGACATGGGTAATCAGAGGCGGGGAATCAGAGGCAGGAAATCAGACACGGGGAATCAGAGGCGGGGAATCAGAGCTGGGGAATTAGATGCAGGGAATCAGAGTTGGGGATTCAGAGGCGGGGAATCAGATATGGGGAAACAGAGGTGGGGAATCAGAGGTGGGCAAATAGAGGCGGGGAATCAGATATGGGGAAACAGAGGCGGGGAATCAGAGGCGTGGAAACAGAGGCGGGGAATCAAATATGGGGAATCAGAGGTGGGGAATCAGTGGTTGGGAATCAGAGGCAGGGAATCAGAGGCTGGGAATCAGATGCAGGGAATCAGATGCGGGGATCAGAGGCGGGGAATCAGAGCTGGGGAATCAGAGTTGGGGAATCAGAGGCGGGGACTTAGATATGGGGAAACAGAGGCGGGGAATCAGAGGCGGGGAAACAGAGGCGGGGAATCAGATATGGGGAATCAGAGGTGGGGAATCAGAGGCAGGGAATCAGATGTGCGGAATCAGAGATGGGCAATCAGAGGCAGGGAATCAGAATCAGAAGCAGGGAATAAGCCGCGGGGAATCAGAGGCGGGGAATCAGAGCTGGGGAAGCAGAGGCAGTGAATCTGAGGCGGGGAATCAGAGGCAGGGAATCTGATGTGCGGAATCAGAGATGGGGAATCAGAGGTGGGGAATCAGAGGCGGTGAATCAGACATGGGTAATCAGAGGCGGGGAATCAGAGGCAGGAATTCAGACACGGGGAATCAGAGGTGGGGAATCAGAGCTGGGAAATTAGAGGCGGGGAATCAGAGTTGGGGATTCAGAGGCGGGGAATCAGATATGGGGAAACAGAGGCGGGGAATCAGAGGCGGGCAAATAGAGGCGGGGAATCAGATATGGGGAAACAGAGGCGGGGAATCAGAGGCGGGGAAACAGAGGCAGGGAATCAGATATGGGGAATCAGAGGTGGGGAATCAGAGGTTGGGAATAAGAGGCAGGGAATCAGAGGCTGGGAATAAGATGCAGGGAATCAGATGCGTGGAATCAGAGGCGGGGAATCAGAGCTGGGGAATCAGAGGTGGGGAATCAAAGTTGGGGAATCAGTGGCGGGGACTTAGATATTGGGAAACAGAGGCGGGGAATCAGAGGCGGTGAAGCAGAGGCGGGGAATCAGACATGGGTAATCAGAGGCGGGGAATCAGAGGCAGGAAATCAGACACGGGGAATCAGAGGCGGGGAATCAGAGCTGGGAAATTAGAGGCAGGGAATCAGAGTTGGGGATTCAGAGGCGGGGAATCAGATATGGGGAAACAGAGGCGGGGAATCAGAGGCGGGCAAATATAGGCGGGGTATCAGATATGGGGAAACAGAGGCGTGGAATCAGAGGCGGGGAAACAGAGGCGGGGAATCAGATATGGGGAATCAGAGGTGGGGAATCAGAGGTTGGGAATCAGAGGCAGGGAATCAGAGGCTGGGAATCAGATGCAGGGAATCAGATGCGGGGAATCAGAGGCGGGGAATCAGAGCTGGGGAATCAGAGGTGGGGAATCAAAGTTGGGGAATCAGAGGCGGGGACTTAGATATGGGGAATCAGAGATGGGGAATCAGAGTCGGGGAATCAGAGGCAGGGAATCGGATGTGCGGAATCGGAGATGGGGAATCAGAGGTGGGGAATCAGAGGCGGTGAATCTGAGATGGGGAATCAGAGGCGGGGATTCAGAGGCAGGATATCAGACACGGGGATTCAGAGGCTGGGAATCAGACGGGGGGAATCAAAGGTGGGGAATCAGAGCTGGGGAATCAGAGGCAGGGAATCAGAGTTGGGGATTCAGAGGCGGGGAATCAGATATGGGGAAACAGAGGCGGGGAATCAGAGGCGGGCAAACAGAGGCGGGGAATTAGATATGGGGAATCAGAGGTTGGGAATCAGAGGTGGGGAATCAAAGTTGGGGAATCAGAGGCAGGGAATTAGATGTGCGGAATCAGAAATGGGGAATCAGAGGCAGGGAATCAGAATCAGAAGCAGGGAATCAGAGGCCGGGAATCAGAGGCCGGAATCAGATGCCGGGAATAAGAGGCCGGGAATCAGAGTCCGGGAATCAGAGTCCGGGAATCAGAGATGGGGAATCAGAGGCGGGGAGTGAGATATGGGGAATCAGAGGCGGGGAATCACAGGCGGGGAAACAGAGGCGAGGAATCAGATATGGGGAATCAGAGGTGGCGAATCAAAGGCGGTGAATTAGAGATGGGGAATCAGAGGCGGGGAATGAGAAGCAGGGAATCAAACAGGGGGAATCAGAGGTGGGGAATCAGAGCTGGGTTATCAGAGGCGGGGAATCAGAGTTGGGGAATCAGAGGCGGGGAATCAGAACTGGGGAATCAGAGGTGGGGAATCAGAGTCGGGGAATCAGAGCCAGGGAATCGGATGTGCGGAATCGGAGATGGGGAATCAGAGGTGGGGAATCAGAGGCGGTGAATCTGAGATGGGGAATCAGAGGCGGGGATTCAGAGGCAGGATATCAGACACGGGGATTCAGAGGCTGGGAATCAGACGGGGGGAATCAAAGGTGGGGAATCAGAGCTGGGGAATCAGAGGCAGGGAATCAGAGTTGGGGATTCAGAGGCGGGGAATCAGATATGGGGAAACAGAGGCGGGGAATCAGAGGCGGGCAAACAGAGGCGGGGAATTAGATATGGGGAATCAGAGGTTGGGAATCAGAGGTGGTGAATCAGAGATGGGGAATCACAGGCGGGGAATCAGAGGCAGGGAATAGAACGCGGGGAATCAGAGGCAGGGAATCAGAGCTGGGGTATCAGAGGCGGGGAATCATAGTTGGGAATCAGAGGCGGGGAATCAGATATGGGGAAACAGAGGCGGGGAATCAGAGGCGGGGAAACAGAGGCGGGGAATCAGATATGGGGAATCGGATGCGGGTAATCAGAGGCGGGGAATCAGAGCTGGGGAATCAGAGGCGGGGAATCAGAGTTGGTGCATCAGAGGTGGGGAATTAGATATGGGGAAACAGAGGCGGGGAATCAGAGGCGGGGAAACAGAGGCGGGGAATCAGATATGGGGAATCAGAGGTGGGGAATCAGAGGCAGGGAATCAGATGTGCGGAATCAGAGATGGGGAATCAGAGGCAGGGAATCAGAATCAGAAGCGGGGAATCAGAGGCCTGGAATCAGATGCTGGGATTAAAAGGCGGGGAATGAGATATGGAGAATCAGAGGCGGGGAATCAGAGGCGGGGAAACAGAGGTGGGGTATCAGATATGGGGAATCAGAGGTGGCGAATCAAAGGCGGTGAATCAGAGATGCAGAATCAGAGGCAGGGAATCAGAGGCAGGGAATCAAACACGGGGAATCAGAGGCGGGGAATCAGAGCTGGGGAATCAGAGGCGGGGAATCAGAGTTGGGGAATCAAAGGCGGGGAATCAGATATGGGGAAACAGGGGCGGGGAATCAGAGGCGGGGAAACAGAGGCGGGGAATCAGATATGGGGAATCAGAGGTGTGGAATCAGAGGTTGGGAATCAGAGGCAGGGAATCAGAGGCGGGGAAACAGAGGCAGGGAATCAGATCTGGGGAATCAGTGGCGGGGAAGTAGAGTTGGGGAATCAGAGGCGGGGAATCAGAGGCGGGGAAACAGAGGCGGGGAATCAAACACGGGGAATCAGAGGTGGGGAATCAGAGGTTGGGAATCTGAGGCAGGGAATCAGAGGCGGGGAATCAGAGGCGGGGAATCAGAGGCAGGGAATCAGATGTGCGGAATCGGAGATGGGGAATCAGATGCAAGAAATCAGAGGCGGGGAATCAGAGGCGGGGAATCAGAGGCCGGGAATCAGATATGGTGAAACAGAGGCGGGGAATCAGAGGCGGGGAAACAGAGGCGGGGAATCAGATATGGGGAATCAGAGGTGGGGAATCAGAGTTTGGGAATCAGAGGCAGGGAATCAGAGGCTTGGAATCAGATGCAGGGAATCAGATGCGGGGAATCAGAGGCGGGGAATCAGAGCTGTGGAATCAGAGGTGGGGAATCAGAGTTGGGGAATCAGAGGCGGGGACTTAGATATTGGGAAACAGAGGCGGGGAATCAGAGGCGGGGAAACAGAGGCGGGGAATCAGAAATGGGGAATCAGAGGTTGGGAATCAGAGGCAGGGGATCAGATGTGCGGAATCAGAGATGGGGAATCAAAGGCAGGGAATCAGAATCAGAAGCAGG
The DNA here is from genome assembly GCF_036971445.1 of Narcine bancroftii. Lineage (NCBI taxonomy): Eukaryota > Metazoa > Chordata > Chondrichthyes > Torpediniformes > Narcinidae > Narcine > Narcine bancroftii. The sequence goes on along the minus strand of NC_091470.1, from coordinate 135,832,480 downwards.
GAATCAGAGGCCGGGAATCAGAGGCCGGAATCAGATGCCGGGAATAAGAGGCCGGGAATCAGAGGTGGGGAATCAGAGTCCGGGAATCAGAGATGGGGATTCAGAGGCGGGGAATGAGATATGGGGAATCAGAGGCTGGGAATCAGACGGGGGGAATCAAAGGCGGGGAATCAGAGCTGGGGAATCAGAGGCAGGGAATCAGAGTTGGGGATTCAGAGGCGGGGAATCAGATATGGGGAAACAGAGGCGGGGAATAAGAGGCCGGCAAACAGAGGCGGGGAATTAGATATGGGGAATCAGAGGTGGGGAATCAGAGGCAGGGAATAGAACGCGGGGAATCAGAGGCAGGGAATCAGAGCTGGGGAATCAGAGGCGGGGAATCATAGTGGGAATCAGAGGCGGGGAATCAGATATGGGGAAACAGAGGCGGGGAATCAGAGGCGGGGAAACAGAGGCGGGGAATCAGATATGGGGAATCGGATGCGGGGAATCAGATGCGGGGAATCAGAGCTGGGGAATCAGAGGCGGGGAATCAGAGTTGGTGCATCAGAGGTGGGGAATTAGATATGGGGAAACAGAGGCGGGGAATCAGAGGCGGGGAAACAGAGGCGGGGAATCAGATATGGGGAATCAGAGGTGGGGAATCAGAGATGGGGAATCAGAGGCAGGGAATCCGAATCAGAAGCGGGGAATCAGAGGCCTGGAATCAGATGCTGGGAATAAGAGGCCGGGAATCAGAGGTGGGGAATCAGAGTCCGGGAATCAGAGATTGGGATTAAAAGGCGGGGAATGAGATATGGAGAATCAGAGGCGGGGAATCAGAGGCGGGGAAACAGAGGTGGGGAATCAGATATGGGGAATCAGTGGTGGCGAATCAAAGGCGGTGAATCAGAGATGGGGAATCAGAGGCGGGGAATCAGAGGCAGGGAATCAAACACGGGGAATCAGAGGCAGGGAATCAGAGCTGGGGAATCAGAGGCGGGGAATCAGAGTTGGGGAATCAGAGGCGGGGAATCAGATATGGGGAAACAGGGGCGGGGAATCAGAGGCGGGGAAACAGAGGTGGGGAATCAGATATGGGGAATCAGAGGTGTGGAATCAGAGGTTGGGAATCAGAGGCAGGGAATCAGAGGCGGGGAAACAGAGGCAGGGAATCAGATCTGGGGAATCAGTGGCGGGGAAGTAGAGTTGGGGAATCAGAGGCGGGGAAACAGAGGCGGGGAATCAAACACGGGGAATCAGAGGTGGGGAATCAGAGGTTGGGAATCAGAGGCAGGGAATCAGAGGCGGGGAATCAGAGGCGGGGAATCAGAGGCAGGGAATCAGATGTGCGGAATCGGAGATGGGGAATCAGATGCAAGAAATCAGAGGCGGGGAATCAGAGGCGGGGAATCAGAAGCAGGGAATCAGAGGCCTGGAATCAGATGCTGGGAATAAGAGGCCGGGAATCAGAGGTGGGGAATCAGAGTCCGGGAATCAGAGATTGGGATTAAAAGGCGGGGAATGATATATGGAGAATCAGAGGCGGGGAAACAGAGGTGGGGAATCAGATATGGGGAATCAGTGGTGGCGAATCAAAGGCGGTGAATCAGAGATGGGGAATCAGAGGCAGGGAATCAGAGGCAGGGAATCAAACACGGGGAATCAGAGGCGGGGAATCAGAGCTGGGGAATCAGAGGCGGGGAATCAGAGTTGGGGAATCAAAGGCGGGGAATCAGATATGGAGAAACAGGGGCGGGGAATCAGAGGCGTGGAAACAGAGGCGGGGAATCAGATATGGGGAATCAGAGGTGTGGAATCAGAGGATCGGAATCAGAGGCAGGGAATCGGAGGCGGGGAAACAGAGGCAGGGAATCAGATCTGGGGAATCAGTGGCGGGGAAGTAGAGTTGGGGAATCAGAGGCGGGGAATCAGAGGCGGGGAAACAGAGGCGGGGAATCAAACACGGGGAATCAGAGGTGGGGAATCAGAGGTTGGGAATCAGAGTCAGGGAATCAGAGGCGGGGAATCAGAGGCGGGGAATCAGAGGCAGGGAATCAGATGTGCGGAATCGGAGATGGGGAATCAGATGCAAGAAATCAGAGGCGGGGAATCAGAGGCGGGGAATCAGAGGCCGGGAATCAGATATGGTGAAACAGAGGCGGGGAATCAGAGGCGGGGAAACAGAGGCGGGGAATCAGATATGGGGAATCAGAGGTGGGGAATCAGAGTTTGGGAATCAGAGGCAGGGAATCAGAGGCTTGGAATCAGATGCAGGGAATCAGATGCGGGGAATCAGAGGCGGGGAATCAGAGCTGTGGAATCAGAGGTGGGGAATCAGAGTTAAGGAATCAGAGGCGGGGACTTAGATATTGGGAAACAGAGGCGGGGAATCAGAGGCGGGGAAACAGAGGCGGGGAATCAGAAATGGGGAATCAGAGGTTGGGAATCAGAGGCAGGGGATCAGATGTGCGGAATCAGAGATGGGGAATCAAAGGCAGGGAATCAGAATCAGAAGCAGGGAATCAGAGGCCGGGAATCAGAGGCCGGAATCAGATGCCGGGAATAAGAGGCCGGGAATCAGAGGTGGGGAATCAGAGTCCGGGAATCAGAGATGGGGATTCAGAGGCGGGGAATGAGATATGGGGAATCAGAGTCTGGGAATCAGACGGGGGGAATCAAAGGCGGGGAATCAGAGCTGGGGAATCAGAGGCAGGGAATCAGAGTTGGGGATTCAGAGGCGGGGAATCAGATATGGGGAAACAGAGGCGGGGAATCAGAGGCGGGCAAACAGAGGCGGGGAATTAGATATGGGGAATCAGAGGTGGGGAATCAGAGGTGGTGAATCAGAGATGGGGAATCACAGGCGGGGAATCAGAGGCAGGGAATAGAACGCGGGGAATCAGAGGCAGGGAATCAGAGCTGGGGAATCAGAGGCGGGGAATCATAGTGGGAATCAGAGGCGGGGAATCAGATATGGGGAAACAGAGGTGGGGAATCAGAGGCGGGGAAACAGAGGCGGGGAATCAGATATGGGGAATCGGATGCGGGGAATCAGAGGCGGGGAATCAGAGCTGGGGAATCAGAGGTGGGGAATCAGAGTTGGTGCATCAGAGGTGGGGAATTAGATATGGGGAAACAGAGGCGGGGAATCAGAGGCGGGGAAACAGAGGCGGGGAATCAGGTATGGGGAATCAGAGGTGGGGAATCAGAGGCAGGGAATCAGATGTGCGGAATCAGAGATGGGGAATCAGAGGCAGGGAATCAGAATCAGAAGCGGGGAATCAGAGGCCTGGAATCAGATGCTGGGAATAAGAGGCCGGGAATCAGAGGTGGGGAATCAGAGTCCGGGAATCAGAGATTGGGATTAAAAGGCGGGGAATGAGATATGGAGAATCAGAGGCGGGGAATCAGAGGCGGGGATACAGAGGTGGGGAATCAGATATGGGGAATCAGTGGTGGCGAATCAAAGGCGGTGAATCAGAGATGGGGAATCAGAGGCGGGGAATCAGAGGCAGGGAATCAAACACGGGGAATCAGAGGCGGGGAATCAGAGCTGGGGAATCAGAGGCGGGGAATCAGATTTGGGGAATCAGAGGCGGGGAATCAGATATGGGGAAACAGGGGCGGGGAATCAGAGGCGGGGAAACAGAGGCGGGGAATCAGATATGGGGAATCAGAGGTGTGGAATCAGAGGTTGGGAATCAGAGGCAGGGAATCAGAGGCGGGGAAACAGAGGCAGGGAATCAGATCTGGGGAATCAGTGGCGGGGAAGTAGAGTTGGGGAATCAGAGGCGGGGAATCAGAGGCGGGGAAACAGAGGCGGGGAATCAAACACGGGGAATCAGAGGTGGGGAATCAGAGGTTGGGAATCAGAGGCAGGGAATCAGAGGCGGGGAAACAGAGGCGGGGAATCAGAGGCAGGGAATAAGATGTGCGGAATCGGAGATGGGGAATCAGATGCAAGAAATCAGAGGCGGGGAATCAGAGGCGGGGAATCAGAGGCCGGGAATCAGATATGGTGAAACAGAGGCGGGGAATCAGAGGCGGGGAAACAGAGGCGGGGAATCAGATATGGGGAATCAGAGGTGGGGAATCAGAGTTTGGGAATCAGAGGCATGGAATCAGAGGCTTGGAATCAGATGCAGGGAATCAGATGCGGGGAATCAGAGGCGGGGAATCAGAGCTGTGGAATCAGAGGTGGTGAATCAGAGTTGGGGAATCAGAGGCGGGGACTTAGATATTGGGAAACAGAGGCAGGGAATCAGAGGCGAGGAAACAGAGGCGGGGAATCAGAAATGGGGAATCAGAGGTTGGGAATCAGAGGCAGGGGATCAGATGTGCGGAATCAGAGATGGGGAATCAAAGGCAGGGAATCAGAATCAGAAGCAGGGAATCAGAGGCCGGGAATCAGAGGCCGGAATCAGATGCCGGGAATAAGAGGCCGGGAATCAGAGGTGGGGAATCAGAGTCCGGGAATCAGAGATGGGGATTCAGAGGCGGGGAATGAGATATGGGGAATCAGAGGCGGGGAATCAGAGGCGGGGAAACAGAGGCGGGGAATCAGATATGGGGAATCAAAGGTAGGGAATCAGGGGCGGGGTATCAGTGGCAGGGAATCAGAGGCGGGAAATCAGAGGCTGGGAATCAGAGGCGGTGAATCAGAGGCGGTGAATCAGAGGCAGGGAATCGGATGTGCGGAATCAGAGATGGGGAATCAGAGGTGGGGAATCAGAGGCGGTGAATCAGACATGGGTAATCAGAGGCGGGGAATCAGAGGCAGGAAATCAGACACGGGGAATCAGAGGCGGGGAATTAGAGCTGGGGAATTAGATGCAGGGAATCAGAGTTGGGGATTCAGAGGCGGGGAATCAGATATGGGGAAATAGAGGTGGGGAACCAGAGTTGGGCAAATAGAGGCGGGGAATCCGATATGGGGAAACAGAGGCGGGGATTCAGAGGCGTGGAAACAGAGGCAGGGAATCAGATATGGGGAATCAGAGGTGGGGAATCAGAGGTTGGGAATCAGAGGCAGGGAATCAGAGGCTGGGAATCAGATGCAGGGAATCAGATGCGGGGATCAGAGGCGGGGAATCAGAGCTGGGGAATCAGAGGTGGCGAATCAGAGTTGGGGAATCAGAGGCGGGGACTTAGATATGGGGTAACAGAGGCGGGGAATCAGAGGCGGGAGACAGAGGCGGGGAATCAGATATTGTGAATCAGAGATGGGGAATCAGAGGCAGGGAATCAGAATCAGAAGCGGGGAATCAGAGGCCTGGAATCAGATGCTGGGAATAAGAGGCCGGGAATCAGAGGTGGGGAATCAGAGTCCGGGAATCAGAGATTGGGATTAAAAGGCGGGGAATGAGATATGGAGAATCAGAGGCGGGGAATCAGAGGCGGGGAAACAGAGGTGGGGAATCAGATATGGGGAATCAGAGGTGGCGAATCAAAGGCAGTGAATCAGAGATGGGGAATCAGAGGCAGGGAATCAGAGGCAGGGAATCAAACACGGGGAATCAGAGGCGGGGAATCAGAGCTGGGGAATCAGAGGCGGGGAATCAGAGTTGGGGAATCAAAGGCGGGGAATCAGATATGGGGAAACAGGGGCGGGGAATCAGAGGCGGGGAAACAGAGGCGGGGAATCAGATATGGGGAATCAGTGGCGGGGAAGTAGAGTTGGGGAATCAGAGGCAGGGAATCAGAGGCGGGGAAACAGAGGCGGGGAATCAAACACGGGGAATCAGAGGTGGGGAATCAGAGGTTGGGAATCAGAGGCAGGGAATCAGAGGCGGGGAATCAGAGGCGGGGAATCAGAGGCAGGGAATCAGAGGCCGGGAATCAGATATGGTGAAACAGAGGCGGGGAATCAGAGGCGGGGAAACAGAGGCGGGGAATCAGATATGGGGAATCAGAGGTGGGGAATCAGAGTTTGAGAATCAGAGGCAGGGAATCAAAGGCTTGGAATCAGATGCAGGGAATCAGATGCGGGGAATCAGAGGCGGGGAATCAGAGCTGTGGAATCAGAGGTGGGGAATCAGAGTTGGGGAATCAGAGGCGGGGACTTAGATATTGGGAAACAGAGGCGGGGAATCAGAGGCGGGGAAACAGAGGCGGGGAATCAGAAATGGGGAATCAGAGGTTGGGAATCAGAGGCAGGGGATCAGATGTGCGGAATCAGAGATGGGGAATCAAAGGCAGGGAATCAGAATCAGAAGCAGGGAATCAGAGGCCGGGAATCAGAGGCCGGAATCAGATGCCGGGAATAAGAGGCCGGGAATCAGAGGTGGGGAATCAGAGTCCGGGAATCAGAGATGGGGATTCAGAGGCGGGGAATGAGATATGGGGAATCTGAGGCTGGGAATCAGACGGGGGGAATCAAAGGCGGGGAATCAGAGCTGGGGAATCAGAGGCAGGGAATCAGAGTTGGGGATTCAGAGGCGGGGAATCAGATATGGGGAAACAGAGGCGGGGAATCAGAGGCGGGCAAACAGAGGCGGGGAATTAGATATGGGGAATCAGAGGTGGGGAATCAGAGGTGGTGAATCAGAGATGGGGAATCACAGGCGGGGAATCAGAGGCAGGGAATAGAACGCGGGGAATCAGAGGCAGGGAATCAGAGCTGGGGAATCAGAGGCGGGGAATCATAGTGGGAATCAGAGGTGGGGAATCAGATATGGGGAAACAGAGGCGGGGAATCAGAGGCGGGGAAACAGAGGCGGGGAATCAGATATGGGGAATAGGATGCGGGGAATCAGAGGCGGGGAATCAGAGCTGGGGAATCAGAGGCGGGGAATCAGAGTTGGTGCATCAGAGGTGGGGAATTAGATATGGGGAAACAGAGGCGGGGAATCAGAGGTGGGGAAACAGAGGCGGGGAATCAGATATGGGGAATCAGAGGTGGGGAATCAGAGGCAGGGAATCAGATGTGCGGAATCAGAGATGGGGAATCAGAGGCAGGGAATCAGAATCAGAAGCGGGGAATCAGAGGCCTGGAATCAGATGCTGGGAATAAGAGGCCGGGAATCAGAGGTGGGGAATCAGAGTCCGGGAATCAGAGATTGGGATTAAAAGGCGGGGAATGAGATATGGAGAATCAGAGGCGGGGAATCAGAGGCGGGGAAACAGAGGTGGGGAATCAGATATGGGGAATCAGTGGTGGCGAATCAGAGGCGGGGAATCAGAGGCAGGGAATCAAACACGGGGAATCAGAGGCGGGGAATCAGAGCTGGGGAATCAGAGGCGGGGAATCAGAGTTGGGGAATCATAGGCGGGGAATCAGATATGGGGAAACAGGGTCGGGGAATCAGAGGCGGGGAAACAGAGGCGGGGAATCAGATATGGGGAATCAGAGGTGTGGATTCAGAGGTTGGGAATCAGAGGCAGGGAATCAGAGGCGGGGAAACAGAGGCAGGGAATCAGATCTGGGGAATCAGTGGCGGGGAAGTAGAGTTGGGGAATCAGAGGCGGGGAATCAGAGGCAGGGAAACAGAGGCGGGGAATCAAACACGGGGAATCAGAGGTGGGGAATCAGAGGTTGGGAATCAGAGGCAGGGAATCAGAGGCGGGGAATCAGAGGCGGGGAATCAGAGGCAGGGAATCAGATGTGCGGAATCGGAGATGGGGAATCAGATGCAAGAAATCAGAGGCGGGGAATCAGAGGCGGGGAATCAGAGGCCGGGAATCAGATATGGTGAAACAGAGGCGGGGAATCAGAGGCGGGGAAACAGAGGCGGGGAATCAGATATGGGGAATCAGAGGTGGGGAATCAGAGTTTGGGAATCAGAGGCATGGAATCAGAGGCTTGGAATCAGATGCAGGGAATCAGATGCGGGGAATCAGAGGCGGGGAATCAGAGCTGTGGAATCAGAGGTGGTGAATCAGAGTTGGGGAATCAGAGGCGGGGACTTAGATATTGGGAAACAGAGGCGGGGAATCAGAGGCGAGGAAACAGAGGCGGGGAATCAGAAATGGGGAATCAGAGGTTGGGAATCAGAGGCAGGGGATCAGATGTGCGGAATCAGAGATGGGGAATCAAAGGCAGGGAATCAGAATCAGAAGCAGGGAATCAGAGGCCGGGAATCAGAGGCCGGAATCAGATGCCGGGAATAAGAGGCCGGGAATCAGAGGTGGGGAATCAGAGTCCGGGAATCAGAGATGGGGATTCAGAGGCGGGGAATGAGATATGGGGAATCAGAGGCGGGGAATCAGAGGCGGGGAAACAGAGGCGGGGAATCAGATATGGGGAATCAAAGGTAGGGAATCAGGGGCGGGGTATCAGTGGCAGGGAATCAGAGGCGGGAAATCAGAGGCCGGGAATCAGAGGCGGTGAATCAGAGGCGGTGAATCAGAGGCAGGGAATCGGATGTGCGGAATCAGAGATGGCGAATCAGAGGTGGGGAATCAGAGGCGGTGAATCAGACATGGGTAATCAGAGGCGGGGAATCAGAGGCAGGAAATCAGACACGGGGAATCAGAGGCGGGGAATTAGAGCTGGGGAATTAGATGCAGGGAATCAGAGTTGGGGATTCAGAGGCGGGGAATCAGATATGGGGAAATAGAGGTGGGGAACCAGAGTTGGGCAAATAGAGGCGGGGAATCCGATATGGGGAAACAGAGGCGGGGATTCAGAGGCGTGGAAACAGAGGCGGGGAATCAGATATGGGGAATCAGAGGTGGGGAATCAGAGGTTGGGAATCAGAGGCAGGGAATCAGAGGCTGGGAATCAGATGCAGGGAATCAGATGTGCGGAATCAGAGATGGGGAATCAGAGGCAGGGAATCAGAATCAGAAGCGGGGAATCAGAGGCCTGGAATCAGATGCTGGGAATAAGAGGCCGGGAATCAGAGGTGGGGAATCAGAGTCCGGGAATCAGAGATTGGGATTAAAAGGCGGGGAATGAGATATGGAGAATCAGAGGCGGGGAATCAGAGGCGGGGAAACAGAGGTGGGGAAACAGATATGGGGAATCAGTGGTGGCGAATCAAAGGCGGTGAATCAGAGATGGGGAATCAGAGGCGGGGAATCAGAGGCAGGGAATCAAACACGGGGAATCAGAGGCGGGGAATCAGAGCTGGGGAATCAGAGGCGGGGAATCAGAGTTGGGGAATCAGAGGCGGGGAATCAGATATGGGGAAACAGGGGCGGGGAATCAGAGGCGGGGAAACAGAGGCGGGGAATCAGATATGGGGAATCAGAGGTGTGGAATCAGAGGTTGGGAATCAGAGGCAGGGAATCAGAGGCGGGGAAACAGGGGCAGGGAATCAGATCTGGGGAATCAGTGGCGGGGAAGTAGAGTTGGGGAATCAGAGGCGGGGAATCAGAGGCGGGGAATCAGAGGCAGGGAATCAGATGTGCGGAATCGGAGATGGGGAATCAGATGCAAGAAATCAGAGGCGGGGAATCAGAGGCGGGGAATCAGAGGCCGGGAATCAGATATGGTGAAACAGAGGCGGGGAATCAGAGGCGGGGAAACAGAGGCGGGGAATCAGATATGGGGAATCAGAGGTGGGGAATCAGAGTTTGGGAATCAGAGGCATGGAATCAGAGGCTTGGAATCAGATGCAGGGAATCAGATGCGGGGAATCAGAGGCGGGGAATCAGAGCTGTGGAATCAGAGGTGGTGAATCAGAGTTGGGGAATCAGAGGCGGGGACTTAGATATTGGGAAACAGAGGCGGGGAATCAGAGGCGAGGAAACAGAGGCGGGGAATCAGAAATGGGGAATCAGAGGTTGGGAATCAGAGGCAGGGGATCAGATGTGCGGAATCAGAGATGGGGAATCAAAGGCAGGGAATCAGAATCAGAAGCAGGGAATCAGAGGCCGGGAATCAGAGGCCGGAATCAGATGCCGGGAATAAGAGGCCGGGAATCAGAGGTGGGGAATCACAGTCCGGGAATCAGAGATGGGGATTCAGAGGCGGGGAATGAGATATGGGGAATCAGAGGCGGGGAATCAGAGGCGGGGAATCAGAGGCGGGGAATCAGATATGGGGAATCAAAGGTAGGGAATCAGGGGCGGGGTATCAGTGGCAGGGAATCAGAGGCGGGAAATCAGAGGCCGGGAATCAGAGGCGGTGAATCAGAGGCGGTGAATCAGAGGCAGGGAATCGGATGTGCGGAATCAGAGATGGGGAATCAGAGGTGGGGAATCAGAGGCGGTGAATCAGACATGGGTAATCAGAGGCGGGGAATCAGAGGCAGGAAATCAGACACGGGGAATCAGAGGCGGGGAATTAGAGCTGGGGAATTAGATGCAGGGAATCAGAGTTGGGGATTCAGAGGCGGGGAATCAGATATGGGGAAATAGAGGTGGGGAACCAGAGTTGGGCAAATAGAGGCGGGGAATCCGATATGGGGAAACAGAGGCGGGGATTCAGAGGCATGGAAACAGAGGCGGGGAATCAGATATGGGGAATCAGAGGTGGGGAATCAGAGGTTGGGAATCAGAGGCAGGGAATCAGAGGCTGGGAATCAGATGCAGGGAATCAGATGCGGGGATCAGAGGCGGGGAATCAGAGCTGGGGAATCAGAGGTGGGGAATCAGAGTTGGGGAATCAGAGGCGGGGACTTAGATATGGGGAAACAGAGGCGGGGAATAGAGGCGGGAAACAGAGGCGGGGAATCAGATATTGTGAATCAGAGGTGGGGAATCAGAGGCAGGGAATCAGATGTGCGGAATCAGAGATGGGGAATCAGAGGAAGGGAATCAGAATCAGAAGCAGGGAATAAGACGCGGGGAATCAGAGGCGGGGAATCAGAGCTGGGGAAGCAGAGGCAGTGAATCAGAGGCAGGGAATCAGAGGCTGGGAATCAGATGCAGGGAATCAGATGCGGGGATCAGAGGCGGGGAATCAGAGCTGGGGAATCAGAGGTGGGGAATCAGAGTTGGGGAATCAGAGGCGGGGACTTAGATATGGGGAAACAGAGGCGGGGAATCAGAGGCGGGAAACAGAGGCGGGGAATCAGATATTGTGAATCAGAGGTGGGGAATCAGAGGCAGGGAATCAGATGTGCGGAATCAGAGATGGGGAATCAGAGGCAGGGAATCAGAATCAGAAGCAGGGAACAAGACGCGGGGAATCAGAGGCAGTGAATCAGAGGCTGGGATTCAGAGGCAGGGAATCGGATGTGCGGAATCAGAGATGGGGAATCAGAGGTGGGGAATCAGAGGCGGTGAATCAGACATGGGTAATCAGAGGCGGGGAATCAGAGGCAGGAAATCAGACACGGGGAATCAGAGGCGGGGAATCAGAGCTGGGAAATTAGAGGCAGGGAATCAGAGTTGGGGATTCAGAGGCAGGGAATCAGATATGGGGAAACAGAGGCGGGGAATCAGAGGCGGGGACTTAGATATGGGGAATCAGAGGCGGGGAATCAGATATGGGGAAACAGGGGCGGGGAATCAGAGGCGGGGAAACAGAGGCGGGGAATCAGATATGGGGAATCAGAGGTGTGGAATCAGATGTTGGGAATCAGAGGCAGGGAAACAGAGGCGGGGAAACAGAGGCGGGGAATCAGATATGGGGAATCAGAGGTGGCGAATCAAAGGCGGTGAAACAGAGATGGGGAATCAGGGCAGGGAATCAGAGGCAGGGAATCAAACACGGGGAATCAGAGCTGGGGAATCAGAGGCGGGGAATTAGAGTTGGGGAATCAGAGGAGGGGAATCAGAGGCGGGGAAACGGAGGCGGGGAATCAGATATGGGGAATCAGAGGTGGGGAATCAGAGGTTGGGAATCAGAGGCAGGGAATCAGAGGCGGGGAATCAGAGGCAGGGAATCAGAGGCAGGGAATCAGATGTGCGGAATCGGAGATGTGGAATCAGAGGCAGGGAATCAGAGGCGGGGAATCAGAGGTGGGGAATCAGAGGCCGGGAATCAGATATGGGGAAACAGAGGCGGGGAATCAGAGGCGGGGAAACAGAGGCGGGGAATCAGATATGGGGAATCAGAGGTGGGGAATCAGAGGTTGGGAATCAGAGGCAGGTAATCAGAGGCTTGGAATCAGATGCAGGGAATCAGATGCGGGGAATCAGAGGCGGGGAATCAGAGCTGGGGAATCAGAGGTGGGGAATCAGAGTTGGGGAATCAGAGGCGGGGACTTAGATATTGAGAAACAGAGGCGGGGAATCAGAGGCGGGGAAACAGAGGCGGGGAATCAGATATGGGGAATCAGAGGTGGGGAATCAGAGGCAGGGAATCAGATGTACGGAATCAGAGATGGGGAATCAGAGGCAGGGAATCAGAATCAGAAGCAGGGAATCAGAGGCCGGGAATCAGAGGCCGGAATCAGATGCCGGGAATAAGAGGCCGGGAATCAGAGGTGGGGAATCAGAGTCCGGGAATCAGAGATGGGGATTCAGAGGCGGGGAATGAGATATGGGGAATCAGAGGCGGGGAATCAGAGGCGGGGAAACAGAGGCGGGGAATCAGATATGGGGAATCAGAGGTGGGGAATCTGGGGCGGGGTATCAGTGGCAGGGAATCAGAGGCGGGAATTCAGAGGCCGGGAATCAGAGGCGGTGAATCAGAGGCGGGGAATCAGAGGCAGGGAATCGGATGTGCGGATTCAGAGATGGGGAATCAGAGGTGGGGAATCAGAGGCGGTGAATCAGACATGGGTAATCAGAGGCGGGGAATCAGAGGACGGAAATCAGACACTGGGAATCAGAGGCGGGGAATCAGAGCTGGGGAATTAGATGCAGGGAATCAGAGTTGGGGATTCAGAGGCGGGGAATCAGATATGGGGAAACAGAGGTGGGGAATCAGAGGTGGGCAAATAGACGCGGGGAATCTGATATGGGGAAACAGAGGCGGGGAATCAGAGGCGTGGAAACAGAGGCGGGGAATCAGATATGGGGAATCAGAGGTGGGGAATCAGAGGTTGGGAATCAGAGGCAGGGAATCAGAGGCTGGGAATCAGATGCAGGGAATGAGATGCGGGTATCAGAGGCGGGGAATCAGAGCTGGGGAATCAGAGGTGGGGAATCAGAGTTGGGGAATCAGAGGCGGGGACTTAGATATGAGGAAACAGAGGCGGGGAATCAGAGGCGGGGAAACAGAGGCAGGGAATCAGATATGGGGAATCAGAGGTGGGGAATCAGAGGCAGGGAATCAGATGTGCGGAATCAGAGATGGGGAATCAGAGGCAGGAAATCAGAATCAGAAGCAGGGAATAAGACGCGGGGAATCAGAGGCGGGGAATCAGAGCTGGGGAAGCAGAGGCAGTGAATCAGAGGCGGGGAATCAGAGGCAGGGAATCGGATGTGCGGAATCAGAGATGGGGAATCAGAGGTGGGGAATCAGAGGCGGTGAATCAGACATGGGTAATCAGGGGCGGGGAATCAGAGGCAGGAAATCAGACACGGGGAATCAGAGGCGGTAAATCAGAGCTGGGAAATTAGAGGCAGGGAATCAGAGTTGGGGATTCAGAGGCGGGGAATCAGATATGGGGAAACAGAGGCGGGGAATCAGAGGCGGGAAAATAGAGGCGGGGAATCAGATATGGGGAAACAGAGGCGGGGAATCAGAGGCGGGGAAACAGAGGCGGGGAATCAGATATGGGGAATCAGAGGTGGGGAATCAGAGGTTGGGAATCAGAGGCAGGGAATCAGAGGCTGGGAATCAGATGCAGGGAATCAGATGCGGGGAATCAGAGGCGGGGAATCAGAGCTGGAGTATCAGAGGTGGGGAATCAAAGTTGGGGAATCAGAGGCGGGGACTTAGATATGGGGAATCAGATATGGGGAAACAGGGGCGGGGAATCAGAGGCGGGGAAACAGAGGCGGGGAATCAGATATGGGCAATCAGAGGTGTGGAATCAGAGGTTGGGAATCAGAGGCAGGGAATCAGAGGCGGGGAAACAGAGGCGGGGAATCAGATATGGGGAATCAGAGGTGGCGAATCAAAGGCGGTGAAGCAGAGATGGGGAATCAGGGCAGGGAATCAGAGGCAGGGAATCAAACACGGGGAATCAGAGCTGGGGAATCAGAGGCGGGGAATTAGAGTTGTGGAATCAGAGTCTGGGAATCAGACGGGGGGAATCAAAGGCGGGGAATCAGAGCTGGGGAATCAGAGGCAGGGAATCAGAGTTGGGGATTCAGAGGCGGGGAATCAGATATGGGGAAACAGAGGCGGGGAATCAGAGGCGGGCAAACAGAGGCGGGGAATTAGATATGGGGAATCAGAGGTGGGGAATCAGAGGTGGTGAATCAGAGATGGGGAATCACAGGCGGGGAATCAGAGGCAGGGAATAGAACGCAGGGAATCAGAGGCAGGGAATCAGAGCTGGGGAATCAGAGGCGGGGAATCATAGTGGGAATCAGAGGCGGGGAATCAGATATGGGGAAACAGAGGCGGGGAATCAGAGGCGGGGAAACAGAGGCGGGGAATCAGATATGGGGAATCGGATGCGGGGAATCAGAGGCGGGGAATCAGAGCTGGGGAATCAGAGGTGGGGAATCAGAGTTGGTGCATCAGAGGTGGGGAATTAGATATGGGGAAACAGAGGCGGGGAATCAGAGGCGGGGAAACAGAGGCGGGGAATCAGATATGGGGAATCAGAGGTGGGGAATCAGAGGCAGGGAATCAGATGTGCGGAATCAGAGATGGGGAATCAGAGGCAGGGAATCAGAATCAGAAGCGGGGAATCAGAGGCCTGGAATCAGATGCTGGGAATAAGAGGCCGGGAATCAGAGGTGGGGAATCAGAGTCCGGGAATCAGAGATTGGGATTAAAAGGCGGGGAATGAGATATGGAGAATCAGAGGCGGGGAATCAGAGGCGGGGATACAGAGGTGGGGAATCAGATATGGGGAATCAGTGGTGGCGAATCAAAGGCGGTGAATCAGAGATGGGGAATCAGAGGCGGGGAATCAGAGGCAGGGAATCAAACACGGGGAATCAGAGGCGGGGAATCAGAGCTGGGGAATCAGAGGCGGGGAATCAGATTTGGGGAATCAGAGGCGGGGAATCAGATATGGGGAAACAGGGGCGGGGAATCAGAGGCGGGGAAACAGAGGCGGGGAATCAGATATGGGGAATCAGAGGTGTGGAATCAGAGGTTGGGAATCAGAGGCAGGGAATCAGAGGCGGGGAAACAGAGGCAGGGAATCAGATCTGGGGAATCAGTGGCGGGGAAGTAGAGTTGGGGAATCAGAGGCGGGGAATCAGAGGCGGGGAAACAGAGGCGGGGAATCAAACACGGGGAATCAGAGGTGGGGAATCAGAGGTTGGGAATCAGAGGCAGGGAATCAGAGGCGGGGAATCAGAGGCGGGGAATCAGAGGCAGGGAATCAGATGTGCAGAATCGGAGATGGGGAATCAGATGCAAGAAATCAGAGGCGGGGAATCAGAGGCGGGGAATCAGAGGCCGGGAATCAGATATGGTGAAACAGAGGCGGGGAATCAGAGGCGGGGAAACAGAGGCGGGGAATCAGATATGGGGAATCAGAGGTGGGGAATCAGAGTTTGGGAATCAGAGGCATGGAATCAGAGGCTTGGAATCAGAGGCAGGGAATCGGATGTGCGGATTCAGAGATGGGGAATCAGAGGTGGGGAATCAGAGGCGGTGAATCAGACATGGGTAATCAGAGGCGGGGAATCAGAGGACGGAAATCAGACACTGGGAATCAGAGGCGGGGAATCAGAGCTGGGGAATTAGATGCAGGGAATCAGAGTTGGGGATTCAGAGGCGGGGAATCAGATATGGGGAAACAGAGGTGGGGAATCAGAGGTGGGCAAATAGACGCGGGGAATCTGATATGGGGAAACAGAGGCGGGGAATCAGAGGCGTGGAAACAGAGGCGGGGAATCAGATATGGGGAATCAGAGGTGGGGAATCAGAGGTTTGGGAATCAGAGGCAGGGAATCAGAGGCTGGGAATCAGATGCAGGGAATCAGATGCGGGTATCAGAGGCGGGGAATCAGAGCTGGGGAATCAGAGGTGGGGAATCAGAGTTGGGGAATCAGAGGCTGGGACTTAGATATGAGGAAACAGAGGCGGGGAATCAGAGGCGGGGAAACAGAGGCAGGGAATCAGATATGGGGAATCAGAGGTGGGGAATCAGAGGCAGGGAATCAGATGTGCGGAATCAGAGATGGGGAATCAGAGGCAGGGAATCAGAATCAGAAGCAGGGAATAAGACGTGGGGAATCAGAGGCGGGGAATCAGAGCTGGGGAAGCAGAGGCAGTGAATCAGAGGCGGGGAATCAGAGGCAGGGAATCGGATGTGCGGAATCAGAGATGGGGAATCAGAGGTGGGGAATCAGAGGCGGTGAATCAGACATGGGTAATCAGGGGCGGGGAATCAGAGGCAGGAAATCAGACACGGGGAATCAGAGGCGGGAAATCAGAGCTGGGAAATTAGAGGCAGGGAATCAGAGTTGGGGATTCAGAGGCGGGGAATCAGATATGGGGAAACAGAGGCGGGGAATCAGAGGCGGGAAAATAGAGGCGGGGAATCAGATATGGGGAAACAGAGGCGGGGAATCAGAGGCGGGGAAACAGAGGCGGGGAATCAGATATGGGGAATCAGAGGTGGGGAATCAGAGGTTGGGAATCAGAGGCAGGGAATCAGAGGCTGGGAATCAGATGCAGGGAATCAGATGCGGGGAATCAGAGGCGGGGAATCAGAGCTGGAGTATCAGAGGTGGGGAATCAAAGTTGGGGAATCAGAGGCGGGGACTTAGATATGGGGAATCAGATATGGGGAAACAGGGGCGGGGAATCAGAGGCGGGGAAACAGAGGCGGGGAATCAGATATGGGCAATCAGAGGTGTGGAATCAGAGGTTGGGAATCAGAGGCAGGGAATCAGAGGCGGGGAAACAGAGGCGGGGAATCAGATATGGGGAATCAGAGGTGGCGAATCAAAGGCGGTGAAGCAGAGATGGGGAATCAGGGCAGGGAATCAGAGGCAGGGATTCAAACACGGGGAATCAGAGCTGGGGAATCAGAGGCGGGGAATTAGAGTTGTGGAATCAGAGGAGGGGAATCAGAGGCGGGGAAACAGATGCGGGGAATCAGATATGGGGAATCAGAGGTGGGGAATCAGAGGTTGGGAATCAGAGGCATGGAATCAGAGGCGGGGAATCAGAGGCCGGGAATCAGATATGGGGAAACAGAGGCGGGGAATCAGAGGCTGGGTATCAGAGGCGGGGAATCAGAGGCCGGGAATCAGATATGGGGAAACAGAGGCGGGGAATCAGAGGTGGGGAAACAGAGGCGGGGAATCAGATATGGGGAATCAGAGATGGGGAATCAGAGGTTGGGAATCAGAGGCAGGGAATCAGAGGCTTGGAATCAGATGCAGGGAATCAGATGCGGGGAATCAGAGGCGGGGAATCAGAGCTGGGGAATCAGAGGTGGGGAATCAGATTTGGGGAATCAGAGGCGGGGACTTAGATATTGGGAAACAGAGGCGGGGAATCAGAGGCGGGGAAACAGAGGCGGGGAATCAGATATGGGGATTCAGAGGTGGCGAATCAAAGGCGGTGAATCAGAGATGGGGAATCAGAGGCCGGGAATCAGAGGCAGGGAATCAAACACGTGGAATCAGAGGCGGGGAATCAGAGCTGGGGAATCAGAGGCGGGGAATCAGAGTTGGAGAATCAGAGGCGGGGAATCAGACGCAGGGAATCAATATGGGAAATCAGAGGTGGGGAATCAGAGGTTGGGAATCAGAAGAAGGGAATCAGAGGCGAGGAATCAGAGCTGGGGAATCAGAGGCGGGGAATCAGAATTGGGGAATCAGAGATGGGGAATCAGAGATGGGGAATCAGAGGCGGGGAATCAGACGCGGGGAATCAGAGGTGGTGAATCAGAGATGTGGAATCAGAGGCGGGGAATCGGAGGCAGGGAATCAGACGCGGGGAATCAGAGGCGGGGAATCATAGCTGGCGAATCAGAGGCGGGGAATCAGAGGTGGGGAATCAGAGGCGGGGAATCAGATATTGGGAATCAGAAGTGGGGAATCAGAGGCGGGGAAACAGAGGCGGGGAATCAGATATGTGGAATCAGAGGTGGGGAATCAGAGGTTGTAAATCAGAGATGGGGAATCAGAGGCGGGGAATCAGAGGCCGGTAATCAGACGCGGGGAATCATAGGCGGGGATTCAGAGCTGGGGAATCAGAGGCGGGGAATCAGAGTTGGGGAATCAGAGGCGGGGAATCAGATATGGGGAATCAGAGGCGGGGAGTCAGAGGCGGGGAAACAGAGGCGAGAAATCAGATATGGGGAATCAGAGGTGGGGAATCAGAGGCGGAGTATCAGTGGCAGGGAATCAGAGGCGGGAAATCAGAGGCCGGGAATCAGAGGCGGTGAATCAGAGGCGGGGAATCAGAGGCAGGGAATCGGATGTGCGGAATCAGAGATGGGGAATCAGAGGTGGGGAATCAGAGGCGGTGAATCAGACATGGGTAATCAGAGGCGGGGAATCAGAGGCAGGAAATCAGACACGGGAAATCAGAGGCGGGGAATCAGAGCTGGGGAATTAGATGCAGGGAATTAGAGTTGGGGATTCAGAGGCGGTGAATCAGATCTGGGGAAACAGAGGTGGGGAATCAGAGGCGGGCAAATAGAGGTGGGGAATCAGATATGGGGAAACAGTGGCGGGGAATCAGAGGCGGGGAAACAGAGGCGGGGAATCAGATATGGGGAATCAGAGGTGGGGAATCAGAGCTGGGGAATCAGAGGTGGGGAATCAGAGTTGGGGAATCAGAGGCGAGGTGTTAGATATGTGGAAACAGAGGCGGGGAATCAGAGTCGGGGAAACAGAGGCGGGGAATCAGATATGGGGAATCAGAGGTGGGGAATCAGAGGCAGGGAATCAGATGTGCGGAATCAGAGATGGGGAATCAGAGGCAGGGAATCAGAATCAGAAGCAGGGAATAAGACGCGGGGAATCAGAGGTGGGGAATCAGAGGCGGGCATATAGAGGCGGGGAATCAGATATGGGGAAACAGAGGCGGGGAATCAGAGGCGGGGAAACAGACATGGGTAATCAGAGGCGGGGAATCAGAGGCAGAAATTCAGACACGGGGAAACAGAGGCGGGGAATCAGAGGCGGGCAAATAGAGGCGGGGAATCAGATATGGGGAAACAGAGGCGGGGAATCAGAGGCGGGGAAACAGAGGCGGGGAATTAGATATGGGGAATCAGAGGTGGGGAATCAGAGGTTGGGAATCAGAGGCAGGGAATCAGAGGCTGGGAATAAGATGCAGGGAATCAGATGCGGTGAATCAGAGCTGGGGAATTAGAGGTGGGGAATCAAAGTTGGGGAATCAGAGGCGGGGACTTAGATATGGGGAATCAGAGGCTGGGAATCAGATATGGGGAAACAGGGGCGGGGAATCAGAGGCGGGGAAACAGAGGCGGGGAATCAGATATGGGGAATCAGATGTGTGGAATCAGAGGTTGGGAATCAGAGGCAGGGAATCAGAGGCGGGGAAACAGAGGCGGGGAATCAGATATGGGGAATCAGAGGTGGCGAATCAAAGGCGGTAAAACAGAGATGGGGAATCAGGGCAGGGAATCAGAGGCAGGGAATCAAACACGGGGAATCAGAGCTGGGGAATCAGAGGCGGGGAATTAGAGTTGGGGAATCAGAGGAGGGGAATCAGAGGCGGGGAAACAGAGGCGGGGAATCAGATATGGGGAATCAGAGGCGGGGAATCAGAGGTTGGGAATCAGAGGCAGGGAATCAGAGGCGGGGAATCAGAGGCGGGGAATCAGAGGCAGGGAATCAGATGTGCGGAATGGGAGATGGGGAATCAGAGGCAGGGAATCAGAGGCGGGGAATCAGAGGTGGGGAATCAGAGGCCGGGAATCAGATATGGGGAAACAGAGGCGGGGTATCAGAGGCAGGGAAACAGAGGCGGGGAATCAGATATGGGGAATCAGAGGTGGGGAATCAGAGTTTGGGAATCAGAGGCAGGGAATCAGAGGCTTGGAATCAGATGCAGGGAATCAGATGCGGGGAATCAGAGGCGGGGAATCAAAGCTGGGGAATCAGAGGTGGGGAATCAGAGTTGGGGAATCAGAGGCGGGGACTTAGATATTGGGAAACAGAGGCGGGGAATCAGAGGCGGGGAAACAGAGGCGGGGAATCAGATATGGGGAATCAGAAGTGGGGAATCAGAGGCAGGGAATCAGATGTACGGAATCAGAGATGGGGAATCAGAGGCAGGGAATCAGAATCAGAAGCAGGGAATAAGACGCGGGGAATCAGAGGTGGGGAATCAGAGCTGGGGAAGCAGAGGCAGTGAATATGAGGCGGGGAATCAGAGGCAGGGAATCGGATGTGCGGAATCAGAGGCGGGGAATCAGAGGCGGGCAAATAGAGGCGGGGAATCAGATATGGGGAAACAGAGGCGGGGAATCAGAGGCGGGGAAACAGACATGGGTAATCAGAGGCGGGGAATCAGAGCTGGGAAATTAGAGTCAGGGAATCAGAGTTGGGGAATCAGAGGCGGGGAATCAGATATGGGGAAACAGAGGCGGGGAATCAGAGGCGGGGAATCAGATATGGGGAAACAGAGGCAGGGAATCAGAGGCGGGGAATCAGAGCTGGGGAATCAGAGGCGGGGAATCAGAGTTGGGGAATCAGAGGCGGGGAATCAGATATGGGGAAACAGGGGCGGGGAATCAGAGGCGGGGAAACAGAGGCGGGGAATCAGATATGGGGAATCAGAGGTGTGGAATCAGAGGTTGGGAATCAGAGGCAGGGAATCAGAGGCGGGGAAACAGAGGCAGGGAATCAGATCTGGGGAATCAGTGGCGGGGAAGTAGAGTTGGGGAATCAGAGGCGGGGAATCAGAGGCGGGGAAACAGAGGCGGGGAATCAAACACGGGGAATCAGAGGCGGGGAATTAGAGCTGGGGAATTAGATGCAGGGAATCAGAGTTGGGGATTCAGAGGCGGGGAATCAGATATGGGGAAATAGAGGTGGGGAACCAGAGTTGGGCAAATAGAGGCGGGGAATCCGATATGGGGAAACAGAGGCGGGGATTCAGAGGCGTGGAAACAGAGGCGGGGAATCAGATATGGGGAATCAGAGGTGGGGAATCAGAGGTTGGGAATCAGAGGCAGGGAATCAGAGGCTGGGAATCAGATGCAGGGAATCAGATGTGCGGAATCAGAGATGGGGAATCAGAGGCAGGGAATCAGAATCAGAAGCGGGGAATCAGAGGCCTGGAATCAGATGCTGGGTATAAGAGGCCGGGAATCAGAGGTGGGGAATCAGAGTCCGGGAATCAGAGATTGGGATTAAAAGGCGGGGAATGAGATATGGAGAATCAGAGGCGGGGAATCAGAGGCGGGGAAACAGAGGTGGGGAAACAGATATGGGGAATCAGTGGTGGCGAATCAAAGGCGGTGAATCAGAGATGGGGAATCAGAGGCGGGGAATCAGAGGCAGGGAATCAAACACGGGGAATCAGAGGCGGGGAATCAGAGCTGGGGAATAAGAGGCGGGGAATCAGAGTTGGGGAATCAGAGGCGGGGAATCAGATATGGGGAAACAGGGGCGGGGAATCAGAGGCGGGGAAACAGAGGCGGGGAATCAGATATGGGGAATCAGAGGTGTGGAATCAGAGGTTGGGAATCAGAGGCAGGGAATCAGAGGCGGGGAAACAGAGGCAGGGAATCAGATCTGGGGAATCAGTGGCGGGGAAGTAGAGTTGGGGAATCAGAGGCGGGGAATCAGAGGCGGGGAAACAGATGCGGGGAATCAAACACGGGGAATCAGAGGTGGGGAATCAGAGGTTGGGAATCAGAGGCAGGGAATCAGAGGCGGGGAATCAGAGGCGGGGAATCAGAGGCAGGGAATCAGATGTGCGGAATCGGAGATGGGGAATCAGATGCAAGAAATCAGAGGCGGGGAATCAGAGGCGGGGAATCAGAGGCCGGGAATCAGATATGGTGAAACAGAGGCGGGGAATCAGAGGCGGGGAAACAGAGGCGGGGAATCAGATATGGGGAATCAGAGGTGGGGAATCAGAGTTTGGGAATCAGAGGCATGGAATCAGAGGCTTGGAATCAGATGCAGGGAATCAGATGCGGGGAATCAGAGGCGGGGAATCAGAGCTGTGGAATCAGAGGTGGTGAATCAGAGTTGGGGAATCAGAGGCGGGGACTTAGATATTGGGAAACAGAGGCGGGGAATCAGAGGCGAGGAAACAGAGGCGGGGAATC
Organism: Narcine bancroftii; assembly: GCF_036971445.1. Taxonomy (NCBI): domain Eukaryota; kingdom Metazoa; phylum Chordata; class Chondrichthyes; order Torpediniformes; family Narcinidae; genus Narcine; species Narcine bancroftii. Next base: position 135,810,311 of record NC_091470.1, on the reverse strand, counting down.
AGAAATGGGGAATCAGAGGTTGGGAATCAGAGGCAGGGGATCAGATGTGCGGAATCAGAGATGGGGAATCAAAGGCAGGGAATCAGAATCAGAAGCAGGGAATCAGAGGCCGGGAATCAGAGGCCGGAATCAGATGCCGGGAATAAGAGGCCGGGAATCAGAGGTGGGGAATCAGAGTCCGGGAATCAGAGATGGGGATTCAGAGGCGGGGAATGAGATATGGGGAATCAGAGGCGGGGAATCAGAGGCGGGGAATCAGATATGGGGAATCAAAGGTAGGGAATCAGGGGCGGGGTATCAGTGGCAGGGAATCAGAGGCGGGAAATCAGAGGCCGGGAATCAGAGGCGGTGAATCAGAGGCGGTGAATCAGAGGCAGGGAATCGGATGTGCGGAATCAGAGATGGGGAATCAGAGGTGGGGAATCAGAGGCGGTGAATCAGACATGGGTAATCAGAGGCGGGGAATCAGAGGCAGGAAATCAGACACGGGGAATCAGAGGCGGGGAATTAGAGCTGGGGAATTAGATGCAGGGAATCAGAGTTGGGGATTCAGAGGCGGGGAATCAGATATGGGGAAATAGAGGTGGGGAACCAGAGTTGGGCAAATAGAGGCGGGGAATCCGATATGGGGAAACAGAGGCGGGGATTCAGAGGCGTGGAAACAGAGGCGGGGAATCAGATATGGGGAATCAGAGGTGGGGAATCAGAGGTTGGGAATCAGAGGCAGGGAATCAGAGGCTGGGAATCAGATGCAGGGAATCAGATGTGCGGAATCAGAGATGGGGAATCAGAGGCAGGGAATCAGAATCAGAAGCGGGGAATCAGAGGCCTGGAATCAGATGCTGGGAATAAGAGGCCGGGAATCAGAGGTGGGGAATCAGAGTCCGGGAATCAGAGATTGGGATTAAAAGGCGGGGAATGAGATATGGAGAATCAGAGGCGGGGAATCAGAGGCGGGGAAACAGAGGTGGGGAAACAGATATGGGGAATCAGTGGTGGCGAATCAAAGGCGGTGAATCAGAGATGGGGAATCAGAGGCGGGGAATCAGAGGCAGGGAATCAAACACGGGGAATCAGAGGCGGGGAATCAGAGCTGGGGAATCAGAGGCGGGGAATCAGAGTTGGGGAATCAGAGGCGGGGAATCAGATATGGGGAAACAGGGGCGGGGAATCAGAGGCGGGGAAACAGAGGCGGGGAATCAGATATGGGGAATCAGAGGTGTGGAATCAGAGGTTGGGAATCAGAGGCAGGGAATCAGAGGCGGGGAAACAGAGGCAGGGAATCAGATCTGGGGAATCAGTGGCGGGGAAGTAGAGTTGGGGAATCAGAGGCGGGGAATCAGAGGCGGGGAAACAGAGGCGGGGAATCAAACACGGGGAATCAGAGGCGGGGAATTAGAGCTGGGGAATTAGATGCAGGGAATCAGAGTTGGGGATTCAGAGGCGGGGAATCAGATATGGGGAAATAGAGGTGGGGAACCAGAGTTGGGCAAATAGAGGCGGGAAATCCGATATGGGGAAAAAGAGGTGGGGATTCAGAGGCGTGGAAACAGAGGCAGGGAATCAGATATGGGGAATCAGAGGTGGGGAATCAGAGGTTGGGAATCAGAGGCAGGGAATCAGAGGCTGGGAATCAGATGCAGGGAATCAGATGTGCGGAATCAGAGATGGGGAATCAGAGGCAGGGAATCAGAATCAGAAGCGGGGAATCAGAGGCCTGGAATCAGATGCTGGGAATAAGAGGCCGGGAATCAGAGGTGGGGAATCAGAGTCCGGGAATCAGAGATTGGGATTAAAAGGCGGGGAATGAGATATGGAGAATCAGAGGCGGGGAATCAGAGGCGGGGAAACAGAGGTGGGGAAACAGATATGGGGAATCAGTGGTGGCGAATCAAAGGCGGTGAATCAGAGATGGGGAATCAGAGGCGGGGAATCAGAGGCAGGGAATCAAACACGGGGAATCAGAGGCGGGGAATCAGAGCTGGGGAATCAGAGGCGGGGAATCAGAGTTGGGGAATCAGAGGCGGGGAATCAGATATGGGGAAACAGGGGCGGGGAATCAGAGGCGGGGAAACAGAGGCGGGGAATCAGATATGGGGAATCAGAGGTGTGGAATCAGAGGTTGGGAATCAGAGGCAGGGAATCAGAGGCGGGGAAACAGAGGCAGGGAATCAGATCTGGGGAATCAGTGGCGGGGAAGTAGAGTTGGGGAATCAGAGGCGGGGAATCAGAGGCGGGGAAACAGAGGCGGGGAATCAAACACGGGGAATCAGAGGTGGGGAATCAGAGGTTGGGAATCAGAGGCAGGGAATCAGAGGCGGGGAATCAGAGGCGGGGAATCAGAGGCAGGGAATCAGATGTGCGGAATCGGAGATGGGGAATCAGATGCAAGAAATCAGAGGCGGGGAATCAGAGGCGGGGAATCAGAGGCCGGGAATCAGATATGGTGAAACAGAGGCGGGGAATCAGAGGCGGGGAAACAGAGGCGGGGAATCAGATATGGGGAATCAGAGGTGGGGAATCAGAGTTTGGGAATCAGAGGCATGGAATCAGAGGCTTGGAATCAGATGCAGGGAATCAGATGCGGGGAATCAGAGGCGGGGAATCAGAGCTGTGGAATCAGAGGTGGTGAATCAGAGTTGGGGAATCAGAGGCGGGGACTTAGATATTGGGAAACAGAGGCGGGGAATCAGAGGCGAGGAAACAGAGGCGGGGAATCAGAAATGGGGAATCAGAGGTTGGGAATCAGAGGCAGGGGATCAGATGTGCGTAATCAGAGATGGGGAATCAAAGGCAGGGAATCAGAATCAGAAGCAGGGAATCAGAGGCCGGGAATCAGAGGCCGGAATCAGATGCCGGGAATAAGAGGCCGGGAATCAGAGGTGGGGAATCAGAGTCCGGGAATCAGAGATGGGGATTCAGAGGCGGGGAATGAGATATGGGGAATCAGAGGCGGGGAAACAGAGGCGGGGAATCAGAGGCGGGGAATCAGATATGGGGAATCAAAGGTAGGGAATCAGGGGCGGGGTATCAGTGGCAGGGAATCAGAGGCGGGAAATCAGAGGCCGGGAATCAGAGGCGGTGAATCAGAGGCGGTGAATCAGAGGCAGGGAATCGGATGTGCGGAATCAGAGATGGGGAATCAGAGGTGGGGAATCAGAGGCGGTGAATCAGACATGGGTAATCAGAGGCGGGGAATCAGAGGCAGGAAATCAGACACGGGGAATCAGAGGTGGGGAATTAGAGCTGGGGAATTAGATGCAGGGAATCAGAGTTGGGGATTCAGAGGCGGGGAATCAGATATGGGGAAATAGAGGTGGGGAACCAGAGTTGGGCAAATAGAGGCGGGGAATCCAATATGGGGAAACAGAGGCGGGGATTCAGAGGCGTGGAAACAGAGGCGGGGAATCAGATATGGGGAATCAGAGGTGGGGAATCAGAGGTTGGGAATCAGAGGCAGGGAATCAGAGGCTGGGAATCAGATGCAGGGAATCAGATGCGGGGATCAGAGGCGGGGAATCAGAGCTGGGGAATCAGAGGTGGGGAATCAGAGTTGGGGAATCAGAGGCGGGGACTTAGATATGGGGAAACAGAAGCGGGGAATAGAGGCGGGAAACAGAGGCGGGGAATCAGATATTGTGAATCAGAGGTGGGGAATCAGAGGGAGGGAATCAGATGTGCGGAATCAGAGATGGGGAATCAGAGGCAGGGAATCAGAATCAGAAGCAGGGAATAAGACGCGGGGAATCAGAGGCGGGGAATCAGAGCTGGGGAAGCAGAGGCAGTGAATCAGAGGCAGGGAATCAGAGGCTGGGAATCAGATGCAGGGAATCAGATGCGGGGATCAGAGGCGGGGAATCAGAGCTGGGGAATCAGAGGTGGGGAATCAGAGTTGGGGAATCAGAGGCGGGGACTTAGATATGGGGAAACAGAGGTGGGGAATCAGAGGCGGGAAACAGAGGCGGGGAATCAGATATTGTGAATCAGAGGTGGGGAATCAGAGGCAGGGAATCAGATGTGCGGAATCAGAGATGGGGAATCAGAGGCAGGGAATCAGAATCAGAAGCAGGGAATAAGACGCGGGGAATCAGAGGCGGGGAATCAGAGCTGGGGAAGCAGAGGCAGTGAATCAGAGGCTGGGATTCAGAGGCAGGGAATCGGATGTGCGGAATCAGAGATGGGGAATCAGAGGTGGGGAATCAGAGGCGGTGAATCAGACATGGGTAATCAGAGGCGGGGAATCAGAGGCAGGAAATCAGACACGGGGAATCAGAGGCGGGGAATCAGAGCTGGGAAATTAGAGGCAGGGAATCAGAGTTGGGGATTCAGAGGCGGGGAATCAGATATGGGGAAACAGAGGCGGGGAATCAGAGGCGGGGACTTAGATATGGGGAATCAGAGGCGGGGAATCAGATATGGGGAAACAGGGGCGGGGAATCAGAGGCGGGGAAACAGAGGCGGGGAATCAGATATGGGGAATCAGAGGTGTGGAATCAGATGTTGGGAATCAGAGGCAGGGAAACAGAGGCGGGGAAACAGAGGCGGGGAATCAGATATGGGGAATCAGAGGTGGCGAATCAAAGGCGGTGAAACAGAGATGGGGAATCAGGGCAGGGAATCAGAGGCAGGGAATCAAACACGGGGAATCAGAGCTGGGGAATCAGAGGCGGGGAATTAGAGTTGGGGAATCAGAGGAGGGGAATCAGAGGCGGGGAAACGGAGGCGGGGAATCAGATATGGGGAATCAGAGGTGGGGAATCAGAGGTTGGGAATCAGAGGCAGGGAATCAGAGGCGGGGAATCAGAGGCAGGGAATCAGAGGCAGGGAATCAGATGTGCGGAATCGGAGATGGGGAATCAGAGGCAGGGAATCAGAGGCGGGGAATCAGAGGTGGGGAATCAGAGGCCGGGAATCAGATATGGGGAAACAGAGGCGGGGAATCAGAGGCGGGGAAACAGAGGCGGGGAATCAGATATGGGGAATCAGAGGTGGGGAATCAGAGGTTGGGAATCAGAGGCAGGTAATCAGAGGCTTGGAATCAGATGCAGGGAATCAGATGCGGGGAATCAGAGGCGGGGAATCAGAGCTGGGGAATCAGAGGTGGGGAATCAGAGTTGGGGAATCAGAGGCGGGGACTTAGATATTGAGAAACAGAGGCGGGGAATCAGAGGCGGGGAAACAGAGGCGGGGAATCAGATATGGGGAATCAGAGGTGGGGAATCAGAGGCAGGGAATCAGATGTACGGAATCAGAGATGGGGAATCAGAGGCAGGGAATCAGAATCAGAAGCAGGGAATCAGAGGCCGGGAATCAGAGGCCGGAATCAGATGCCGGGAATAAGAGGCCGGGAATCAGAGGTGGGGAATCAGAGTCCGGGAATCAGAGATGGGGATTCAGAGGCGGGGAATGAGATATGGGGAATCAGAGGCGGGGAATCAGAGGCGGGGAAACAGAGGCGGGGAATCAGATATGGGGAATCAGAGGTGGGGAATCTGGGGCGGGGTATCAGTGGCATGGAATCAGAGGCGGGAATTCAGAGGCCGGGAATCAGAGGCGGTGAATCAGAGGCGGGGAATCAGAGGCAGGGAATCGGATGTGCGGATTCAGAGATGGGGAATCAGAGGTGGGGAATCAGAGGCGGTGAATCAGACATGGGTAATCAGAGGCGGGGAATCAGAGGACGGAAATCAGACACTGGGAATCAGAGGCGGGGAATCAGAGCTGGGGAATTAGATGCAGGGAATCAGAGTTGGGGATTCAGAGGCGGGGAATCAGATATGGGGAAACAGAGGTGGGGAATCAGAGGTGGGCAAATAGACGCGGGGAATCTGATATGGGGAAACAGAGGCGGGGAATCAGAGGCGTGGAAACAGAGGCGGGGAATCAGATATGGGGAATCAGAGGTGGGGAATCAGAGGTTGGGAATCAGAGGCAGGGAATCAGAGGCTGGGAATCAGATGCAGGGAATCAGATGCGGGTATCAGAGGCGGGGAATCAGAGCTGGGGAATCAGAGGTGGGGAATCAGAGTTGGGGAATCAGAGGCGGGGACTTAGATATGAGGAAACAGAGGCGGGGAATCAGAGGCGTGGAAACAGAGGCAGGGAATCAGATATGGGGAATCAGAGGTGGGGAATCAGAGGCAGGGAATCAGATGTGCGGAATCAGAGATGGGGAATCAGAGGCAGGGAATCAGAATCAGAAGCAGGGAATAAGACGCGGGGAATCAGAGGCGGGGAATCAGAGCTGGGGAAGCAGAGGCAGTGAATCAGAGGCGGGGAATCAGAGGCAGGGAATCGGATGTGCGGAATCAGAGATGGGGAATCAGAGGTGGGGAATCAGAGGCGGTGAATCAGACATGGGTAATCAGGGGCGGGGAATCAGAGGCAGGAAATCAGACACGGGGAATCAGAGGCGGGAAATCAGAGCTGGGAAATTAGAGGCAGGGAATCAGAGTTGGGGATTCAGAGGCGGGGAATCAGATATGGGGAAACAGAGGCGGGGAATCAGAGGCGGGAAAATAGAGGCGGGGAATCAGATATGGGGAAACAGAGGCGGGGAATCAGAGGCGGGGAAACAGAGGCGGGGAATCAGATATGGGGAATCAGAGGTGGGGAATCAGAGGTTGGGAATCAGAGGCAGGGAATCAGAGGCTGGGAATCAGATGCAGGGAATCAGATGCGGGGAATCAGAGGCGGGGAATCAGAGCTGGAGTATCAGAGGTGGGGAATCAAAGTTGGGGAATCAGAGGCGGGGACTTAGATATGGGGAATCAGATATGGGGAAACAGGGGCGGGGAATCAGAGGCGGGGAAACAGAGGCGGGGAATCAGATATGGGCAATCAGAGGTGTGGAATCAGAGGTTGGGAATCAGAGGCAGGGAATCAGAGGCGGGGAAACAGAGGCGGGGAATCAGATATGGGGAATCAGAGGTTGCGAATCAAAGGCGGTGAAGCAGAGATGGGGAATCAGGGCAGGGAATCAGAGGCAGGGAATCAAACACGGGGAATCAGAGCTGGGGAATCAGAGGCGGGGAATTAGAGTTGTGGAATCAGAGGAGGGGAATCAGAGGCGGGGAAACAGAGGCGGGAAATCAGATATGGGGAATCAGAGGTGGGGAATCAGAGGTTGGGAATCAGAGGCATGGAATCAGAGGCGGGGAATCAGAGGCCGGGAATCAGATATGGGGAAACAGAGGCGGGGAATCAGAGGCAGGGTATCAGAGGCGGGGAATCAGAGGCCGGGAATCAGATATGGGGAAACAGAGGCGGGGAATCAGAGGTGGGGAAACAGAGGCGGGGATTGAGATATGGGGAATCAGAGGTGGGGAATCAGAGGTTGGGAATCAGAGGCAGGGAATCAGAGGCTTGGAATCAGATGCAGGGAATCAGATGCGGGGAATCAGAGGCGGGGAATCAGAGCTGGGGAATCAGAGGTGGGGAATCAGATTTGGGGAATCAGAGGCGGGGACTTAGATATTGGGAAACAGAGGCGGGGAATCAGAGGCGGGGAAACAGAGGCGGGGAATCAGATATGGGGATTCAGAGGTGGCGAATCAAAGGCGGTGAATCAGAGATGGGGAATCAGAGGCCGGGAATCAGAGGCAGGGAATCAAACACGTGGAATCAGAGGCGGGGAATCAGAGCTGGGGAATCAGAGGCGGGGAATCAGAGTTGGAGAATCAGAGGCGGGGAATCAGACGCAGGGAATCAATATGGGAAATCAGAGGTGGGGAATCAGAGGTTGGGAATCAGAAGAAGGGAATCAGAGGCGAGGAATCAGAGCTGGGGAATCAGAGGCGGGGAATCAGAATTGGGGAATCAGAGATGGGGAATCAGAGATGGGGAATCAGAGGCGGGGAATCAGACGCGGGGAATCAGAGGTGGTGAATCAGAGATGTGGAATCAGAGGCGGGGAATCGGAGGCAGGGAATCAGACGCGGGGAATCAGAGGCGGGGAATCATAGCTGGCGAATCAGAGGCGGGGAATCAGAGGTGGGGAATCAGAGGCGGGGAATCAGATATTGGGAATCAGAGGTGGGGAATCAGAGGCGGGGAAACAGAGGCGGGGAATAAGATATGTGGAATCAGAGGTGGGGAATCAGAGGTTGTGAATCAGAGATTGGGAATCAGAGGCGGGGAATCAGAGGCCGGTAATCAGACGCGGGGAATCAGAGGCGGGGATTCAGAGCTGGGGAATCAGAGGCGGGGAATCAGAGTTGGGGAATCAGAGGCGGGGAATCAGATATGGGGAATCAGAGGCGGGGAGTCAGAGGCGGGGAAACAGAGGCGAGAAATCAGATATGGGGAATCAGAGGTGGGGAATCAGGGGCGGAGTATCAGTGGCAGGGAATCATAGGTGGGAAATCAGAGGCCGGGAATCAGAGGCGGTGAATCAGAGGCGGGGAATCAGAGGCAGGGAATCGGATGTGCGGAATCAGAGATGGGGAATCAGAGGTGGGGAATCAGAGGCGGTGAATCAGACATGGGTAATCAGAGGCGGGGAATCAGAGGCAGGAAATCAGACACGGGAAATCAGAGGCGGGGAATCAGAGCTGGGGAATTAGATGCAGGGAATTAGAGTTGGGGATTCAGAGGCGGTGAATCAGATCTGGGGAAACAGAGGTGGGGAATCAGAGGCGGGCAAATAGAGGTGGGGAATCAGATATGGGGAAACAGTGGCGGGGAATCAGAGGCGGGGAAACAGAGGCGGGGAATCAGATATGGGGAATCAGAGGTGGGGAATCAGAGCTGGGGAATCAGAGGTGGGGAATCAGAGTTGGGGAATCAGAGGCGGGGTGTTAGATATGTGGAAACAGAGGCGGGGAATCAGAGTCGGGGAAACAGAGGCGGGGAATCAGATATGGGGAATCAGAGGTGGGGAATCAGAGGCAGGGAATCAGATGTGCGGAATCAGAGATGGGGAATCAGAGGCGGGCAAATAGAGGCGGGGAATCAGATATGGGGAAACAGAGGCGGGGAATCAGAGGCGGGGAAACAGACATGGGTAATCAGAGGCGGGGAATCAGAGGCAGAAATTCAGACACGGGGAATCAGAGGCGGGGAATCAGAGCTGGGAAATTAGAGGCAGGGAATCAGAGTTGGGGATTCAGAGGCGGGGAATCAGATATGGGGAAACAGAGGCGGGGAATCAGAGGCGGGCAAATAGAGGCGGGGAATCAGATATGGGGAAACAGAGGCGGGGAATCAGAGGCGGGGAAACAGAGGCGGGGAATTAGATATGGGGAATCAGAGGTGGGGAATCAGAGGTTGGGAATCAGAGGCAGGGAATCAGAGGCTGGGAATCAGATGCAGGGAATCAGATGCGGTGAATCAGAGCTGGGGAATTAGAGGTGGGGAATCAAAGTTGGGGAATCAGAGGCGGGGACTTAGATATGGGGAATCAGAGGCTGGGAATCAGATATGGGGAAACAGGGCCGGGGAATCAGAGGCGGGGAAACAGAGGCGGGGAATCAGATATGGGGAATCAGAGGTGTGGAATCAGAGGTTGGGAATCAGAGGCAGGGAATCAGAGGCGGGGAAACAGAGGCGGGGAATCAGATATGGGGAATCAGAGGTGGCGAATCAAAGGCAGTAAAACAGAGATGGGGAATCAGGGCAGGGAATCAGAGGCAGGGAATCAAACACGGGGAATCAGAGCTGGGGAATCAGAGGCGGGGAATTAGAGTTGGGGAATCAGAGGAGGGGAATCAGAGGCGGGGAAACAGAGGCGGGGAATCAGATATGGGGAATCAGAGGCGGGGAATCAGAGGTTGGGAATCAGAGGCAGGGAATCAGAGGCGGGGAATCAGAGGCGGGGAATCAGAGGCAGGGAATCAGATGTGCGGAATGGGAGATGGGGAATCAGAGGCAGGGAATCAGAGGCGGGGAATCAGAGGTGGGGAATCAGAGGCCGGGAATCAGATATGGGGAAACAGAGGCGGGGAATCAGAGGCAGGGATACAGAGGCGGGGAATCAGATATGGGGAATCAGAGGTGGGGAATCAGAGTTTGGGAATCAGAGGCAGGGAATCAGAGGCTTGGAATCAGATGCAGGGAATCAGATGCGGGGAATCAGAGGCGGGGAATCAAAGCTGGGGAATCAGAGGTGGGGAATCAGAGTTGGGGAATCAGAGGCGGGGACAGATATTGGGAAACAGAGGCGGGGAATCAGAGGCGGGGAAACAGAGGCGGGGAATCAGATATGGGGAATCAGAAGTGGGGAATCAGAGGCAGGGAATCAGATGTACGGAATCAGAGATGGGGAATCAGAGGCAGGGAATCAGAATCAGAAGCAGGGAATAAGACGCGGGGAATCAGAGGTGGGGAATCAGAGCTGGGGAAGCAGAGGCAGTGAATATGAGGCGGGGAATCAGAGGCAGGGAATCGGATGTGCGGAATCAGAGGCGGGGAATCAGAGGCGGGCAAATAGAGGCGGGGAATCAGATATGGGGAAACAGAGGCGGGGAATCAGAGGCGGGGAAACAGACATGGGTAATCAGAGGCGGGGAATCAGAGGCAGAAATTCAGAAACGGGGAATCAGAGGCGGGGAATCAGAGCTGGGAAATTAGAGGCAGGGAATCAGAGTTGGGGATTCAGAGGCGGGGAATCAGATATGGGGAAACAGAGGCGGGGAATCAGAGGCGGGGAATCAGATATGGGGAAACAGAGGCAGGGAATCAGAGGCGGGGAATGAGAGGCGGGGAATCACAGGCGGGGAATCAGAGGCAGGGAATAGAACGCGGGAAATCAGAGGCAGGGAATCAGAGCTGGGGAATCAGAGGCGGGGAATCATAGTGGGAATCAGAGGCGGGGAATCAGATATGGGGAAACAGAGGCGGGGAATCAGAGGCGGGGAAACAGAGGCGGGGAATCAGATATGGGGAATAGGATGCGGGGAATCAGAGGCGGGGTATCAGAGCTGGGGAATCAGAGGCGGGGAATCAGAGTTGGTGCATCAGAGGTGGGGAATTAGATATGGGGAAACAGAGGCGGGGAATCAGAGGCGGGGAAACAGAGGCGGGGAATCAGAGGTGGGGAATCAGAGGCCGGGAATCAGATATGGGGAAACAGAGGCGGGGAATCAGAGGCAGGGAAACAGAGGCGGGGAATCAGATATGGGGAATCAGAGGTGGGGAATCAGAGTTTGGGAATCAGAGGCAGGGAATCAGAGGCTTGGAATCAGATGCAGGGAATCAGATGCGGGGAATCAGAGGCGGGGAATCAAAGCTGGGGAATCAGAGGTGGGGAATCAGAGTTGGGGAATCAGAGGCGGGGACTTAGATATTGGGAAACAGAGGCGGGGAATCAGAGGCGGGGAAACAGAGGCGGGGAATCAGATATGGGGAATCAGAAGTGGGGAATCAGAGGCAGGGAATCAGATGTACGGAATCAGAGATGGGGAATCAGAGGCAGGGAATCAGAATCAGAAGCAGGGAATAAGACGCGGGGAATCAGAGGTGGGGAATCAGAGCTGGGAAAGCAGAGGCAGTGAATATGAGGCGGGGAATCAGAGGCAGGGAATCGGATGTGCGGAATCAGAGGCGGGGAATCAGAGGCGGGCAAATAGAGGCGGGGAATCAGATATGGGGAAACAGAGGCGGGGAATCAGAGGCGGGGAAACAGACATGGGTAATCAGAGGCGGGGAATCAGAGGCAGAAATTCAGACACGGGGAATCAGAGGCGGGGAATCAGAGCTGGGAAATTAGAGGCAGGGAATCAGAGTTGGGGATTCAGAGGCGGGGAATCAGATATGGGGAAACAGAGGCGGGGAATCAGAGGCAGGGTATCAGAGGCGGGGAATCAGAGGCCGGGAATCAGATATGGGGAAACAGAGGCGGGGAATCAGAGGTGGGGAAACAGAGGCGGGGATTGAGATATGGGGAATCAGAGGTGGGGAATCAGAGGTTGGGAATCAGAGGCAGGGAATCAGAGGCTTGGAATCAGATGCAGGGAATCAGATGCGGGGAATCAGAGGCGGGGAATCAGAGCTGGGGAATCAGAGGTGGGGAATCAGATTTGGGGAATCAGAGGCGGGGACTTAGATATTGGGAAACAGAGGCGGGGAATCAGAGGCGGGGAAACAGAGGCGGGGAATCAGATATGGGGATTCAGAGGTGGCGAATCAAAGGCGGTGAATCAGAGATGGGGAATCAGAGGCCGGGAATCAGAGGCAGGGAATCAAACACGTGGAATCAGAGGCGGGGAATCAGAGCTGGGGAATCAGAGGCGGGGAATCAGAGTTGGAGAATCAGAGGCGGGGAATCAGACGCAGGGAATCAATATGGGAAATCAGAGGTGGGGAATCAGAGGTTGGGAATCAGAAGAAGGGAATCAGAGGCGAGGAATCAGAGCTGGGGAATCAGAGGCGGGGAATCAGAATTGGGGAATCAGAGATGGGGAATCAGAGATGGGGAATCAGAGGCGGGGAATCAGACGCGGGGAATCAGAGGTGGTGAATCAGAGATGTGGAATCAGAGGCGGGGAATCGGAGGCAGGGAATCAGACGCGGGGAATCAGAGGCGGGGAATCATAGCTGGCGAATCAGAGGCGGGGAATCAGAGGTGGGGAATCAGAGGCGGGGAATCAGATATTGGGAATCAGAGGTGGGGAATCAGAGGCGGGGAAACAGAGGCGGGGAATAAGATATGTGGAATCAGAGGTGGGGAATCAGAGGTTGTGAATCAGAGATTGGGAATCAGAGGCGGGGAATCAGAGGCCGGTAATCAGACGCGGGGAATCAGAGGCGGGGATTCAGAGCTGGGGAATCAGAGGCGGGGAATCAGAGTTGGGGAATCAGAGGCAGGGAATCAGATATGGGGAATCAGAGGCGGGGAGTCAGAGGCGGGGAAACAGAGGCGAGAAATCAGATATGGGGAATCAGAGGTGGGGAATCAGGGGCGGAGTATCAGTGGCAGGGAATCATAGGTGGGAAATCAGAGGCCGGGAATCAGAGGCGGTGAATCAGAGGCGGGGAATCAGAGGCAGGGAATCGGATGTGCGGAATCAGAGATGGGGAATCAGAGGTGGGGAATCAGAGGCGGTGAATCAGACATGGGTAATCAGAGGCGGGGAATCAGAGGCAGGAAATCAGACACGGGAAATCAGAGGCGGGGAATCAGAGCTGGGGAATTAGATGCAGGGAATTAGAGTTGGGGATTCAGAGGCGGTGAATCAGATCTGGGGAAACAGAGGTGGGGAATCAGAGGCGGGCAAATAGAGGTGGGGAATCAGATATGGGGAAACAGTGGCGGGGAATCAGAGGCGGGGAAACAGAGGCGGGGAATCAGATATGGGGAATCAGAGGTGGGGAATCAGAGCTGGGGAATCAGAGGTGGGGAATCAGAGTTGGGGAATCAGAGGCGGGGTGTTAGATATGTGGAAACAGAGGCGGGGAATCAGAGTCGGGGAAACAGAGGCGGGGAATCAGATATGGGGAATCAGAGGTGGGGAATCAGAGGCAGGGAATCAGATGTGCGGAATCAGAGATGGGGAATCAGAGGCGGGCAAATAGAGGCGGGGAATCAGATATGGGGAAACAGAGGCGGGGAATCAGAGGCGGGGAAACAGACATGGGTAATCAGAGGCGGGGAATCAGAGGCAGAAATTCAGACACGGGGAATCAGAGGCGGGGAATCAGAGCTGGGAAATTAGAGGCAGGGAATCAGAGTTGGGGATTCAGAGGCGGGGAATCAGATATGGGGAAACAGAGGCGGGGAATCAGAGGCGGGCAAATAGAGGCGGGGAATCAGATATGGGGAAACAGAGGCGGGGAATCAGAGGCGGGGAAACAGAGGCGGGGAATTAGATATGGGGAATCAGAGGTGGGGAATCAGAGGTTGGGAATCAGAGGCAGGGAATCAGAGGCTGGGAATCAGATGCAGGGAATCAGATGCGGTGAATCAGAGCTGGGGAATTAGAGGTGGGGAATCAAAGTTGGGGAATCAGAGGCGGGGACTTAGATATGGGGAATCAGAGGCTGGGAATCAGATATGGGGAAACAGGGCCGGGGAATCAGAGGCGGGGAAACAGAGGCGGGGAATCAGATATGGGGAATCAGAGGTGTGGAATCAGAGGTTGGGAATCAGAGGCAGGGAATCAGAGGCGGGGAAACAGAGGCGGGGAATCAGATATGGGGAATCAGAGGTGGCGAATCAAAGGCAGTAAAACAGAGATGGGGAATCAGGGCAGGGAATCAGAGGCAGGGAATCAAACACGGGGAATCAGAGCTGGGGAATCAGAGGCGGGGAATTAGAGTTGGGGAATCAGAGGAGGGGAATCAGAGGCGGGGAAACAGAGGCGGGGAATCAGATATGGGGAATCAGAGGCGGGGAATCAGAGGTTGGGAATCAGAGGCAGGGAATCAGAGGCGGGGAATCAGAGGCGGGGAATCAGAGGCAGGGAATCAGATGTGCGGAATGGGAGATGGGGAATCAGAGGCAGGGAATCAGAGGCGGGGAATCAGAGGTGGGGAATCAGAGGCCGGGAATCAGATATGGGGAAACAGAGGCGGGGAATCAGAGGCAGGGATACAGAGGCGGGGAATCAGATATGGGGAATCAGAGGTGGGGAATCAGAGTTTGGGAATCAGAGGCAGGGAATCAGAGGCTTGGAATCAGATGCAGGGAATCAGATGCGGGGAATCAGAGGCGGGGAATCAAAGCTGGGGAATCAGAGGTGGGGAATCAGAGTTGGGGAATCAGAGGCGGGGACAGATATTGGGAAACAGAGGCGGGGAATCAGAGGCGGGGAAACAGAGGCGGGGAATCAGATATGGGGAATCAGAAGTGGGGAATCAGAGGCAGGGAATCAGATGTACGGAATCAGAGATGGGGAATCAGAGGCAGGGAATCAGAATCAGAAGCAGGGAATAAGACGCGGGGAATCAGAGGTGGGGAATCAGAGCTGGGGAAGCAGAGGCAGTGAATATGAGGCGGGGAATCAGAGGCAGGGAATCGGATGTGCGGAATCAGAGGCGGGGAATCAGAGGCGGGCAAATAGAGGCGGGGAATCAGATATGGGGAAACAGAGGCGGGGAATCAGAGGCGGGGAAACAGACATGGGTAATCAGAGGCGGGGAATCAGAGGCAGAAATTCAGAAACGGGGAATCAGAGGCGGGGAATCAGAGCTGGGAAATTAGAGGCAGGGAATCAGAGTTGGGGATTCAGAGGCGGGGAATCAGATATGGGGAAACAGAGGCGGGGAATCAGAGGCGGGGAATCAGATATGGGGAAACAGAGGCAGGGAATCAGAGGCGGGGAATGAGAGGCGGGGAATCACAGGCGGGGAATCAGAGGCAGGGAATAGAACGCGGGGAATCAGAGGCAGGGAATCAGAGCTGGGGAATCAGAGGCGGGGAATCATAGTGGGAATCAGAGGCGGGGAATCAGATATGGGGAAACAGAGGCGGGGAATCAGAGGCGGGGAAACAGAGGCGGGGAATCAGATATGGGGAATAGGATGCGGGGAATCAGAGGCGGGGTATCAGAGCTGGGGAATCAGAGGCGGGGAATCAGAGTTGGTGCATCAGAGGTGGGGAATTAGATATGGGGAAACAGAGGCGGGGAATCAGAGGCGGGGAAACAGAGGCGGGGAATCAGAGGTGGGGAATCAGAGGCCGGGAATCAGATATGGGGAAACAGAGGCGGGGAATCAGAGGCAGGGAAACAGAGGCGGGGAATCAGATATGGGGAATCAGAGGTGGGGAATCAGAGTTTGGGAATCAGAGGCAGGGAATCAGAGGCTTGGAATCAGATGCAGGGAATCAGATGCGGGGAATCAGAGGCGGGGAATCAAAGCTGGGGAATCAGAGGTGGGGAATCAGAGTTGGGGAATCAGAGGCGGGGACTTAGATATTGGGAAACAGAGGCGGGGAATCAGAGGCGGGGAAACAGAGGCGGGGAATCAGATATGGGGAATCAGAAGTGGGGAATCAGAGGCAGGGAATCAGATGTACGGAATCAGAGATGGGGAATCAGAGGCAGGGAATCAGAATCAGAAGCAGGGAATAAGACGCGGGGAATCAGAGGTGGGGAATCAGAGCTGGGAAAGCAGAGGCAGTGAATATGAGGCGGGGAATCAGAGGCAGGGAATCGGATGTGCGGAATCAGAGGCGGGGAATCAGAGGCGGGCAAATAGAGGCGGGGAATCAGATATGGGGAAACAGAGGCGGGGAATCAGAGGCGGGGAAACAGACATGGGTAATCAGAGGCGGGGAATCAGAGGCAGAAATTCAGACACGGGGAATCAGAGGCGGGGAATCAGAGCTGGGAAATTAGAGGCAGGGAATCAGAGTTGGGGATTCAGAGGCGGGGAATCAGATATGGGGAAACAGAGGCGGGGAATCAGAGGCGGGGAATCAGATATGGGGAAACAGAGGCAGGGAATCAGAGGCGGGGAATGAGAGGCGGGGAATCACAGGCGGGGAATCAGAGGCAGGGAATAGAACGCGGGGAATCAGAGGCAGGGAATCAGAGCTGGGGAATCAGAGGCGGGGAATCATAGTGGGAATCAGAGGCGGGGAATCAGATATGGGGAAACAGAGGCGGGGAATCAGAGGCGGGGAAACAGAGGCGGGGAATCAGATATGGGGAATAGGATGCGGGGAATCAGAGGCGGGGTATCAGAGCTGGGGAATCAGAGGCGGGGAATCAGAGTTGGTGCATCAGAGGTGGGGAATTAGATATGGGGAAACAGAGGCGGGGAATCAGAGGCGGGGAAACAGAGGCGGGGAATCAGATATGGGGAATCAGAGGTGGGGAATCAGAGGCAGGGAATCAGATGTGCGGAATCAGAGATGGGGAATCAGAGGCAGGGAATCAGAATCAGAAGCGGGGAATCAGAGGCCTGGAATCAGATGCTGGGAATAAGAGGCCGGGAATCAGAGGTGGGGAATCAGAGTCCGGGAATCAGAGATTGGGATTAAAAGGCGGGGAATTAGATATGGAGAATCAGAGGCGGGGAATCAGAGATGGGGAATCAGAGGCGGGGAATCAGAGGCAGGGAATCAAACACGGGGAATCAGAGGCGGGGAATCAGAGCTGGGGAATCAGAGGCGGGGAATCAGAGTTGGGGAATCAGAGGCGGGGAATCAGATATGGGGAAACAGGGTCGGGGAATCAGAGGCGGGGAAACAGAGGCGGGGAATCAGATATGGGGAATCAGAGGTGTGGAATCAGAGGTTGGGAATCAGAGGCAGGGAATCAGAGGCGGGGAAACAGAGGCAGGGAATCAGATCTGGGGAATCAGTGGCGGGGAAGTAGAGTTGGGGAATCAGAGGTGGGGAATCAGAGGCAGGGAAACAGAGGCGGGGAATCAAACACGGGGAATCAGAGGTGGGGAATCAGAGGTTGGGAATCAGAGGCAGGGAATCAGAGGCGGGGAATCAGAGGCGGGGAATCAGAGGCAGGGAATCAGATGTGCGGAATCGGAGATGGGGAATCAGATGCAAGAAATCAGAGGCGGGGAATCAGAGGCGGGGAATCAGAGGCCGGGAATCAGATATGGTGAAACAGAGGCGGGGAATCAGAGGCGGGGAAACAGAGGCGGGGAATCAGATATGGGGAATCAGAGGTGGGGAATCAGAGTTTGGGAATCAGTGGCAAGGAATCAGAGGCTTGGAATCAGATGCAGGGAATCAGATGCGGGGAATCAGAGGCGGGGAATCAGAGCTGTGGAATCAGAGGTGGTGAATCAGAGTTGGGGAATCAGAGGCGGGGACTTAGATATTGGGAAACAGAGGCGGGGAATCAGAGGCGAGGAAACAGAGGCGGGGAATCAGAAATGGGGAATCAGAGGTTGGGAATCAGAGGCAGGGGATCAGATGTGCGGAATCAGAGATGGGGAATCAAAGGCAGGGAATCAGAATCAGAAGCAGGGAATCAGAGGCCGGGAATCAGAGGCCGGAATCAGATGCCGGGAATAAGAGGCCGGGAATCAGAGGTGGGGAATCAGAGTCCGGGAATCAGAGATGGGGATTCAGAGGCGGGGAATGAGATATGGGGAATCAGAGGCGGGGAATCAGAGGCGGGGAATCAGAGGCCGGGAATCAGATATGGTGAAACAGAGGCGGGGAATCAGAGGCGGGGAAACAGAGGCGGGGAATCAGATATGGGGAATCAGAGGTGGGGAATCAGAGTTTGGGAATCAGAGGCATGGAATCAGAGGCTTGGAATCAGATGCAGGGAATCAGATGCGGGGAATCAGAGGCGGGGAATCAGAGCTGTGGAATCAGAGGTGGTGAATCAGAGTTGGGGAATCAGAGGCGGGGACTTAGATATTGGGAAACAGAGGCGGGGAATCAGAGGCGAGGAAACAGAGGCGGGGAATCAGAAATGGGGAATCAGAGGTTGGGAATCAGAGGCAGGGGATCAGATGTGCGGAATCAGAGATGGGGAATCAAAGGCAGGGAATCAGAATCAGAAGCAGGGAATCAGAGGCCGGGAATCAGAGGCCGGAATCAGATGCCGGGAATAAGAGGCCGGGAATCAGAGGTGGGGAATCAGAGTCCGGGAATCAGAGATGGGGATTCAGAGGCGGGGAATGAGATATGGGGAATCAGAGGCGGGGAATCAGAGGCGGGGAAACAGAGGCGGGGAATCAGATATGGGGAATCAAAGGTAGGGAATCAGGGGCGGGGTATCAGTGGCAGGGAATCAGAGGCGGTGAATCAGAGGCGGTGAATCAGAGGCAGGGAATCGGATGTGCGGAATCAGAGATGGGGAATCAGAGGTGGGGAATCAGAGGCAGGAAATCAGACACGGGGAATCAGAGGCGGGGTATTAGAGCTGGGGAATTAGATGCAGGGAATCAGAGTTGGGGATTCAGAGGCGGGGAATCAGATATGGGGAAATAGAGGTGGGGAACCAGAGTTGGGCAAATAGAGGCGGGGAATCCGATATGGGGAAACAGAGGCGGGGATTCAGAGGCGTGGAAACAGAGGCGGGGAATCAGATATGGGGAATCAGAGGTGGGGAATCAGAGGTTGGGAATCAGAGGCAGGGAATCAGAGGCTGGGAATCAGATGCAGGGAATCAGATGTGCGGAATCAGAGATGGGGAATCAGAGGCAGGGAATCAGAATCAGAAGCGGGGAATCAGAGGCCTGGAATCAGATGCTGGGAATAAGAGGCCGGGAATCAGAGGTGGGGAATCAGAGTCCGGGAATCAGAGATTGGGATTAAAAGGCGGGGAATTAGATATGGAGAATCAGAGGCGGGGAATCAGAGGCGGGGAAACAGAGGTGGGGAAACAGATATGGGGAATCAGTGGTGGCGAATCAAAGGCGGTGAATCAGAGATGGGGAATCAGAGGCGGGGAATCAGAGGCAGGGAATCAAACACGGGGAATCAGAGGCGGGGAATCAGAGCTGGGGAATCAGAGGCGGGGAATCAGAGTTGGGGAATCAGAGGCGGGGAATCAGATATGGGGAAACAGGGGCGGGGAATCAGAGGCGGGGAAACAGAGGCGGGGAATCAGATATGGGGAATCAGAGGTGTGGAATCAGAGGTTGGGAATCAGAGGCAGGGAATCAGAGGCGGGGAAACAGAGGCAGGGAATCAGATCTGGGGAATCAGTGGCGGGGAAGTAGAGTTGGGGAATCAGAGGCGGGGAATCAGAGGCGGGGAAACAGAGGCGGGGAATCAAACATGGGGAATCAGAGGTGGGGTATCAGAGGTTGGGAATCAGAGGCAGGGAATCAGAGGCGGGGAATCAGAGGCGGGGAATCAGAGGCAGGGAATCAGATGTGCGGAATCGGAGATGGGGAATCAGATGCAAGAAATCAGAGGCGGGGAATCAGAGGCGGGGAATCAGAGGCCGGGAATCAGATATGGTGAAACAGAGGCGGGGAATCTGAGGCGGGGAAACAGAGGCGGGGAATCAGATATGGGGAATCAGAGGTGGGGAATCAGAGTTTGGGAATCAGAGGCATGGAATCAGAGGCTTGGAATCAGATGCAGGGAATCAGATGCGGGGAATCAGAGGCGGGGAATCAGAGCTGTGGAATCAGAGGTGGTGAATCAGAGTTGGGGAATCAGAGGCGGGGACTTAGATATTGGGAAGATGAGGCGGGGAATCAGAGGCGAGGAAACAGAGGCGGGGAATCAGAAATGGGGAATCAGAGGTTGGGAATCAGAGGCAGGGGATCAGATGTGCGGAATCAGAGATGGGGAATCAAAGGCAGGGAATCAGAATCAGAAGCAGGGAATCAGAGGCCGGGAATCAGAGGCCGGAATCAGATGCCGGGAATAAGAGGCCGGGAATCAGAGGTGGGGAATCAGAGTCCGGGAATCAGAGATGGGGATTCAGAGGCGGGGAATGAGATATGGGGAATCAGAGGCGGGGAATCAGAGGCGGGGAATCAGAGGCGGGGAATCAGATATGGGGAATCAAAGGTAGGGAATCAGGGGCGGGGTATCAGTGGCAGGGAATCAGAGGCGGGAAATCAGAGGCCGGGAATCAGAGGCGGTGAATCAGAGGCGGTGAATCAGAGGCAGGGAATCGGATGTGCGGAATCAGAGATGGGGAATCAGAGGTGGGGAATCAGAGGCGGTGAATCAGACATGGGTAATCAGAGGCGGGGAATCAGAGGCAGGAAATCAGACACGGGGAATCAGAGGCGGGGAATTAGAGCTGGGGAATTAGATGCAGGGAATCAGAGTTGGGGATTCAGAGGCGGGGAATCAGATATAGGGAAATAGAGGTGGGGAACCAGAGTTGGGCAAATAGAGGCGGGGAATCCGATATGGGGAAACAGAGGCGGGGATTCAGAGGCGTGGAAACAGAGGCGTGGAATCAGATATGGGGAATCAGAGGTGGGGAATCAGAGGTTGGGAATCAGAGGCAGGGAATCAGAGGCTGGGAATCAGATGCAGGGAATCAGATGCGGGGATCAGAGGCGGGGAATCAGAGCTGGGGAATCAGAGGTGGGGAATCAGAGTTGGGGAATCATAGGCGGGGACTTAGATATGGGGAAACAGAGGCGGGGAATAGAGGCGGGAAACAGAGGCGGGGAATCAGATATTGTGAATCAGAGGTGGGGAATCAGAGGCAGGGAATCAGATGTGCGGAATCAGAGATGGGGAATCAGAGGCAGGGAATCAGAATCAGAAGCAGGGAATGAGACGCGGGGAATCAGAGGCGGGGAATCAGAGCTGGGGAAGCAGAGGCAGTGAATCAGAGGCAGGGAATCAGAGGCTGGGAATCAGATGCAGGGAATCAGATGCGGGGATCAGAGGCGGGGAATCAGAGCTGGGGAATCAGAGGTGGGGAATCAGAGTTGGGGAATCGGAGGCGGGGACTTAGATATGGGGAAACAGAGGCGGGGAATCAGAGGCGGGAAACAGAGGCGGGGAATCAGATATTGTGAATCAGAGGTGGGGAATCAGAGGCAGGGAATCAGATGTGCGGAATCAGAGATGGTGAATCAGAGGCAGGGAATCAGAATCAGAAGCGTGGAATAAGACGCGGGGAATCAGAGGCGGGGAATCAGAGCTGGGGAAGCTGAGGCAGTGAATCAGAGGCTGGGATTCAGAGGCAGGGAATCGGATGTGCGGAATCAGAGATGGGGAATCAGAGGTGGGGAATCAGAGGCGGTGAATCAGACATGGGTAATCAGAGGCGGGGAATCAGAGGCAGGAAATCAGACACGGGGAATCAGAGGCGGGGAATCAGAGCTGGGAAATTAGAGGCAGGGAATCAGAGTTGGGGATTCAGAGGCGGGGAATCAGATATGGGGAAACAGAGGCGGGGAATCAGAGGCGGGGACTTAGATATGGGGAATCAGAGGCGGGGAATCAGATATGGGGAAACAGGGGCGGGGAATCAGAGGCGGGGAAACAGAGGCGGGGAATCAGATATGGGGAATCAGAGGTGTGGAATCAGATGTTGGGAATCAGAGGCAGGGAAAAAGAGGCGGGGAAACAGAGGCGGGGAATCAGATATGGGGAATCAGAGGTGGCGAATCAAAGGCGGTGAAACAGAGATGGGGAATCAGGGCAGGGAATCAGAGGCAGGGAATCAAACACGGGGAATCAGAGCTGGGGAATCAGAGGCGGGGAATTAGAGTTGGGGAATCAGAGGAGGGGAATCAGAGGCGGGGAAACGGAGGCGGGGAATCAGATATGGGGAATCAGAGGTAGGGAATCAGAGGTTGGGAATCAGAGGCAGGGAATCAGAGGCGGGGAATCAGAGGCAGGGAATCAGAGGCAGGGAATCAGATGTGCGGAATCGGAGATGGGGAATCAGAGGCAGGGAATCAGAGGCGGGGAATCAGAGGTGGGGAATCAGAGGCCGGGAATCAGATATGGGGAAACAGAGGCGGGGAATCAGAGGCGGGGAAACAGAGGCGGGGAATCAGATATGGGGAATCAGAGGTGGGGAATCAGAGGTTGGGAATCAGAGGCAGGTAATCAGAGGCTTGGAATCAGATGCAGGGAATCAGATGCGGGGAATCAGAGGTGGGGAATCAGAGTTGGGGAATCAGAGGCGGGGACTTAGATATTGAGAAACAGAGGCGGGGAATCAGAGGCGGGGAAACAGAGGCGGGGAATCAGATATGGGGAATCAGAGGTGGGGAATCAGAGGCAGGGAATCAGATGTACGGAATCAGAGATGGGGAATCAGAGGCAGGGAATCAGAATCAGAAGCATGGAATAAGACGCGGGGAATCAGAGGCGGGGAATCAGAGCTGGGGAAGCAGAGGCAGTGAATCAGAGGCTGGGATTCAGAGGCAGGGAATCGGATGTGCGGAATCAGAGATGGGGAATCAGAGGTGGGGAATCAGAGGCGGTGAATCAGACATGGGTAATCAGAGGCGGGGAATCAGAGGCAGGAAATCAGACACGGGGAATCAGAGGCGGGGAATCAGAGCTGGGAAATTAGAGGCAGGGAATCAGAGTTGGGGATTCAGAGGCGGGGAATCAGATATGGGGAAACAGAGGCGGGGAATCAGAGGCGGGGACTTAGATATGGGGAATCAGAGGCGGGGAATCAGATATGGGGAAACAGGGGCGGGGAATCAGAGGCGGGGAAACAGAGGCGGGGAATCAGATATGGGGAATCAGAGGTGTGGAATCAGATGTTGGGAATCAGAGGCAGGGAAAAAGAGGCGGGGAAACAGAGGCGGGGAATCAGATATGGGGAATCAGAGGTGGCAAATCAAAGGCGGTGAAACAGAGATGGGGAATCAGGGCAGGGAATCAGAGGCAGGGAATCAAACACGGGGAATCAGAGCTGGGGAATCAGAGGCGGGGAATTAGAGTTGGGGAATCAGAGGAGGGGAATCAGAGGCGGGGAAACGGAGGCGGGGAATCAGATATGGGGAATCAGAGGTGGGGAATCAGAGGTTGGGAATCAGAGGCAGGGAATCAGAGGCGGGGAATCAGAGGCAGGGAATCAGAGGCAGGGAATCAGATGTGCGGAATCGGAGATGGGGAATCAGAGGCAGGGAATCAGAGGCGGGGAATCAGAGGTGGGGAATCAGAGGCCGGGAATCAGATATGGGGAAACAGAGGCGGGGAATCAGAGGCGGGGAAACAGAGACGGGGAATCAGATATGGGGAATCAGAGGTGGGGAATCAGAGGTTGGGAATCAGAGGCAGGTAATCAGAGGCTTGGAATCAGATGCAGGGAATCAGATGCGGGGAATCAGAGGCGGGGAATCAGAGCTGGGGAATCAGAGGTGGGGAATCAGAGTTGGGGAATCAGAGGCGGGGACTTAGATATTGAGAAACAGAGGCGGGGAATCAGCGGCGGGGAAACAGAGGCGGGGAATCAGATATGGGGAATCAGAGGTGGGGAATCAGAGGCAGGGAATCAGATGTACGGAATCAGAGATGGGGAATCAGAGGCAGGGAATCAGAATCAGAAGCAGGGAATCAGAGGCCGGGAATCAGAGGCCGGAATCAGATGCCGGGAATAAGAGGCCGGGAATCAGAGGTGGGGAATCAGAGTCCGGGAATCAGAGATGGGGATTCAGAGGCCGGGAATCAGAGGCGGTGAATCAGAGGCGGGGAATCAGAGGCAGGGAATCGGATGTGCGGATTCAGAGATGGGGAATCAGAGGTGGGGAATCAGAGGCGGTGAATCAGACATGGGTAATCAGAGGCGGGGAATCAGAGGACGGAAATCAGACACTGGGAATCAGAGGCGGGGAATCAGAGCTGGGGAATTAGATGCAGGGAATCAGAGTTGGGGATTCAGAGGCGGGGAATCAGATATGGGGAAACAGAGGTGGGGAATCAGAGGTGGGCAAATAGACGCGGGGAATCTGATATGGGGAAACAGAGGCGGGGAATCAGAGGCGTGGAAACAGAGGCGGGGAATCAGATATGGGGAATCAGAGGTGGGGAATCAGAGGTTGGGAATCAGAGGCAGGGAATCAGAGGCTGGGAATCAGATGCAGGGAATCAGATGCGGGTATCAGAGGCGGGGAATCAGAGCTGGGGAATCAGAGGTGGGGAATCAGAGTTGGGGAATCAGAGGCGGGGACTTAGATATGAGGAAACAGAGGCGGGGAATCAGAGGCGGGGAAACAGAGGCAGGGAATCAGATATGGGGAATCAGAGGTGGGGAATCAGAGGCAGGGAATCAGATGTGCGGAATCAGAGATGGGGAATCAGAGGCAGGGAATCAGAATCAGAAGCAGGGAATAAGACGCGGGGAATCAGAGGCGGGGAATCAGAGCTGGGGAAGCAGAGGCAGTGAATCAGAGGCGGGGAATCAGAGGCAGGGAATCGGATGTGCGGAATCAGAGATGGGGAATCAGAGGTGGGGAATCAGAGGCGGTGAATCAGACATGGGTAATCAGGGGCGGGGAATCAGAGGCAGGAAATCAGACACGGGGAATCAGAGGCGGGAAATCAGAACTGGGAAATTAGAGGCAGGGAATCAGAGTTGGGGATTCAGAGGCGGGGAATCAGATATGGGGAAACAGAGGCGGGGAATCAGAGGCGGGAAAATAGAGGCGGGGAATCAGATATGGGGAAACAGAGGCGGGGAATCAGAGGCGGGGAAACAGAGGCGGGGAATCAGATATGGGGAATCAGAGGTGGGGAATCAGAGGTTGGGAATCAGAGGCAGGGAATCAGAGGCTGGGAATCAGATGCAGGGAATCAGATGCGGGGAATCAGAGGCGGGGAATCAGAGCTGGAGTATCAGAGGTGGGGAATCAAAGTTGGGGAATCAGAGGCGGGGACTTAGATATGGGGAATCAGATATGGGGAAACAGGGGCGGGGAATCAGAGGCGGGGAAACAGAGGCGGGGAATCAGATATGGGCAATCAGAGGTGTGGAATCAGAGGTTGGGAATCAGAGGCAGGGAATCAGAGGCGGGGAAACAGAGGCGGGGAATCAGATATGGGGAATCAGAGGTGGCGAATCAAAGGCGGTGAAGCAGAGATGGGGAATCAGGGCAGGGAATCAGAGGCAGGGAATCAAACACGGGGAATCAGAGCTGGGGAATCAGAGGCGGGGAATTAGAGTTGTGGAATCAGAGGAGGGGAATCAGAGGCGGGGAAACAGAGGCGGGGAATCAGATATGGGGAATCAGAGGTGGGGAATCAGAGGTTGGGAATCAGAGGCATGGAATCAGAGGTGGGGAATCAGAGGCTGGGTATCAGAGGCGGGGAATCAGAGGCCGGGAATCAGATATGGGGAAACAGAGGCGGGGAATCAGAGGTGGGGAAACAGAGGCGGGGAATCAGATGTGGGGAATCAGAGGTGGGGAATCAGAGGTTGGGAATCAGAGGCAGGGAATCAGAGGCTTGGAATCAGATGCAGGGAATCAGATGCGGGGAATCAGAGGCGGGGAATCAGAGCTGGGGAATCAGAGGTGGGGAATCAGATTTGGGGAATCAGAGGCGGGGACTTAGATATTGGGAAACAGAGGCGGGGAATCAGAGGCGGGGAAACAGAGGCGGGGAATCAGATATGGGGATTCAGAGGTGGCGAATCAAAGGCGGTGAATCAGAGATGGGGAATCAGAGGCCGGGAATCAGAGGCAGGGAATCAAACACGTGGAATCAGAGGCGGGGAATCAGAGCTGGGGAATCAGAGGCGGGGAATCAGAGTTGGAGAATCAGAGGCGGGGAATCAGACGCAGGGAATCAATATGGGAAATCAGAGGTGGGGAATCAGAGGTTGGGAATCAGAAGAAGGGAATCAGAGGCGAGGAATCAGAGCTGGGGAATCAGAGGCAGGGAATCAGAGTTGGGGATTCAGAGGCGGGGAATCAGAGATGGGGAAACAGAGGCGGGGAATCAGAGGCGGGGAATCAGATATGGGGAAACAGAGGCAGGGAATCAGAGGCGGGGAATGAGAGGCGGGGAATCACAGGCGGGGAATCAGAGGCAGGGAATAGAACGCGGGGAATCAGAGGCAGGGAATCAGAGCTGGGGAATCAGAGGCGGGGAATCATAGTGGGAATCAGAGGCGGGGAATCAGATATGGGGAAACAGAGGCGGGGAATCAGAGGCGGGGAAACAGAGGCGGGGAATCAGATATGGGGAATAGGATGCGGGGAATCAGAGGCGGGGTATCAGAGCTGGGGAATCAGAGGCGGGGAATCAGAGTTGGTGCATCAGAGGTGGGGAATTAGATATGGGGAAACAGAGGCGGGGAATCAGAGGCGGGGAAACAGAGGCGGGGAATCAGATATGGGGAATCAGAGGTGGGGAATCAGAGGCAGGGAATCAGATGTGCGGAATCAGAGATGGGGAATCAGAGGCAGGGAATCAGAATCAGAAGCGGGGAATCAGAGGCCTGGAATCAGATGCTGGGAATAAGAGGCCGGGAATCAGAGGTGGGGAATCAGAGTCCGGGAATCAGAGATTGGGATTAAAAGGCGGGGAATTAGATATGGAGAATCAGAGGCGGGGAATCAGAGATGGGGAATCAGAGGCGGGGAATCAGAGGCAGGGAATCAAACACGGGGAATCAGAGGCGGGGAATCAGAGCTGGGGAATCAGAGGCGGGGAATCAGAGTTGGGGAATCAGAGGCGGGGAATCAGATATGGGGAAACAGGGTCGGGGAATCAGAGGCGGGGAAACAGAGGCGGGGAATCAGATATGGGGAATCAGAGGTGTGGAATCAGAGGTTGGGAATCAGAGGCAGGGAATCAGAGGCGGGGAAACAGAGGCAGGGAATCAGATCTGGGGAATCAGTGGCGGGGAAGTAGAGTTGGGGAATCAGAGGTGGGGAATCAGAGGCAGGGAAACAGAGGCGGGGAATCAAACACGGGGAATCAGAGGTGGGGAATCAGAGGTTGGGAATCAGAGGCAGGGAATCAGAGGCGGGGAATCAGAGGCGGGGAATCAGAGGCAGGGAATCAGATGTGCGGAATCGGAGATGGGGAATCAGATGCAAGAAATCAGAGGCGGGGAATCAGAGGCGGGGAATCAGAGGCCGGGAATCAGATATGGTGAAACAGAGGCGGGGAATCAGAGGCGGGGAAACAGAGGCGGGGAATCAGATATGGGGAATCAGAGGTGGGGAATCAGAGTTTGGGAATCAGTGGCAAGGAATCAGAGGCTTGGAATCAGATGCAGGGAATCAGATGCGGGGAATCAGAGGCGGGGAATCAGAGCTGTGGAATCAGAGGTGGTGAATCAGAGTTGGGGAATCAGAGGCGGGGACTTAGATATTGGGAAACAGAGGCGGGGAATCAGAGGCGAGGAAACAGAGGCGGGGAATCAGAAATGGGGAATCAGAGGTTGGGAATCAGAGGCAGGGGATCAGATGTGCGGAATCAGAGATGGGGAATCAAAGGCAGGGAATCAGAATCAGAAGCAGGGAATCAGAGGCCGGGAATCAGAGGCCGGAATCAGATGCCGGGAATAAGAGGCCGGGAATCAGAGGTGGGGAATCAGAGTCCGGGAATCAGAGATGGGGATTCAGAGGCGGGGAATGAGATATGGGGAATCAGAGGCGGGGAATCAGAGGCGGGGAATCAGAGGCCGGGAATCAGATATGGTGAAACAGAGGCGGGGAATCAGAGGCGGGGAAACAGAGGCGGGGAATCAGATATGGGGAATCAGAGGTGGGGAATCAGAGTTTGGGAATCAGAGGCATGGAATCAGAGGCTTGGAATCAGATGCAGGGAATCAGATGCGGGGAATCAGAGGCGGGGAATCAGAGCTGTGGAATCAGAGGTGGTGAATCAGAGTTGGGGAATCAGAGGCGGGGACTTAGATATTGGGAAACAGAGGCGGGGAATCAGAGGCGAGGAAACAGAGGCGGGGAATCAGAAATGGGGAATCAGAGGTTGGGAATCAGAGGCAGGGGATCAGATGTGCGGAATCAGAGATGGGGAATCAAAGGCAGGGAATCAGAATCAGAAGCAGGGAATCAGAGGCCGGGAATCAGAGGCCGGAATCAGATGCCGGGAATAAGAGGCCGGGAATCAGAGGTGGGGAATCAGAGTCCGGGAATCAGAGATGGGGATTCAGAGGCGGGGAATGAGATATGGGGAATCAGAGGCGGGGAATCAGAGGCGGGGAAACAGAGGCGGGGAATCAGATATGGGGAATCAAAGGTAGGGAATCAGGGGCGGGGTATCAGTGGCAGGGAATCAGAGGCGGTGAATCAGAGGCGGTGAATCAGAGGCAGGGAATCGGATGTGCGGAATCAGAGATGGGGAATCAGAGGTGGGGAATCAGAGGCAGGAAATCAGACACGGGGAATCAGAGGCGGGGTATTAGAGCTGGGGAATTAGATGCAGGGAATCAGAGTTGGGGATTCAGAGGCGGGGAATCAGATATGGGGAAATAGAGGTGGGGAACCAGAGTTGGGCAAATAGAGGCGGGGAATCCGATATGGGGAAACAGAGGCGGGGATTCAGAGGCGTGGAAACAGAGGCGGGGAATCAGATATGGGGAATCAGAGGTGGGGAATCAGAGGTTGGGAATCAGAGGCAGGGAATCAGAGGCTGGGAATCAGATGCAGGGAATCAGATGTGCGGAATCAGAGATGGGGAATCAGAGGCAGGGAATCAGAATCAGAAGCGGGGAATCAGAGGCCTGGAATCAGATGCTGGGAATAAGAGGCCGGGAATCAGAGGTGGGGAATCAGAGTCCGGGAATCAGAGATTGGGATTAAAAGGCGGGGAATTAGATATGGAGAATCAGAGGCGGGGAATCAGAGGCGGGGAAACAGAGGTGGGGAAACAGATATGGGGAATCAGTGGTGGCGAATCAAAGGCGGTGAATCAGAGATGGGGAATCAGAGGCGGGGAATCAGAGGCAGGGAATCAAACACGGGGAATCAGAGGCGGGGAATCAGAGCTGGGGAATCAGAGGCGGGGAATCAGAGTTGGGGAATCAGAGGCGGGGAATCAGATATGGGGAAACAGGGGCGGGGAATCAGAGGCGGGGAAACAGAGGCGGGGAATCAGATATGGGGAATCAGAGGTGTGGAATCAGAGGTTGGGAATCAGAGGCAGGGAATCAGAGGCGGGGAAACAGAGGCAGGGAATCAGATCTGGGGAATCAGTGGCGGGGAAGTAGAGTTGGGGAATCAGAGGCGGGGAATCAGAGGCGGGGAAACAGAGGCGGGGAATCAAACATGGGGAATCAGAGGTGGGGAATCAGAGGTTGGGAATCAGAGGCAGGGAATCAGAGGCGGGGAATCAGAGGCGGGGAATCAGAGGCAGGGAATCAGATGTGCGGAATCGGAGATGGGGAATCAGATGCAAGAAATCAGAGGCGGGGAATCAGAGGCGGGGAATCAGAGGCCGGGAATCAGATATGGTGAAACAGAGGCGGGGAATCTGAGGCGGGGAAACAGAGGCGGGGAATCAGATATGGGGAATCAGAGGTGGGGAATCAGAGTTTGGGAATCAGAGGCATGGAATCAGAGGCTTGGAATCAGATGCAGGGAATCAGATGCGGGGAATCAGAGGCGGGGAATCAGAGCTGTGGAATCAGAGGTGGTGAATCAGAGTTGGGGAATCAGAGGCGGGGACTTAGATATTGGGAAGATGAGGCGGGGAATCAGAGGCGAGGAAACAGAGGCGGGGAATCAGAAATGGGGAATCAGAGGTTGGGAATCAGAGGCAGGGGATCAGATGTGCGGAATCAGAGATGGGGAATCAAAGGCAGGGAATCAGAATCAGAAGCAGGGAATCAGAGGCCGGGAATCAGAGGCCGGAATCAGATGCCGGGAATAAGAGGCCGGGAATCAGAGGTGGGGAATCAGAGTCCGGGAATCAGAGATGGGGATTCAGAGGCGGGGAATGAGATATGGGGAATCAGAGGCGGGGAATCAGAGGCGGGGAATCAGAGGCGGGGAATCAGATATGGGGAATCAAAGGTAGGGAATCAGGGGCGGGGTATCAGTGGCAGGGAATCAGAGGCGGGAAATCAGAGGCCGGGAATCAGAGGCGGTGAATCAGAGGCGGTGAATCAGAGGCAGGGAATCGGATGTGCGGAATCAGAGATGGGGAATCAGAGGTGGGGAATCAGAGGCGGTGAATCAGACATGGGTAATCAGAGGCGGGGAATCAGAGGCAGGAAATCAGACACGGGGAATCAGAGGCGGGGAATTAGAGCTGGGGAATTAGATGCAGGGAATCAGAGTTGGGGATTCAGAGGCGGGGAATCAGATATAGGGAAATAGAGGTGGGGAACCAGAGTTGGGCAAATAGAGGCGGGGAATCCGATATGGGGAAACAGAGGCGGGGATTCAGAGGCGTGGAAACAGAGGCGTGGAATCAGATATGGGGAATCAGAGGTGGGGAATCAGAGGTTGGGAATCAGAGGCAGGGAATCAGAGGCTGGGAATCAGATGCAGGGAATCAGATGCGGGGATCAGAGGCGGGGAATCAGAGCTGGGGAATCAGAGGTGGGGAATCAGAGTTGGGGAATCATAGGCGGGGACTTAGATATGGGGAAACAGAGGCGGGGAATAGAGGCGGGAAACAGAGGCGGGGAATCAGATATTGTGAATCAGAGGTGGGGAATCAGAGGCAGGGAATCAGATGTGCGGAATCAGAGATGGGGAATCAGAGGCAGGGAATCAGAATCAGAAGCAGGGAATGAGACGCGGGGAATCAGAGGCGGGGAATCAGAGCTGGGGAAGCAGAGGCAGTGAATCAGAGGCAGGGAATCAGAGGCTGGGAATCAGATGCAGGGAATCAGATGCGGGGATCAGAGGCGGGGAATCAGAGCTGGGGAATCAGAGGTGGGGAATCAGAGTTGGGGAATCGGAGGCGGGGACTTAGATATGGGGAAACAGAGGCGGGGAATCAGAGGCGGGAAACAGAGGCGGGGAATCAGATATTGTGAATCAGAGGTGGGGAATCAGAGGCAGGGAATCAGATGTGCGGAATCAGAGATGGTGAATCAGAGGCAGGGAATCAGAATCAGAAGCATGGAATAAGACGCGGGGAATCAGAGGCGGGGAATCAGAGCTGGGGAAGCTGAGGCAGTGAATCAGAGGCTGGGATTCAGAGGCAGGGAATCGGATGTGCGGAATCAGAGATGGGGAATCAGAGGTGGGGAATCAGAGGCGGTGAATCAGACATGGGTAATCAGAGGCGGGGAATCAGAGGCAGGAAATCAGACACGGGGAATCAGAGGCGGGGAATCAGAGCTGGGAAATTAGAGGCAGGGAATCAGAGTTGGGGATTCAGAGGCGGGGAATCAGATATGGGGAAACAGAGGCGGGGAATCAGAGGCGGGGACTTAGATATGGGGAATCAGAGGCGGGGAATCAGATATGGGGAAACAGGGGCGGGGAATCAGAGGCGGGGAAACAGAGGCGGGGAATCAGATATGGGGAATCAGAGGTGTGGAATCAGATGTTGGGAATCAGAGGCAGGGAAAATGAGGCGGGGAAACAGAGGCGGGGAATCAGATATGGGGAATCAGAGGTGGCGAATCAAAGGCGGTGAAACAGAGATGGGGAATCAGGGCAGGGAATCAGAGGCAGGGAATCAAACACGGGGAATCAGAGCTGGGGAATCAGAGGCGGGGAATTAGAGTTGGGGAATCAGAGGAGGGGAATCAGAGGCGGGGAAACGGAGGCGGGGAATCAGATATGGGGAATCAGAGGTAGGGAATCAGAGGTTGGGAATCAGAGGCAGGGAATCAGAGGCGGGGAATCAGAGGCAGGGAATCAGAGGCAGGGAATCAGATGTGCGGAATCGGAGATGGGGAATCAGAGGCAGGGAATCAGAGGCGGGGAATCAGAGGTGGGGAATCAGAGGCCGGGAATCAGATATGGGGAAACAGAGGCGGGGAATCAGAGGCGGGGAAACAGAGGCGGGGAATCAGATATGGGGAATCAGAGGTGGGGAATCAGAGGTTGGGAATCAGAGGCAGGTAATCAGAGGCTTGGAATCAGATGCAGGGAATCAGATGCGGGGAATCAGAGGCGGGGAATCAGAGCTGGGGAATCAGAGGTGGGGAATCAGAGTTGGGGAATCAGAGGCGGGGACTTAGATATTGAGAAACAGAGGCGGGGAATCAGAGGCGGGGAAACAGAGGCGGGGAATCAGATATGGGGAATCAGAGGTGGGGAATCAGAGGCAGGGAATCAGATGTACGGAATCAGAGATGGGGAATCAGAGGCAGGGAATCAGAATCAGAAGCATGGAATAAGACGCGGGGAATCAGAGGCGGGGAATCAGAGCTGGGGAAGCAGAGGCAGTGAATCAGAGGCTGGGATTCAGAGGCAGGGAATCGGATGTGCGGAATCAGAGATGGGGAATCAGAGGTGGGGAATCAGAGGCGGTGAATCAGACATGGGTAATCAGAGGCGGGGAATCAGAGGCAGGAAATCAGACACGGGGAATCAGAGGCGGGGAATCAGAGCTGGGAAATTAGAGGCAGGGAATCAGAGTTGGGGATTCAGAGGCGGGGAATCAGATATGGGGAAACAGAGGCGGGGAATCAGAGGCGGGGACTTAGATATGGGGAATCAGAGGCGGGGAATCAGATATGGGGAAACAGGGGCGGGGAATCAGAGGCGGGGAAACAGAGGCGGGGAATCAGATATGGGGAATCAGAGGTGTGGAATCAGATGTTGGGAATCAGAGGCAGGGAAAAAGAGGCGGGGAAACAGAGGCGGGGAATCAGATATGGGGAATCAGAGGTGGCAAATCAAAGGCGGTGAAACAGAGATGGGGAATCAGGGCAGGGAATCAGAGGCAGGGAATCAAACACGGGGAATCAGAGCTGGGGAATCAGAGGCGGGGAATTAGAGTTGGGGAATCAGAGGAGGGGAATCAGAGGCGGGGAAACGGAGGCGGGGAATCAGATATGGGGAATCAGAGGTGGGGAATCAGAGGTTGGGAATCAGAGGCAGGGAATCAGAGGCGGGGAATCAGAGGCAGGGAATCAGAGGCAGGGAATCAGATGTGCGGAATCGGAGATGGGGAATCAGAGGCAGGGAATCAGAGGCGGGGAATCAGAGGTGGGGAATCAGAGGCCGGGAATCAGATATGGGGAAACAGAGGCGGGGAATCAGAGGCGGGGAAACAGAGACGGGGAATCAGATATGGGGAATCAGAGGTGGGGAATCAGAGGTTGGGAATCAGAGGCAGGTAATCAGAGGCTTGGAATCAGATGCAGGGAATCAGATGCGGGGAATCAGAGGCGGGGAATCAGAGCTGGGGAATCAGAGGTGGGGAATCAGAGTTGGGGAATCAGAGGCGGGGACTTAGATATTGAGAAACAGAGGCGGGGAATCAGCGGCGGGGAAACAGAGGCGGGGAATCAGATATGGGGAATCAGAGGTGGGGAATCAGAGGCAGGGAATCAGATGTACGGAATCAGAGATGGGGAATCAGAGGCAGGGAATCAGAATCAGAAGCAGGGAATCAGAGGCCGGGAATCAGAGGCCGGAATCAGATGCCGGGAATAAGAGGCCGGGAATCAGAGGTGGGGAATCAGAGTCCGGGAATCAGAGATGGGGATTCAGAGGCCGGGAATCAGAGGCGGTGAATCAGAGGCGGGGAATCAGAGGCAGGGAATCGGATGTGCGGATTCAGAGATGGGGAATCAGAGGTGGGGAATCAGAGGCGGTGAATCAGACATGGGTAATCAGAGGCGGGGAATCAGAGGACGGAAATCAGACACTGGGAATCAGAGGCGGGGAATCAGAGCTGGGGAATTAGATGCAGGGAATCAGAGTTGGGGATTCAGAGGCGGGGAATCAGATATGGGGAAACAGAGGTGGGGAATCAGAGGTGGGCAAATAGACGCGGGGAATCTGATATGGGGAAACAGAGGCGGGGAATCAGAGGCGTGGAAACAGAGGCGGGGAATCAGATATGGGGAATCAGAGGTGGGGAATCAGAGGTTGGGAATCAGAGGCAGGGAATCAGAGGCTGGGAATCAGATGCAGGGAATCAGATGCGGGTATCAGAGGCGGGGAATCAGAGCTGGGGAATCAGAGGTGGGGAATCAGAGTTGGGGAATCAGAGGCGGGGACTTAGATATGAGGAAACAGAGGCGGGGAATCAGAGGCGGGGAAACAGAGGCAGGGAATCAGATATGGGGAATCAGAGGTGGGGAATCAGAGGCAGGGAATCAGATGTGCGGAATCAGAGATGGGGAATCAGAGGCAGGGAATCAGAATCAGAAGCAGGGAATAAGACGCGGGGAATCAGAGGCGGGGAATCAGAGCTGGGGAAGCAGAGGCAGTGAATCAGAGGCGGGGAATCAGAGGCAGGGAATCGGATGTGCGGAATCAGAGATGGGGAATCAGAGGTGGGGAATCAGAGGCGGTGAATCAGACATGGGTAATCAGGGGCGGGGAATCAGAGGCAGGAAATCAGACACGGGGAATCAGAGGCGGGAAATCAGAACTGGGAAATTAGAGGCAGGGAATCAGAGTTGGGGATTCAGAGGCGGGGAATCAGATATGGGGAAACAGAGGCGGGGAATCAGAGGCGGGAAAATAGAGGCGGGGAATCAGATATGGGGAAACAGAGGCGGGGAATCAGAGGCGGGGAAACAGAGGCGGGGAATCAGATATGGGGAATCAGAGGTGGGGAATCAGAGGTTGGGAATCAGAGGCAGGGAATCAGAGGCTGGGAATCAGATGCAGGGAATCAGATGCGGGGAATCAGAGGCGGGGAATCAGAGCTGGAGTATCAGAGGTGGGGAATCAAAGTTGGGGAATCAGAGGCGGGGACTTAGATATGGGGAATCAGATATGGGGAAACAGGGGCGGGGAATCAGAGGCGGGGAAACAGAGGCGGGGAATCAGATATGGGCAATCAGAGGTGTGGAATCAGAGGTTGGGAATCAGAGGCAGGGAATCAGAGGCGGGGAAACAGAGGCGGGGAATCAGATATGGGGAATCAGAGGTGGCGAATCAAAGGCGGTGAAGCAGAGATGGGGAATCAGGGCAGGGAATCAGAGGCAGGGAATCAAACACGGGGAATCAGAGCTGGGGAATCAGAGGCGGGGAATTAGAGTTGTGGAATCAGAGGAGGGGAATCAGAGGCGGGGAAACAGAGGCGGGGAATCAGATATGGGGAATCAGAGGTGGGGAATCAGAGGTTGGGAATCAGAGGCATGGAATCAGAGGCGGGGAATCAGAGGCTGGGTATCAGAGGCGGGGAATCAGAGGCCGGGAATCAGATATGGGGAAACAGAGGCGGGGAATCAGAGGTGGGGAAACAGAGGCGGGGAATCAGATGTGGGGAATCAGAGGTGGGGAATCAGAGGTTGGGAATCAGAGGCAGGGAATCAGAGGCTTGGAATCAGATGCAGGGAATCAGATGCGGGGAATCAGAGGCGGGGAATCAGAGCTGGGGAATCAGAGGTGGGGAATCAGATTTGGGGAATCAGAGGCGGGGACTTAGATATTGGGAAACAGAGGCGGGGAATCAGAGGCGGGGAAACAGAGGCGGGGAATCAGATATGGGGATTCAGAGGTGGCGAATCAAAGGCGGTGAATCAGAGATGGGGAATCAGAGGCCGGGAATCAGAGGCAGGGAATCAAACACGTGGAATCAGAGGCGGGGAATCAGAGCTGGGGAATCAGAGGCGGGGAATCAGAGTTGGAGAATCAGAGGCGGGGAATCAGACGCAGGGAATCAATATGGGAAATCAGAGGTGGGGAATCAGAGGTTGGGAATCAGAAGAAGGGAATCAGAGGCGAGGAATCAGAGCTGGGGAATCAGAGGCAGGGAATCAGAGTTGGGGATTCAGAGGCGGGGAATCAGAGATGGGGAAACAGAGGCGGGGAATCAGAGGCGGGGAATCAGATATGGGGAAACAGAGGCAGGGAATCAGAGGCGGGGAATGAGAGGCGGGGAATCACAGGCGGGGAATCAGAGGCAGGGAATAGAACGCGGGGAATCAGAGGCAGGGAATCAGAGCTGGGGAATCAGAGGCGGGGAATCATAGTGGGAATCAGAGGCGGGGAATCAGATATGGGGAAACAGAGGCGGGGAATCAGAGGCGGGGAAACAGAGGCGGGGAATCAGATATGGGGAATAGGATGCGGGGAATCAGAGGCGGGGTATCAGAGCTGGGGAATCAGAGGCGGGGAATCAGAGTTGGTGCATCAGAGGTGGGGAATTAGATATGGGGAAACAGAGGCGGGGAATCAGAGGCGGGGAAACAGAGGCGGGGAATCAGATATGGGGAATCAGAGGTGGGGAATCAGAGGCAGGGAATCAGATGTGCGGAATCAGAGATGGGGAATCAGAGGCAGGGAATCAGAATCAGAAGCGGGGAATCAGAGGCCTGGAATCAGATGCTGGGAATAAGAGGCCGGGAATCAGAGGTGGGGAATCAGAGTCCGGGAATCAGAGATTGGGATTAAAAGGCGGGGAATTAGATATGGAGAATCAGAGGCGGGGAATCAGAGATGGGGAATCAGAGGCGGGGAATCAGAGGCAGGGAATCAAACACGGGGAATCAGAGGCGGGGAATCAGAGCTGGGGAATCAGAGGCGGGGAATCAGAGTTGGGGAATCAGAGGCGGGGAATCAGATATGGGGAAACAGGGTCGGGGAATCAGAGGCGGGGAAACAGAGGCGGGGAATCAGATATGGGGAATCAGAGGTGTGGAATCAGAGGTTGGGAATCAGAGGCAGGGAATCAGAGGCGGGGAAACAGAGGCAGGGAATCAGATCTGGGGAATCAGTGGCGGGGAAGTAGAGTTGGGGAATCAGAGGTGGGGAATCAGAGGCAGGGAAACAGAGGCGGGGAATCAAACACGGGGAATCAGAGGTGGGGAATCAGAGGTTGGGAATCAGAGGCAGGGAATCAGAGGCGGGGAATCAGAGGCGGGGAATCAGAGGCAGGGAATCAGATGTGCGGAATCGGAGATGGGGAATCAGATGCAAGAAATCAGAGGCGGGGAATCAGAGGCGGGGAATCAGAGGCCGGGAATCAGATATGGTGAAACAGAGGCGGGGAATCAGAGGCGGGGAAACAGAGGCGGGGAATCAGATATGGGGAATCAGAGGTGGGGAATCAGAGTTTGGGAATCAGTGGCAAGGAATCAGAGGCTTGGAATCAGATGCAGGGAATCAGATGCGGGGAATCAGAGGCGGGGAATCAGAGCTGTGGAATCAGAGGTGGTGAATCAGAGTTGGGGAATCAGAGGCGGGGACTTAGATATTGGGAAACAGAGGCGGGGAATCAGAGGCGAGGAAACAGAGGCGGGGAATCAGAAATGGGGAATCAGAGGTTGGGAATCAGAGGCAGGGGATCAGATGTGCGGAATCAGAGATGGGGAATCAAAGGCAGGGAATCAGAATCAGAAGCAGGGAATCAGAGGCTGGGAATCAGAGGCCGGAATCAGATGCCGGGAATAAGAGGCCGGGAATCAGAGGTGGGGAATCAGAGTCCGGGAATCAGAGATGGGGATTCAGAGGCGGGGAATGAGATATGGGGAATCAGAGGCGGGGAATCAGAGGCGGGGAATCAGAGGCCGGGAATCAGATATGGTGAAACAGAGGCGGGGAATCAGAGGCGGGGAAACAGAGGCGGGGAATCAGATATGGGGAATCAGAGGTGGGGAATCAGAGTTTGGGAATCAGAGGCATGGAATCAGAGGCTTGGAATCAGATGCAGGGAATCAGATGCGGGGAATCAGAGGCGGGGAATCAGAGCTGTGGAATCAGAGGTGGTGAATCAGAGTTGGGGAATCAGAGGCGGGGACTTAGATATTGGGAAACAGAGGCGGGGAATCAGAGGCGAGGAAACAGAGGCGGGGAATCAGAAATGGGGAATCAGAGGTTGGGAATCAGAGGCAGGGGATCAGATGTGCGGAATCAGAGATGGGGAATCAAAGGCAGGGAATCAGAATCAGAAGCAGGGAATCAGAGGCCGGGAATCAGAGGCCGGAATCAGATGCCGGGAATAAGAGGCCGGGAATCAGAGGTGGGGAATCAGAGTCCGGGAATCAGAGATGGGGATTCAGAGGCGGGGAATGAGATATGGGGAATCAGAGGCGGGGAATCAGAGGCGGGGAAACAGAGGCGGGGAATCAGATATGGGGAATCAAAGGTAGGGAATCAGGGGCGGGGTATCAGTGGCAGGGAATCAGAGGCGGTGAATCAGAGGCGGTGAATCAGAGGCAGGGAATCGGATGTGCGGAATCAGAGATGGGGAATCAGAGGTGGGGAATCAGAGGCAGGAAATCAGACACGGGGAATCAGAGGCGGGGTATTAGAGCTGGGGAATTAGATGCAGGGAATCAGAGTTGGGGATTCAGAGGCGGGGAATCAGATATGGGGAAATAGAGGTGGGGAACCAGAGTTGGGCAAATAGAGGCGGGGAATCCGATATGGGGAAACAGAGGCGGGGATTCAGAGGCGTGGAAACAGAGGCGGGGAATCAGATATGGGGAATCAGAGGTGGGGAATCAGAGGTTGGGAATCAGAGGCAGGGAATCAGAGGCTGGGAATCAGATGCAGGGAATCAGATGTGCGGAATCAGAGATGGGGAATCAGAGGCAGGGAATCAGAATCAGAAGCGGGGAATCAGAGGCCTGGAATCAGATGCTGGGAATAAGAGGCCGGGAATCAGAGGTGGGGAATCAGAGTCCGGGAATCAGAGATTGGGATTAAAAGGCGGGGAATTAGATATGGAGAATCAGAGGCGGGGAATCAGAGGCGGGGAAACAGAGGTGGGGAAACAGATATGGGGAATCAGTGGTGGCGAATCAAAGGCGGTGAATCAGAGATGGGGAATCAGAGGCGGGGAATCAGAGGCAGGGAATCAAACACGGGGAATCAGAGGCGGGGAATCAGAGCTGGGGAATCAGAGGCGGGGAATCAGAGTTGGGGAATCAGAGGCGGGGAATCAGATATGGGGAAACAGGGGCGGGGAATCAGAGGCGGGGAAACAGAGGCGGGGAATCAGATATGGGGAATCAGAGGTGTGGAATCAGAGGTTGGGAATCAGAGGCAGGGAATCAGAGGCGGGGAAACAGAGGCAGGGAATCAGATCTGGGGAATCAGTGGCGGGGAAGTAGAGTTGGGGAATCAGAGGCGGGGAATCAGAGGCGGGGAAACAGAGGCGGGGAATCAAACATGGGGAATCAGAGGTGGGGAATCAGAGGTTGGGAATCAGAGGCAGGGAATCAGAGGCGGGGAATCAGAGGCGGGGAATCAGAGGCAGGGAATCAGATGTGCGGAATCGGAGATGGGGAATCAGATGCAAGAAATCAGAGGCGGGGAATCAGAGGCGGGGAATCAGAGGCCGGGAATCAGATATGGTGAAACAGAGGCGGGGAATCTGAGGCGGGGAAACAGAGGCGGGGAATCAGATATGGGGAATCAGAGGTGGGGAATCAGAGTTTGGGAATCAGAGGCATGGAATCAGAGGCTTGGAATCAGATGCAGGGAATCAGATGCGGGGAATCAGAGGCGGGGAATCAGAGCTGTGGAATCAGAGGTGGTGAATCAGAGTTGGGGAATCAGAGGCGGGGACTTAGATATTGGGAAGATGAGGCGGGGAATCAGAGGCGAGGAAACAGAGGCGGGGAATCAGAAATGGGGAATCAGAGGTTGGGAATCAGAGGCAGGGGATCAGATGTGCGGAATCAGAGATGGGGAATCAAAGGCAGGGAATCAGAATCAGAAGCAGGGAATCAGAGGCCGGGAATCAGAGGCCGGAATCAGATGCCGGGAATAAGAGGCCGGGAATCAGAGGTGGGGAATCAGAGTCCGGGAATCAGAGATGGGGATTCAGAGGCGGGGAATGAGATATGGGGAATCAGAGGCGGGGAATCAGAGGCGGGGAATCAGAGGCGGGGAATCAGATATGGGGAATCAAAGGTAGGGAATCAGGGGCGGGGTATCAGTGGCAGGGAATCAGAGGCGGGAAATCAGAGGCCGGGAATCAGAGGCGGTGAATCAGAGGCGGTGAATCAGAGGCAGGGAATCGGATGTGCGGAATCAGAGATGGGGAATCAGAGGTGGGGAATCAGAGGCGGTGAATCAGACATGGGTAATCAGAGGCGGGGAATCAGAGGCAGGAAATCAGACACGGGGAATCAGAGGCGGGGAATTAGAGCTGGGGAATTAGATGCAGGGAATCAGAGTTGGGGATTCAGAGGCGGGGAATCAGATATAGGGAAATAGAGGTGGGGAACCAGAGTTGGGCAAATAGAGGCGGGGAATCCGATATGGGGAAACAGAGGCGGGGATTCAGAGGCGTGGAAACAGAGGCGTGGAATCAGATATGGGGAATCAGAGGTGGGGAATCAGAGGTTGGGAATCAGAGGCAGGGAATCAGAGGCTGGGAATCAGATGCAGGGAATCAGATGCGGGGATCAGAGGCGGGGAATCAGAGCTGGGGAATCAGAGGTGGGGAATCAGAGTTGGGGAATCATAGGCGGGGACTTAGATATGGGGAAACAGAGGCGGGGAATAGAGGCGGGAAACAGAGGCGGGGAATCAGATATTGTGAATCAGAGGTGGGGAATCAGAGGCAGGGAATCAGATGTGCGGAATCAGAGATGGGGATTCAGAGGCAGGGAATCAGAATCAGAAGCAGGGAATGAGACGCGGGGAATCAGAGGCGGGGAATCAGAGCTGGGGAAGCAGAGGCAGTGAATCAGAGGCAGGGAATCAGAGGCTGGGAATCAGATGCAGGGAATCAGATGCGGGGATCAGAGGCGGGGAATCAGAGCTGGGGAATCAGAGGTGGGGAATCAGAGTTGGGGAATCGGAGGCGGGGACTTAGATATGGGGAAACAGAGGCGGGGAATCAGAGGTGGGAAACAGAGGCGGGGAATCAGATATTGTGAATCAGAGGTGGGGAATCAGAGGCAGGGAATCAGATGTGCGGAATCAGAGATGGTGAATCAGAGGCAGGGAATCAGAATCAGAAGCATGGAATAAGACGCGGGGAATCAGAGGCGGGGAATCAGAGCTGGGGAAGCTGAGGCAGTGAATCAGAGGCTGGGATTCAGAGGCAGGGAATCGGATGTGCGGAATCAGAGATGGGGAATCAGAGGTGGGGAATCAGAGGCGGTGAATCAGACATGGGTAATCAGAGGCGGGGAATCAGAGGCAGGAAATCAGACACGGGGAATCAGAGGCGGGGAATCAGAGCTGGGAAATTAGAGGCAGGGAATCAGAGTTGGGGATTCAGAGGCGGGGAATCAGATATGGGGAAACAGAGGCGGGGAATCAGAGGCGGGGACTTAGATATGGGGAATCAGAGGCGGGGAATCAGATATGGGGAAACAGGGGCGGGGAATCAGAGGCGGGGAAACAGAGGCGGGGAATCAGATATGGGGAATCAGAGGTGTGGAATCAGATGTTGGGAATCAGAGGCAGGGAAAAAGAGGCGGGGAAACAGAGGCGGGGAATCAGATATGGGGAATCAGAGGTGGCGAATCAAAGGCGGTGAAACAGAGATGGGGAATCAGGGCAGGGAATCAGAGGCAGGGAATCAAACACGGGGAATCAGAGCTGGGGAATCAGAGGCGGGGAATTAGAGTTGGGGAATCAGAGGAGGGGAATCAGAGGCGGGGAAACGGAGGCGGGGAATCAGATATGGGGAATCAGAGGTAGGGAATCAGAGGTTGGGAATCAGAGGCAGGGAATCAGAGGCGGGGAATCAGAGGCAGGGAATCAGAGGCAGGGAATCAGATGTGCGGAATCGGAGATGGGGAATCAGAGGCAGGGAATCAGAGGCGGGGAATCAGAGGTGGGGAATCAGAGGCCGGGAATCAGATATGGGGAAACAGAGGCGGGGAATCAGAGGCGGGGAAACAGAGGCGGGGAATCAGATATGGGGAATCAGAGGTGGGGAATCAGAGGTTGGGAATCAGAGGCAGGTAATCAGAGGCTTGGAATCAGATGCAGGGAATCAGATGCGGGGAATCAGAGGCGGGGAATCAGAGCTGGGGAATCAGAGGTGGGGAATCAGAGTTGGGGAATCAGAGGCGGGGACTTAGATATTGAGAAACAGAGGCGGGGAATCAGAGGCGGGGAAACAGAGGCGGGGAATCAGATATGGGGAATCAGAGGTGGGGAATCAGAGGCAGGGAATCAGATGTACGGAATCAGAGATGGGGAATCAGAGGCAGGGAATCAGAATCAGAAGCATGGAATAAGACGCGGGGAATCAGAGGCGGGGAATCAGAGCTGGGGAAGCAGAGGCAGTGAATCAGAGGCTGGGATTCAGAGGCAGGGAATCGGATGTGCGGAATCAGAGATGGGGAATCAGAGGTGGGGAATCAGAGGCGGTGAATCAGACATGGGTAATCAGAGGCGGGGAATCAGAGGCAGGAAATCAGACACGGGGAATCAGAGGCGGGGAATCAGAGCTGGGAAATTAGAGGCAGGGAATCAGAGTTGGGGATTCAGAGGCGGGGAATCAGATATGGGGAAACAGAGGCGGGGAATCAGAGGCGGGGACTTAGATATGGGGAATCAGAGGCGGGGAATCAGATATGGGGAAACAGGGGCGGGGAATCAGAGGCGGGGAAACAGAGGCGGGGAATCAGATATGGGGAATCAGAGGTGTGGAATCAGATGTTGGGAATCAGAGGCAGGGAAAAAGAGGCGGGGAAACAGAGGCGGGGAATCAGATATGGGGAATCAGAGGTGGCAAATCAAAGGCGGTGAAACAGAGATGGGGAATCAGGGCAGGGAATCAGAGGCAGGGAATCAAACACGGGGAATCAGAGCTGGGGAATCAGAGGCGGGGAATTAGAGTTGGGGAATCAGAGGAGGGGAATCAGAGGCGGGGAAACGGAGGCGGGGAATCAGATATGGGGAATCAGAGGTGGGGAATCAGAGGTTGGGAATCAGAGGCAGGGAATCAGAGGCGGGGAATCAGAGGCAGGGAATCAGAGGCAGGGAATCAGATGTGCGGAATCGGAGATGGGGAATCAGAGGCAGGGAATCAGAGGCGGGGAATCAGAGGTGGGGAATCAGAGGCCGGGAATCAGATATGGGGAAACAGAGGCGGGGAATCAGAGGCGGGGAAACAGAGACGGGGAATCAGATATGGGGAATCAGAGGTGGGGAATCAGAGGTTGGGAATCAGAGGCAGGTAATCAGAGGCTTGGAATCAGATGCAGGGAATCAGATGCGGGGAATCAGAGGCGGGGAATCAGAGCTGGGGAATCAGAGGTGGGGAATCAGAGTTGGGGAATCAGAGGCGGGGACTTAGATATTGAGAAACAGAGGCGGGGAATCAGCGGCGGGGAAACAGAGGCGGGGAATCAGATATGGGGAATCAGAGGTGGGGAATCAGAGGCAGGGAATCAGATGTACGGAATCAGAGATGGGGAATCAGAGGCAGGGAATCAGAATCAGAAGCAGGGAATCAGAGGCCGGGAATCAGAGGCCGGAATCAGATGCCGGGAATAAGAGGCCGGGAATCAGAGGTGGGGAATCAGAGTCCGGGAATCAGAGATGGGGATTCAGAGGCCGGGAATCAGAGGCGGTGAATCAGAGGCGGGGAATCAGAGGCAGGGAATCGGATGTGCGGATTCAGAGATGGGGAATCAGAGGTGGGGAATCAGAGGCGGTGAATCAGACATGGGTAATCAGAGGCGGGGAATCAGAGGACGGAAATCAGACACTGGGAATCAGAGGCGGGGAATCAGAGCTGGGGAATTAGATGCAGGGAATCAGAGTTGGGGATTCAGAGGCGGGGAATCAGATATGGGGAAACAGAGGTGGGGAATCAGAGGTGGGCAAATAGACGCGGGGAATCTGATATGGGGAAACAGAGGCGGGGAATCAGAGGCGTGGAAACAGAGGCGGGGAATCAGATATGGGGAATCAGAGGTGGGGAATCAGAGGTTGGGAATCAGAGGCAGGGAATCAGAGGCTGGGAATCAGATGCAGGGAATCAGATGCGGGTATCAGAGGCGGGGAATCAGAGCTGGGGAATCAGAGGTGGGGAATCAGAGTTGGGGAATCAGAGGCGGGGACTTAGATATGAGGAA
Source organism: Narcine bancroftii (assembly GCF_036971445.1). NCBI lineage: Eukaryota > Metazoa > Chordata > Chondrichthyes > Torpediniformes > Narcinidae > Narcine > Narcine bancroftii. The sequence goes on along the minus strand of NC_091470.1, from coordinate 135,765,924 downwards.
ACAGAGGCGGGGAATCAGAGGCGGGGAAACAGAGGCAGGGAATCAGATATGGGGAATCAGAGGTGGGGAATCAGAGGCAGGGAATCAGATGTGCGGAATCAGAGATGGGGAATCAGAGGCAGGGAATCAGAATCAGAAGCAGGGAATAAGACGCGGGGAATCAGAGGCGGGGAATCAGAGCTGGGGAAGCAGAGGCAGTGAATCAGAGGCGGGGAATTAGAGGCAGGGAATCGGATGTGCGGAATCAGAGATGGGGAATCAGAGGTGGGGAATCAGAGGCGGTGAATCAGACATGGGTAATCAGGGGCGGGGAATCAGAGGCAGGAAATCAGACACGGGGAATCAGAGGCGGGAAATCAGAACTGGGAAATTAGAGGCAGGGAATCAGAGTTGGGGATTCAGAGGCGGGGAATCAGATATGGGGAAACAGAGGCGGGGAATCAGAGGCGGGAAAATAGAGGCGGGGAATCAGATATGGGGAAACAGAGGCGGGGAATCAGAGGCGGGGAAACAGAGGCGGGGAATCAGATATGGGGAATCAGAGGTGGGGAATCAGAGGTTGGGAATCAGAGGCAGGGAATCAGAGGCTGGGAATCAGATGCAGGGAATCAGATGCGGGGAATCAGAGGCGGGGAATCAGAGCTGGAGTATCAGAGGTGGGGAATCAAAGTTGGGGAATCAGAGGCGGGGACTTAGATATGGGGAATCAGATATGGGGAAACAGGGGCGGGGAATCAGAGGCGGGGAAACAGAGGCGGGGAATCAGATATGGGCAATCAGAGGTGTGGAATCAGAGGTTGGGAATCAGAGGCAGGGAATCAGAGGCGGGGAAACAGAGGCGGGGAATCAGATATGGGGAATCAGAGGTGGCGAATCAAAGGCGGTGAAGCAGAGATGGGGAATCAGGGCAGGGAATCAGAGGCAGGGAATCAAACACGGGGAATCAGAGCTGGGGAATCAGAGGCGGGGAATTAGAGTTGTGGAATCAGAGGAGGGGAATCAGAGGCGGGGAAACAGAGGCGGGGAATCAGATATGGGGAATCAGAGGTGGGGAATCAGAGGTTGGGAATCAGAGGCATGGAATCAGAGGCGGGGAATCAGAGGCTGGGTATCAGAGGCGGGGAATCAGAGGCCGGGAATCAGATATGGGGAAACAGAGGCGGGGAATCAGAGGTGGGGAAACAGAGGCGGGGAATCAGATGTGGGGAATCAGAGGTGGGGAATCAGAGGTTGGGAATCAGAGGCAGGGAATCAGAGGCTTGGAATCAGATGCAGGGAATCAGATGCGGGGAATCAGAGGCGGGGAATCAGAGCTGGGGAATCAGAGGTGGGGAATCAGATTTGGGGAATCAGAGGCGGGGACTTAGATATTGGGAAACAGAGGCGGGGAATCAGAGGCGGGGAAACAGAGGCGGGGAATCAGATATGGGGATTCAGAGGTGGCGAATCAAAGGCGGTGAATCAGAGATGGGGAATCAGAGGCCGGGAATCAGAGGCAGGGAATCAAACACGTGGAATCAGAGGCGGGGAATCAGAGCTGGGGAATCAGAGGCGGGGAATCAGAGTTGGAGAATCAGAGGCGGGGAATCAGACGCAGGGAATCAATATGGGAAATCAGAGGTGGGGAATCAGAGGTTGGGAATCAGAAGAAGGGAATCAGAGGCGAGGAATCAGAGCTGGGGAATCAGAGGCGGGGAATCAGAATTGGGGAATCAGAGATGGGGAATCAGAGATGGGGAATCAGAGGCGGGGAATCAGACGCGGGGAATCAGAGGTGGTGAATCAGAGATGTGGAATCAGAGGCGGGGAATCGGAGGCAGGGAATCAGACGCGGGGAATCAGAGGCGGGGAATCATAGCTGGCGAATCAGAGGCGGGGAATCAGAGGTGGGGAATCAGAGGCGGGGAATCAGATATTGGGAATCAGAGGTGGGGAATCAGAGGCGGGGAAACAGAGGCGGGGAATCAGATATGTGGAATCAGAGGTGGGGAATCAGAGGTTGTAAATCAGAGATGGGGAATCAGAGGCGGGGAATCAGAGGCCGGTAATCAGACGCGGGGAATCAGAGGCGGGGATTCAGAGCTGGGGAATCGGAGGCGGGGAATCAGAGTTGGGGAATCAGAGGCGGGGAATCAGATATATGGAATCAGAGGCGGGGAGTCAGAGGCGGGGAAACAGAGGCGAGAAATCAGATATGGGGAATCAGAGGTGGGGAATCAGGGGCGGAGTATCAGTGGCAGGGAATCAGAGGTGGGAAATCAGAGGCCGGGAATCAGAGGCGGTGAATCAGAGGCGGGGAATCAGAGGCAGGGAATCGGATGTGCGGAATCAGAGATGGGGAATCAGAGGTGGGGAATCAGAGGCGGTGAATCAGACATGGGTAATCAGAGGCGGGGAATCAGAGGCAGGAAATCAGACACGGGAAATCAGAGGCGGGGAATCAGAGCTGGGGAATTAGATGCAGGGAATTAGAGTTGGGGATTCAGAGGCGGTGAATCAGATCTGGGGAAACAGAGGTGGGGAATCAGAGGCGGGCAAATAGAGGTGGGGAATCAGATATGGGGAAACAGTGGCGGGGAATCAGAGGCGGGGAAACAGAGGCGGGGAATCAGATATGGGGAATCAGAGGTGGGGAATCAGAGCTGGGGAATCAGAGGTGGGGAATCAGAGTTGGGGAATCAGAGGCGGGGTGTTAGATATGTGGAAACAGAGGCGGGGAATCAGAGTCGGGGAAACAGAGGCGGGGAATCAGATATGGGGAATCAGAGGTGGGGAATCAGAGGCAGGGAATCAGATGTGCGGAATCAGAGATGGGGAATCAGAGGCAGGGAATCAGAATCAGAAGCAGGGAATAAGACGCGGGGTATCAGAGGTGGGGAATCAGAGGCGGGCAAATAGAGGCGGGGAATCAGATATGGGGAAACAGAGGCGGGGAATCAGAGGCGGGGAAACAGACATTGGTAATCAGAGGCGGGGAATCAGAGGCAGAAATTCAGACACGGGGAATCAGAGGCGGGGAATCAGAGCTGGGAAATTAGAGGCATGGAATCAGAGTTGGGGATTCAGAGGCGGGGAATCAGATATGGGGAAACAGAGGCGGGGAATCAGAGGCGGGCAAATAGAGGCGGGGAATCAGATATGGGGAAACAGAGGCGGGGAATCAGAGGCGGGGAAACAGAGGCGGGGAATTAGATATGGGGAATCAGAGGTGGGGAATCAGAGGTTGGGAATCAGAGGCAGGGAATCAGAGGCTGGGAATCAGATGCAGGGAATCAGATGCGGTGAATCAGAGCTGGGGAATTAGAGGTGGGGAATCAAAGTTGGGGAATCAGAGGCGGGGACTTAGATATGGGGAATCAGAGGCTGGGAATCAGATATGGGGAAACAGGGGCGGGGAATCAGAGGCGGGGAAACAGAGGCGGGGAATCAGATATGGGGAATCAGAGGTGTGGAATCAGAGGTTGGGAATCAGAGGCAGGGAATCAGAGGCGGGGAAACAGAGGCGGGGAATCAGATATGGGGAATCAGAGGTGGCGAATCAAAGGCGGTAAAACAGAGATGGGGAATCAGGGCAGGGAATCAGAGGCAGGGAATCAAACACGGGGAATCAGAGCTGGGGAATCAGAGGCGGGGAATTAGAGTTGGGGAATCAGAGGAGGGGAATCAGAGGCGGGGAAACAGAGGCGGGGAATCAGATATGGGGAATCAGAGGCGGGGAATCAGAGGTTGGGAATCAGAGGCAGGGAATCAGAGGCGGGGAATCAGAGGCGGGTAATCAGAGGCAGGGAATCAGATGTGCGGAATGGGAGATGGGGAATCAGAGGCAGGGAATCAGAGGCGGGGAATCAGAGGTGGGGAATCAGAGGCCGGGAATCAGATATGGGGAAACAGAGGCGGGGAATCAGAGGCAGGGAAACAGAGGCGGGGAATCAGATATGGGGAATCAGAGGTGGGGAATCAGAGTTTGGGAATCAGAGGCAGGGAATCAGAGGCTTGGAATCAGATGCAGGGAATCAGATGCGGGGAATCAGAGGCGGGGAATCAAAGCTGGGGAATCAGAGGTGGGGAATCAGAGTTGGGGAATCAGAGGCGGGGAGTTAGATATTGGGAAACAGAGGCGGGGAATCAGAGGCGGGGAAACAGAGGCGGGGAATCAGATATGGGGAATCAGAAGTGGGGAATCAGAGGCAGGGAATCAGATGTACGGAATCAGAGATGGGGAATCAGAGGCAGGGAGTCAGAATCAGAAGCAGGGAATAAGACGCGGGGAATCAGAGGTGGGGAATCAGAGCTGGGGAAGCAGAGGCAGTGAATATGAGGCGGGGAATCAGAGGCAGGGAATCGGATGTGCGGAATCAGAGGCGGGGAATCAGAGGCGGGCAAATAGAGGCAGGGAATCAGATATGGGGAAACAGAGGCGGGGAATCAGAGGCGGGGAAACAGACATGGGTAATCAGAGGTGGGGAATCAGAGGCAGAAATTCAGACACGGGGAATCAGAGGCGGGGAATCAGAGCTGGGAAATTAGAGGCAGGGAATCAGAGTTGGGGATTCAGAGGCGGGGAATCAGATATGGGGAAACAGAGGCGGGGAATCAGAGGCGGGCAAATAGAGGCGGGGAATCAGATATGGGGAAACAGAGGCGGGGAATCAGAGGCGGGGAAACAGAGGCGGGGAATTAGATATGGGGAATCAGAGGTGGGGAATCAGAGGTTGGGAATCAGAGGCAGGGAATCAGAGGCTGGGAATCAGATGCAGGGAATCAGATACGGTGAATCAGAGCTGGGGAATCAGAGGTGGGGAATCAAAGTTGGGGAATCAGAGGCGGGGACTTAGATATGGGGAATCAGAGGCTGGGAATCAGATATGGGGAAACAGGGGCGGGGAATCAGTGGCGGGGAAACAGAGGCGGGGAATCAGATATGGGGAATCAGAGGTGTGGAATCAGAGGTTGGGAATCAGAGGCAGAAAATCAGAGGCGGGGAAACAGAGGCGGGGAATCATATATGGGGAATCAGAGGTGGCGAATCAAAGGCGGTAAAACAGAGATGGGGAATCAGGGCAGGGAATCAGAGGCAGGGAATCAAACACGGGGAATCAGAGCTGGGGAATCAGAGGCGGGGAATTAGAGTTGGGGAATCAGAGGAGGGGAATCAGAGGCGGGGAAACAGAGGCGGGGAATCAGATATGGGGAATCAGAGGCGGGGAATCAGAGGTTGGGAATCAGAGGCAGGGAATCAGAGGCGGGGAATCAGAGGCGGGGAATCAGAGGCAGGGAATCAGATGTGCGGAATCGGAGATGGGGAATCAGAGGCAGGGAATCAGAGGCGGGGAATCAGAGGTGGGGAATCAGAGGCCGGGAATCAGATATGGGGAAACATAGGCGGGGAATCAGAGGCAGGGAAACAGAGGCGGGGAATCAGATATGGGGAATCAGAGGTGGGGAATCAGAGTTTGGGAATCAGAGGCAGGGAATCAGAGGCTTGGAATCAGATGCAGGGAATCAGATGCGGGGAATCAGAGGCGGGGAATCAAAGCTGGGGAATCAGAGGTGGGGAATCAGAGTTGGGGCATCAGAGGCGGGGAATCAGATATGGGGAATCAGAGGTGGGGAATCAGAGGCAGGGAATCAGATGTACGGAATCAGAGATGGCGAATCAGAGGCAGGGAATCAGAATCAGAAGCAGGGAATCAGAGGCCGGGAATCAGAGGCCGGAATCAGATGCCGGGAATAAGAGGCCGGGAATCAGAGGTGGGGAATCAGAGGCCGGGAATCAGAGATGGGGATTCAGAGGCGGGGAATGAGATATGGGGAATCAGAGGCGGGGAATCAGAGGCGGGGAAACAGAGGCGGGGAATCAGATATGGGGAATCTGAGGTGGGGAATCAGGTGCGGGGTATCAGTGGCAGGGAATCAGAGGCGGGCAATCAGAGGCCGGGAATCAGAGGCGGTGAATCAGAGGCGGGGAATCAGAGGCATGGAATCGGATGTGCGGAATCAGAGATGGGGAATCAGAGGTGGGGAATCAGAGGCGGTGAATCAGACATGGGTAATCAGAGGCGGGGAATCAGAGGCAGGAAATCAGACACGGGGAATCAGAGGCGGGGAATCAGAACTGGGGAATTAGATGCAGGGAATCAGAGTTGGGGATTCAGAGGCGGGGAATCAGATATGGGGAAACAGATGTGGGGAATCAGAGGTGGGCAAATAGAGGCGGGGAATCAGATATGGGGAAACAGAGGCGGGGAATCAGAGGCGTGGAAACAGAGGCGGGGAATCAGATATGGGGAATCAGAGGTGGGGAATCAGAGGTTGGGAATCAGAGGCAGGGAATCAGAGGCTGGGAATCAGATGCAGGGAATCAGATGCGGGGATCAGAGGCGGGGAATCAGAGCTGGGGAATCAGAGGTGGGGAATCAGAGTTGGGGAATCAGAGGCGGGGACTTAGATATGGGGAAACAGAGGCGGGGAATCAGAGGCGGGGAAACAGAGGCGGGGAATCAGACATGGGTAATCAGAGGCGGGGAATCAGAGGCAGGAAATCAGACACGGGGAATCAGAGGCGGGGAATCAGAGCTGGGGAATTAGATGCAGGGAATCAGAGTTGGGGATTCAGAGGCGGGGAATCAGATATGGGGTAACAGAGGTGGGGAATCAGAGGTGGGCAAATAGAGGCGGGGAATCAGATATGGGGAAACAGAGGCGGGGAATCAGAGGCGTGGAAACAGAGGCGGGGAATCAGATATGGGGAATCAGAGGTGGGGAATCAGAGGTTGGGAATCAGAGGCAGGGAATCAGAGGCTGGGAATCAGATGCAGGGAATCAGATGCGGGGATCAGAGGCGGGGAATCAGAGCTGGGGAATCAGAGGTGGGGAATCAGAGTTGGGGAATCAGAGGCGGGGACTTAGATATGGGGAAACAGAGGCGGGGAATCAGAGGCGGGGAAACAGAGGCGGGGAATCGGATATGGGGAATCAGAGGTGGGGAATCAGAGGCAGGGAATTAGATGTGCGGAATCAGAGATGGGCAATCAGAGGCAGGGTATCAGAATCAGAAGCAGGGAATAAGACGCGGGGAATCAGAGGCGGGGAATCAGAGGCAGGGAATCAGATATGGGGAATCAGAGGTGGGGAATCAGAGGCAGGGAATTAGATGTGCGGAATCAGAAATGGGGAATCAGAGGCAGGGAATCAGAATCAGAAGCAGGGAATCAGAGGCCGGGAATCAGAGGCGGTGAATCAGAGGCGGGGAATCAGAGGCATGGAATCGGATGTGCGGAATCAGAGATGGGGAATCAGAGGTGGGGAATCAGAGGCGGTGAATCAGACATGGGTAATCAGAGGCGTGGAATCAGAGGCAGGAAATCAGACACGGGGAATCAGAGGCGGGGAATCAGAACTGGGGAATTAGATGCAGGGAATCAGAGTTGGGGATTCAGAGGCGGGGAATCAGATATGGGGAAACAGATGTGGGGAATCAGAGGTGGGCAAATAGAGGCGGGGAATCAGATATGGGGAAACAGAGGCGGGGAATCAGAGGCGTGGAAACAGAGGCGGGGAATCAGATATGGGGAATCAGAGGTGGGGAATCAGAGGTTGGGAATCAGAGGCAGGGAATCAGAGGCTGGGAATCAGATGCAGGGAATCAGATGCGGGGATCAGAGGCGGGGAATCAGAGCTGGGGAATCAGAGGTGGGGAATCAGAGTTGGGGAATCAGAGGCGGGGACTTAGATATGGGGAAACAGAGGCGGGGAATCAGAGGCGGGGAAACAGAGGCGGGGAATCAGACATGGGTAATCAGAGGCGGGGAATCAGAGGCAGGAAATCAGACACGGGGAATCAGAGGCGGGGAATCAGAGCTGGGGAATTAGATGCAGGGAATCAGAGTTGGGGATTCAGAGGCGGGGAATCAGATATGGGGTAACAGAGGTGGGGAATCAGAGGTGGGCAAATAGAGGCGGGGAATCAGATATGGGGAAACAGAGGCGGGGAATCAGAGGCGTGGAAACAGAGGCGGGGAATCAGATATGGGGAATCAGAGGTGGGAAATCAGAGGTTGGGAATCAGAGGCAGGGAATCAGAGGCTGGGAATCAGATGCAGGGAATCAGATGCGGGGATCAGAGGCGGGGAATCAGAGCTGGGGAATCAGAGGTGGGGAATCAGAGTTGGGGAATCAGAGGCGGGGACTTAGATATGGGGAAACAGAGGCGGGGAATCAGAGGCGGGGAAACAGAGGCGGGGAATCGGATATGGGGAATCAGAGGTGGGGAATCAGAGGCAGGGAATCAGAGGAAGGGAATCAGACACGTGGAATCAGAGGCGGGGAATCAGGGATGGGGAATCAGAGGCTGGTAATCAGAGGTGGGGAATCAGAGTCCGGGAATCAGAGATGGGGAATCAGAGGCGGGGAATCAGATATGGGGAATCAGAGGCGGGGAATCACAGGCGGGGAAACAGAGGCGGTGAATCAGATATGGTGAATCAGTGGTGGCGAATCAGAGGTAGAGGATCAGAGATGGTGAAGCAGAGGTGGGGAATCAGATGTGATGAATAAGAGATGGGGAATCAGAGGCGGGGTATCAGAGGCGGAAATCAGATATGGGGAAACAGAGGCGGGGAATCAGAGGCAGGGAAACAGAGGCGGGGAATCTGATATGGGGAATCAGAGGTGGCGAATGAAAGGCGGTGACTCAGAGATGGGGAATCAGAGGCGGGGAATCAGAGTTGGGGAATCAGAGGCGGGGAATCAGATATGGGGAAACAGAGGTGGGGAATCAGAGGCAGGGAAACATAGGTGGGGAATCAGATATGGGGAATCAGAGGTGGGGAATCAGAGGTTGGGAAACAGAGGCAGGGAATCAGAGGTGGGGAGTCAGAGGTGGGGAATCAGAGGCAGGGAATCAGATGTGCGGAATCAGAGATGGGGAATCAGAGGCAGCGAATCAGAGGCGGGGAACCAGAGGCGGGGAATCAGAGGCCAGGTATCAGAACCGGGAATGAGAGGCCGGGAATCAGAGGCCGGGAATCAGAGGCCGGGAATCAGAGATGGGGAATCAGAGGCGGGGAATCAAACACGGGGAATCAGAGCTGGGGAATTAGAGGCGGGGAATCAGAGTTGGGGAATCAGAGGCGGGGAATCAGATATGGGGAAACAGAGGCGGGGAATCAGAGGCGGGCAATCAGAGGCGGGGAATCAGAGGCGCAGAAACAGAGGCGGGGTATCAGATATGGGGAATCAGAGGTGGGGAATCAGGGGCGGGGTATCAGAGGCTGGGTATCAGACACGGGGATTCAGAGGCGGGGAATCAGAGATGGGGAATCAGAGGCGGGGAATCAGAGGCAGGGAATCAGACGCGGGGAATCAGAGGCGGGGAATCAGAGCCTGGGAATCAAAGGCGGGGATTCAGAGGCGGGGAATCAGAGGCGGGGAATCAGAGGCAGGGATTCGGATGTGCGGAATCAGAGATGGGGAATCAGAGGTGGGGAATCAGAGTCCAGGAATCAGAGATGGGGAATAAGAGGCGGGGAATCAGAGGCGGGACAACATAGGTGGGGAATCAGATACGGGGAATCAGAGGTGGGGAATGAGAGGCAGGGAATCAGAGTTGGGGATTCAGAGGCGGGGAATCAGAGCTGGGGAATCGGAGGCAGGGAATCAGAGGCGGGGAATCAGAGGCGGGGAATGAGATGCAGGGAATCAGATATGGGGATTCAGAGGTGGGGAATCAGAGGTTGGGAATCAGAGGCGGGGAATTAGATATGGGGAAACAGAGGCGGGTAATCAGAGGTGGGGAAACAGAGTTGGGGAATCAGAGGCAGGGAATCAGAGTTGGGGAATCAGAGGTGGGGAATCAGATATGGGGAAACAGAGGCGGGGAATCAGAGGCGGGCAAATAGAGGCGGGGAATCAGATATGGGGAAACAGAGGCGGGGAATCAGAGGCGGGGAATCAGAGGCGGGGAATCAGATATGAGGAATCAGAGGTGGGGAATCAGAGGTTGGGAATCAGAGGCAGGGAATCAGAGGCTGGGAATCAGATGCAGGGAATCAGATGCGGGGAATCAGAGGCGGGGAATCAGAGCTGGGGAATCAGAGGTGGGGAATCAAAGTTGGGGAATCAGAGGCGGGGACTTAGATATGGGGAAACAGAGGTGGGGAATCAGAGGCGGGGAAACAGAGGCAGGGAATCAGATATGGGGAATCAGAGGTGGGGAATCAGAGGCAGGGAATTAGATGTGCGGAATCAGAAATGGGGAATCAGAGGCAGGGAATCAGAATCAGAAGCAGGGAATCAGAGGCCGGGAATCAGAGGCCGGAATCAGATGCCAGGAATAAGATGCCGGGAATCAGAGTCCGCGAATCAGAGTCCGGGAATCAGAGATGGGGAATCAGAGGCGGGGAGTGAGATATGGGGAATCAGAGGCGGGGAATCACAGGCGGGGAAACAGAGGCGAGGAATCAGATATGGGGAATCAGAGGTGGCGAATCAAAGGCGGTGAATCAGAGATGGGGAATCAGAGGCGGGGAATGAGAGAAAGGGAATCAAACACGGGGAATCAGAGGCGGGGAATCAGAGCTGGGTTATCAGAGGCGGGGAATCAGAGTTGGGGAATCAGAGGCGGGGAATCAGAGCTGGGGAATCAGAGGTGGGGAATCAGAGGCAGGGAATCGGATGTGCGGAATCAGAGATGGGGAATCAGAGGTGGGAAATTCAGAGGCGGGGAATCAGAGATGGGGAATCAGACGCGGGGAATCAGAGGCGGGGAATCAGAGCTGGAGAATCAGAGGCGGGGAATCAGTGGCAGGGAATCAGAGGCGGGGAAACAGAGGCAGGGAATCAGAGGCAGGGAATCAGACACGGGGAATCAGAGGCGGGGAATCAGAGATGGGGAATCAGAGGCAGTGAATCAGAGGCAGGGAATCGGATGCCGGGAATCAGAGGCGGGGAATCAGAGCTGGGGAATCAGAGGCCGGGAATCAGAGTTGGGGAATCAGAGGCGGGGAATCAGATATGGAGAATCAGAGGTGGGGAAACAGGGGTGGGGAATCAGTCTCAGGGAATCAGAGAAGGGGAATCAGAGGCGGGGAATCAGAGGCAGGGAATCAGACACGTGGAATCAGAGGCGGGGAATCAGGGATGGGGAATCAGAGGCTGGTAATCAGAGGTGGGGAATCAGAGTCCGGGAATCAGAGATGGGGAATCAGAGGCGGGGAATCAGATATGGGGAATCAGAGGCGGGGAATCACACGCGGGGAAACAGAGGCGGTGAATCAGATATGGCGAATCAGTGGTGGCGAATCAGAGGTAGAGGATCAGAGATGGTGAAGCAGAGGTGGGGAATCAGATGTGATGAATAAGAGATGGGGAATCAGAGGCGGGGTATCAGAGGTGGGGAATCAGAGTCCGGGAATCAGAGATGGGGAATCAGAGTTGGGGAATCAGAGGCGGGGAATCAGATATGGGGAAACAGAGGCGGGGAATCAGAGGTAGGGAAACAGAGGCGGGGAATCTGATATTGGGAATCAGAGGTGGCGAATGAAAGGCGGTGACTCAGAGATGGGGAATCAGAGGCGGGGAATCTGAGGCAGGGAATCAAACACGGGGAATCAGAGGTGGGGAACTCAGAGCTGGGGAATCAGAGGCGGGGAATCAGAGTTGGGGAATCAGAGGCGGGGAATCAGATATGGGGAAACAGAGGTGGGGAATCAGAGGCAGGGAAACAGAGGTGGGGAATCAGATATGGGGAATCAGAGGTGGGGAATCAGAGGTTGGGAAACAGAGGCAGGGAATCAGAGGTGGGGAGTCAGAGGTGGGGAATCAGAGGCAGGGAATCAGATGTGCGGAATCAGAGATGGGGAATCAGAGGCAGCGAATTAGAGGCGGGGAACCAGAGGCGGGGAATCAGAGGCCAGGTATCAGAACCGGGAATGAGAGGCCGGGAATCAGAGGCCGGGAATCAGAGGCCGGGAATCAGAGATGGGGAATCAGAGGCGGGGAATCAGAGGCGGGCAATCAGGGGCGGGGAATCAGAGGCGCAGAAACAGAGGCGGGGTATCAGATATGGGGAATCAGAGGTGGGGAATCAGGGGCGGGGTATCAGAGGCTGGGTATCAGACACGGGGATTCAGAGGCGGGGAATCAGAGGCGTGGAATCAGAGGCGGGGAATCAGAGGCAGGGATTCGGATGTGCGGAATCAGAGGCGGGGAATCAGATATGGGTAAACAGAGGTGGGGAATCAGAGGCAGGGAAACAGAGGTGGGGAATCAGATATGGGGAATCAGAGGTGGGGAATCAGAGGTTGGGAAACAGTGGCAGGGAATCAGAGGTGGGGAGTCAGAGGTGGGGAATCAGAGGCAGGGAATCAGATGTGCGGAATCAGAGATGGGGAATCAGAGGCAGCGAATCAGAGGCGGGGAACCAGAGGCGGGGAATCAGAGGCCAGGTATCAGAACCGGGAATGAGAGGCCGGGAATCAGAGGCCGGGAATCAGAGGCCGGGAATCAGAGATGGGGAATCAGAGGCGGGGAATCAAACACGGGGAATCAGAGCTGGGGAATTAGAGGCGGGGAATCAGAGTTGGGGAATCAGAGGCGGGGAATCAGATATGGGGAAACAGAGGCGGGGAATCAGAGGCGGGCAATCAGAGGCGGGGAATCAGAGGCGCAGAAACAGAGGCGGGGTATCAGATATGGGGAATCAGAGGTGGGGAATCAGGGGCGGGGTATCAGAGGCTGGGTATCAGACACGGGGATTCAGAGGCGGGGAATCAGAGATGGGGAATCAGAGGCGGGGAATCAGAGGCAGGGAATCAGACGCGGGGAATCAGAGGCGGGGAATCAGAGCCTGGGAATCAAAGGCGGGGATTCAGAGGCGGGGAATCAGAGGCGGGGAATCAGAGGCAGGGATTCGGATGTGCGGAATCAGAGATGGGGAATCAGAGGTGGGGAATCAGAGTCCAGGAATCAGAGATGGGGAATCAGAGGCGGGGAATCAGAGGCGGGAAAACATAGGTGGGGAATCAGATACGGGGAATCAGAGGTGGGGAATGAGAGGCAGGGAATCAGAGTTGGGGATTCAGAGGCGGGGAATCAGAGCTGGGGAATCGGAGGCAGGGAATCAGAGGCGGGGAATCAGAGGCGGGGAATGAGAGGCAGGGAATCAGATATGGGGATTCAGAGGTGGGGAATCAGAGGTTGGGAATCAGAGGCGGGGAATTAGATATGGGGAAACAGAGGCGGGTAATCAGAGGTGGGGAAACAGAGTTGGGGAATCAGAGGCAGGGAATCAGAGTTGGGGAATCAGAGGTGGGGAATCAGATATGGGGAAACAGAGGCGGGGAATCAGAGGCGGGCAAATAGAGGCGGGGAATCAGATATGGGGAAACAGAGGCGGGGAATCAGAGGCGGGGAAACAGAGGCGGGGAATCAGATATGGGGAATCAGAGGTGGGGAATCAGAGGTTGGGAATCAGAGGCAGGGAATCAGAGGCTGGGAATCAGATGCAGGGAATCAGATGCGGGGAATCAGAGGCGGGGAATCAGAGCTGGGGAATCAGAGGTGGGGAATCAAAGTTGGGGAATCAGAGGCGGGGACTTAGATATGTGGAAACAGAGGTGGGGAATCAGAGGCGGGGAAACAGAGGCAGGGAATCAGATATGGGGAATCAGAGGTGGGGAATCAGAGGCAGGGAATTAGATGTGCGGAATCAGAAATGGGGAATCAGAGGCAGGGAATCAGAATCAGAAGCAGGGAATCAGAGGCCGGGAATCAGAGGCCGGAATCAGATGCCAGGAATAAGATGCCGGGAATCAGAGTCCGCGAATCAGAGTCCGGGAATCAGAGATGGGGAATCAGAGGCGGGGAGTGAGATATGGGGAATCAGAGGCGGGGAATCACAGGCGGGGAAACAGAGGCGAGGAATCAGATATGGGGAATCAGAGGTGGCGAATCAAAGGCGGTGAATCAGAGATGGGGAATCAGAGGCGGGGAATGAGAGAAAGGGAATCAAACACGGGGAATCAGAGGCGGGGAATCAGAGCTGGGTTATCAGAGGCGGGGAATCAGAGTTGGGGAATCAGAGGCGGGGAATCAGAGCTGGGGAATCAGAGGTGGGGAATCAGAGGCAGGGAATCGGATGTGCGGAATCAGAGATGGGGAATCAGAGGTGGGAAATTCAGAGGCGGGGAATCAGAGATGGGGAATCAGACGCGGGGAATCAGAGGCGGGGAATCAGAGCTGGAGAATCAGAGGCGGGGAATCAGTGGATGGGAATCAGAGGCGGGGAAACAGAGGCAGGGAATCAGAGGCAGGGAATCAGACACGGGGAATCAGAGGCGGGGAATCAGAGATGGGGAATCAGAGGCAGTGAATCAGAGGCAGGGAATCGGATGCCGGGAATCAGAGGCGGGGAATCAGAGCTGGGGAATCAGAGGCCGGGAATCAGAGTTGGGGAATCAGAGGCGGGGAATCAGATATGGAGAATCAGAGGTGGGGAAACAGGGGTGGGGAATCAGTCTCAGGGAATCAGAGAAGGGGAATCAGAGGCGGGGAATCAGAGGCAGGGAATCAGACACGTGGAATCAGAGGCGGGGAATCAGGGATGGGGAATCAGAGGCTGGTAATCAGAGGTGGGGAATCAGAGTCCGGGAATCAGAGATGGGGAATCAGAGGCGGGGAATCAGATATGGGGAATCAGAGGCGGGGAATCACACGCGGGGAAACAGAGGCGGTGAATCAGATATGGCGAATCAGTGGTGGCGAATCAGAGGTAGAGGATCAGAGATTGTGAAGCAGAGGTGGGGAATCAGATGTGATGAATAAGAGATGGGGAATCAGAGGCGGGGTATCAGAGGTGGGGAATCAGAGTCCGGGAATCAGAGATGGGGAATCAGAGTTGGGGAATCAGAGGCGGGGAATCAGATATGGGGAAACAGAGGCGGGGAATCAGAGGCAGGGAAACAGAGGCGGGGAATCTGATATGGGGAATCAGAGGTGGCGAATGAAAGGCGGTGACTCAGAGATGGGGAATCAGAGGCGGGGAATCTGAGGCAGGGAATCAAACACGGGGAATCAGAGGTGGGGAACTCAGAGCTGGGGAATCAGAGGCGGGGAATCAGAGTTGGGGAATCAGAGGCGGGGAATCAGATATGGGGAAACAGAGGTGGGGAATCAGAGGCAGGGAAACAGAGGTGGGGAATCAGATATGGGGAATCAGAGGTGGGGAATCAGAGGTTGGGAAACAGAGGCAGGGAATCAGAGGTGGGGAGTCAGAGGTGGGGAATCAGAGGCAGGGAATCAGATGTGCGGAATCAGAGATGGGGAATCAGAGGCAGCGAATCAGAGGCGGGGAACCAGAGGCGGGGAATCAGAGGCCAGGTATCAGAACCGGGAATGAGAGGCCGGGAATCAGAGGCCGGGAATCAGAGGCCGGGAATCAGAGATGGGGAATCAGAGGCGGGGAATCAGAGGCGGGGAATCAGAGGCAGGGAATCAGACACGTGGAATCAGAGGCGGGGAATCAGGGATGGGGAATCAGAGGCTGGTAATCAGAGGTGGGGAATCAGAGTCCGGGAATCAGAGATGGGGAATCAGAGGCGGGGAATCAGATATGGGGAATCAGAGGCGGGGAATCACACGCGGGGAAACAGAGGCGGTGAATCAGATATGGCGAATCAGTGGTGGCGAATCAGAGGTAGAGGATCAGAGATGGTGAAGCAGAGGTGGGGAATCAGATGTGATGAATAAGAGATGGGGAATCAGAGGCGGGGTATCAGAGGTGGGGAATCAGAGTCCGGGAATCAGAGATGGGGAATCAGAGTTGGGGAATCAGAGGCGGGGAATCAGATATGGGGAAACAGAGGCGGGGAATCAGAGGCAGGGAAACAGAGGCGGGGAATCTGATATTGGGAATCAGAGGTGGCGAATGAAAGGCGGTGACTCAGAGATGGGGAATCAGAGGCGGGGAATCTGAGGCAGGGAATCAAACACGGGGAATCAGAGGTGGGGAACTCAGAGCTGGGGAATCAGAGGCGGGGAATCAGAGTTGGGGAATCAGAGGCGGGGAATCAGATATGGGGAAACAGAGGTGGGGAATCAGAGGCAGGGAAACAGAGGTGGGGAATCAGATATGGGGAATCAGAGGTGGGGAATCAGAGGTTGGGAAACAGAGGCAGGGAATCAGAGGTGGGGAGTCAGAGGTGGGGAATCAGAGGCAGGGAATCAGATGTGCGGAATCAGAGATGGGGAATCAGAGGCAGCGAATCAGAGGCGGGGAACCAGAGGCGGGGAATCAGAGGCCAGGTATCAGAACCGGGAATGAGAGGCCGGGAATCAGAGGCCGGGAATCAGAGGCCGGGAATCAGAGATGGGGAATCAGAGGCGGGGAATCAGAGGCGGGCAATCAGGGGCGGGGAATCAGAGGCGCAGAAACAGAGGCGGGGTATCAGATATGGGGAATCAGAGGTGGGGAATCAGGGGCGGGGTATCAGAGGCTGGGTATCAGACACGGGGATTCAGAGGCGGGGAATCAGAGGCGTGGAATCAGAGGCGGGGAATCAGAGGCAGGGATTCGGATGTGCGGAATCAGAGGCGGGGAATCAGATATGGGGAAACAGAGGTGGGGAATCAGAGGCAGGGAAACAGAGGTGGGGAATCAGATATGGGGAATCAGAGGTGGGGAATCAGAGGTTGGGAAACAGAGGCAGGGAATCAGAGGTGGGGAGTCAGAGGTGGGGAATCAGAGGCAGGGAATCAGATGTGCGGAATCAGAGATGGGGAATCAGAGGCAGCGAATCAGAGGCGGGGAACCAGAGGCGGGGAATCAGAGGCCAGGTATCAGAACCGGGAATCAGAGGCCGGGAATCAGAGGCCGGGAATCAGAGGCCGGGAATCAGAGATGGGGAATCAGAGGCGGGGAATCAAACACGGAGAATCAGAGCTGGGGAATTAGAGGCGGGGAATCAGAGTTGGGGAATCAGAGGCGGGGAATCAGATATGGGGAAACAGAGGCGGGGAATCAGAGGCGGGCAATCAGAGGCGGGGAATCAGAGGCGCAGAAACAGAGGCGGGGTATCAGATATGGGGAATCAGAGGTGGGGAATCAGGGGCGGGGTATCAGAGGCTGGGTATCAGACACGGGCATTCAGAGGCGGGGAATCAGAGATGGGGAATCAGAGGCGGGGAATCAGAGGCAGGGAATCAGACGCGGGGAATCAGAGGCGGGGAATCAGAGCCTGGGAATCAAAGGCGGGGATTCAGAGGCGGGGAATCAGAGGCGGGGAATCAGAGGCAGGGATTCGGATGTGCGGAATCAGAGATGGGGAATCAGAGGTGGGGAATCAGAGTCCAGGAATCAGAGATGGGGAATCAGAGGCGGGGAATCAGAGGCGGGAAAACATAGGTGGGGAATCAGATACGGGGAATCAGAGGTGGGGAATGAGAGGCAGGGAATCAGAGTTGGGGATTCAGAGGCGGGGAATCAGAGCTGGGGAATCGGAGGCAGGGAATCAGAGGCGGGGAATCAGAGGCGGGGAATGAGAGGCAGGGAATCAGATATGGGGATTCAGAGGTGGGGAATCAGAAGTTGGGAATCAGAGGCGGGGAATTAGATATGGGGAAACAGAGGCGGGTAATCAGAGGTGGGGAAACAGAGTTGGGGAATCAGAGGCAGGGAATCAGAGTTGGGGAATCAGAGGTGGGGAATCAGATATGGGGAAACAGAGGCGGGGAATCAGAGGCGGGCAAATAGAGGCGGGGAATCAGATATGGGTAAACAGAGGCGGGGAATCAGAGGCGGGGAAACAGAGGCGGGGAATCAGATATGGGGAATCAGAGGTGGGGAATCAGAGGTTGGGAATCAGAGGCAGGGAATCAGAGGCTGGGAATCAGATGCAGGGAATCAGATGCGGGGAATCAGAGGCGGGGAATCAGAGCTGGGGAATCAGAGGTGGGGAATCAAAGTTGGGGAATCAGAGGCGGGGACTTAGATATGGGGAAACAGAGGTGGGGAATCAGAGGAGGGGAAACAGAGGCAGGGAATCAGATATGGGGAATCAGAGGTGGGGAATCAGAGGCAGGGAATTAGATGTGCGGAATCAGAAATGGGGAATCAGAGGCAGGGAATCAGAATCAGAAGCAGGGAATCAGAGGCCGGGAATCAGAGGCCGGAATCAGATGCCAGGAATAAGATGCCGGGAATCAGAGTCCGCGAATCAGAGTCCGGGAATCAGAGATGGGGAATCAGAGGCGGGGAGTGAGATATGGGGAATCAGAGGCGGGGAATCACAGGCGGGGAAACAGAGGCGAGGAATCAGATATGGGGAATCAGAGGTGGCGAATCAAAGGCGGTGAATCAGAGATGGGGAATCAGAGGCGGGGAATGAGAGAAAGGGAATCAAACACGGGGAATCAGAGGCGGGGAATCAGAGCTGGGTTATCAGAGGCGGGGAATCAGAGTTGGGGAATCAGAGGCGGGGAATCAGAGCTGGGGAATCAGAGGTGGGGAATCAGAGGCAGGGAATCGGATGTGCGGAATCAGAGATGGGGAATCAGAGGTGGGAAATTCAGAGGCGGGGAATCAGAGATGGGGAATCAGACGCGGGGAATCAGAGGCGGGGAATCAGAGCTGGAGAATCAGAGGCGGGGAATCAGTGGCAGGGAATCAGAGGCGGGGAAACAGAGGCAGGGAATCAGAGGCAGGGAATCAGACACGGGGAATCAGAGGCGGGGAATCAGAGATGGGGAATCAGAGGCAGTGAATCAGAGGCAGGGAATCGGATGCCGGGAATCAGAGGCGGGGAATCAGAGCTGGGGAATCAGAGGCCGGGAATCAGAGTTGGGGAATCAGAGGCGGGGAATCAGATATGGAGAATCAGAGGTGGGGAAACAGGGGTGGGGAATCAGTCTCAGGGAATCAGAGAAGGGGAATCAGAGGCGGGGAATCAGAGGCAGGGAATCAGACACGTGGAATCAGAGGCGGGGAATCAGGGATGGGGAATCAGAGGCTGGTAATCAGAGGTGGGGAATCAGAGTCCGGGAATCAGAGATGGGGAATCAGAGGCGGGGAATCAGATATGGGGAATCAGAGGCGGGGAATCACACGCGGGGAAACAGAGGCGGTGAATCAGATATGGCGAATCAGTGGTGGCGAATCAGAGGTAGAGGATCAGAGATGGTGAAGCAGAGGTGGGGAATCAGATGTGATGAATAAGAGATGGGGAATCAGAGGCGGGGTATCAGAGGTGGGGAATCAGAGTCCGGGAATCAGAGATGGGGAATCAGAGTTGGGGAATCAGAGGCGGGGAATCAGATATGGGGAAACAGAGGCGGGGAATCAGAGGCAGGGAAACAGAGGCGGGGAATCTGATATGGGGAATCAGAGGTGGCGAATGAAAGGCGGTGACTCAGAGATGGGGAATCAGAGGCGGGGAATCTGAGGCAGGGAATCAAACACGGGGAATCAGAGGTGGGGAACTCAGAGCTGGGGAATCAGAGGCGGGGAATCAGAGTTGGGGAATCAGAGGCGGGGAATCAGATATGGGGAAACAGAGGTGGGGAATCAGAGGCAGGGAAACAGAGGTGGGGAATCAGATATGGGGAATCAGAGGTGGGGAATCAGAGGTTGGGAAACAGAGGCAGGGAATCAGAGGTGGGGAGTCAGAGGTGGGGAATCAGAGGCAGGGAATCAGATGTGCGGAATCAGAGATGGGGAATCAGAGGCAGCGAATCAGAGGCGGGGAACCAGAGGCGGGGAATCAGAGGCCAGGTATCAGAACCGGGAATGAGAGGCCGGGAATCAGAGGCCGGGAATCAGAGGCCGGGAATCAGAGATGGGGAATCAGAGGCGGGGAATCAGAGGCGGGCAATCAGAGGCGGGGAATCAGAGGCGCAGAAACAGAGGCGGGGTATCAGATATGGGGAATCAGAGGTGGGGAATCAGAGGCGGGGTATCAGAGGCGGGGAATCAGAGGCGCAGAAACAGAGGCGGGGTATCAGACACGGGGATTCAGAGGCGGGGAATCAGAGATGGGGAATCAGAGGCGGGGAATCAGAGGCGTGGAATCAGAGGCGGGGAATCAGAGGCAGGGATTCGGATGTGCGGAATCAGAGGCGGGGAATCAGATATGGGGAAACAGAGGTGGGGAATCAGAGGCAGGGAAACAGAGGTGGGGAATCAGATATGGGGAATCAGAGGTGGGGAATCAGAGGTTGGGAAACAGAGGCAGGGAATCAGAGGTGGGGAGTCAGAGGTGGGGAATCAGAGGCAGGGAATCAGATGTGCGGAATCAGAGATGGGGAATCAGAGGCAGCGAATCAGAGGCGGGGAACCAGAGGCGGGGAATCAGAGGCCAGGTATCAGAACCGGGAATGAGAGGCCGGGAATCAGATATGGGGAAACAGAGGTGGGGAATCAGAGGCAGGGAAACAGAGGTGGGGAATCAGATATGGGGAATCAGAGGTGGGGAATCAGAGGTTGGGAAACAGAGGCAGGGAATCAGAGGTGGGGAGTCAGAGGTGGGGAATCAGAGGCAGGGAATCAGATGTGCGGAATCAGAGATGGGGAATCAGAGGCAGCGAATCAGAGGCGGGGAACCAGAGGCGGGGAATCAGAGGCCAGGTATCAGAACCGGGAATGAGAGGCCGGGAATCAGAGGCCGGGAATCAGAGGCCGGGAATCAGAGATGGGGAATCAGAGGCGGGGAATCAGAGGCGGGCAATCAGAGGCGGGGAATCAGAGGCGCAGAAACAGAGGCGGGGTATCAGATATGGGGAATCAGAGGTGGGGAATCAGGGGCGGGGTATCAGAGGCTGGGTATCAGACACGGGGATTCAGAGGCGGGGAATCAGAGATGGGGAATCAGAGGCGGGGAATCAGAGGCGTGGAATCAGAGGCGGGGAATCAGAGGCTGGGTATCAGACACGGGGATTCAGAGGCGGGGAATCAGAGATGGGGAATCAGAGGCGGGGAATCAGAGGCGTGGAATCAGAGGCGGGGAATCAGAGGCAGGGATTCGGATGTGCGGAATCAGAGGCGGGGAATCAGATATGGGGAAACAGAGGTGGGGAATCAGAGGCAGGGAAACAGAGGTGGGGAATCAGATATGGGGAATCAGAGGTGGGGAATCAGAGGTTGGGAAACAGAGGCAGGGAATCAGAGGTGGGGAGTCAGAGGTGGGGAATCAGAGGCAGGGAATCAGATGTGCGGAATCAGAGATGGGGAATCAGAGGCAGCGAATCAGAGGCGGGGAACCAGAGGCGGGGAATCAGAGGCCAGGTATCAGAACCGGGAATGAGAGGCCGGGAATCAGAGGCCGGGAATCAGAGGCCGGGAATCAGAGATGGGGAATCAGAGGCGGGGAATCAGAGGCGGGGTATCAGAGGCTGGGTATCAGACACGGGGATTCAGAGGCGGGGAATCAGAGATGGGGAATCAGAGGCGGGGAATCAGAGGCGTGGAATCAGAGGCGGGGAATCAGAGGCAGGGAATCAAACACGGGGAATCAGAGGTGGGGAACTCAGAGCTGGGGAATCAGAGGCGGGGAATCAGAGTTGGGGAATCAGAGGCCAGGTATCAGAACCGGGAATGAGAGGCCGGGAATCAGAGGCCGGGAATCAGAGGCCTGGAATCAGAGATGGGGAATCAGAGGCGGGGAATCAGAGGCGGGCAATCAGAGGCGGGGAATCAGAGGCGCAGAAACAGAGGCGGGGTATCAGTTATGGGGAATCAGAGGTGGGGAATCAGGGGCGGGGTATCAGAGGCTGGGTATCAGACACGGGGATTCAGAGGCGGGGAATCAGAGATGGGGAATCAGAGGCGGGGAATCAGAGGCGTGGAATCAGAGGCGGGGAATCAGAGGCAGGGATTCGGATGTGCGGAATCAGAGGCGGGGAATCAGATATGGGGAAACAGAGGTGGGGAATCAGAGGCAGGGAAACAGAGGTGTGGAATCAGATATGGGGAATCAGAGGTGGGGAATCAGAGGTTGGGAAACAGAGACAGGGAATCAGAGGTGGGGAGTCAGAGGTGGGGAATCAGAGGCAGGGAATCAGATGTGCGGAATCAGAGATGGGGAATCAGAGGCAGCGAATCAGAGGCGGGGAACCAGAGGCGGGGAATCAGAGGCCAGGTATCAGAACCGGGAATGAGAGGACGGGAATCAGAGGCCGGGAATCAGAGGCCGGGAATCAGAGATGGGGAATCAGAGGCGGGGAATCAGAGGCGGGCAATCAGAGGCGGGGAATCAGAGGCGCAGAAACAGAGGCGGGGTATCAGATATGGGGAATCAGAGGTGGGGAATCAGGGGCGGGGTATCAGAGGCTGGGTATCAGACACGGGGATTCAGAGGCGGGGAATCAGAGATGGGGAATCAGAGGCGGGGAATCAGAGGCGTGGAATCAGAGGCGGGGAATCAGAGGCAGGGATTCGGATGTGCGGAATCAGAGGCGGGGAATCAGAGGCGGGAAAACATAGGTGGGGAATCAGATACGGGGAATCAGAGGTGGGGAATGAGAGGCAGGGAATCAGAGTTGGGGATTCAGAGGCGGGGAATCAGAGCTGGGGAATCGGAGGCAGGGAATCAGAGGCGGGGAATCAGAGGCGGGGAATGAGAGGCAGGGAATCAGATATGGGGATTCAGAGGTGGGGAATCAGAGGTTGGGAATCAGAGGCGGGGAATTAGATATGGGGAAACAGAGGCGGGGAATCAGAGGTGGGGAAACAGAGTTGGGGAATCAGAGGCGGGGAATCAGAGTTGGGGAATCAGAGGTGGGGAATCAGAGGTGGGGAATCAGGGGCGGGGAATCAGAGGTGCGGAAACAGAGGCGGGGAATCAGATATGGGGAATCAGAGGTGGGGAATCAGGGGCGGGGTATCAGAGGCTGGGTATCAGACACGAGGATTCAGAGGCGGGGAATCAGAGATGTGGAATCGAAGTTGGGGAATCAGAGGCGGGGACTTAGATATGGGGAATCAGAGGCTGGGAATCAGATATGGGGAAACAGGGGCGGGGAATCAGTGGCGGGGAAACAGAGGCGGGGAATCAGATATGGGGAATCAGAGGTGTGGAATCAGAGGTTGGGAATCAGAGGCAGGGAATCAGAGGCGGGGAAACAGAGGCGGGGAATCAGATATGGGGAATCAGAGGTGGCGAATCAAAGGCGGTAAAACAGAGATGGGGAATCAGGGCAGGGAATCAGAGGCTGGGAATCAAACACGGGGAATCAGAGCTGGGGAATCAGAGGCGGGGAATTAGAGTTGGGGAATCAGAGGAGGGGAATCAGAGGCGGGGAAACAGAGGCGGGGAATCAGATATGGGGAATCAGAGGCGGGGAATCAGAGGTTGGGAATCAGAGGCAGGGAATCAGAGGCGGGGAATCAGAGGCGGGGAATCAGAGGCAGGGAATCAGATGTGCGGAATCGGAGATGGGGAATCAGAGGCAGGGAATCAGAGGCGGGGAATCAGAGGTGCGGAATCAGAGGCCGGGAATCAGATATGGGGAAACAGAGGCGGGGAATCAGAGGCAGGGAAACAGAGGCGGGGAATCAAAGCTGGGGAATCAGAGGTGGGGAATCAGAGTTGGGGAATCCGAGGCGGGGACTTAGATATTGGGAAACAGAGGCGGGGAATCAGAGGCGGGGAAACAGAGGCGGGGAATCAGATATGGGGAATCAGAGGTGGGGAATCAGAGGCAGGGAATCAGATGTACGGAATCAGAGATGGGGAATCAGAGGCAGGGAATCAGAATCAGAAGCAGGGAATCAGAGGCCGGGAATCAGAGGCCGGAATCAGATGCCGGGAATAAGAGGCCGGGAATCAGAGGTGGGGAATCAGAGGCCGGGAATCAGAGATGGGGATTCAGAGGCGGGGAATGAGATATGGGGAATCAGAGGCGGGGAATCAGAGGCGGGGAAACAGAGGCGGGGAATCAGATATGGGGAATCTGAGGTGGGGAATCAGGTGCGGGGTATCAGTGGCAGGGAATCAGAGGCGGGCAATCAGAGGCCGGGAATCAGAGGCCGGGAATCAGAGATGGGGAATCAGAGGCGGGGAATCAGAGGCGGGCAATCAGAGGCGGGGAATCAGAGGCGCAGAAACAGAGGCGGGGTATCAGATATGGGGAATCAGAGGTGGGGAATCAGGGGCGGGGTATCAGAGGCTGGGTATCAGACACGGGGATTCAGAGGCGGGGAATCAGAGATGGGGAATCAGAGGCGGGGAATCAGAGGCGTGGAATCAGAGGCGGGGAATCAGAGGCAGGGATTCGGATGTGCGGAATCAGAGGCGGGGAATCAGAGGCGGGAAAACATAGGTGGGGAATCAGATACGGGGAATCAGAGGTGGGGAATGAGAGGCAGGGAATCAGAGTTGGGGATTCAGAGGCGGGGAATCAGAGCTGGGGAATCGGAGGCAGGGAATCAGAGGCGGGGAATCAGAGGCGGGGAATGAGAGGCAGGGAATCAGATATGGGGATTCAGATGTGGGGAATCAGAGGTTGGGAATCAGAGGCGGGGAATTAGATATGGGGAAACAGAGGCGGGGAATCAGAGGTGGGGAAACAGAGTTGGGGAATCAGAGGCGGGGAATCAGAGTTGGGGAATCAGAGGTGGGGAATCAGAGGTGGGGAATCAGGGGCGGGGAATCAGAGGTGCGGAAACAGAGGCGGGGAATCAGATATGGGGAATCAGAGGTGGGGAATCAGGGGCGGGGTATCAGAGGCTGGGTATCAGACACGAGGATTCAGAGGCGGGGAATCAGAGATGTGGAATCGAAGTTGGGGAATCAGAGGCGGGGACTTAGATATGGGGAATCAGAGGCTGGGAATCAGATATGGGGAAACAGGGGCGGGGAATCAGTGGCGGGGAAACAGAGGCGGGGAATCAGATATGGGGAATCAGAGGTGTGGAATCAGAGGTTGGGAATCAGAGGCAGGGAATCAGAGGCGGGGAAACAGAGGTGGGGAATCAGATATGGGGAATCAGAGGTGGCGAATCAAAGGCGGTAAAACAGAGATGGGGAATCAGGGCAGGGAATCAGAGGCAGGGAATCAAACACGGGGAATCAGAGCTGGGGAATCAGAGGCGGGGAATTAGAGTTGGGGAATCAGAGGAGGGGAATCAGAGGCGGGGAAACAGAGGCGGGGAATCAGATATGGGGAATCAGAGGCGGGGAATCAGAGGTTGGGAATCAGAGGCAGGGAATCAGAGGCGGGGAATCAGAGGCGGGGAATCAGAGGCAGGGAATCAGATGTGCGGAATCGGAGATGGGGAATCAGAGGCAGGGAATCAGAGGCGGGGAATCAGAGGTGCGGAATCAGAGGCCGGGAATCAGATATGGGGAAACAGAGGCGGGGAATCAGAGGCAGGGAAACAGAGGCGGGGAATCAGATATGGGGAATCAGAGGTGGGGAATCAGAGTTTGGGAATCAGAGGCAGGGAATCAGAGGCTTGGAATCAGATGCAGGGAATCAGATGCGGGGAATCAGAGGCGGGGAATCAAAGCTGGGGAATCAGAGGTGGGGAATCAGAGTTGGGGAATCAGAGGCGGGGACTTAGATATTGGGAAACAGAGGCGGGGAATCAGAGGCGGGGATACAGAGGCGGGGAATCAGATATGGGGAATCAGAGGTGGGGAATCAGAGGCAGGGAATCAGATGTACGGAATCAGAGATGGGGAATCAGAGGCAGGGAATCAGAATCAGAAGCAGGGAATCAGAGGCCGGGAATCAGAGGCCGGAATCAGATGCCGGGAATAAGAGGCCGGGAATCAGAGGTGGGGAATCAGAGGCCGGGAATCAGAGATGGGGATTCAGAGGCGGGGAATGAGATATGGGGAATCAGAGGCGGGGAATCAGAGGCGGGGAAACAGAGGCGGGGAATCAGATATGGGGAATCTGAGGTGGGGAATCAGGTGCGGGGTATCAGTGGCAGGGAATCAGAGGCGGGCAATCAGAGGCCGGGAATCAGAGGCGGTGAATCAGAGGCGGGGAATCAGAGGCATGGAATCGGATGTGCGGAATCAGAGATGGGGAATCAGAGGTGGGGAATCAGAGGCGGTGAATCAGACATGGGTAATCAGAGGCGGGGAATCAGAGGCAGGAAATCAGACACGGGGAATCAGAGGCGGGGAATCAGAACTGGGGAATTAGATGCAGGGAATCAGAGTTGGGGATTCAGAGGCGGGGAATCAGATATGGGGAAACAGAGGTGGGGAATCAGAGGTGGGCAAATAGAGGCGGGGAATCAGATATGGGGAAACAGAGGCGGGGAATCAGAGGTGTGGAAACAGAGGCGGGGAATCAGATATGGGGAATCAGATGTGGGGAATCAGAGTTTGGGAATCAGAGGCAGGGAATCAGAGGCTGGGAATCAGATGCAGGGAATCAGATGCGGGGATCAGAGGCGGGGAATCAGAGCTGGGGAATCAGAGGTGGGGAATCAGAGTTGGGGAATCAGAGGCGGGGACTTAGATATGGGGAAACAGAGGCGGGGAATCAGAGGCGGGGAAACAGAGGCGGGGAATCAGACATGGGTAATCAGAGGCGGGGAATCAGAGGCAGGAAATCAGACACGGGGAATCAGAGGCGGGGAATCAGAGCTGGGGAATTAGATGCAGGGAATCAGAGTTGGGGATTCAGAGGCGGGGAATCAGATATGGGGAAACAGAGGTGGGGAATCAGAGGTGGGCAAATAGAGGCGGGGAATCAGATATGGTGAAACAGAGGCGGGGAATCAGAGGCGTGGAAACAGAGGCGGGGAATCAGATATGGGGAATCAGAGGTGGGGAATCAGAGGTTGGGAATCAGAGGCAGGGAAACAGAGGCTGGGAATCAGATGCAGGGAATCAGATGCGGGGATCAGAGGCGGGGAATCAGAGCTGGGGAATCAGAGGTGGGGAATCAGAGTTGGGGAATCAGAGGCGGGGACTTAGATATGGGGAAACAGAGGCGGGGAATCAGAGGCGGGGAAACAGAGGCGGGGAATCGGATATGGGGAATCAGAGGTGGGGAATCAGAGGCAGGGAATTAGATGTGCGGAATCAGAGATGGGCAATCAGAGGCAGGGTATCAGAATCAGAAGCAGGGAATAAGACGCGGGGAATCAGAGGCGGGGAATCAGAGCTGGGGAAGCAGAGGCAGTGAATCTGAGGCGGGGAATCAGAGGCAGGGAATCGGATGTGCGGAATCAGAGATGGGGAATCAGAGGTGGGGAATCAGAGGCAGTGAATCAAACATGGGTAATCAGAGGCGGGGAATAAGAGGCAGGAATTCAGACACGGGGAAACAGAGGCGGGGAATCAGAGGCGGGCAAATAGAGGCGGGGAATCAGATATGGGGAAACAGAGGCGGGGAATCAGAGGCGGGGAAACAGAGGCGGGGAATCAGATATGGGGAATCAGAGGTGGGGAATCAGAGGTTGGGAATCAGAGGCAGGGAATCAGAGGCTGGGAATCAGATGCAGGGAATCAGATGCGTGGAATCAGAGGCGGGGAATCAGAGCTGGGGAATCAGAGGTGGGGAATCAAAGTTGGGGAATCAGAGGCGGGGACTTAGATATTGGGAAACAGAGGCGGGGAATCAGAGCGGGGAAACAGAGGCGGGGAATCAGACATGGGTAATCAGAGGCGGGGAATCAGAGGCAGGAAATCAGAAACGGGGAATCAGAGGCGGGGAATCAGAGCTGGGAAATTAAAGGCAGGGAATCAGAGTTGGGGATTCAGAGGCGGGGAATCAGATATGGGGAAACAGAGGCGGGGAATCAGAGGCGGGTAAATAGAGGCGGGGAATCAGATATGGGGAAACAGAGGCGGGGAATCAGAGGCGGGGAAACAGAGGCGGGGAATCAGATATGGGGAATCAGAGGTGGGGAATCAGAGGTTGGGAATCAGAGGCAGGGAATCAGAGGCTTGGAATCAAATGCAGGGAATCAGATGCGGGGAATCAGAGGCGGGGAATCAGAGTTGGGGAATCAGAGGTGGGGAATCAAAGTTGGGGAATCAGAGGCGGGGCCTTAGATATGGGGAAACAGAGGTGCGGAATCAGAGGCGGGGAATCAGAGGCAGGGATTCGGATGTGCGGAATCAGAGGCGGGGAATCAGAGGCGGGAAAACATAGGTGGGGAATCAGATACGGGGAATCAGAGGTGGGGAATGAGAGGCAGGGAATCAGAGTTGGGGATTCAGAGGCGGGGAATCAGAGCTGGGGAATCGGAGGCAGGGAATCAGAGGCGGGGAATCAGAGGCGGGGAATGAGAGGCAGGGAATCAGATATGGGGATTCAGAGGTGGGGAATCAGAGGTTGGGAATCAGAGGCGGGGAATTAGATATGGGGAAACAGAGGCGGGGAATCAGAGGTGGGGAAACAGAGTTGGGGAATCAGAGGCGGGGAATCAGAGTTGGGGAATCAGAGGTGGGGAATCAGAGGTGGGGAATCAGGGGCGGGGAATCAGAGGTGCGGAAACAGAGGCGGGGAATCAGATATGGGGAATCAGAGGTGGGGAATCAGGGGCGGGGTATCAGAGGCTGGGTATCAGACACGAGGATTCAGAGGCGGGGAATCAGAGATGGGGAATCAAAGTTGGGGAATCAGAGGCGGGGACTTAGATATGGGGAATCAGAGGCTGGGAATCAGATATGGGGAAACAGGGGCGGGGAATCAGTGGCGGGGAAACAGAGGCGGGGAATCAGATATGGGGAATCAGAGGTGTGGAATCAGAGGTTGGGAATCAGAGGCAGGGAATCAGAGGCGGGGAAACAGAGGCGGGGAATCAGATATGGGGAATCAGAGGTGGCGAATCAAAGGCGGTAAAACAGAGATGGGGAATCAGGGCAGGGAATCAGAGGCAGGGAATCAAACACGGGGAATCAGAGCTGGGGAATCAGAGGCGGGGAATTAGAGTTGGGGAATCAGAGGAGGGGAATCAGAGGCGGGGAAACAGAGGCGGGGAATCAGATATGGGGAATCAGAGGCGGGGAATCAGAGGTTGGGAATCAGAGGCAGGGAATCAGAGGCGGGGAATCAGAGGCGGGGAATCAGAGGCAGGGAATCAGATGTGCGGAATCGGAGATGGGGAATCAGAGGCAGGGAATCAGAGGCGGGGAATCAGAGGTGGGTAATCAGAGGCCGGGAATCAGATATGGGGAAACAGAGGCGGGGAATCAGAGGCAGGGAAACAGAGGCGGGGAATCAGATATGGGGAATCAGAGGTGGGGAATCAGAGTTTGGGAATCAGAGGCAGGGAATCAGAGGCTTGGAATCAGATGCAGGGAATCAGATGCGGGGAATCAGAGGCGGGGAATCAAAGCTGGGGAATCAGAGGTGGGGAATCAGAGTTGGGGAATCAGAGGCGGGGACTTAGATATTGGGAAACAGAGGCGGGGAATCAGAGGCGGGGAAACAGAGGCGGGGAATCAGATATGGGGAATCAGAGGTGGGGAATCAGAGGCAGGGAATCAGATGTACGGAATCAGAGATGGGGAATCAGAGGCAGGGAATCAGAATCAGAAGCAGGGAATCAGAGGCCGGGAATCAGAGGCCGGAATCAGATGCCGGGAATAAGAGGCCGGGAATCAGAGGTGGGGAATCAGAGGCCGGGAATCAGAGATGGGGATTCAGAGGCGGGGAATGAGATATGGGGAATCAGAGGCGGGGAATCAGAGACGGGGAAAAAGAGGCGGGGAATCAGATATGGGGAATCTGAGGTGGGGAATCAGGTGCGGGGTATCAGTTGCAGGGAATCAGAGGCGGGCAATCAGAGGCCGGGAATCAGAGGCGGTGAATCAGAGGCGGGGAATCAGAGGCATGGAATCGGATGTGCGGAATCAGAGATGGGGAATCAGAGGTGGGGAATCAGAGGCGGTGAATCAGACATGGGTAATCAGAGGCGGGGAATCAGAGCTGGGGAATCAGAGGTGGGGAATCAGAGTTGGGGAATCAGAGGCGGGGACTTAGATATGGGGAAACAGAGGCGGGGAATCAGAGGCGCGGAAACAGAGGCGGGGAATCAGACATGGGTAATCAGAGGCGGGGAATCAGAGGCAGGAAATCAGACACGGGGAATCAGAGGCGGGGAATCAGAGCTGGGGAATTAGATGCAGGGAATCAGAGTTGGGGATTCAGAGGCGGGGAATCAGATATGGGGAAACAGAGGTGGGGAATCAGAGGTGGGCAAATAGAGGCGGGGAATCAGATATGGGGAAACAGAGGCGGGCAATCAGAGGCGTGGAAACAGAGGCGGGGAATCAGATATGGGGAATCAGAGGTGGGGAATCAGAGGTTGGGAATCAGAGGCAGGGAATCAGAGGCTGGGAATCAGATGCAGGGAATCAGATGCGGGGATCAGAGGCGGGGAATCAGAGCTGGGGAATCAGAGGTGGGGAATCAGAGTTGGGGAATCAGAGGCGGGGACTTAGATATGGGGAAACAGAGGCGGGGAATCAGAGGCGGGGAAACAGAGGCGGGGAATCGGATATGGGGAATCAGAGGTGGGGAATCAGAGGCAGGGAATTAGATGTGCGGAATCAGAGATGGGCAATCAGAGGCAGGGTATCAGAATCAGAAGCAGGGAATAAGACGCGGGGAATCAGAGGCGGGGAATCAGAGCTGGGGAAGCAGAGGCAGTGAATCTGAGGCGGGGAATCAGAGGCAGGGAATCGGATGTGCGGAATCAGAGATGGGGAATCAGAGGTGGGGAATCAGAGGCAGTGAATCAAACATGGGTAATCAGAGGCGGGGAATCAGAGGCAGGGAATCAGATGCAGGGAATCAGTTGCGGGGAATCAGAGGTGGGGAATCAGAGGCAGGGAATTAGATGTGCGGAATCAGAAATGGGGAATCAGAGGCAGGGAATCAGAATCAGAAGCAGGGAATCAGAGGCCGGGAATCACAGGCCGGAATCAGATGCCAGGAATAAGAGGCCGGGAATCAGAGTCCGCGAATCAGAGTCCGGGAATCAGAGATGGGGAATCAGAGGCGGGGAGTGAGATATGGGGAATCAGAGGCGGGGAATCACAGGCGGGGAAACAGAGGCGAGGAATCAGATATGGGGAATCAGAGGTGGCGAATCAAAGGCGGTGAATCAGAGATGGGGAATCAGAGGCGGGGAATGAGAGAAAGGGAATCAAACACGGGGAATCAGAGGCGGGGAATCAGAGCTGGGTTATCAGAGGAGGGGAATCAGAGTTGGGGAATCAGAGGCGGGGAATCAGAGCTGGGGAATCAGAGGTGGGGAATCAGAGGCAGGGAATCGGATGTGCGGAATCAGAGATGGGGAATCAGAGGTGGGAAATTCAGCGGCGGGGAATCAGAGATGGGGATTCAGAGGCGGGGAATCAGAGGCAGGGAATCAGACGCGGGGAATCAGAGGCGGGGAATCAGAGTCCAGGAATCAGAGGCGGGGAATCAGAGTTGGGGAATCAGAGGCAGGGAATCAAACACGGTGAATCAGAGGCAGGGAATCAGAGCTGGAGAATCAGAGGCGGGGAATCAGAGGTGGGGAATCAGGGGCGGGGAATCAGTGGCAGGGAATCAGAGGCGGGGAAACAGAGGCAGGGAATCAGAGGCAGGGAATCAGACACGGGGAATCAGAGGCGGGGAATCAGAGATGGGGAATCAGAGCTGGGGAATCAGAGGCCGGGAATCAGAGTTGGGGAATCAGAGGCGGGGAATCAGATATGGAGAATCAGAGGTGGGGAAACAGGGGCGGGGAATCAGTCTCAGGGAATCAGAGAAGGGGAATCAGAGGCGGGGAATCAGAGGCAGGGAATCAGACACGTGGAATCAGAGGCGGGGAATCAGGGATGGGGAATCAGAGGCTGGTAATCAGAGGTGGGGAATCAGAGTCCGGGAATCAGAGATGGGGAATCAGAGGCGGGGAATCAGATATGGGGAATCAGAGGCGGGGAATCACAGGCGGGGAAACAGAGGCGGTGAATCAGATATGGCGAATCAGTGGTGGCGAATCAGAGGTAGAGGATCAGAGATGGTGAAGCAGAGGTGGGGAATCAGATGTGATGAATAAGAGATGGGGAATCAGAGGCGAGGTATCAGAGGCGGAAATCAGATATGGGGAAACAGAGGCGGGGAATCAGAGGCAGGGAAACAGAGGCGGGGAATCTGATATGGGGAATCAGAGGTGGCGAATGAAAGGCGGTGACTCAGAGATGGGGAATCAGAGGCGGGGAATCAGAGTTGGGGAATCAGAGGCGGGGAATCAGATATGGGGAAACAGAGGTGGGGAATCAGAGGCAGGGAAACAGAGGTGGGGAATCAGATATGGGGAATCAGAGGTGGGGAATCAGAGGTTGGGAAACAGAGGCAGGGATTCAGAGGTTGGGAGTCAGAGGTGGGGAATCAGAGGCAGGGAATCAGATGTGCGGAATCAGAGATGGGGAATCAGAGGCAGCGAATCAGAGGCGGGGAACCAGAGGCGGGGAATCAGAGGCCAGGTATCAGAACCGGGAATGAGAGGCCGGGAATCAGAGGCCGGGAATCAGAGGCCGGGAATCAGAGATGGGGAATCAGAGGCGGGGAATCAGAGGCGGGCAATCAGAGGCGGGGAATCAGAGGCGCAGAAACAGAGGCGGGGTATCAGATATGGGGAATCAGAGGTGGGGAATCAGGGGCGGGGTATCAGAGGCTGGGTATCAGACACGGGGATTCAGAGGCGGGGAATCAGAGATGGGGAATCAGAGGCGGGGAATCAGAGGCGTGGAATCAGAGGCGGGGAATCAGAGGTAGGGATTCGGATGTGCGGAATCAGAGGCGGGGAATCAGAGGCGGGAAAACATAGGTGGGGAATCAGATACGGGGAATCAGAGGTGGGGAATGAGAGGCAGGGAATCAGAGGTGGGGATTCAGAGGCGGGGAATCAGAGCTGGGGAATCGGAGGCAGGGAATCAGAGGCGGGGAATCAGAGGCGGGGAATGAGAGGCAGGGAATCAGATATGGGGATTCAGAGGTGGGGAATCAGAGGTTGGGAATCAGAGGCGGGGAATTAGATATGGGGAAACAGAGGCGGGGAATCAGAGGTGGGGAAACAGAGTTGGGGAATCAGAGGCGGGGAATCAGAGTTGGGGAATCAGAGGTGGGGAATCAGAGGTGGGGAATCAGGGGCGGGGAATCAGAGGTGCGGAAACAGAGGCGGGGAATCAGATATGGGGAATCAGAGGTGGGGAATCAGGGGCGGGGTATCAGAGGCTGGGTATCAGACACGAGGATTCAGAGGCGGGGAATCAGAGATGGGGATTCAGAGGCGGGGAATCAGAGGCAGGGAATCAGACGCGGGGAATCAGAGGCGGGGAATCAGAGTCCAGGAATCAGAGGCGGGGAATCAGAGTTGGGGAATCAGAGGCAGGGAATCAAACACGGTGAATCAGAGGCAGGGAATCAGAGCTGGAGAATCAGAGGCGGGGAATCAGAGTTGGGGAATCAGAGGCGGGAAATCAGATATGGGGAAACAGAGGCGGGGAATCAGAGGCAGGGAAACACAGGTGGGGAATCAGATATGGGGAATCAGAGGTGGGGAATCAGAGGTTTGGAAACAGAGACAGGGAATCAGAGGCGGGGAGTCAGAGGCGGGGAATCAAAGGCAGGGAATCAGATGTGCGGAATCAGAGATGGGGAATCAGAGGCAGCGAAAAAGAGGTGGGGAACCAGAGGCGGGGAATCAGAGGCCGGGAATTAGAGGCCGGGAATGAGAGGCCGGGAATCAGAGGCCGGGGAATCATAGGCGGGGAATCAGAGATGGGGAATCAGAGGCGGGGAATCAAACACGGGGAATCAGAGCTGGGGAATCAGAGGCGGGGAATCAGAGTTGGGGAATCAGATTTGGGGAATCAGAGGTGGGGAATCAGGGGCGGGGAATCAGTGGCAGGGAATCAGAGGCGGGGAATCAGAGGCGGGGAATCAGAGGCAGGGAATCAGACACGGGGAATCAGAGGCGGGGAATCAGAGATGGGGAATCAGAGGCAGTGAATCAGAGGCAGGGAATCGGACGCCGGGAATCAGGGGCGGGGAATCAGAGCTGGGGAATCAGAGGCCGGGAATCAGAGTTGGGGAATCAGAGGCGGGGAATCAGATATGGAGAATCAGAGGTGGGGAATCAGGGGCGGGGAATCAGTCGCAGGGAATCAGAGAAGGGGAATCAGAGGCGGGGAATCAGATATGGGGAATCAGAGGCGGGGAATCAGAGGCGGGGAAACAGAGGCGGTGAATCAGATATGGCGAATCAGTGGTGGCGAATCAGAGGTAGAGAATCAGAGATGGGGAAGCAGAGGTGGGGAATCAGATGTGATGAATAAGAGATGGGGAATCAGAGGCGGGGTATCAGAGGTGGGGAATCAGAGTCCGGGAATCAGAGATGGGGAATCAGAGGCGGGGAATCAGATATGGGGAATCAGAGGCAGGGAATCAGAGGCTGGGAATCAGATGCAGGGAATCAGATGCGGGGATCAGAGGCGGGGAATCAGAGCTGGGGAATCAGAGGTGGGGAATCAGAGTTGGGGAATCAGAGGCGGGGACTTAGATATGGGGAAACAGAGGCGGGGAATCAGAGGCGGGGAAACAGAGGCGGGGAATCGGATATGGGGAATCAGAGGTGGGGAATCAGAGGCAGGGAATTAGATGTGCGGAATCAGAGATGGGCAATCAGAGGCAGGGTATCAGAATCAGAAGCAGGGAATAAGACGCGGGGAATCAGAGGCGGGGAATCAGAGCTGGGGAAGCAGAGGCAGTGAATCTGAGGCGGGGAATCAGAGCTGGGGAAGCAGAGGCAGTGAATCAGAGGCGGGGAATCAGAGCTGGGAAATTAAAGGCATAGAATCAGAGTTGGGGATTCAGAGGCGGGGAATCAGATATGGGGAAACAGAGGCGGGGAATCAGAGGCGGGTAAATAGAGGCGGGGAATCAGATATGGGGAAACAGAGGCGGGGAATCAGAGGCGGGGAAACAGAGGCGGGGAATCAGATATGGGGAATCAGAGGTGGGGAATCAGAGGTTGGGAATCAGAGGCAGGGAATCAGAGGCTGGGAATCAGATGCAGGGAATCAGTTGCGGGGAATCAGAGGCGGGGAATCAGAGCTGGGGAATCAGAGGTGGGGAATCAAAGTTGGGGAATCAGAGGCGGGGACTTAGATATGGGGAAACAGAGGTGCGGAATCAGAGGCGGGGAAACAGAGGCAGGGAATCAGATATGGGGAATCAGAGGTGGGGAATCAGAGGCAGGGAATTAGATGTGCGGAATCAGAAATGGGGAATCAGAGGCAGGGAATCAGAATCAGAAGCAGGGAATCAGAGGCCGGGAATCACAGGCCGGAATCAGATGCCAGGAATAAGAGGCCGGGAATCAGAGTCCGCGAATCAGAGTCCGGGAATCAGAGATGGGGAATCAGAGGCGGGGAGTGAGATATGGGGAATCAGAGGCGGGGAATCACAGGCGGGGAAACAGAGGCGAGGAATCAGATATGGGGAATCAGAGGTGGCGAATCAAAGGCGGTGAATCAGAGATGGGGAATCAGAGGCGGGGAATGAGAGAAAGGGAATCAAACACGGGGAATCAGAGGCGGGGAATCAGAGCTGGGTTATCAGAGGCGGGGAATCAGAGTTGGGGAATCAGAGGCGGGGAATCAGAGCTGGGGAATTAGAGGTGGGGAATCAGAGGCAGGGAATCGGATGTGCGGAATCAGAGATGGGGAATCAGAGGTGGGAAATTCAGAGGCGGGGAATCAGAGATGGGGATTCAGAGGCGGGGAATCAGAGGCAGGGAATCAGACGCGGGGAATCAGAGGCGGGGAATCAGAGTCCAGGAATCAGAGGCGGGGAATCAGAGTTGGGGAATCAGAGGCAGGGAATCAAACACGGTGAATCAGAGGCAGGGAATCAGAGCTGGAGAATCAGAGGCGGGGAATCAGAGGTGGGGAATCAGGGGCGGGGAATCAGTGGCAGGGAATCAGAGGCGGGGAAACAGAGGCAGGGAATCAGAGGCAGGGAATCAGACACGGGGAATTAGAGGCGGGGAATCAGAGATGGGGAATCAGAGCTGGGGAATCAGAGGCCGGGAATCAGAGTTGGGGAATCAGAGGCGGGGAATCAGATATGGAGAATCAGAGGTGGGGAAACAGGGGCGGGGAATCAGTCTCAGGGAATCAGAGAAGGGGAATCAGAGGCGGGGAATCAGAGGCAGGGAATCAGACACGTGGAATCAGAGGCGGGGAATCAGGGATGGGGAATCAGAGGCTGGTAATCAGAGGTGGGGAATCAGAGTCCGGGAATCAGAGATGGGGAATCAGAGGCGGGGAATCAGATATGGGGAATCAGAGGCGGGGAATCACAGGCGGGGAAACAGAGGCGGTGAATCAGATATGGCGAATCAGTGGTGGCGAATCAGAGGTAGAGGATCAGAGATGGTGAAGCAGAGGTGGGGAATCAGATGTGATGAATAAGAGATGGGGAATCAGAGGCGAGGTATCAGAGGCGGAAATCAGATATGGGGAAACAGAGGCGGGGAATCAGAGGCAGGGAAACAGAGGCGGGGAATCTGATATGGGGAATCAGAGGTGGCGAATGAAAGGCGGTGACTCAGAGATGGGGAATCAGAGGCGGGGAATCAGAGTTGGGGAATCAGAGGCGGGGAATCAGATATGGGGAAACAGAGGTGGGGAATCAGAGGCAGGGAAACAGAGGTGGGGAATCAGATATGGGGAATCAGAGGTGGGGAATCAGAGGTTGGGAAACAGAGGCAGGGAATCAGAGGTGGGGAGTCAGAGGTGGGGAATCAGAGGCAGGGAATCAGATGTGCGGAATCAGAGATGGGGAATCAGAGGCAGCGAATCAGAGGCGGGGAACCAGAGGCGGGGAATCAGAGGCCAGGTATCAGAACCGGGAATGAGAGGCCGGGAATCAGAGGCCGGGAATCAGAGGCCGGGAATCAGAGATGGGGAATCAGAGGCGGGGAATCAAACACGGGGAATCAGAGCTGGGGAATTAGAGGCGGGGAATCAGAGTTGGGGAATCAGAGGCGGGGAATCAGATATGGGGAAACAGAGGCGGGGAATCAGAGGCGGGCAATCAGAGGCGGGGAATCAGAGGCGCAGAAACAGAGGCGGGGTATCAGATATGGGGAATCAGAGGTGGGGAATCAGGGGCGGGGTATCAGAGGCTGGGTATCAGACACGGGGATTCAGAGGCGGGGAATCAGAGATGGGGAATCAGAGGCGGGGAATCAGAGGCAGGGAATCAGACGCGGGGAATCAGAGGCGGGGAATCAGAGCCTGGGAATCAAAGGCGGGGATTCAGAGGCGGGGAATCAGAGGCGGGGAATCAGAGGCAGGGATTCGGATGTGCGGAATCAGAGATGGGGAATCAGAGGTGGGGAATCAGAGTCCAGGAATCAGAGATGGGGAATCAGAGGCGGGGAATCAGAGGCGGGAAAACATAGGTGGGGAATCAGATACGGGGAATCAGAGGTGGGGAATGAGAGGCAGGGAATCAGAGTTGGGGATTCAGAGGCGGGGAATCAGAGCTGGGGAATCGGAGGCAGGGAATCAGAGGCGGGGAATCAGAGGCGGGGAATGAGAGGCAGGGAATCAGATATGGGGATTCAGAGGTGGGGAATCAGAGGTTGGGAATCAGAGGCGGGGAATTAGATATGGGGAAACAGAGGCGGGTAATCAGAGGTGGGGAAACAGAGTTGGGGAATCAGAGGCAGGGAATCAGAGTTGGGGAATCAGAGGTGGGGAATCAGATATGGGGAAACAGAGGCGGGGAATCAGAGGCAGGCAAATAGAGGCGGGGAATCAGATATGGGGAAACAGAGGCGGGGAATCAGAGGCGGGGAAACAGAGGCGGGGAATCAGATATGGGGAATCAGAGGTGGGGAATCAGAGGTTGGGAATCAGAGGCAGGGAATCAGAGGCTGGGAATCAGATGCAGGGAATCAGATGCGGGGAATCAGAGGCGGGGAATCAGAGCTGGGGAATCAGAGGTGGGGAATCAAAGTTGGGGAATCAGAGGCGGGGACTTAGATATGGGGAAACAGAGGTGGGGAATCAGAGGCGGGGAAACAGAGGCAGGGAATCAGATATGGGGAATCAGAGGTGGGGAATCAGAGGCAGGGAATTAGATGTGCGGAATCAGAAATGGGGAATCAGAGGCAGGGAATCAGAATCAGAAGCAGGGAATCAGAGGCCGGGAATCAGAGGCCGGAATCAGATGCCAGGAATAAGATGCCGGGAATCAGAGTCCGCGAATCAGAGTCCGGGAATCAGAGATGGGGAATCAGAGGCGGGGAGTGAGATATGGGGAATCAGAGGCGGGGAATCACAGGCGGGGAAACAGAGGCGAGGAATCAGATATGGGGAATCAGAGGTGGCGAATCAAAGGCGGTGAATCAGAGATGGGGAATCAGAGGCGGGGAATGAGTGAAAGGGAATCAAACACGGGGAATCAGAGGCGGGGAATCAGAGCTGGGTTATCAGAGGCGGGGAATCAGAGTTGGGGAATCAGAGGCGGGGAATCAGAGCTGGGGAATCAGAGGTGGGGAATAAGAGGCAGGGAATCGGATGTGCGGAATCAGAGATGGGGAATCAGAGGTGGGAAATTCAGAGGCGGGGAATCAGAGATGGGGAATCAGACGCGGGGAATCAGAGGTGGGGAATCAGAGCTGGAGAATCAGAGGCGGGGAATCAGTGGCAGGGAATCAGAGGCGGGGAAACAGAGGCAGGGAATCAGAGGCAGGGAATCAGACACGGGGAATCAGAGGCGGGGAATCAGAGCTGGGGAATCAGAGGCCGGGAATCAGAGTTGGGGAATCAGAGGCGGGGAATCAGATATGGAGAATCAGAGGTGGGGAAACAGGGGTGGGGAATCAGTCTCAGGGAATCAGAGAAGGGGAATCAGAGGCGGGGAATCAGAGGCAGGGAATCAGACACGTGGAATCAGAGGCGGGGAATCAGGGATGGGGAATCAGAGGCTGGTAATCAGAGGTGGGGAATCAGAGTCCGGGAATCAGAGATGGGGAATCAGAGGCGGGGAATCACACGCGGGGAAACAGAGGCGGTGAATCAGATATGGCGAATCAGTGGTGGCGAATCAGAGGTAGAGGATCAGAGATGGTGAAGCAGAGGTGGGGAATCAGATGTGATGAATAAGAGATGGGGAATCAGAGGCGGGGTATCAGAGGTGGGGAATCAGAGTCCGGGAATCAGAGATGGGGAATCAGAGTTGGGGAATCAGAGGCGGGGAATCAGATATGGGGAAACAGAGGCGGGGAATTAGAGGCAGGGAAACAGAGGCGGGGAATCTGATATGGGGAATCAGAGGTGGCGAATGAAAGGCGGTGACTCAGAGATGGGGAATCAGAGGCGGGGAATCTGAGGCAGGGAATCAAACACGGGGAATCAGAGGTGGGGAACTCAGAGCTGGGGAATCAGAGGCGGGGAATCAGAGTTGGGGAATCAGAGGCGGGGAATCAGATATGGGGAAACAGAGGTGGGGAATCAGAGGCAGGGAAACAGAGGTGGGGAATCAGATATGGGGAATCAGAGGTGGGGAATCAGAGGTTGGGAAACAGAGGCAGGGAATCAGAGGTGGGGAGTCAGAGGTGGGGAATCAGAGGCAGGGAATCAGATGTGCGGAATCAGAGATGGGGAATCAGAGGCAGCGAATCAGAGGCGGGGAACCAGAGGCGGGGAATCAGAGGCCAGGTATCAGAACCGGGAATGAGAGGCCGGGAATGAGAGGCCGGGAATCAGAGGCCGGGAATCAGAGATGGGGAATCAGAGGCGGGGAATCAGAGGCGGGCAATCAGAGGCGGGGAATCAGAGGCGCAGAAACAGAGGCGGGGTATCAGATATGGGGAATCAGAGGTGGGGAATCAGGGGCGGGGTATCAGAGGCTGGGTATCAGACACGGGGATTCAGAGGCGGGGAATCAGAGATGGGGAATCAGAGGCGGGGAATCAGAGGCGTGGAATCAGAGGCGGGGAATCAGAGGCAGGGATTCGGATGTGCGGAATCAGAGGCGGGGAATCAGAGGCGGGAAAACATAGGTGGGGAATCAGATACGGGGAATCAGAGGTGGGGAATGAGAGGCAGGGAATCAGAGGTGGGGATTCAGAGGCGGGGAATCAGAGCTGGGGAATCGGAGGCAGGGAATCAGAGGCGGGGAATCAGAGGCGGGGAATGAGAGGCAGGGAATCAGATATGGGGATTCAGAGGTGGGGAATCAGAGGTTGGGAATCAGAGGCGGGGAATTAGATATGGGGAAACAGAGGCGGGGAATCAGAGGTGGGGAAACAGAGTTGGGGAATCAGAGGCGGGGAATCAGAGTTGGGGAATCAGAGGTGGGGAATCAGAGGTGGGGAATCAGGGGCGGGGAATCAGAGGTGCGGAAACAGAGGCGGGGAATCAGATATGGGGAATCAGAGGTGGGGAATCAGGGGCGGGGTATCAGAGGCTGGGTATCAGACACGAGGATTCAGAGGCGGGGAATCAGAGATGGGGATTCAGAGGCGGGGAATCAGAGGCAGGGAATCAGACGCGGGGAATCAGAGGCGGGGAATCAGAGTCCAGGAATCAGAGGCGGGGAATCAGAGTTGGGGAATCAGAGGCAGGGAATCAAACACGGTGAATCAGAGGCAGGGAATCAGAGCTGGAGAATCAGAGGCGGGGAATCAGAGTTGGGGAATCAGAGGCGGGAAATCAGATATGGGGAAACAGAGGCGGGGAATCAGAGGCAGGGAAACACAGGTGGGGAATCAGATATGGGGAATCAGAGGTGGGGAATCAGAGGTTTGGAAACAGAGACAGGGAATCAGAGGCGGGGAGTCAGAGGCGGGGAATCAAAGGCAGGGAATCAGATGTGCGGAATCAGAGATGGGGAATCAGAGGCAGCGAAAAAGAGGTGGGGAACCAGAGGCGGGGAATCAGAGGCCGGGAATTAGAGGCCGGGAATGAGAGGCCGGGAATCAGAGGCCGGGGAATCATAGGCGGGGAATCAGAGATGGGGAATCAGAGGCGGGGAATCAAACACGGGGAATCAGTGCTGGGGAATCAGAGGCGGGGAATCAGAGTTGGGGAATCAGATTTGGGGAATCAGAGGTGGGGAATCAGGGGCGGGGAATCAGTGGCAGGGAATCAGAGGCGGGGAATCAGAGGCGGGGAATCAGAGGCAGGGAATCAGACACGGGGAATCAGAGGCGGGGAATCAGAGATGGGGAATCAGAGGCAGTGAATCAGAGGCAGGGAATCGGACGCCGGGAATCAGGGGCGGGGAATCAGAGCTGGGGAATCAGAGGCCGGGAATCAGAGTTGGGGAATCAGAGGCGGGGAATCAGATATGGAGAATCAGAGGTGGGGAATCAGGGGCGGGGAATCAGTCGCAGGGAATCAGAGAAGGGGAATAAGAGGCGGGGAGTCAGAGGCAGGGAATCAGACACGTGGAATCAGAGGCGGGGAATCAGGGATGGGGAATCAGAGGCTGGTAATCAGAGGTGGGGAATCAGAGTCCGGGAATCAGAGATGGGGAATCAGAGGCGGGGAATCAGATATGGGGAATCAGAGGCGGGGAATCAGAGGCGGGGAAACAGAGGCGGTGAATCAGATATGGCGAATCAGTGGTGGCGAATCAGAGGTAGAGAATCAGAGATGGGGAAGCAGAGGTGGGGAATCAGATGTGATGAATAAGAGATGGGGAATCAGAGGCGGGGTATCAGAGGTGGGGAATCAGAGTCCGGGAATCAGAGATGGGGAATCAGAGGCGGGGAATCAGATATGGGGAATCAGAGGCAGGGAATCAGAGGCTGGGAATCAGATGCAGGGAATCAGATGCGGGGATCAGAGGCGGGGAATCAGAGCTAGGGAATCAGAGGTGGGGAATCAGAGTTGGGGAATCAGAGGCGGGGACTTAGATATGGGGAAACAGAGGCGGGGAATCAGAGGCGGGGAAACAGAGGCGGGGAATCGGATATGGGGAATCAGAGGTGGGGAATCAGAGGCAGGGAATTAGATGTGCGGAATCAGAG
Organism: Narcine bancroftii; assembly: GCF_036971445.1. Taxonomy (NCBI): domain Eukaryota; kingdom Metazoa; phylum Chordata; class Chondrichthyes; order Torpediniformes; family Narcinidae; genus Narcine; species Narcine bancroftii. Next base: position 135,723,911 of record NC_091470.1, on the reverse strand, counting down.
ATGGGCAATCAGAGGCAGGGTATCAGAATCAGAAGCAGGGAATAAGACGCGGGGAATCAGAGGCGGGGAATCAGAGCTGGGGAAGCAGAGGCAGTGAATCTGAGGCGGGGAATCAGAGGCAGGGAATCGGATGTGCGGAATCAGAGATGGGGAATCAGAGGTGGGGAATCAGAGGCAGTGAATCAAACATGGGTAATCAGAGGCGGGGAATCAGAGGCAGGAATTCAGACACGGGGAAACAGAGGCGGGGAATCAGAGGTGGGCAAATAGAGGCGGGGAATCAGATATGGGGAAACAGAGGCGGGGAATCAGAGGCGGGGAAACAGAGGCGGGGAATCAGATATGGGGAATCAGAGGTGGGGAATCAGAGGTTGGGAATCAGAGGCAGGGAATCAGAGGCTGGGAATCAGATGCAGGGAATCAGATGCGTGGAATCAGAGGCGGGGAATCAGAGCTGGGGAATCAGAGGTGGGGAATCAAAGTTGGGGATTCAGAGGCGGGGACTTAGATATTGGGAAACAGAGGCGGGGAATCAAAGCGGGGAAACAGAGGCGGGGAATCAGACATGGGTAATCAGAGGCGGGGAATCAGAGGCAGGAAATCAGAAACGGGGAATCAGAGGCGGGGAATCAGAGCTGGGAAATTAAAGGCAGGGAATCAGAGTTGGGGATTCAGAGGCGGGGAATCAGATATGGGGAAACAGAGGCGGGGAAACAGAGGCGGGTAAATAGAGGCGGGGAATCAGATATGGGGAAACAGAGGCAGGGAATCAGAGGCGGGGAAACAGAGGCGGGGAATCAGATATGGGGAATCAGAGGTGGGGAATCAGAGGTTGGGAATCAGAGGCAGGGAATCAGAGGCTGGGAATCAGATGCAGGGAATCAGTTGCGGGGAATCAGAGGCGTGGAATCAGAGCTGGGGAATCAGAGGTGGGGAATCAAAGTTGGGGAATCAGAGGCGGGGACTTAGATATGGGGAAACAGAGGTGCGGAATCAGAGGCGGGGAAACAGAGGCAGGGAATCAGATATGGGGAATCAGAGGTGGGGAATCAGAGGCAGGGAATTAGATGTGCGGAATCAGAAATGGGGAATCAGAGGCAGGGAATCAGAATCAGAAGCAGGGAATCAGAGGCCGGGAATCACAGGCCGGAATCAGATGCCAGGAATAAGAGGCCGGGAATCAGAGTCCGCGAATCAGAGTCCGGGAATCAGAGATGGGGAATCAGAGGCGGGGAGTGAGATATGGGGAATCAGAGGCGGGGAATCACAGGCGGGGAAACAGAGGCGAGGAATCAGATATGGGGAATCAGAGGTGGCGAATCAAAGGCGGTGAATCAGAGATGGGGAATCAGAGGCGGGGAATGAGAGAAAGGGAATCAAACACGGGGAATCAGAGGCGGGGAATCAGAGCTGGGTTATCAGAGGCGGGGAATCAGAGTTGGGGAATCAGAGGCGGGGAATCAGAGCTGGGAAATCAGAGGTGGGGAATCAGAGGCAGGGAATCGGATGTGCGGAATCAGAGATGGGGAATCAGAGGTGGGAAATTCAGAGGCGGGGAATCAGCGATGGGGATTCAGAGGCGGGGAATCAGAGGCAGGGAATCAGACGCGGGGAATCAGAGGCGGGGAATCAGAGTCCAGGAATCAGAGGCGGGGAATCAGAGTTGGGGAATCAGAGGCAGGGAATCAAACACGGTGAATCAGAGGCAGGGAATCAGAGCTGGAGAATCAGAGGCGGGGAATCAGAGGTGGGGAATCAGGGGCGGGGAATCAGTGGCAGGGAATCAGAGGCGGGGAAACAGAGGCAGGGAATCAGAGGCAGGGAATCAGACACGGGGAATCAGAGGCGGGGAATCAGAGATGGGGAATCAGAGCTGGGGAATCAGAGGCCGGGAATCAGAGTTGGGGAATCAGAGGCGGGGAATCAGATATGGAGAATCAGAGGTGGGGAAACAGGGGCGGGGAATCAGTCTCAGGGAATCAGAGAAGGGGAATCAGAGGCGGGGAATCAGAGGCAGGGAATCAGACACGTGGAATCAGAGGCGGGGAATCAGGGATGGGGAATCAGAGGCTGGTAATCAGAGGTGGGGAATCAGAGTCCGGGAATCAGAGATGGGGAATCAGAGGCGGGGAATCAGATATGGGGAATCAGAGGCGGGGAATCACAGGCGGGGAAACAGAGGCGGTGAATCAGATATGGCGAATCAGTGGTGGCGAATCAGAGGTAGAGGATCAGAGATGGTGAAGCAGAGGTGGGGAATCAGATGTGATGAATAAGAGATGGGGAATCAGAGGCGAGGTATCAGAGGCGGAAATCAGATATGGGGAAACAGAGGCGGGGAATCAGAGGCAGGGAAACAGAGGCGGGGAATCTGATATGGGGAATCAGAGGTGGCGAATGAAAGGCGGTGACTCAGAGATGGGGAATCAGAGGCGGGGAATCAGAGTTGGGAAATCAGAGGCGGGGAATCAGATATGGGGAAACAGAGGTGGGGAATCAGAGGCAGGGAAACAGAGGTGGGGAATCAGATATGGGGAATCAGAGGTGGGGAATCAGAGGTTGGGAAACAGAGGCAGGGAATCAGAGGTGGGGAGTCAGAGGTGGGGAATCAGAGGCAGGGAATCAGATGTGCGGAATCAGAGATGGGGAATCAGAGGCAGCGAATCAGAGGCGGGGAACCAGAGGCGGGGAATCAGAGGCCAGGTATCAGAACCGGGAATGAGAGGCCGGGAATCAGAGGCCGGGAATCAGAGGCCGGGAATCAGAGATGGGGAATCAGAGGCGGGGAATCAAACACGGGGAATCAGAGCTGGGGAATTAGAGGCGGGGAATCAGAGTTGGGGAATCAGAGGCGGGGAATCAGATATGGGGAAACAGAGGCGGGGAATCAGAGGCGGGCAATCAGAGGCGGGGAATCAGAGGCGCAGAAACAGAGGCGGGGTATCAGATATGGGGAATCAGAGGTGGGGAATCAGGGGCGGGGTATCAGAGGCTGGGTATCAGACACGGGGATTCAGAGGCGGGGAATCAGAGATGGGGAATCAGAGGCAGGGAATCAGACACGGGGAATCAGAGGCGGGGAATCAGAGCCTGGGAATCAAAGGCGGGGATTCAGAGGCGGGGAATCAGAGGCGGGGAATCAGAGGCAGGGATTCGGATGTGCGGAATCAGAGATGGGGAATCAGAGGTGGGGAATCAGAGTCCAGGAATCAGAGATGGGGAATCAGAGGCGGGGAATCAGAGGCGGGAAAACATAGGTGGGGAATCAGATACGGGGAATCAGAGGTGGGGAATGAGAGGCAGGGAATCAGAGTTGGGGATTCAGAGGCCGGGAATCAGAGGCCGGGAATCAGAGGCCGGGAATCAGAGATGGGGAATCAGAGGCGGGGAATCAGAGGCGGGCAATCAGAGGCGGGGAATCAGAGGCGCAGAAACAGAGGCGGGGTATCAGATATGGGGAATCAGAGGTGGGGAATCAGGGGCGGGGTATCAGAGGCTGGGTATCAGACACGGGGATTCAGAGGCGGGGAATCAGAGATGGGGAATCAGAGGCGGGGAATCAGAGGCGTGGAATCAGAGGCGGGGAATCAGAGGCAGGGATTCGGATGTGCGGAATCAGAGGCGGGGAATCAGAGGCGGGAAAACATAGGTGGGGAATCAGATACGGGGAATCAGAGGTGGGGAATGAGAGGCAGGGAATCAGAGGTGGGGATTCAGAGGCGGGGAATCAGAGCTGGCGAATCGGAGGCAGGGAATCAGAGGCGGGGAATCAGAGACGGGGAATGAGAGGCAGGGAATCAGATATGGGGATTCAGAGGTGGGGAATCAGAGGTTGGGAATCAGAGGCGGGGAATTAGATATGGGGAAACAGAGGCGGGGAATCAGAGGTGGGGAAACAGAGTTGGGGAATCAGAGGCGGGGAATCAGAGTTGGGGAATCAGAGGTGGGGAATCAGAGGTGGGGAATCAGGGGCGGGGAATCAGAGGTGCGGAAACAGAGGCGGGGAATCAGATATGGGGAATCAGAGGTGGGGAATCAGGGGCGGGGTATCAGAGGCTGGGTATCAGACACGAGGATTCAGAGGCGGGGAATCAGAGATGGGGATTCAGAGGCGGGGAATCAGAGGCAGGGAATCAGACGCGGGGAATCAGAGGCGGGGAATCAGAGTCCAGGAATCAGAGGCGGGGAATCAGAGTTGGGGAATCAGAGGCAGGGAATCAAACACGGTGAATCAGAGGCAGGGAATCAGAGCTGGAGAATCAGAGGCGGGGAATCAGAGTTGGGGAATCAGAGGCGGGAAATCAGATATGGGGAAACAGAGGCGGGGAATCAGAGGCAGGGAAACACAGGTGGGGAATCAGATATGGGGAATCAGAGGTGGGGAATCAGAGGTTTGGAAACAGAGACAGGGAATCAGAGGCGGGGAGTCAGAGGCGGGGAATCAAAGGCAGGGAATCAGATGTGCGGAATCAGAGATGGGGAATCAGAGGCAGCGAAAAAGAGGTGGGGAACCAGAGGCGGGGAATCAGAGGCCGGGAATTAGAGGCCGGGAATGAGAGGCCGGGAATCAGAGGCCGGGGAATCATAGGCGGGGAATCAGAGATGGGGAATCAGAGGCGGGGAATCAAACACGGGGAATCAGAGCTGGGGAATCAGAGGCGGGGAATCAGAGTTGGGGAATCAGATTTGGGGAATCAGAGGTGGGGAATCAGGGGCGGGGAATCAGTGGCAGGGAATCAGAGGCGGGGAATCAGAGGCGGGGAATCAGAGGCAGGGAATCAGACACGGGGAATCAGAGGCGGGGAATCAGAGATGGGGAATCAGAGGCAGTGAATCAGAGGCAGGGCATCGGACGCCGGGAATCAGGGGCGGGGAATCAGAGCTGGGGAATCAGAGGCCGGGAATCAGAGTTGGGGAATCAGAGGCGGGGAATCAGATATGGAGAATCAGAGGTGGGGAATCAGGGGCGGGGAATCAGTCGCAGGGAATCAGAGAAGGGGAATCAGAGGCGGGGAGTCAGAGGCAGGGAATCAGACACGTGGAATCAGAGGCGGGGAATCAGGGATGGGGAATCAGAGGCTGGTAATCAGAGGTGGGGAATCAGAGTCCGGGAATCAGAGATGGGGAATCAGAGGCGGGGAATCAGATATGGGGAATCAGAGGCGGGGAATCAGAGGCGGGGAAACAGAGGCGGTGAATCAGATATGGCGAATCAGTGGTGGCGAATCAGAGGTAGAGAATCAGAGATGGGGAAGCAGAGGTGGGGAATCAGATGTGATGAATAAGAGATGGGGAATCAGAGGCGGGGTATCAGAGGTGGGGAATCAGAGTCCGGGAATCAGAGATGGGGAATCAGAGGCGGGGAATCAGATATGGGGAATCAGAGGCAGGGAATCAGAGGCTGGGAATCAGATGCAGGGAATCAGATGCGGGGATCAGAGGCGGGGAATCAGAGCTGGGGAATCAGAGGTGGGGAATCAGAGTTGGGGAATCAGAGGCGGGGACTTAGATATGGGGAAACAGAGGCGGGGAATCAGAGGCGGGGAAACAGAGGCGGGGAATCGGATATGGGGAATCAGAGGTGGGGAATCAGAGGCAGGGAATTAGATGTGCGGAATCAGAGATGGGCAATCAGAGGCAGGGTATCAGAATCAGAAGCAGGGAATAAGACGCGGGGAATCAGAGGCGGGGAATCAGAGCTGGGGAAGCAGAGGCAGTGAATCTGAGGCGGGGAATCAGAGGCAGGGAATCGGATGTGCGGAATCAGAGATGGGGAATCAGAGGTGGGGAATCAGAGGCAGTGAATCAAACATGGGTAATCAGAGGCGGGGAATCAGAGGCAGGAATTCAGACACGGGGAAACAGAGGCGGGGAATCAGAGGTGGGCAAATAGAGGCGGGGAATCAGATATGGGGAAACAGAGGCGGGGAATCAGAGGCGGGGAAACAGAGGCAGGGAATCAGATATGGGGAATCAGAGGTGGGGAATCAGAGGTTGGGAATCAGAGGCAGGGAATCAGAGGCTGGGAATCAGATGCAGGGAATCAGATGCGTGGAATCAGAGGCGGGGCTTCAGAGCTGGGGAATCAGAGGTGGGGAATCAAAGTTGGGGAATCAGAGGCGGGGACTTAGATATTGGGAAACAGAGGCGGGGAATCAAAGCGGGGAAACAGAGGCGGGGAATCAGACATGGGTAATCAGAGGCGGGGAATCAGAGGCAGGAAATCAGAAACGGGGAATCAGAGGCGGGGAATCAGAGCTGGGAAATTAAAGGCAGGGAATCAGAGTTGGGGATTCAGAGGCGGGGAATCAGATATGGGGAAACAGAGGCGGGGAATCAGAGGCGGGTAAATAGAGGCGGGGAATCAGATATGGGGAAACAGAGGCGGGGAATCAGAGGCGGGGAAACAGAGGCGGGGAATCAGATATGGGGAATCAGAGGTGGGGAATCAGAGGTTGGGAATCAGAGGCAGGGAATCAGAGGCTGGGAATCAGATGCAGGGAATCAGTTGCGGGGAATCAGAGGCGGGGAATCAGAGCTGGGGAATCAGAGGTGGGGAATCAAAGTTGGGGAATCAGAGGCGGGGACTTAGATATGGGGAAACAGAGGTGCGGAATCAGAGGCGGGGAAACAGAGGCAGGGAATCAGATATGGGGAATCAGAGGTGGGGAATCAGAGGCAGGGAATTAGATGTGCGGAATCAGAAATGGGGAATCAGAGGCAGGGAATCAGAATCAGAAGCAGGGAATCAGAGGCCGGGAATCACAGGCCGGAATCAGATGCCAGGAATAAGAGGCCGGGAATCAGAGTCCGCGAATCAGAGTCCGGGAATCAGAGATGGGGAATCAGAGGCGGGGAGTGAGATATGGGGAATCAGAGGCGGGGAATCACAGGCGGGGAAACAGAGGCGAGGAATCAGATATGGGGAATCAGAGGTGGCGAATCAAAGGCGGTGAATCAGAGATGGGGAATCAGAGGCGGGGAATGAGAGAAAGGGAATCAAACACGGGGAATCAGAGGCGGGGAATCAGAGCTGGGTTATCAGAGGCGGGGAATCAGAGTTGGGGAATCAGAGGCGGGGAATCAGAGCTGGGGAATCAGAGGTGGGGAATCAGAGGCAGGGAATCGGATGTGCGGAATCAGAGATGGGGAATCAGAGGTGGGAAATTCAGAGGCGGGGAATCAGAGATGGGGATTCAGAGGCGGGGAATCAGAGGCAGGGAATCAGACGCGGGGAATCAGAGGCGGGGAATCAGAGTCCAGGAATCAGAGGCGGGGAATCAGAGTTGGGGAATCAGAGGCAGGGAATCAAACACGGTGAATCAGAGGCAGGGAATAAGAGCTGGAGAATCAGAGGCGGGGAATCAGAGGTGGGGAATCAGGGGCGGGGAATCAGTGGCAGGGAATCAGAGGCGGGGAAACAGAGGCAGGGAATCAGAGGCAGGGAATCAGACACGGGGAATCAGAGGCGGGGAATCAGAGATGGGGAATCAGAGCTGGGGAATCAGAGGCCGGGAATCAGAGTTGGGGAATCAGAGGCGGGGAATCAGATATGGAGAATCAGAGGTGGGGAAACAGGGGCGGGGAATCAGTCTCAGGGAATCAGAGAAGGGGAATCAGAGGCGGGGAATCAGAGGCAGGGAATCAGACACGTGGAATCAGAGGCGGGGAATCAGGGATGGGGAATCAGAGGCTGGTAATCAGAGGTGGGGAATCAGAGTCCGGGAATCAGAGATGGGGAATCAGAGGCGGGGAATCAGATATGGGGAATCAGAGGCGGGGAATCACAGGCGGGGAAACAGAGGCGGTGAATCAGATATGGCGAATCAGTGGTGGCGAATCAGAGGTAGAGGATCAGAGATGGTGAAGCAGAGGTGGGGAATCAGATGTGATGAATAAGAGATGGGGAATCAGAGGCGAGGTATCAGAGGCGGAAATCAGATATGGGGAAACAGAGGCGGGGAATCAGAGGCAGGGAAACAGAGGCGGGGAATCTGATATGGGGAATCAGAGGTGGCGAATGAAAGGCGGTGACTCAGAGATGGGGAATCAGAGGCGGGGAATCAGAGTTGGGGAATCAGAGGCGGGGAATCAGATATGGGGAAACAGAGGTGGGGAATCAGAGGCAGGGAAACAGAGGTGGGGAATCAGATATGGGGAATCAGAGGTGGGGAATCAGAGGTTGGGAAACAGAGGCAGGGAATCAGAGGTGGGGATTCAGAGGTGGGGAATCAGAGGCAGGGAATCAGATGTGCGGAATCAGAGATGGGGAATCAGAGGCAGCGAATCAGAGGCGGGGAACCAGAGGCGGGGAATCAGAGGCCAGGTATCAGAACCGGGAATGAGAGGCCGGGAATCAGAGGCCGGGAATCAGAGGCCGGGAATCAGAGATGGGGAATCAGAGGCGGGGAATCAAACACGGGGAATCAGAGCTGGGGAATTAGAGGCGGGGAATCAGAGTTGGGGAATCAGAGGCGGGGAATCAGATATGGGGAAACAGAGGCGGGGAATCAGAGGCGGGCAATCAGAGGCGGGGAATCAGAGGCGCAGAAACAGAGGCGGGGTATCAGATATGGGGAATCAGAGGTGGGGAATCAGGGGCGGGGTATCAGAGGCTGGGTATCAGACACGGGGATTCAGAGGCGGGGAATCAGAGATGGGGAATCAGAGGCAGGGAATCAGACACGGGGAATCAGAGGCGGGGAATCAGAGCCTGGGAATCAAAGGCGGGGATTCAGAGGCGGGGAATCAGAGGCGGGGAATCAGAGGCAGGGATTCGGATGTGCGGAATCAGAGATGGGGAATCAGAGGTGGGGAATCAGAGTCCAGGAATCAGAGATGGGGAATCAGAGGCGGGGAATCAGAGGCGGGAAAACATAGGTGGGGAATCAGATACGGGGAATCAGAGGTGGGGAATGAGAGGCAGGGAATCAGAGTTGGGGATTCAGAGGCGGGGAATCAGAGCTGGGGAATCGGAGGCAGGGAATCAGAGGCGGGGAATCAGAGGCGGGGAATGAGAGGCAGGGAATCAGATATGGGGATTCAGAGGTGGGGAATCAGAGGTTGGGAATCAGAGGCGGGGAATTAGATATGGGGAAACAGAGGCGGGTAATCAGAGGTGGGGAAACAGAGTTGGGGAATCAGAGGCAGGGAATCAGAGTTTGGGAATCAGAGGTGGGGAATCAGATATGGGGAAACAGAGGCGGGGAATCAGAGGCGGGCAAATAGAGGCGGGGAATCAGATATGGGGAAACAGAGGCGGGGAATCAGAGGCGGGGAAACAGAGGCGGGGAATCAGATATGGGGAATCAGAGGTGGGGAATCAGAGGTTGGGAATCAGAGGCAGGGAATCAGAGGCTGGGAATCAGATGCAGGGAATCAGATGCGGGGAATCAGAGGCGGGGAATCAGAGCTGGGGAATCAGAGGTGGGGAATCAAAGTTGGGGAATCAGAGGCGGGGACTTAGATATGGGGAAACAGAGGTGGGGAATCAGAGGCGGGGAAACAGAGGCAGGGAATCAGATGTGGGGAATCAGAGGTGGGGAATCAGAGGCAGGGAATTAGATGTGCGGAATCAGAAATGGGGAATCAGAGGCAGGGAATCAGAATCAGAAGCAGGGAATCAGAGGCCGGGAATCAGAGGCCGGAATCAGATGCCAGGAATAAGATGCCGGGAATCAGAGTCCGCGAATCAGAGTCCGGGAATCAGAGATGGGGAATCAGAGGCAGGGAGTGAGATATGGGGAATCAGAGGCGGGGAATCACAGGCGGGGAAACAGAGGCGAGGAATCAGATATGGGGAATCAGAGGTGGCGAATCAAAGGCGGTGAATCAGAGATGGGGAATCAGAGGCGGGGAATGAGAGAAAGGGAATCAAACACGGGGAATCAGAGGCGGGGAATCAGAGCTGGGTTATCAGAGGCGGGGAATCAGAGTTGGGGAATCAGAGGCAGGGAATCAGAGCCTGGGAATCAAAGGCGGGGATTCAGAGGCGGGGAATCAGAGGCGGGGAATCAGAGGCAGGGATTCGGATGTGCGGAATCAGAGATGGGGAATCAGAGGTGGGGAATCAGAGTCCAGGAATCAGAGATGGGGAATCAGAGGCGGGGAATCAGAGGTGGGAAAACATAGGTGGGGAATCAGATACGGGGAATCAGAGGTGGGGAATGAGAGGCAGGGAATCAGAGTTGGGGATTCAGAGGCCGGGAATCAGAGGCCGGGAATCAGAGGCCGGGAATCAGAGATGGGGAATCAGAGGCGGGGTATCAGAGGCGGGCAATCAGAGGCGGGGAATCAGAGGCGCAGAAACAGAGGCGGGGTATCAGATATGGGGAATCAGAGGTGGGGAATCAGGGGCGGGGTATCAGAGGCTGGGTATCAGACACGGGGATTCAGAGGCGGGGAATCAGAGATGGGGAATCAGAGGCGGGGAATCAGAGGCGTGGAATCAGAGGCGGGGAATCAGAGGCAGGGATTCGGATGTGCGGAATCAGAGGCGGGGAATCAGAGGCGGGAAAACATAGGTGGGGAATCAGATACGGGGAATCAGAGGTGGGGAATGAGAGGCAGGGAATCAGAGGTGGGGATTCAGAGGCGGGGAATCAGAGCTGGGGAATCGGAGGCAGGGAATCAGAGGCGGGGAATCAGAGGCGGGGAATGAGAGGCAGGGAATCAGATATGGGGATTCAGAGGTGGGGAATCAGAGGTTGGGAATCAGAGGCGGGGAATTAGATATGGGGAAACAGAGGCGGGGAATCAGAGGTGGGGAAACAGAGTTGGGGAATCAGAGGCGGGGAATCAGAGTTGGGGAATCAGAGGTGGGGAATCAGAGGTGGGGAATCAGGGGCGGGGAATCAGAGGTGCGGAAACAGAGGCGGGGAATCAGATATGGGGAATCAGAGGTGGGGAATCAGGGGCGGGGTATCAGAGGCTGGGTATCAGACACGAGGATTCAGAGGCGGGGAATCAGAGATGGGGATTCAGAGGCGGGGAATCAGAGGCAGGGAATCAGACGCGGGGAATCAGAGGCGGGGAATCAGAGTCCAGGAATCAGAGGCAGGGAATCAGAGTTGGGGAATCAGAGGCAGGGAATCAAACACGGTGAATCAGAGGCAGGGAATCAGAGCTGGAGAATCAGAGGCGGGGAATCAGAGTTGGGGAATCAGAGGCGGGAAATCAGATATGGGGAAACAGAGGCGGGGAATCAGAGGCAGGGAAACACAGGTGGGGAATCAGATATGGGGAATCAGAGGTGGGGAATCAGAGGTTTGGAAACAGAGACAGGGAATCAGAGGCGGGGAGTCAGAGGCGGGGAATCAAAGGCAGGGAATCAGATGTGCGGAATCAGAGATGGGGAATCAGAGGCAGCGAAAAAGAGGTGGGGAACCAGAGGCGGGGAATCAGAGGCCGGGAATTAGAGGCCGGGAATGAGAGGCCGGGAATCAGAGGCCGGGGAATCATAGGCGGGGAATCAGAGATGGGGAATCAGAGGCGGGGAATCAAACACGGGGAATCAGAGCTGGGGAATCAGAGGCGGGGAATCAGAGTTGGGGAATCAGATTTGGGGAATCAGAGGTGGGGAATCAGGGGCGGGGAATCAGTGGCAGGGAATCAGAGGCGGGGAATCAGAGGCGGGGAATCAGAGGCAGGGAATCAGACACGGGGAATCAGAGGCGGGGAATCAGAGATGGGGAATCAGAGGCAGTGAATCAGAGGCAGGGAATCGGACGCCGGGAATCAGGGGCGGGGAATCAGAGCTGGGGAATCAGAGGCCGGGAATCAGAGTTGGGGAATCAGAGGCGGGGAATCAGATATGGAGAATCAGAGGTGGGGAATCAGGGGCGGGGAATCAGTCGCAGGGAATCAGAGAAGGGGAATCAGAGGCGGGGAGTCAGAGGCAGGGAATCAGACACGTGGAATCAGAGGCGGGGAATCAGGGATGGGGAATCAGAGGCTGGTAATCAGAGGTGGGGAATCAGAGTCCGGGAATCAGAGATGGGGAATCAGAGGCGGGGAATCAGATATGGGTAATCAGAGGCGGGGAATCAGAGGCGGGGAAACAGAGGCGGTGAATCAGATATGGCGAATCAGTGGTGGCGAATCAGAGGTAGAGAATCAGAGATGGGGAAGCAGAGGTGGGGAATCAGATGTGATGAATAAGAGATGGGGAATCAGAGGCGGGGTATCAGAGGTGGGGAATCAGAGTCCGGGAATCAGAGATGGGGAATCAGAGGCGGGGAATCAGATATGGGGAATCAGAGGCAGGGAATCAGAGGCTGGGAATCAGATGCAGGGAATCAGATGCGGGGATCAGAGGCGGGGAATCAGAGCTGGGGAATCAGAGGTGGGGAATCAGAGTTGGGGAATCAGAGGCGGGGACTTAGATATGGGGAAACAGAGGCGGGGAATCAGAGGCGGGGAAACAGAGGCGGGGAATCGGATATGGGGAATCAGAGGTGGGGAATCAGAGGCAGGGAATTAGATGTGCGGAATCAGAGATGGGCAATCAGAGGCAGGGTATCAGAATCAGAAGCAGGGAATAAGACGCGGGGAATCAGAGGCGGGGAATCAGAGCTGGGGAAGCAGAGGCAGTGAATCTGAGGCGGGGAATCAGAGGCAGGGAATCGGATGTGCGGAATCAGAGATGGGGAATCAGAGGTGGGGAATCAGAGGCAGTGAATCAAACATGGGTAATCAGAGGCGGGGAATCAGAGGCAGGAATTCAGACACGGGGAAACAGAGGCGGGGAATCAGAGGTGGGCAAATAGAGGCGGGGAATCAGATATGGGGAAACAGAGGCGGGGAATCAGAGGCGGGGAAACAGAGGCAGGGAATCAGATATGGGGAATCAGAGGTGGGGAATCAGAGGTTGGGAATCAGAGGCAGGGAATCAGAGGCTGGGAATCAGATGCAGGGAATCAGATGCGTGGAATCAGAGGCGGGGAATCAGAGCTGGGGAATCAGAGGTGGGGAATCAAAGTTGGGGAATCAGAGGCGGGGACTTAGATATTGGGAAACAGAGGCGGGGAATCAAAGCGGGGAAACAGAGGCGGGGAATCAGACATGGGTAATCAGAGGCGGGGAATCAGAGGCAGGAAATCAGAAACGGGGAATCAGAGGCGGGGAATCAGAGCTGGGAAATTAAAGGCAGGGAATCAGAGTTGGGGATTCAGAGGCGGGGAATCAGATATGGGGAAACAGAGGCGGGGAATCAGAGGCGGGTAAATAGAGGCGGGGAATCAGATATGGGGAAACAGAGGCGGGAATCAGAGGCGGGGAAACAGAGGCGGGGAATCAGATATGGGGAATCAGAGGTGGGGAATCAGAGGTTGGGAATCAGAGGCAGGGAATCAGAGGCTGGGAATCAGATGCAGGGAATCAGTTGCGGGGAATCAGAGGCGGGGAATCAGAGCTGGGGAATCAGAGGTGGGGAATCAAAGTTGGGGAATCAGAGGCGGGGACTTAGATATGGGGAAACAGAGGTGCGGAATCAGAGGCGGGGAAACAGAGGCAGGGAATCAGATATGGGGAATCAGAGGTGGGGAATCAGAGGCAGGGAATTAGATGTGCGGAATCAGAAATGGGGAATCAGAGGCAGGGAATCAGAATCAGAAGCAGGGAATCAGAGGCCGGGAATCACAGGCCGGAATCAGATGCCAGGAATAAGAGGCCGGGAATCAGAGTCCGCGAATCAGAGTCCGGGAATCAGAGATGGGGAATCAGAGGCGGGGAGTGAGATATGGGGAATCAGAGGCGGGGAATCACAGGCGGGGAAACAGAGGCGAGGAATCAGATATGGGGAATCAGAGGTGGCGAATCAAAGGCGGTAAATCAGAGATGGGGAATCAGAGGCGGGGAATGAGAGAAAGGGAATCAAACACGGGGAATCAGAGGCGGGGAATCAGAGCTGGGTTATCAGAGGCGGGGAATCAGAGTTGGGGAATCAGAGGCGGGGAATCAGAGCTGGGGAATCAGAGGTGGGGAATCAGAGGCAGGGAATCGGATGTGCGGAATCAGAGATGGGGAATCAGAGGTGGGAAATTCAGAGGCGGGGAATCAGAGATGGGGATTCAGAGGCGGGGAATCAGAGGCAGGGAATCAGACGCGGGGAATCAGAGGCGGGGAATCAGAGTCCAGGAATCAGAGGCGGGGAATCAGAGTTGGGGAATCAGAGGCAGGGAATCAAACACGGTGAATCAGAGGCAGGGAATCAGAGCTGGAGAATCAGAGGCGGGGAATCAGAGGTGGGGAATCAGGGGCGGGGAATCAGTGGCAGGGAATCAGAGGCGGGGAAACAGAGGCAGGGAATCAGAGGCAGGGAATCAGACACGGGGAATCAGAGGCGGGGAATCAGAGATGGGGAATCAGAGCTGGGGAATCAGAGGCCGGGAATCAGAGTTGGGGAATCAGAGGCGGGGAATCAGATATGGAGAATCAGAGGTGGGGAAACAGGGGCGGGGAATCAGTCTCAGGGAATCAGAGAAGGGGAATCAGAGGCGGGGAATCAGAGGCAGGGAATCAGACACGTGGAATCAGAGGCGGGGAATCAGGGATGGGGAATCAGAGGCTGGTAATCAGAGGTGGGGAATCAGAGTCCGGGAATCAGAGATGGGGAATCAGAGGCGGGGAATCACAGGCGGGGAAACAGAGGCGGTGAATCAGATATGGCGAATCAGTGGTGGCGAATCAGAGGTAGAGGATCAGAGATGGTGAAGCAGAGGTGGGGAATCAGATGTGATGAATAAGAGATGGGGAATCAGAGGCGAGGTATCAGAGGCGGAAATCAGATATGGGGAAACAGAGGCGGGGAATCAGAGGCAGGGAAACAGAGGCGGGGAATCTGATATGGGGAATCAGAGGTGGCGAATGAAAGGCGGTGACTCAGAGATGGGGAATCAGAGGCGGGGAATCAGAGTTGGGGAATCAGAGGCGGGGAATCAGATATGGGGAAACAGAGGTGGGGAATCAGAGGCAGGGAAACAGAGGTGGGGAATCAGATATGGGGAATCAGAGGTGGGGAATCAGAGGTTGGGAAACAGAGGCAGGGAATCAGAGGTGGGGATTCAGAGGTGGGGAATCAGAGGCAGGGAATCAGATGTGCGGAATCAGAGATGGGGAATCAGAGGCAGCGAATCAGAGGCGGGGAACCAGAGGCGGGGAATCAGAGGCCAGGTATCAGAACCGGGAATGAGAGGCCGGGAATCAGAGGCCGGGAATCAGAGGCCGGGAATCAGAGATGGGGAATCAGAGGCGGGGAATCAAACACGGGGAATCAGAGCTGGGGAATTAGAGGCGGGGAATCAGAGTTGGGGAATCAGAGGCGGGGAATCAGATATGGGGAAACAGAGGCGGGGAATCAGAGGCGGGCAATCAGAGGCGGGGAATCAGAGGCGCAGAAACAGAGGCGGGGTATCAGATATGGGGAATCAGAGGTGGGGAATCAGGGGCGGGGTATCAGAGGCTGGGTATCAGACACGGGGATTCAGAGGCGGGGAATCAGAGATGGGGAATCAGAGGCAGGGAATCAGACACGGGGAATCAGAGGCGGGGAATCAGAGCCTGGGAATCAAAGGCGGGGATTCAGAGGCGGGGAATCAGAGGCGGGGAATCAGAGGCAGGGATTCGGATGTGCGGAATCAGAGATGGGGAATCAGAGGTGGGGAATCAGAGTCCAGGAATCAGAGATGGGGAATCAGAGGCGGGGAATCAGAGGCGGGAAAACATAGGTGGGGAATCAGATACGGGGAATCAGAGGTGGGGAATGAGAGGCAGGGAATCAGAGTTGGGGATTCAGAGGCGGGGAATCAGAGCTGGGGAATCGGAGGCAGGGAATCAGAGGCGGGGAATCAGAGGCGGGGAATGAGAGGCAGGGAATCAGATATGGGGATTCAGAGGTGGGGAATCAGAGGTTGGGAATCAGAGGCGGGGAATTAGATATGGGGAAACAGAGGCGGGTAATCAGAGGTGGGGAAACAGAGTTGGGGAATCAAAGGCAGGGAATCAGAGTTGGGGAATCAGAGGTGGGGAATCAGATATGGGGAAACAGAGGCGGGGAATCAGAGGCGGGCAAATAGAGGCGGGGAATCAGATATGGGGAAACAGAGGCGGGGAATCAGAGGCGGGGAAACAGAGGCGGGGAATCAGATATGGGGAATCAGAGGTGGGGAATCAGAGGTTGGGAATCAGAGGCAGGGAATCAGAGGCTGGGAATCAGATGCAGGGAATCAGATGCGGGGAATCAGAGGCGGGGAATCAGAGCTGGGGAATCAGAGGTGGGGAATCAAAGTTGGGGAATCAGAGGCGGGGACTTAGATATGGGGAAACAGAGGTGGGGAATCAGAGGCGGGGAAACAGAGGCAGGGAATCAGATATGGGGAATCAGAGGTGGGGAATCAGAGGCAGGGAATTAGATGTGCGGAATCAGAAATGGGGAATCAGAGGCAGGGAATCAGAATCAGAAGCAGGGAATCAGAGGCCGGGAATCAGAGGCCGGAATCAGATGCCAGGAATAAGATGCCGGGAATCAGAGTCCGCGAATCAGAGTCCGGGAATCAGAGATGGGGAATCAGAGGCGGGGAGTGAGATATGGGGAATCAGAGGCGGGGAATCACAGGCGGGGAAACAGAGGCGAGGAATCAGATATGGGGAATCAGAGGTGGCGAATCAAAGGCGGTGAATCAGAGATGGGGAATCAGAGGCGGGGAATGAGAGAAAGGGAATCAAACACGGGGAATCAGAGGCGGGGAATCAGAGCTGGGTTATCAGAGGCGGGGAATCAGAGTTGGGGAATCAGAGGCGGGGAATCAGAGCTGGGGAATCAGAGGTGGGGAATAAGAGGCAGGGAATCGGATGTGCGGAATCAGAGATGGGGAATCAGAGGTGGGAAATTCAGAGGCGGGGAATCAGAGATGGGGAATCAGACGCGGGGAATCAGAGGCGGGGAATCAGAGCTGGAGGATCAGAGGCGGGGAATCAGTGGCAGGGAATCAGAGGCGGGGAAACAGAGGCAGGGAATCAGAGGCAGGGAATCAGACACGGGGAATCAGAGGCGGGGAATCAGAGATGGGGAATCAGAGGCAGTGAATCAGAGGCAGGGAATCGGATGCCGGGAATCAGAGGCGGGGAATCAGAGCTGGGGAATCAGAGGCCGGGAATCAGAGTTGGGGAATCAGAGGCGGGGACTTAGATATGGGGAAACAGAGGCGGGGAATCAGAGGCGGGGAAACAGAGGCGGGGAATCGGATATGGGGAATCAGAGGTGGGGAATCAGAGGCAGGGAATTAGATGTGCGGAATCAGAGATGGGCAATCAGAGGCAGGGTATCAGAATCAGAAGCAGGGAATAAGACGCGGGGAATCAGAGGCGGGGAATCAGAGCTGGGGAAGCAGAGGCAGTGAATCTGAGGCGGGGAATCAGAGGCAGGGAATCGGATGTGCGGAATCAGAGATGGGGAATCAGAGGTGGGGAATCAGAGGCAGTGAATCAAACATGGGTAATCAGAGGCGGGGAATCAGAGGCAGGAATTCAGACACGGGGAAACAGAGGCGGGGAATCAGAGGTGGGCAAATAGAGGCGGGGAATCAGATATGGGGAAACAGAGGCGGGGAATCAGAGGCGGGGAAACAGAGGCGTGGAATCAGATATGGGGAATCAGAGGTGGGGAATCAGAGGTTGGGAATCAGAGGCAGGGAATCAGAGGCTGGGAATCAGATGCAGGGAATCAGATGCGTGGAATCAGAGGCGGGGAATCAGAGCTGGGGAATCAGAGGTGGGGAATCAAAGTTGGGGAATCAGAGGCGGGGACTTAGATATTGGGAAACAGAGGCGGGGAATCAAAGCGGGGAAACAGAGGCGGGGAATCAGACATGGGTAATCAGAGGCGGGGAATCAGAGGCAGGAAATCAGAAACGGGGAATCAGAGGCGGGGAATCAGAGCTGGGAAATTAAAGGCAGGGAATCAGAGTTGGGGATTCAGAGGCGGGGAATCAGATATGGGGAAACAGAGGCGGGGAATCAGAGGCGGGTAAATAGAGGCGGGGAATCAGATATGGGGAAACAGAGGCGGGGAATCAGAGGCGGGGAAACAGAGGCGGGGAATCAGATATGGGGAATCAGAGGTGGGGAATCAGAGGTTGGGAATCAGAGGCAGGGAATCAGAGGCTGGGAATCAGATGCAGGGAATCAGTTGCGGGGAATCAGAGGCGGGGAATCAGAGCTGGGGAATCAGAGGTGGGGAATCAAAGTTGGGGAATCAGAGGCGGGGACTTAGATATGGGGAAACAGAGGTGCGGAATCAGAGGCGGGGAAACAGAGGCAGGGAATCAGATATGGGGAATCAGAGGTGGGGAATCAGAGGCAGGGAATTAGATGTGCGGAATCAGAAATGGGGAATCAGAGGCAGGGAATCAGAATCAGAAGCAGGGAATCAGCGGCCGGGAATCACAGGCCGGAATCAGATGCCAGGAATAAGAGGCCGGGAATCAGAGTCCGCGAATCAGAGTCCGGGAATCAGAGATGGGGAATCAGAGGCGGGGAGTGAGATATGGGGAATCAGAGGCGGGGAATCACAGGCGGGGAAACAGAGGCGAGGAATCAGATATGGGGAATCAGAGGTGGCGAATCAAAGGCGGTGAATCAGAGATGGGGAATCAGAGGCGGGGAATGAGAGAAAGGGAATCAAACACGGGGAATCAGAGGCGGGGAATCAGAGCTGGGTTATCAGAGGCGGGGAATCAGAGTTGGGGAATCAGAGGCGGGGAATCAGAGCTGGGGAATCAGAGGTGGGGAATCAGAGGCAGGGAATCGGATGTGCGGAATCAGAGATGGGGAATCAGAGGTGGGAAATTCAGAGGCGGGGAATCAGAGATGGGGATTCAGAGGCGGGGAATCAGAGGCAGGGAATCAGACGCGGGGAATCAGAGGCGGGGAATCAGAGTCCAGGAATCAGAGGCGGGGAATCAGAGTTGGGGAATCAGAGGCAGGGAATCAAACACGGTGAATCAGAGGCAGGGAATCAGAGCTGGAGAATCAGAGGCGGGGAATCAGAGGTGGGGAATCAGGGGCGGGGAATCAGTGGCAGGGAATCAGAGGCGGGGAAACAGAGGCAGGGAATCAGAGGCAGGGAATCAGACACGGGGAATCAGAGGCGGGGAATCAGAGATGGGGAATCAGAGCTGGGGAATCAGAGGCCGGGAATCAGAGTTGGGGAATCAGAGGCGGGGAATCAGATATGGAGAATCAGAGGTGGGGAAACAGGGGCGGGGAATCAGTCTCAGGGAATCAGAGAAGGGGAATCAGAGGCGGGGAATCAGAGGCAGGGAATCAGACACGTGGAATCAGAGGCGGGGAATCAGGGATGGGGAATCAGAGGCTGGTAATCAGAGGTGGGGAATCAGAGTCCGGGAATCAGAGATGGGGAATCAGAGGCGGGGAATCAGATATGGGGAATCAGAGGCGGGGAATCACAGGCGGGGAAACAGAGGCGGTGAATCAGATATGGCGAATCAGTGGTGGCGAATCAGAGGTAGAGGATCAGAGATGGTGAAGCAGAGGTGGGGAATCAGATGTGATGAATAAGAGATGGGGAATCAGAGGCGAGGTATCAGAGGCGGAAATCAGATATGGGGAAACAGAGGCGGGGAATCAGAGGCAGGGAAACAGAGGCGGGGAATCTGATATGGGGAATCAGAGGTGGCGAATGAAAGGCGGTGACTCAGAGATGGGGAATCAGAGGCGGGGAATCAGAGTTGGGGAATCAGAGGCGGGGAATCAGATATGGGGAAACAGAGGTGGGGAATCAGAGGCAGGGAAACAGAGGTGGGGAATCAGATATGGGGAATCAGAGGTGGGGAATCAGAGGTTGGGAAACAGAGGCAGGGAATCAGAGGTGGGTAGTCAGAGGTGGGGAATCAGAGGCAGGGAATCAGATGTGCGGAATCAGAGATGGGGAATCAGAGGCAGCGAATCAGAGGCGGGGAACCAGAGGCGGGGAATCAGAGGCCAGGTATCAGAACCGGGAATGAGAGGCCGGGAATCAGAGGCCGGGAATCAGAGGCCGGGAATCAGAGATGGGGAATCAGAGGCGGGGAATCAAACACGGGGAATCAGAGCTGGGGAATTAGAGGCGGGGAATCAGAGTTGGGGAATCAGAGGCGGGGAATCAGATATGGGGAAACAGAGGCGGGGAATCAGAGGCGGGCAATCAGAGGCGGGGAATCAGAGGCGCAGAAACAGAGGCGGGGTATCAGATATGGGGAATCAGAGGTGGGGAATCAGGGGCGGGGTATCAGAGGCTGGGTATCAGACACGGGGATTCAGAGGCGGGGAATCAGAGATGGGGAATCAGAGGCAGGGAATCAGACACGGGGAATCAGAGGCGGGGAATCAGAGCCTGGGAATCAAAGGCGGGGATTCAGAGGCGGGGAATCAGAGGCGGGGAATCAGAGGCAGGGATTCGGATGTGCGGAATCAGAGATGGGGAATCAGAGGTGGGTAATCAGAGTCCAGGAATCAGAGATGGGGAATCAGAGGCGGGGAATCAGAGGCGGGAAAACATAGGTGGGGAATCAGATACGGGGAATCAGAGGTGGGGAATGAGAGGCAGGGAATCAGAGTTGGGGATTCAGAGGCGGGGAATCAGAGCTGGGGAATCGGAGGCAGGGAATCAGAGGCGGGGAATCAGAGGCGGGGAATGAGAGGCAGGGAATCAGATATGGGGATTCAGAGGTGGGGAATCAGAGGTTGGGAATCAGAGGCGGGGAATTAGATATGGGGAAACAGAGGCGGGTAATCAGAGGTGGGGAAACAGAGTTGGGGAATCAGAGGCAGGGAATCAGAGTTGGGGAATCAGAGGTGGGGAATCAGATATGGGGAAACAGAGGCGGGGAATCAGAGGCGGGCAAATAGAGGCGGGGAATCAGATATGGGGAAACAGAGGCGGGGAATCAGAGGCGGGGAAACAGAGGCGGGGAATCAGATATGGGGAATCAGAGGTGGGGAATCAGAGGTTGGGAATCAGAGGCAGGGAATCAGAGGCTGGGAATCAGATGCAGGGAATCAGATGCGGGGAATCAGAGGCGGGGAATCAGAGCTGGGGAATCAGAGGTGGGGAATCAAAGTTGGGGAATCAGAGGCGGGGACTTAGATATGGGGAAACAGAGGTGGGGAATCAGAGGCGGGGAAACAGAGGCAGGGAATCAGATATGGGGAATCAGAGGTGGGGAATCAGAGGCAGGGAATTAGATGTGCGGAATCAGAAATGGGGAATCAGAGGCAGGGAATCAGAATCAGAAGCAGGGAATCAGAGGCCGGGAATCAGAGGCCGGAATCAGATGCCAGGAATAAGATGCCGGGAATCAGAGTCCGCGAATCAGAGTCCGGGAATCAGAGATGGGGAATCAGAGGCGGGGAGTGAGATATGGGGAATCAGAGGCGGGGAATCACAGGCGGGGAAACAGAGGCGAGGAATCAGATATGGGGAATCAGAGGTGGCGAATCAAAGGCGGTGAATCAGAGATGGGGAATCAGAGGCGGGGAATGAGAGAAAGGGAATCAAACACGGGGAATCAGAGGCGGGGAATCAGAGCTGGGTTATCAGAGGCGGGGAATCAGAGTTGGGGAATCAGAGGCGGGGAATCAGAGCTGGGGAATCAGAGGTGGGGAATAAGAGGCAGGGAATCGGATGTGCGGAATCAGAGATGGGGAATCAGAGGTGGGAAATTCAGAGGAGGGGAATCAGAGATGGGGAATCAGACGCGGGGAATCAGAGGCGGGGAATCAGAGCTGGAGAATCAGAGGCGGGGAATCAGTGGCAGGGAATCAGAGGCGGGGAAACAGAGGCAGGGAATCAGAGGCAGGGAATCAGAGGCAGGGAATCAGACGTGGAGAATCAGAGGCGGGGAATCATAGCTGGCAAATCAGAGGCAGGGAATCAGTGGCGGGGAATCAGAGGCGGGGAATCAGAGCTGGGGAATCAGAGGCGGGGAATCAGAGGTGGGGAATCAGAGGCGTGGAATAAGATATGGGGAAACAGAGGCGGGGAATCAGAGGTGGGGAAACAGAGGCGGGGAATCAGATATGGGGAATCAGAGGTGGGGAGTCAGAGGCAGGGAATCAGATGTGCGGAATCAGAGATGGGGAATCAGAGGCGGGGAATGAAATATGGGGAATCAGAGGCGGGGAACCAGAGGCGGGGATACAGAGGCGGGGAATCTGATATGGCAAATCAGAGGTGGCGAATCAAAGGCGGTGAATCGGAGATGGGGAATCAGACACGGGGAATCAGAGGCAGTGAATCAAACACGGGGAATCAGAGGCGGGGAATCAGAGCTGGGGAATCAGAGGCGGGGAATCAGAGTTGGGGAATCAGAGGCGTGGAATCAGATATCGGGAAACAGAGGTGGGGAATCAGAGGCAGGGAAACAGAGGTGGGGAATCAGATATGGGGAATCAGAGGTGGGGAATCAGAGGTTGGGAAACAGAGGCAGGGAATCAGAGGCGGGGAGTCAGAGGTGGGGAATCAGAGGCAGGGAATCAGATGTGCGGAATCAGAGATGGGGAATCAGAGGCAGCGAATCAGAGGCGGGGAACCAGAGGCGGGGAATCAGAGGCCAGGTATCAGAGGCCGGGAATGAGAGGCCGGGAATCAGAGGCCGGGAATCAGAGGCCGGGAATCAGAGATGGGGAATCAGAGGCGGGGAATCAAACACGGGGAATCAGAGCTGGGGAATCAGAGGCGGGGAATCAGAGTTGGGGAATCAGAGGCGGGGAATCAGATATGGGGAAACAGAGGCGGGGAATCAGAGGCGGGGAATCAGAGGCGGGGAATCAGAGGCGCAGAAACAGAGGCGGGGTATCAGATATGGGGAATCAGAGGTGGGGAATCAGGGGCGGGGTATCAGAGGCTGGGTATCAGACACGGGGATTCAGAGGCGGTGAATCAGAGATGGGGAATCAGAGGCGGGGAATCAGAGGCAGGGAATCAGACGCGGGGAATCAGAGGCGGGGAAACAGAGCCTGGGAATCAGAGGCGGGGATTCAGAGATGGGGAATCAGAGGCGGGGAATCAGAGGCAGGGAATCAGACGCGGGGAATCAGAGGCGGGGATTCATTGCTGGCAAATCAGAGGAGGGGAATCAGAGTTGGGGAATCAGAGGCGGGGAATCAGATATGGGGAAACAGAGGTGGGGAATCAGAGGCGGGGAAACAGAGGCGGGGAATCAGATATGGGGATTCAGAGGTGGGGAATCAGAGGTTGGGAATCAGTGGTTGGGAATCAGAGGCGGGGAATCAGAGGCAGGGAATCAGAGGCGGGGAATCAGAGGCGGGGAATCAGAGCTGGGGAATCAGAGGCGGGGAATCAGAGGTGGGGAATCTTAGGCGTGGAATTAGATATGGGGAAACAGAGGCGGGGAATCAGAGGCGGGGAAACAGATGCGGGGAATCAGATATGGGGAATCAGAGGTGGGGAATCAGAGGCATGGAATCAGATGTGCAGTATCAGAGATGGGGAATCAGAGGCGGGGAATGAGATATGGGGAATCAGAGGCGGGGAATCAGAGGCGGGGATACAGAGGCGGGGAATCTGATATGTGGAATCAGAGTTGGCGAATCAAAGGTGGTGAATCAGAGATGGGGAATCAGAGGTTGGGAATCAGAGGCAGGGAATCAGCGGCTGGGAATCAGATGCAGGGAATCAGATGCGGGGAATCAGAGCTGGGGAATCAGAGGTGGGGAATCAAAGTTGGGGAATCAGAGGCGGGGACTTAGATATGGGGAATCAGAGGCTGAGAATCAGATATGGGGAAACAGAGGCGGGGAATCAGATATGGGGAATCAGAGGTGTGGAATCAGAGGTTGGGAATCAGAGCTGGGGATTCAGAGGCGGGGAATTAGAGTTGGGGAATGAGAGGAGGGGAATCAGAGGCGGGGAAACAAGAGGCGGGGAATCAGATATGGGGAATCAGAGGCGGGGAATCAGAGGTTGGGAATCAGAGGCAGGGAATCAGAGGCGGGGAATCAGAGGCGGGGAATCAGAGGCAGGGAATCAGATGTGCGGAATCGGAGATGGGGAATCAGAGGCAGGGAATCAGAGGCGGGGAATCAGAGGTGGGGAATCAGAGGCCGGGAATCAGATATGGGGAAACAGAGGCGGGGAATCAGAGGCGGGGAAACAGAGGCGGGGAATCAGATATGGGGAATCAGAGGTGGGGAATCAGAGTTTGGGAATCAGAGGCAGGGAATCAGAGGCTTGGAATCAGATGCAGGGAATCAGATGCGGGGAATCAGAGGCGGGGAATCAAAGCTGGGGAATCAGAGGTGGGGAATCAGAGTTGGGGAATCAGAGGCGGGGACTTAGATATTGGGAAACAGAGGTGGGGAATCAGAGGCGGGGAAACAGAGGCGGGGAATCAGATATGGCGAATCAGAGGTGGGGAATCAGGAGCGGGGTATCAGTGGCAGGGAATCAGAGGCGGGAAATCAGAGGCCGGGAATCAGAGGCGGTGAATCAGAGGCGGGGAATCAGAGGCAGGGAATCGGATGTGCGGAATCAGAGATGGGGAATCAGAGGTGGGGAATCAGAGGCGGTGAATCAGACATGGGTAATCAGAGGCGGGGAATCAGAGGCAGGAAATCAGACACGGGGAATCAGAGGCGGGGAATCAGAGCTGGTGAATTAGATGCAGGGAATCAGAGTTGGGGATTCAGAGGCGGGGAATCAGATATGGGGAAACAGAGGTGGGGAATCAGAGGTGGGCAAATAGAGGCGGGGAATCAGATATGGGGAAACAGAGGCGGGGAATCAGAGGCGTGGAAACAGAGGTGGGGAATCAGATATGGGGAATCAGAGGTGGGGAATCAGAGGTTGGGAATCAGAGGCAGGGAATCGGAGGCTGGGAATCAGATGCAGGGAATCAGATGCGGGGATCAGAGGCGGGGAATCAGAGCTGGGGAATCAGAGTTGGGGAATCAGAGGCGTGGACTTAGATATGGGGAAACAGAGGCGGGGAATGAGAGGCGGGGAAACAGAGGCAGGGAATCAGATATGGGGAATCAGAGGTGGGGAATCAGAGGCAGGGAATCAGATGTGCGGAATCAGAGATGGGCAATCAGAGGCAGGGAATCAGAATCAGAAGCAGGGAATAAGACGCGGGGAATCAGAGGCGGGGAATCAGAGCTGGGGAAGCAGAGGCAGTGAATCTGAGGCGGGGAATCAGAGTCAGGGAATCGGATGTGCGGAATCAGAGATGGGGAATCAGAGGTGGGGAATCAGAGGCGGTGAATCAGACATGGGTAATCAGAGGCGGGGAATCAGTGGCAGGGAATCAGAGTCCGGGAATCAGAGGCGGGGAATCAGAACTGGGGAATCAGAGGCGGGGAATCAGAGTTGGGGAATCAGAGGAGGGGAAACAGATATGGGTAAACAGAGGCGGGGAATCAGAGGCAGGGAAACAGAGGCGGGGAATCAGATATAGGGAATCAGAGGTGGGGAATTAGAGTTTGCGAATCTGAGGCAGGGAATCAGAGGCGGGGAATCAGAGGCGTGGAATCAGAGGCAGGGAATCGGATGTGCGGAATCAGAGATGGGGAATCAGAGGTGGGGAATCAGAGGTGGTGAATCAGAGGCAGGGAATCAGACGTGGAGAATCAGAGGCGGGGAATCATAGCTGGCAAATCAGAGGCAGGGAATCAGTGGCGGGGAATCAGAGGCGGGGAATCAGAGCTGTGGAATCAGAGGCGGGGAATCAGAGGTGGGGAATCAGAGGCGTGGAATAAGATATGGGGAAACAGAGGCGGGGAATCAGAGGTGGGGAAACAGAGGCGGGGAATCAGATATGGGGAATCAGAGGTGGGGAGTCAGAGGCAGGGAATCAGATGTGCGGAATCAGAGATGGGGAATCAGAGGCGGGGAATGAAATATGGGGAATCAGAGGCGGGGAACCAGAGGCGGGGATACAGAGGCGGGGAATCTGATATGGCAAATCAGAGGTGGCGAATCAAAGGCGGTGAATCGGAGATGGGGAATCAGACACGGGGAATCAGAGGCAGTGAATCAAACACGGGGAATCAGAGGCGGGGAATCAGAGCTGGGGAATCAGAGGCGGGGAATCAGAGTTGGGGAATCAGAGGCGTGGAATCAGATATCGGGAAACAGAGGTGGGGAATCAGAGGCAGGGAAACAGAGGTGGGGAATCAGATATGGGGAATCAGAGGTGGGGAATCAGAGGTTGGGAAACAGAGGCAGGGAATCAGAGGCGGGGAGTCAGAGGTGGGGAATCAGAGGCAGGGAATCAGATGTGCGGAATCAGAGATGGGGAATCAGAGGCAGCGAATCAGAGGCGGGGAACCAGAGGCGGGGAATCAGAGGCCAGGTATCAGAGGCCGGGAATGAGAGGCCGGGAATCAGAGGCCGGGAATCAGAGGCCGGGAATCAGAGATGGGGAATCAGAGGCGGGGAATCAAACACGGGGAATCAGAGCTGGGGAATCAGAGGCGGGGAATCAGAGTTGGGGAATCAGAGGCGGGGAATCAGATATGGGGAAACAGAGGCGGGGAATCAGAGGCGGGGAATCAGAGGCGGGGAATCAGAGGCGCAGAAACAGAGGCGGGGTATCAGATATGGGGAATCAGAGGTGGGGAATCAGGGGCGGGGTATCAGAGGCTGGGTATCAGACACGGGGATTCAGAGGCGGTGAATCAGAGATGGGGAATCAGAGGCGGGGAATCAGAGGCAGGGAATCAGACGCGGGGAATCAGAGGCGGGGAAACAGAGCCTGGGAATCAGAGGCGGGGATTCAGAGATGGGGAATCAGAGGCGGGGAATCAGAGGCAGGGAATCAGACGCGGGGAATCAGAGGCGGGGATTCATTGCTGGCAAATCAGAGGAGGGGAATCAGAGTTGGGGAATCAGAGGCGGGGAATCAGATATGGGGAAACAGAGGTGGGGAATCAGAGGCGGGGAAACAGAGGCGGGGAATCAGATATGGGGATTCAGAGGTGGGGAATCAGAGGTTGGGAATCAGTGGTTGGGAATCAGAGGCGGGGAATCAGAGGCAGGGAATCAGAGGCGGGGAATCAGAGGCGGGGAATCAGAGCTGGGGAATCAGAGGCGGGGAATCAGAGGTGGGGAATCTTAGGCGTGGAATTAGATATGGGGAAACAGAGGCGGGGAATCAGAGGCGGGGAAACAGATGCGGGGAATCAGATATGGGGAATCAGAGGTGGGGAATCAGAGGCATGGAATCAGATGTGCAGTATCAGAGATGGGGAATCAGAGGCGGGGAATGAGATATGGGGAATCAGAGACGGGGAATCAGAGGCGGGGATACAGAGGCGGGGAATGTGATATGTGGAATCAGAGTTGGCGAATCAAAGGTGGTGAATCAGAGATGGGGAATCAGAGGTTGGGAATCAGAGGCAGGGAATCAGCGGCTGGGAATCAGATGCAGGGAATCAGATGCGGGGAATCAGAGCTGGGGAATCAGAGGTGGGGAATCAAAGTTGGGGAATCAGAGGCGGGGACTTAGATATGGGGAATCAGAGGCTGAGAATCAGATATGGGGAAACAGGGGCGGGGAATCAGAGGCGGGGAAACAGAGGCGGGGAATCAGATATGGGGAATCAGAGGTGTGGAATCAGAGGTTGGGAATCAGAGCTGGGGATTCAGAGGCGGGGAATTAGAGTTGGGGAATGAGAGGAGGGGAATCAGAGGCGGGGAAACAAGAGGCGGGGAATCAGATATGGGGAATCAGAGGCGGGGAATCAGAGGTTGGGAATCAGAGGCAGGGAATCAGAGGCGGGGAATCAGAGGCGGGGAATCAGAGGCAGGGAATCAGATGTGCGGAATCGGAGATGGGGAATCAGAGGCAGGGAATCAGAGGCGGGGAATCAGAGGTGGGGAATCAGAGGCCGGGAATCAGATATGGGGAAACAGAGGCGGGGAATCAGAGGCGGGGAAACAGAGGCGGGGAATCAGATATGGGGAATCAGAGGTGGGGAATCAGAGTTTGGGAATCAGAGGCAGGGAATCAGAGGCTTGGAATCAGATGCAGGGAATCAGATGCGGGGAATCAGAGGCGGGGAATCAAAGCTGGGGAATCAGAGGTGGGGAATCAGAGTTGGGGATTCAGAGGCGGGGACTTAGATATTGGGAAACAGAGGTGGGGAATCAGAGGCGGGGAAACAGAGGCGGGGAATCAGATATGGCGAATCAGAGGTGGGGAATCAGGAGCGGGGTATCAGTGGCAGGGAATCAGAGGCGGGAAATCAGAGGCCGAGAATCAGAGGCGGTTAATCAGAGGCGGGGAATCAGAGGCAGGGAATCGGATGTGCGGAATCAGAGATGGGGAATCAGAGGTGGGGAATCAGAGGCGGTGAATCAGACATGGGTAATCAGAGGCGGGGAATCAGAGGCAGGAAATCAGACACGGGGAATCAGAGGCGGGGAATCAGAGCTGGTGAATTAGATGCAGGGAATCAGAGTTGGGGATTCAGAGGCGGGGAATCAGATATGGGGAAACAGAGGTGGGGAATCAGAGGTGGGCAAATAGAGGCGGGGAATCAGATATGGGGAAACAGAGGCGGGGAATCAGAGGCGTGGAAACAGAGGTGGGGAATCAGATATGGGGAATCAGAGGTGGGGAATCAGAGGTTGGGAATCAGAGGCAGGGAATCGGAGGCTGGGAATCAGAGGCAGGGAATCAGATGTGCGGAATCGGAGATGGGGAATCAGAGGCAGGGAATCAGAGGCGGGGAATCAGAGGTGGGGAATCAGAGGCCGGGAATCAGATATGGGGAAACAGAGGCGGGGAATCAGAGGCGGGGAAACAGAGGCGGGGAATCAGATATGGGGAATCAGAGGTGGGGAATCAGAGTTTGGGAATCAGAGGCAGGGAATCAGAGGCTTGGAATCAGATGCAGGGAATCAGATGCGGGGAATCAGAGGCGGGGAATCAAAGCTGGGGAATCAGAGGTGGGGAATCAGAGTTGGGGAATCAGAGGCGGGGACTTAGATATTGGGAAACAGAGGTGGGGAATCAGAGGCGGGGAAACAGAGGCGGGGAATCAGATATGGCGAATCAGAGGTGGGGAATCAGGAGCGGGGTATCAGTGGCAGGGAATCAGAGGCGGGAAATCAGAGGCCGGGAATCAGAGGCGGTGAATCAGAGGCGGGGAATCAGAGGCAGGGAATCGGATGTGCGGAATCAGAGATGGGGAATCAGAGGTGGGGAATCAGAGGCGGTGAATCAGACATGGGTAATCAGAGGCGGGGAATCAGAGGCAGGAAATCAGACACGGGGAATCAGAGGCGGGGAATCAGAGCTGGTGAATTAGATGCAGGGAATCAGAGTTGGGGATTCAGAGGCGGGGAATCAGATATGGGGAAACAGAGGTGGGGAATCAGAGGTGGGCAAATAGAGGCGGGGAATCAGATATGGGGAAACAGAGGCGGGGAATCAGAGGCGTGGAAACAGAGGTGGGGAATCAGATATGGGGAATCAGAGGTGGGGAATCAGAGGTTGGGAATCAGAGGCAGGGAATCGGAGGCTGGGAATCAGATGCAGGGAATCAGATGCGGGGATCAGAGGCGGGGAATCAGAGCTGGGGAATCAGAGTTGGGGAATCAGAGGCGGGGACTTAGATATGGGGAAACAGAGGCGGGGAATGAGAGGCGGGGAAACAGAGGCAGGGAATCAGATATGGGGAATCAGAGGTGGGGAATCAGAGGCAGGGAATCAGATGTGCGGAATCAGAGATGGGCAATCAGAGGCAGGGAATCAGAATCAGAAGCAGGGAATAAGACGCGGGGAATCAGAGGCGGGGAATCAGAGCTGGGGAAGCAGAGGCAGTGAATCTGAGGCGGGGAATCAGAGTCAGGGAATCGGATGTGCGGAATCAGAGATGGGGAATCAGAGGTGGGGAATCAGAGGCGGTGAATCAGACATGGGTAATCAGAGGCGGGGAATCAGAGGCAGGAATTCAGACACGGGGAATCAGAGGTGGGGAATCAGAGCTGGGAAATTAGAGGCGGGGAATCAGAGTTGGGGATTCAGAGGCGGGGAATCAGATATGGGGAAACAGAGGCGGGGAATCAGAGGCGGGCAAATAGAGGCGGGGAATCAGATATGGGGAAACAGAGGCGGGGAATCAGAGGCGGGGAAACAGAGGCGGGGAATCAGATATGGGGAATCAGAGGTGGGGAATCAGAGGTTGGGAATTAGAGGCAGGGAATCAGAGGCTGGGAATCAGATGCAGGGAATCAGATGCGTGGAATCAGAGGCGGGGAATCAGAGCTGGGGAATCAGAGGTGGGGAATCAAAGTTGGGGAATCAGAGGCGGGGACTTAGATATGGGGAAACAGAGGTGGGGAATCAGAGGCGGGGAAACAGAGTCGGGGAATCAGATATGGGGAATCAGAGGTGGGGAATCAGAGGCAGGGAATTAGATGTGCGGAATCACAAATGGGGAATCAGAGGCAGGGAATCAGAATCAGAAGCAGGGAATCAGAGTCCGGGAATCAGAGTCCGGGAATCAGAGATGGGGAATCAGAGGCGGGGAGTGAGATATGGGGAATCAGAGGCGGGGAATCACAGGCGGGGAAACAGAGGCGAGGAATCAGATATGGGGAATCAGAGGTGGCGAATCAAAGGCGGTGAATCAGAGATGGGGAATCAGAGGCGGGGAATGAGAGGCAGGGAATCAAACACGGGGAATCAGAGGTGGGGAATCAGAGCTGGGTTATCAGAGGCGGGGAATCAGAGTTGGGGAATCAGAGGCGGGGAATCAGAGCTGGGGAATCAGAGGTGGGGAATCAGAGTCGGGGAATCAGAGGCAGGGAATCGGATGTGCGGAATCAGAGATGGGGAATCAGAGGTGGGGAATCAGAGGCGGTGAATCTGAGATGGGGAATCAGAGGCGGGGAATCAGAGGCAGGATATCAGACACGGGGATTCAGAGGCTGGGAATCAGACGGGGGGAATCAAAGGCGGGGAATCAGAGCTGGGGAATCAGAGGCAGGGAATCAGAGTTGGGGATTCAGAGGCGGGGAATCAGATATGGGGAAACAGAGGCGGGGAATCAGAGGCGGGCAAACAGAGGCGGGGAATTAGATATGGGGAATCAGAGGTGGGGAATCAGAGGTGGTGAATCAGAGATGGGGAATCACAGGCGGGGAATCAGAGGCAGGGAATAGAACGCGGGGAATCAGAGGCAGGGAATCAGAGCTGGGGAATCAGAGGCGGGGAATCATAGTTGGGAATCAGAGGCGGGGAATCAGATATGGGGAAACAGAGGCGGGGAATCAGAGGCGGGGAAACAGAGGCGGGGAATCAGATATGGGGAATCGGATGCGGGGAATCAGAGGCGGGGAATCAGAGCTGGGGAATCAGAGGCGGGGAATCAGAGTTGGTGCATCAGAGGTGGGGAATTAGATATGGGGAAACAGAGGCGGGGAATCAGAGGCGGGGAAACAGAGGCGGGGAATCAGATATGGGGAATCAGAGGTGGGGAATCAGAGGCAGGGAATCAGATGTGCGGAATCAGAGATGGGGAATCAGAGGCAGGGAATCAGAATCAGAAGCGGGGAATCAGAGGCCTGGAATCAGATGCTGGGAATAAGAGGCCGGGAATCAGAGGTGGGGAATCAGAGTCCGGGAATCAGAGATTGGGATTAAAAGGCGGGGAATGAGATATGGAGAATCAGAGGCGGGGAATCAGAGGCGGAGAAACAGAGGTGGGGAATCAGATATGGGGAATCAGAGGTGGCGAATCAAAGGCGGTGAATCAGAGATGGGGAATCAGAGGCAGGGAATCAGAGGCAGGGAATCAAACACGGGGAATCAGAGGCGGGGAATCAGAGCTGGGGAATCAGAGGCGGGGAATCAGAGTTGGGGAATCAAAGGCGGGGAATCAGATATGGGGAAACAGGGGCGGGGAATCAGAGGCGGGGAAACAGAGGCGGGGAATCAGATATGGGGAATCAGAGGTGTGGAATCAGAGGTTGGGAATCAGAGGCAGGGAATCAGAGGCGGGGAAACAGAGGCAGGGAATCAGATCTGGGGAATCAGTGGCGGGGAAGTAGAGTTGGGGAATCAGAGGCGGGGAATCGGAGGCGGGGAAACAGAGGCGGGGAATCAAACACGGGGAATCAGAGGTGGGGAATCAGAGGTTGGGAATCAGATGCAGGGAATCAGAGGCGGGGAATCAGAGGCGGGGAATCAGAGGCAGGGAATCAGATGTGCGGAATCGGAGATGGGGAATCAGATGCAAGAAATCAGAGGTGGGGAATCAGAGGCGGGGAATCAGAGGCCGGGAATCAGATATGGCGAAACAGAGGCGGGGAATCAGAGGCGGGGAAACAGAGGCGGGGAATCAGATATGGGGAATCAGAGGTGGGGAATCAGAGTTTGGGAATCAGAGGCAGGGAATCAGAGGCTTGGAATCAGATGCAGGGAATCAGATGCGGGGAATCAGAGGCGGGGAATCAGAGCTGTGGAATCAGTGGTGGGGAATCAGAGTTGGGGAATCAGAGGCGGGGACTTAGATATTTGGAAACAGATATGGGGAATCAGAGGCGGGGAAACAGAGGCGGGGAATCAGAAATGGGGAATCAGAGGTTGGGAATCAGAGGCAGGGGATCAGATGTGCGGAATCAGAGATGGGGAATCAAAGGCAGGGAATCAGAATCAGAAGCAGGGAATCAGAGGCCGGGAATCAGAGGCCGGAATCAGATGCCGGGAATAAGAGGGCGGGAATCAGAGGTGGGGAATCAGAGTCCGGGAATCAGAGATGGGGATTCAGAGGCGGGGAATGAGATATGGGGAATCAGAGGCTGGGAATCAGACGGGGGGAATCAAAGGCGGGGAATCAGAGCTGGGGAATCAGAGGCAGGGAATCAGAGGCGGGCAAACAGAGGCGGGGAATTAGATATGGGGAATTAGAGGTGGGGAATCAGAGGTGGTGAATCAGAGATGGGGAATCACAGGCGGGGAATCAGAGGCAGGGAATAGAACGCGGGGAATCAGAGGCAGGGAATCAGAGCTGGGGAATCAGAGGCGGGGAATCATAGTGGGAATCAGAGGCGGGGAATCAGATATGGGGAAACAGAGGCGGGGAATCAGAGGCGGGGAAACAGAGGCGGGGAATCAGATATGGGGAATCGGATGCGGGGAATCAGAGGCGGGGAATCAGAGCTGGGGAATCAGGGGCGGGGAATCAGAGTTGGTGCATCAGAGGTGGGGAATTAGATATGGGGAAACAGAGGCGGGGAATCAGAGGCGGGGAAACAGAGGCGGGGAATCAGATATGGGGAATCAGAGGTGGGGAATCAGAGGCAGGGAATCAGATGTGCGGAATCAGAGATGGGGAATCAGAGGCAGGGAATCAGAATCAGAAGCGGGGAATCAGAGGCCTGGAATCAGATGCTGGGAATAAGAGGCCGGGAATCAGAGGTGGAGAATCAGAGTCCGGGAATCAGAGATTGGGATTAAAAGGCGGGGAATGAGATATGGAGAATCAGAGGCGGGGAATCAGAGGCGGGGTAACAGAGGTGGGGAATCAGATATGGGGAATCAGTGGTGGCGAATCAAAGGCGGTGAATCAGAGATGGGGAATCAGAGGCGGGGAATCAGAGGCGGGGAATCAAACACGGGGAATCAGAGGCGGGGAATCAGAGCTGGGGAATCAGAGGCGGGGAATCAGAGTTGGGGAATCAGAGGCGGGGAATCAGAGTTGGGGAAACAGAGGCGGGGAATCAGATATGGGGAATCAGAGGTGTGGAATCAGAGGTTGGGAATCAGAGGCAGGGAATCAGAGGCGGGGAAACAGAGGCAGGGAATCAGATCTGGGGAATCAGTGGCGGGGAAGTAGAGTTGGGGAATCAGAGGCGGGGAATCAGAGGCGGGGAAACAGAGGCGGGGAATCAAACACGGGGAATCAGAGGTGGGGAATCAGAGGTTGGGAATCAGAGGCAGGGAATCAGAGGCGGGGAATCAGAGGCGGGGAATCAGAGGCAGGGAATCAGATGTGCGGAATCGGAGATGGGGAATCAGAGGCAGGGAATCAGAGGCGGGGAATCAGAGGCGGGGAATCAGAGGCCGGGAATCAGATATGGTGAAACAGAGGCGGGGAATCAGAGGCGGGGAAACAGAGGCGGGGAATCAGATATGGGGAATCAGAGGTGGGGAATCAGAGTTTGGGAATCAGAGGCATGGAATCAGAGGCTTGGAATCAGATGCAGGGAATCAGATGCGGGGAATCAGAGGCGGGGAATCAGAGCTGTGGAATCAGAGGTGGTGAATCAGAGTTGGGGAATCAGAGGCGGGGACTTAGATATTGGGAAACAGAGGCGGGGAATCAGAGGCGGGGAAACAGAGGCGGGGAATCAGAAATGGGGAATCAGAGGTTGGGAATCAGAGGCAGGGGATCAGATGTGCGGAATCAGAGATGGGGAATCAAAGGCAGGGAATCAGAATCAGAAGCAGGGAATCAGAGGCCGGGAATCAGAGGCCGGAATCAGATGCCGGGAATAAGAGGCCGGGAATCAGAGGTGGGGAATCAGAGTCCGGGAATCAGAGATGGGGATTCAGAGGCGGGGAATGAGATATGGGGAATCAGAGGCGGGGAATCAGAGGCGGGGAAACAGAGGCGGGGAATCAGATATGGGGAATCAAAGGTAGGGAATCAGGGGCGGGGTATCAGTGGCAGGGAATCAGAGCGGGAAATCAGAGGCCGGGAATCAGAGGCGGTGAATCAGAGGCGGTGAATCAGAGGCAGGGAATCGGATGTGCGGAATCAGAGATGGGGAATCAGAGGTGGGGAATCAGAGGCGGTGAATCAGACATGGGTAATCAGAGGCGGGGAATCAGAGGCAGGAAATCAGACACGGGGAATCAGAGGCGGGGAATTAGAGCTGGGGAATTAGATGCAGGGAATCAGAGTTGGGGATTCAGAGGCGGGGAATCAGATATGGGGAAATAGAGGTGGGGAACCAGAGTTGGGCAAATAGAGGCGGGGAATCCGATATGGGGAAACAGAGGCGGGGAATCAGAGGCGTGGAAACAGAGGCGGGGAATCAGATATGGGGAATCAGAGGTGGGGAATCAGAGGTTGGGAATCAGAGGCAGGGAATCAGAGGCTGGGAATCAGATGCAGGGAATCAGATGCGGGGATCAGAGGCGGGGAATCAGAGCTGGGGAATCAGAGGTGGGGAATCAGAGTTGGGGAATCAGAGGCGGGGACTTAGATATGGGGAAACAGAGGCGGGGAATCAGAGGCGGGAAACAGAGGCGGGGAATCAGATATTGTGAATCAGAGGTGGGGAATCAGAGGCAGGGAATCAGATGTGCGGAATCAGAGATGGGGAATCAGAGGCAGGGAATCAGAATCAGAAGCAGGGAATAAGACGCGGGGAATCAGAGTCGGGGAATCAGAGCTGGGGAAGCAGAGGCAGTGAATCAGAGGCTGGGAATCAGAGGCAGGGAATCGGATGTGCGGAATCAGAGATGGGGAATCAGAGGTGGGGAATCAGAGGCGGTGAATCAGACATGGGTAATCAGAGGCGGGGAATCAGAGGCAGGAAATCAGACACGGGGAATGAGAGGCGGGGAATCAGAGCTGGGAAATTAGAGGCAGGGAATCAGAGTTGGGGATTCAGAGGCGGGGAATCAGATATGGGGAAACAGAGGCCAGGAATCAGAGGCGGGCAAATAGTGGCGGGGAATCAGATATGGGGAAACAGAGGCGGGGAATCAGAGGCGGGGAAACAGAGGCGGGGAATCAGATATGGGGAATCAGAGGTGGGGAATCAGAGGTTGGGAATCAGAGGCAGGGAATCAGAGGCTGGGAATCAGATGCAGGGAATCAGATGCGGGGTATCAGAGTAGGGGAATCAGAGCTGGGGAATCAGAGGTGGGGAATCAAAGTTGGGGAATCAGAGGCAGGGACTTAGATATGGGGAATCAGAGGCGGGGAATCAGATATGGGGAAACAGGGGCGGGGAATCAGAGGCGGGGAAACAGAGGAGGGGAATCAGAGGCGGGCAAATAGAGGCGGGGAATCAGATATGGGGAAACAGAGGCGGGGAATCAGAGGCGGGGAAACAGAGGCGGGGAATCAGATATGGGGAATCAGAGGTGGGGAATCAGAGGTTGGGAATCAGAGGCAGGGAATCAGAGGCTGGGAATCAGATGCAGGGAATCAGATGCGGGGTATCAGAGGCGGGGAATCAGAGCTGGGGAATCAGAGGTGGGGAATCAAAGTTGGGGAATCAGAGGCGGGGATTTAGATATGGGGAATCAGAGGCGGGGAATCAGATATGGGGAAACAGGGGCGGGGAATCAGAGGCTGGGAAACAGAGGCGGGGAATCAGATATGGGGAATCAGAGGTGTGGAATCAGAGGTTGGGAATCAGAGGCAGGGAATTAGAGGCGGGGAAACAGAGGCGGGGAATCAGATATGGGGAATCAGAGGTGGCGAATCAAAGCCGGTGAAACAGAGATGGGGAATCAGGGCAGGGAATCAGAGGCAGGGAATCAAACACGGGGAATCAGAGCTGGGGAATCAGAGGCGGGGAATTAGAGTTGGGGAATCAGAGGAGGGGAATCAGAGGCGGGGAAACGGAGGCGGGGAATCAGATATGGGGAATCAGAGGTGGGGATTCAGAGGTTGGGAATCAGAGGCAGGGAATCAGATGTGCGGAATCGGAGATGGGGACTCAGAGGCAGGGAATCAGAGGCGGGGAATCAGAGGTGGGGAATCAGAGGCCGGGAATCAGATATGGGGAAACAGAGGCGGGGAATCAGAGGCGGGGAAACAGAGGCGTGGAATCAGATATGGGGTATCAGAGGTGGGGAATCAGAGGTTGGGAATCAGAGGCAGGTAATCAGAGGCTTGGAATCAGATGCAGGGAATCAGATGCGGGGAATCAGAGGCGGGGAATCAGAGCTGGGGAATCAGAGGTGGGGAATCAGAGTTGGGGAATCAGAGGCGGGGACTTAGATATTGAGAAACAGAGGCGGGGAATCAGAGGCGGGGAAACAGATGCGGGGAATCAGATATGGGGAATCAGAGGTGGGGAATCAGAGGCAGGGAATCAGATGTACGGAATCAGAGATGGGGAATCAGAGGCAGGGAATCAGAATCAGAAGCAGGGAATCAGAGGCCGGGAATCAGAGGCCGGAATCAGATGCCGGGAATAAGAGGCCGGGAATCAGAGGTGGGGAATCAGAGTCCGGGAATCAGAGATGGGGATTCAGAGGCGGGGAATGAGATATGGGGAATCAGAGGCGGGGAATCAGAGGCGGGGAAACAGAGGCGGGGAATCAGATATGGGGAATCAGAGGTGGGGAATCTGGGGCGGGGTATCAGTGGCAGGGAATCAGAGGCGGGAATTCAGAGGCCGGGAATCAGAGGCGGTGAATCAGAGGCGGGGAATCAGAGGCAGGGAATCGGATGTGCGGAATCAGAGATGGGGAATCAGAGGTGGGGAATCAGAGGCGGTGAATCAGACATGGGTAATCAGAGGCGGGGAATCAGAGGCAGGAAATCAGACACTGGGAATCAGAGGCGGGGAATCAGAGCTTGGGAATTAGATGCAGGGAATCAGAGTTGGGGATTCAGAGGCGGGGAATCAGATATGGGGAAACAGAGGTGGGGAATCAGAGGTGGGCAAATAGAGGCGGGGAATCTGATATGGGGAAACAGAGGCGGGGAATCAGAGGCGTGGAAACAGAGGCGGGGAATCAGATATGGGGAATCAGAGGTGGGGAATCAGAGGTTGGGAATCAGAGGCAGGGAATCAGAGGCTGGGAATCAGATGCAGGGAATCAGATGCGGGTATCAGAGGCGGGGAATCAGAGCTGGGGAATCAGAGGTGGGGAATCAGAGTTGGGGAATCAGAGGCGGGGACTTAGATATGAGGAAACAGAGGCGGGGAATCAGAGGCGGGGAAACAGAGGCAGGGAATCAGATATGGGGAATCAGAGGTGGGGAATCAGAGGCAGGGAATCAGATGTGCGGAATCAGAGATGGGGAATCAGAGGCAGGGAATCAGAATCAGAAGCAGGGAATAAGACGCGGGGAATCAGAGGCGGGGAATCAGAGCTGGGGAAGCAGAGGCAGTGAATCAGAGGCGGGGAATCAGAGGCAGGGAATCGGATGTGCGGAATCAGAGATGGGGAATCAGAGGTGGGGAATCAGAGGCGGTGAATCAGACATGGGTAATCAGGGGCGGGGAACCAGAGGCAGGAAATCAGACACGGGGAATCAGAGGCGGGGAATCAGAGCTGGGAAATTAGAGGCAGGGAATCAGAGTTGGGGATTCAGAGGCGGGGAATCAGATATGGGGAAACAGAGGCGGGGAATCAGAGGCGGGCAAATAGAGGCGGGGAATCAGATATGGGGAAACAGAGGCGGGGAATCAGAGGCGGGGAAACAGAGGCGGGGAATCAGATATGGGGAATCAGAGGTGGGGAATCAGAGGTTGGGAATCAGAGGCAGGGAATCAGAGGCTGGGAATCAGATGCAGGGAATCAGATGCGGGGAATCAGAGGCGGGGAATCAGAGTTGGAGTATCAGAGGTGGGGAATCAAAGTTGGGGAATCAGAGGCGGGGACTTAGATATGGGGAATCAGAGGCGTGGAATCAGATATGGGGAAACAGGTGCGGGGAATCAGAGGCGGGGAAACAGAGGCGGGGAATCAGATATGGGCAATCAGAGGTGTGGAATCAGAGGTTGGGAATCAGAGGCAGGGAATCAGAGGCGGGGAAACAGAGGCGGGGAATCAGATATGGGAAATCAGAGGTGGCGAATCAAAGGCGGTGAAGCAGAGATGGGGAATCAGGGCAGGGAATCAGAGGCAGGGAATCAAACACGGGGAATCAGAGCTGGGGAATCAGAGGTGGGGAATTAGAGTTGTGGAATCAGAGGAGGGGAATCAGAGGCGGGGAAACAGAGGCGGGGAATCAGATATGGGGAATCAGAGGTGGGGAATCAGAGGTTGGGAATCAGAGGCATGGAATCAGAGGCGGGGAATCAGAGGCGGGGAATCAGAGGCAGGGAATCAGATGTGCGGAATCGGAGATGGGGAATCAGAGGCAGGGAATCAGAGGCTGGGAATCAGAGGCGGGGAATCAGAGGCCGGGAATCAGATATGGGGAAACAGAGGCGGGGAATCAGAGGTGGGGAAACAGAGGCGGGGAATCAGATATGGGGAATCAGAGGTGGGGAATCAGAGGTTGGGAATCAGAGGCAGGGAATCAGAGGCTTGGAATCAGATGCAGGGAATCAGATGCGGGGAATCAGAGGCGGGGAATCAGAGCTGGGGAATCAGAGGTGGGGAATCAGATTTGGGGAATCAGAGGCGGGGACTTAGATATTGGGAAACAGAGGCGGGGAATCAGACGCGGGGAAACAGAGGCGGGGAATCAGATATGGGGATTCAGAGGTGGCGAATCAAAGGCGGTGAATCAGAGATGGGGAATCAGAGGCCGGGAATCAGAGGCAGGGAATCAAACACGTGGAATCAGAGGCGGGGAATCAGAGCAGGGGAATCAGAGGCGGGGAATCAGAGTTGGAGAATCAGAGGCGGGGAATCAGACGCAGGGAATCAATATGGGAAATCAGAGGTGGGGAATCAGAGGTTGGGAATCAGAGGAAGGGAATCAGAGGCGAGGAATCAGAGCTGGGGAATCAGAGGCGGGGAATCAGAATTGGGGAATCAGAGATGGGGAATCAGAGATGGGGAATCAGAGGCAGCGAAAAAGAGGTGGGGAACCAGAGGCGGGGAATCAGAGGCCGGGAATTAGAGGCCGGGAATGAGAGGCCGGGAATCAGAGGCCGGGGAATCATAGGCGGGGAATCAGAGATTGGGAATCAGAGGCGGGGAATCAAACACGGGGAATCAGAGCTGGGGAATCAGAGGCGGGGAATCAGAGTTGGGGAATCAGATTTGGGGAATCAGAGGTGGGGAATCAGGGGCGGGGAATCAGTGGCAGGGAATCAGAGGCGGGGAATCAGAGGCGGGGAATCAGAGGCAGGGAATCAGACACGGGGAATCAGAGGCGGGGAATCAGAGATGGGGAATCAGAGGCAGTGAATCAGAGGCAGGGAATCGGACGCCGGGAATCAGGGGCGGGGAATCAGAGCTGGGGAATCAGAGGCCGGGAATCAGAGTTGGGGAATCAGAGGCGGGGAATCAGATATGGAGAATCAGAGGTGGGGAATCAGGGGCGGGGAATCAGTCGCAGGGAATCAGAGAAGGGGAATCAGAGGCGGGGAGTCAGAGGCAGGGAATCAGACACGTGGAATCAGAGGCGGGGAATCAGGGATGGGGAATCAGAGGCTGGTAATCAGAGGTGGGGAATCAGAGTCCGGGAATCAGAGATGGGGAATCAGAGGCGGGGAATCAGATATGGGGAATCAGAGGCGGGGAATCAGAGGCGGGGAAACAGAGGCGGTGAATCAGATATGGCGAATCAGTGGTGGCGAATCAGAGGTAGAGAATCAGAGATGGGGAAGCAGAGGTGGGGAATCAGATGTGATGAATAAGAGATGGGGAATCAGAGGCGGGGTATCAGAGGTGGGGAATCAGAGTCCGGGAATCAGAGATGGGGAATCAGAGGCGGGGAATCTGATATGGGGAATCAGAGGCGGGGAATCAGAGGCGGGAAAACAGAGGCGGTGAATCAGATATGGGGAATCAGAGGTGGCGAATCAGAGGTAGAGAATCAGAGATGGGGAAGCAGAGGTGGGGAATCAGATGTGATGAATTAGAGATGGGGAATCAGAGGCGGGGTATCAGAGACGGCCAATCAGAGGTGGGGAATCAGAGGCGGGGAATAAGAAATGGGGAATCAGAGGTGGGGAATCAGGGGCGGGGAATCAGTGGCAGGGAATCAGAGGCCGGGAATCAGAGGCGGGGAATCAGAACTGGGGATTCAGAGGCGGGGAATCAGAGTTGGGGAATCAGAGGAGGGGAAACAGATATGGGTAAACAGAGGCGGGGAATCAGAGGCAGGGAAACAGAGGCGGGGAATCAGATATAGGGAATCAGAGGTGGGGAATTAGAGTTTGCGAATCTGAGGCAGGGAATCAGAGGCGGGGAATCAGAGGCGTGGAATCAGAGGCAGGGAATCGGATGTGCGGAATCAGAGATGGGGAATCAGAGGTGGGGAATCAGAGGTGGTGAATCAGAGATGGGAAATCAGAGGCGGGGAATCAGAGGCAGGGAATCAGACGTGGAGAATCAGAGGCGGGGAATCATAGCTGGCAAATCAGAGGCAGGGAATCAGTGGCGGGGAATCAGAGGCGGGGAATCAGAGCTGGGGAATCAGAGGCGGGGAATCAGAGGTGGGGAATCAGAGGCGTGGAATAAGATATGGGGAAACAGAGGCGTGGAATCAGAGGTGGGGAAACAGAGGCGGGGAATCAGATATGGGGAATCAGAGGTGGGGAGTCAGAGGCAGGGAATCAGATGTGCGGAATCAGAGATGGGGAATCAGAGGCGGGGAATGAAATATGGGGAATCAGAGGCGGGGAACCAGAGGCGGGGATACAGAGGCGGGGAATCTGATATGGCAAATCAGAGGTGGCGAATCAAAGGCGGTGAATCGGAGATGGGGAATCAGACACGAGGAATCAGAGGCAGTGAATCAAACACGGGGAATCAGAGGCGGGGAATCAGAGCTGGGGAATCAGAGGCGGGGAATCAGAGTTGGGGAATCAGAGGCGTGGAATCAGATATCGGGAAACAGAGGTGGGGAATCAGAGGCAGGGAAACAGAGGTGGGGAATCAGATATGGGGAATCAGAGGTGGGGAATCAGAGGTTGGGATACAGAGGCAGGGAATCAGAGGCGGGGAGTCAGAGGTGGGGAATCAGAGGCAGGGAATCAGATGTGCGGAATCAGAGATGGGGAATCAGAGGCAGCGAATCAGAGGCGGGGAACCAGAGGCGGGGAATCAGAGGCCAGGTATCAGAGGCCGGGAATGAGAGGCCGGGAATCAGAGGCCGGGAATCAGAGGCCGGGAATCAGAGATGGGGAATCAGAGGCGGGGAATCAAACACGGGGAATCAGAGCTGGGGAATCAGAGGTGGGGAATCAGGGGCGGGGAATCAGTCGCAGGGAATCAGAGAAGGGGAATCAGAGGCGGGGAGTCAGAGGCAGGGAATCAGACACGTGGAATCAGAGGCGGGGAATCAGGGATGGGGAATCAGAGGCTGGTAATCAGAGGTGGGGAATCAGAGTCCGGGAATCAGAGATGGGGAATCAGAGGCGGGGAATCAGATATGGGGAATCAGAGGCGGGGAATCAGAGGCGGGGAAACAGAGGCGGTGAATCAGATATGGCGAATCAGTGGTGGCGAATCAGAGGTAGAGAATCAGAGATGGGGAAGCAGAGGTGGGGAATCAGATGTGATGAATAAGAGATGGGGAATCAGAGGCGGGGTATCAGAGGTGGGGAATCAGAGTCCGGGAATCAGAGATGGGGAATCAGAGGCGGGGAATCTGATATGGGGAATCAGAGGCGTGGAATCAGAGGCGGGAAAACAGAGGCGGTGAATCAGATATGGGGAATCAGAGGTGGCGAACCAGAGGTAGAGAATCAGAGATGGGGAAGCAGAGGTGGGGAATCAGATGTGATGAATTAGAGATGGGGAATCAGAGGCGGGGTATCAGAGACGGCCAATCAGAGGTGGGGAATCAGAGGCGGGGAATAAGAAATGGGGAATCAGAGGTGGGGAATCAGGGGCGGGGAATCAGTGGCAGGGAATCAGAGGCCGGGAATCAGAGGCGGGGAATCAGAACTGGGGAATCAGAGGCGGGGAATCAGAGTTGGGGAATCAGAGGAGGGGAAACAGATATGGGTAAACAGAGGCGGGGAATCAGAGGCAGGGAAACAGAGGCGGGGAATCAGATATAGGGAATCAGAGGTGGGGAATTAGAGTTTGCGAATCTGAGGCAGGGAATCAGAGGCGGGGAATCAGAGGCGTGGAATCAGAGGCAGGGAATCGGATGTGCGGAATCAG
Organism: Narcine bancroftii; assembly: GCF_036971445.1. Classification (NCBI taxonomy): domain Eukaryota; kingdom Metazoa; phylum Chordata; class Chondrichthyes; order Torpediniformes; family Narcinidae; genus Narcine; species Narcine bancroftii. Next base: position 135,680,889 of record NC_091470.1, on the reverse strand, counting down.
AGGTTGGGAATCAGAGGCAGGGAATCAGAGGCTGGGAATCAGATGCAGGGAATCAGATGCGGGGATCAGAGGCGGGGAATCAGAGCTGGGGAATCAGAGGTGGGGAATCAGAGTTGGGGAATCAGAGGCGGGGACTTAGATATGGGGAAACAGAGGCGGGGAATCAGAGGCGGGAAACAGAGGCGGGGAATCAGATATTGTGAATCAGAGGTGGGGAATCAGAGGCAGGGAATCAGATGTGCGGAATCAGAGATGGGGAATCAGAGGCAGGGAATCAGAATCAGAAGCAGGGAATAAGACGCGGGGAATCAGAGTCGGGGAATCAGAGCTGGGGAAGCAGAGGCAGTGAATCAGAGGCTGGGAATCAGAGGCAGGGAATCGGATGTGCGGAATCAGAGATGGGGAATCAGAGGTGGGGAATCAGAGGCGGTGAATCAGACATGGGTAATCAGAGGCAGGGAATCAGAGGCAGGAAATCAGACACGGGGAATGAGAGGCGGGGAATCAGAGCTGGGAAATTAGAGGCAGGGAATCAGAGTTGGGGATTCAGAGGCGGGGAATCAGATATGGGGAAACAGAGGCCGGGAATCAGAGGCGGGCAAATAGTGGCGGGGAATCAGATATGGGGAAACAGAGGCGGGGAATCAGAGGCGGGGAAACAGAGGCGGGGAATCAGATATGGGGAATCAGAGGTGGGGAATCAGAGGTTGGGAATCAGAGGCAGGGAATCAGAGGCTGGGAATCAGATGCAGGGAATCAGATGCGGGGTATCAGAGTAGGGGAATCAGAGCTGGGGAATCAGAGGTGGGGAATCAAAGTTGGGGAATCAGAGGCAGGGACTTAGATATGGGGAATCAGAGGCGGGGAATCAGATATGGGGAAACAGGGGCGGGGAATCAGAGGCGGAGAAACAGAGGAGGGGAATCAGAGGCGGGCAAATAGAGGCGGGGAATCAGATATGGGGAAACAGAGGCGGGGAATCAGAGGCGGGGAAACAGAGGCGGGGAATCAGATATGGGGAATCAGAGGTGGGGAATCAGAGGTTGGGAATCAGAGGCAGGGAATCAGAGGCTGGGAATCAGATGCAGGGAATCAGATGCGGGGTATCAGAGGCGGGGAATCAGAGCTGGGGAATCAGAGGTGGGGAATCAAAGTTGGGGAATCAGAGGCGGGGATTTAGATATGGGGAATCAGAGGCGGGGAATCAGATATGGGGAAACAGGGGCGGGGAATCAGAGGCTGGGAAACAGAGGCGGGGAATCAGATATGGGGAATCAGAGGTGTGGAATCAGAGGTTGGGAATCAGAGGCAGGGAATTAGAGGCGGGGAAACAGAGGCGGGGAATCAGATATGGGGAATCAGAGGTGGCGAATCAAAGCCGGTGAAACAGAGATGGGGAATCAGGGCAGGGAATCAGAGGCAGGGAATCAAACACGGGGAATCAGAGCTGGGGAATCAGAGGCGGGGAATTAGAGTTGGGGAATCAGAGGAGGGGAATCAGAGGCGGGGAAACGGAGGCGGGGAATCAGATATGGGGAATCAGAGGTGGGGATTCAGAGGTTGGGAATCAGAGGCAGGGAATCAGATGTGCGGAATCGGAGATGGGGACTCAGAGGCAGGGAATCAGAGGCGGGGAATCAGAGGTGGGGAATCAGAGGCCGGGAATCAGATATGGGGAAACAGAGGCGGGGAATCAGAGGCGGGGAAACAGAGGCGGGGAATCAGATATGGGGTATCAGAGGTGGGGAATCAGAGGTTGGGAATCAGAGGCAGGTAATCAGAGGCTTGGAATCAGATGCAGGGAATCAGATGCGGGGAATCAGAGGCGGGGAATCAGAGCTGGGGAATCAGAGGTGGGGAATCAGAGTTGGGGAATCAGAGGCGGGGACTTAGATATTGAGAAACAGAGGCGGGGAATCAGAGGCGGGGAAACAGATGCGGGGAATCAGATATGGGGAATCAGAGGTGGGGAATCAGAGGCAGGGAATCAGATGTACGGAATCAGAGATGGGGAATCAGAGGCAGGGAATCAGAATCAGAAGCAGGGAATCAGAGGCCGGGAATCAGAGGCCGGAATCAGATGCCGGGAATAAGAGGCCGGGAATCAGAGGTGGGGAATCAGAGTCCGGGAATCAGAGATGGGGATTCAGAGGCGGGGAATGAGATATGGGGAATCAGAGGCGGGGAATCAGAGGCGGGGAAACAGAGGCGGGGAATCAGATATGGGGAATCAGAGGTGGGGAATCTGGGGCGGGGTATCAGTGGCAGGGAATCAGAGGCGGGAATTCAGAGGCCGGGAATCAGAGGCGGTGAATCAGAGGCGGGGAATCAGAGGCAGGGAATCGGATGTGCGGAATCAGAGATGGGGAATCAGAGGTGGGGAATCAGAGGCGGTGAATCAGACATGGGTAATCAGAGGCGGGGAATCAGAGGCAGGAAATCAGACACTGGGAATCAGAGGCGGGGAATCAGAGCTTGGGAATTAGATGCTGGGAATCAGAGTTGGGGATTCAGAGGCGGGGAATCAGATATGGGGAAACAGAGGTGGGGAATCAGAGGTGGGCAAATAGAGGCGGGGAATCTGATATGGGGAAACAGAGGCGGGGAATCAGAGGCGTGGAAACAGAGGCGGGGAATCAGATATGGGGAATCAGAGGTGGGGAATCAGAGGTTGGGAATCAGAGGCAGGGAATCAGAGGCTGGGAATCAGATGCAGGGAATCAGATGCGGGTATCAGAGGCGGGGAATCAGAGCTGGGGAATCAGAGGTGGGGAATCAGAGTTGGGGAATCAGAGGCGGGGACTTAGATATGAGGAAACAGAGGCGGGGAATCAGAGGCGGGGAAACAGAGGCAGGGAATCAGATATGGGGAATCAGAGGTGGGGAATCAGAGGCAGGGAATCAGATGTGCGGAATCAGAGATGGGGAATCAGAGGCAGGGAATCAGAATCAGAAGCAGGGAATAAGACGCGGGGAATCAGAGGCGGGGAATCAGAGCTGGGGAAGCAGAGGCAGTGAATCAGAGGCGGGGAATCAGAGGCAGGGAATCGGATGTGCGGAATCAGAGATGGGGAATCAGAGGTGGGGAATCAGAGGCGGTGAATCAGACATGGGTAATCAGGGGCGGGGAACCAGAGGCAGGAAATCAGACACGGGGAATCAGAGGCGGGGAATCAGAGCTGGGAAATTAGAGGCAGGGAATCAGAGTTGGGGATTCAGAGGCGGGGAATCAGATATGGGGAAACAGAGGCGGGGAATCAGAGGCGGGCAAATAGAGGCGGGGAATCAGATATGGGGAAACAGAGGCGGGGAATCAGAGGCGGGGAAACAGAGGCGGGGAATCAGATATGGGGAATCAGAGGTGGGGAATCAGAGGTTGGGAATCAGAGGCAGGGAATCAGAGGCTGGGAATCAGATGCAGGGAATCAGATGCGGGGAATCAGAGGCGGGGAATCAGAGTTGGAGTATCAGAGGTGGGGAATCAAAGTTGGGGAATCAGAGGCGGGGACTTAGATATGGGGAATCAGAGGCGTGGAATCAGATATGGGGAAACAGGTGCGGGGAATCAGAGGCGGGGAAACAGAGGCGGGGAATCAGATATGGGCAATCAGAGGTGTGGAATCAGAGGTTGGGAATCAGAGGCAGGGAATCAGAGGCGGGGAAACAGAGGCGGGGAATCAGATATGGGAAATCAGAGGTGGCGAATCAAAGGCGGTGAAGCAGAGATGGGGAATCAGGGCAGGGAATCAGAGGCAGGGAATCAAACACGGGGAATCAGAGCTGGGGAATCAGAGGTGGGGAATTAGAGTTGTGGAATCAGAGGAGGGGAATCAGAGGCGGGGAAACAGAGGCGGGGAATCAGATATGGGGAATCAGAGGTGGGGAATCAGAGGTTGGGAATCAGAGGCATGGAATCAGAGGCGGGGAATCATAGGCGGGGAATCAGAGGCAGGGAATCAGATGTGCGGAATCGGAGATGGGGAATCAGAGGCAGGGAATCAGAGGCTGGGAATCAGAGGCGGGGAATCAGAGGCCGGGAATCAGATATGGGGAAACAGAGGCGGGGAATCAGAGGTGGGGAAACAGAGGCGGGGAATCAGATATGGGGAATCAGAGGTGGGGAATCAGAGGTTGGGAATCAGAGGCAGGGAATCAGAGGCTTGGAATCAGATGCAGGGAATCAGATGCGGGGAATCAGAGGCGGGGAATCAGAGCTGGGGAATCAGAGGTGGGGAATCAGATTTGGGGAATCAGAGGCGGGGACTTAGATATTGGGAAACAGAGGCGGGGAATCAGACGCGGGGAAACAGAGGCGGGGAATCAGATATGGGGATTCAGAGGTGGCGAATCAAAGGCGGTGAATCAGAGATGGGGAATCAGAGGCCGGGAATCAGAGGCAGGGAATCAAACACGTGGAATCAGAGGCGGGGAATCAGAGCAGGGGAATCAGAGGCGGGGAATCAGAGTTGGAGAATCAGAGGCGGGGAATCAGACGCAGGGAATCAATATGGGAAATCAGAGGTGGGGAATCAGAGGTTGGGAATCAGAGGAAGGGAATCAGAGGCGAGGAATCAGAGCTGGGGAATCAGAGGCGGGGAATCAGAATTGGGGAATCAGAGATGGGGAATCAGAGATGGGGAATCAGAGGCAGCGAAAAAGAGGTGGGGAACCAGAGGCGGGGAATCAGAGGCCGGGAATTAGAGGCCGGGAATGAGAGGCCGGGAATCAGAGGCCGGGGAATCATAGGCGGGGAATCAGAGATGGGGAATCAGAGGCGGGGAATCAAACACGGGGAATCAGAGCTGGGGAATCAGAGGCGGGGAATCAGAGTTGGGGAATCAGATTTGGGGAATCAGAGGTGGGGAATCAGGGGCGGGGAATCAGTGGCAGGGAATCAGAGGCGGGGAATCAGAGGCGGGGAATCAGAGGCAGGGAATCAGACACGGGGAATCAGAGGCGGGGAATCAGAGATGGGGAATCAGAGGCAGTGAATCAGAGGCAGGGAATCGGACGCCGGGAATCAGGGGCGGGGAATCAGAGCTGGGGAATCAGAGGCCGGGAATCAGAGTTGGGGAATCAGAGGCGGGGAATCAGATATGGAGAATCAGAGGTGGGGAATCAGGGGCGGGGAATCAGTCGCAGGGAATCAGAGAAGGGGAATCAGAGGCGGGGAGTCAGAGGCAGGGAATCAGACACGTGGAATCAGAGGCGGGGAATCAGGGATGGGGAATCAGGGCAGGGAATCAGAGGCAGGGAATCAAACACGGGGAATCAGAGCTGGGGAATCAGAGGCGGGGAATTAGAGTTGGGGAATCAGAGGAGGGGAATCAGAGGCGGGGAAACGGAGGCGGGGAATCAGATATGGGGAATCAGAGGTGGGGATTCAGAGGTTGGGAATCAGAGGCAGGGAATCAGATGTGCGGAATCGGAGATGGGGACTCAGAGGCAGGGAATCAGAGGCGGGGAATCAGAGGTGGGGAATCAGAGGCCGGGAATCAGATATGGGGAAACAGAGGCGGGGAATCAGAGGCGGGGAAACAGAGGCGGGGAATCAGATATGGGGTATCAGAGGTGGGGAATCAGAGGTTGGGAATCAGAGGCAGGTAATCAGAGGCTTGGAATCAGATGCAGGGAATCAGATGCGGGGAATCAGAGGCGGGGAATCAGAGCTGGGGAATCAGAGGTGGGGAATCAGAGTTGGGGAATCAGAGGCGGGGACTTAGATATTGAGAAACAGAGGCGGGGAATCAGAGGCGGGGAAACAGATGCGGGGAATCAGATATGGGGAATCAGAGGTGGGGAATCAGAGGCAGGGAATCAGATGTACGGAATCAGAGATGGGGAATCAGAGGCAGGGAATCAGAATCAGAAGCAGGGAATCAGAGGCCGGGAATCAGAGGCCGGAATCAGATGCCGGGAATAAGAGGCCGGGAATCAGAGGTGGGGAATCAGAGTCCGGGAATCAGAGATGGGGATTCAGAGGCGGGGAATGAGATATGGGGAATCAGAGGCGGGGAATCAGAGGCGGGGAAACAGAGGCGGGGAATCAGATATGGGGAATCAGAGGTGGGGAATCTGGGGCGGGGTATCAGTGGCAGGGAATCAGAGGCGGGAATTCAGAGGCCGGGAATCAGAGGCGGTGAATCAGAGGCGGGGAATCAGAGGCAGGGAATCGGATGTGCGGAATCAGAGATGGGGAATCAGAGGTGGGGAATCAGAGGCGGTGAATCAGACATGGGTAATCAGAGGCGGGGAATCAGAGGCAGGAAATCAGACACTGGGAATCAGAGGCGGGGAATCAGAGCTTGGGAATTAGATGCTGGGAATCAGAGTTGGGGATTCAGAGGCGGGGAATCAGATATGGGGAAACAGAGGTGGGGAATCAGAGGTGGGCAAATAGAGGCGGGGAATCTGATATGGGGAAACAGAGGCGGGGAATCAGAGGCGTGGAAACAGAGGCGGGGAATCAGATATGGGGAATCAGAGGTGGGGAATCAGAGGTTGGGAATCAGAGGCAGGGAATCAGAGGCTGGGAATCAGATGCAGGGAATCAGATGCGGGTATCAGAGGCGGGGAATCAGAGCTGGGGAATCAGAGGTGGGGAATCAGAGTTGGGGAATCAGAGGCGGGGACTTAGATATGAGGAAACAGAGGCGGGGAATCAGAGGCGGGGAAACAGAGGCAGGGAATCAGATATGGGGAATCAGAGGTGGGGAATCAGAGGCAGGGAATCAGATGTGCGGAATCAGAGATGGGGAATCAGAGGCAGGGAATCAGAATCAGAAGCAGGGAATAAGACGCGGGGAATCAGAGGCGGGGAATCAGAGCTGGGGAAGCAGAGGCAGTGAATCAGAGGCGGGGAATCAGAGGCAGGGAATCGGATGTGCGGAATCAGAGATGGGGAATCAGAGGTGGGGAATCAGAGGCGGTGAATCAGACATGGGTAATCAGGGGCGGGGAACCAGAGGCAGGAAATCAGACACGGGGAATCAGAGGCGGGGAATCAGAGCTGGGAAATTAGAGGCAGGGAATCAGAGTTGGGGATTCAGAGGCGGGGAATCAGATATGGGGAAACAGAGGCGGGGAATCAGAGGCGGGCAAATAGAGGCGGGGAATCAGATATGGGGAAACAGAGGCGGGGAATCAGAGGCGGGGAAACAGAGGCGGGGAATCAGATATGGGGAATCAGAGGTGGGGAATCAGAGGTTGGGAATCAGAGGCAGGGAATCAGAGGCTGGGAATCAGATGCAGGGAATCAGATGCGGGGAATCAGAGGCGGGGAATCAGAGTTGGAGTATCAGAGGTGGGGAATCAAAGTTGGGGAATCAGAGGCGGGGACTTAGATATGGGGAATCAGAGGCGTGGAATCAGATATGGGGAAACAGGTGCGGGGAATCAGAGGCGGGGAAACAGAGGCGGGGAATCAGATATGGGCAATCAGAGGTGTGGAATCAGAGGTTGGGAATCAGAGGCAGGGAATCAGAGGCGGGGAAACAGAGGCGGGGAATCAGATATGGGAAATCAGAGGTGGCGAATCAAAGGCGGTGAAGCAGAGATGGGGAATCAGGGCAGGGAATCAGAGGCAGGGAATCAAACACGGGGAATCAGAGCTGGGGAATCAGAGGTGGGGAATTAGAGTTGTGGAATCAGAGGAGGGGAATCAGAGGCGGGGAAACAGAGGCGGGGAATCAGATATGGGGAATCAGAGGTGGGGAATCAGAGGTTGGGAATCAGAGGCATGGAATCAGAGGCGGGGAATCATAGGCGGGGAATCAGAGGCAGGGAATCAGATGTGCGGAATCGGAGATGGGGAATCAGAGGCAGGGAATCAGAGGCTGGGAATCAGAGGCGGGGAATCAGAGGCCGGGAATCAGATATGGGGAAACAGAGGCGGGGAATCAGAGGTGGGGAAACAGAGGCGGGGAATCAGATATGGGGAATCAGAGGTGGGGAATCAGAGGTTGGGAATCAGAGGCAGGGAATCAGAGGCTTGGAATCAGATGCAGGGAATCAGATGCGGGGAATCAGAGGCGGGGAATCAGAGCTGGGGAATCAGAGGTGGGGAATCAGATTTGGGGAATCAGAGGCGGGGACTTAGATATTGGGAAACAGAGGCGGGGAATCAGACGCGGGGAAACAGAGGCGGGGAATCAGATATGGGGATTCAGAGGTGGCGAATCAAAGGCGGTGAATCAGAGATGGGGAATCAGAGGCCGGGAATCAGAGGCAGGGAATCAAACACGTGGAATCAGAGGCGGGGAATCAGAGCAGGGGAATCAGAGGCGGGGAATCAGAGTTGGAGAATCAGAGGCGGGGAATCAGACGCAGGGAATCAATATGGGAAATCAGAGGTGGGGAATCAGAGGTTGGGAATCAGAGGAAGGGAATCAGAGGCGAGGAATCAGAGCTGGGGAATCAGAGGCGGGGAATCAGAATTGGGGAATCAGAGATGGGGAATCAGAGATGGGGAATCAGAGGCAGCGAAAAAGAGGTGGGGAACCAGAGGCGGGGAATCAGAGGCCGGGAATTAGAGGCCGGGAATGAGAGGCCGGGAATCAGAGGCCGGGGAATCATAGGCGGGGAATCAGAGATGGGGAATCAGAGGCGGGGAATCAAACACGGGGAATCAGAGCTGGGGAATCAGAGGCGGGGAATCAGAGTTGGGGAATCAGATTTGGGGAATCAGAGGTGGGGAATCAGGGGCGGGGAATCAGTGGCAGGGAATCAGAGGCGGGGAATCAGAGGCGGGGAATCAGAGGCAGGGAATCAGACACGGGGAATCAGAGGCGGGGAATCAGAGATGGGGAATCAGAGGCAGTGAATCAGAGGCAGGGAATCGGACGCCGGGAATCAGGGGCGGGGAATCAGAGCTGGGGAATCAGAGGCCGGGAATCAGAGTTGGGGAATCAGAGGCGGGGAATCAGATATGGAGAATCAGAGGTGGGGAATCAGGGGCGGGGAATCAGTCGCAGGGAATCAGAGAAGGGGAATCAGAGGCGGGGAGTCAGAGGCAGGGAATCAGACACGTGGAATCAGAGGCGGGGAATCAGGGATGGGGAATCAGAGGCTGGTAATCAGAGGTGGGGAATCAGAGTCCGGGAATCAGAGATGGGGAATCAGAGGCGGGGAATCAGATATGGGGAATCAGAGGCGGGGAATCAGAGGCGGGGAAACAGAGGCGGTGAATCAGATATGGCGAATCAGTGGTGGCGAATCAGAGGTAGAGAATCAGAGATGGGGAAGCAGAGGTGGGGAATCAGATGTGATGAATAAGAGATGGGGAATCAGAGGCGGGGTATCAGAGGTGGGGAATCAGAGTCCGGGAATCAGAGATGGGGAATCAGAGGCGGGGAATCTGATATGGGGAATCAGAGGCGGGGAATCAGAGGCGGGAAAACAGAGGCGGTGAATCAGATATGGGGAATCAGAGGTGGCGAATCAGAGGTAGAGAATCAGAGATGGGGAAGCAGAGGTGGGGAATCAGATGTGATGAATTAGAGATGGGGAATCAGAGGCGGGGTATCAGAGACGGCCAATCAGAGGTGGGGAATCAGAGGCGGGGAATAAGAAATGGGGAATCAGAGGTGGGGAATCAGGGGCGGGGAATCAGTGGCAGGGAATCAGAGGCCGGGAATCAGAGGCGGGGAATCAGAACTGGGGAATCAGAGGCGGGGAATCAGAGTTGGGGAATCAGAGGAGGGGAAACAGATATGGGTAAACAGAGGCGGGGAATCAGAGGCAGGGAAACAGAGGCGGGGAATCAGATATAGGGAATCAGAGGTGGGGAATTAGAGTTTGCGAATCTGAGGCAGGGAATCAGAGGCGGGGAATCAGAGGCGTGGAATCAGAGGCAGGGAATCGGATGTGCGGAATCAGAGATGGGGAATCAGAGGTGGGGAATCAGAGGTGGTGAATCAGAGATGGGAAATCAGAGGCGGGGAATCAGAGGCAGGGAATCAGACGTGGAGAATCAGAGGCGGGGAATCATAGCTGGCAAATCAGAGGCAGGGAATCAGTGGCGGGGAATCAGAGGCGGGGAATCAGAGCTGGGGAATCAGAGGCGGGGAATCAGAGGTGGGGAATCAGAGGCGTGGAATAAGATATGGGGAAACAGAGGCGGGGAATCAGAGGTGGGGAAACAGAGGCGGGGAATCAGATATGGGGAATCAGAGGTGGGGAGTCAGAGGCAGGGAATCAGATGTGCGGAATCAGAGATGGGGAATCAGAGGCGGGGAATGAAATATGGGGAATCAGAGGCGGGGAACCAGAGGCGGGGATACAGAGGCGGGGAATCTGATATGGCAAATCAGAGGTGGCGAATCAAAGGCGGTGAATCGGAGATGGGGAATCAGACACGGGGAATCAGAGGCAGTGAATCAAACACGGGGAATCAGAGGCGGGGAATCAGAGCTGGGGAATCAGAGGCGGGGAATCAGAGTTGGGAAATCAGAGGCGTGGAATCAGATATCGGGAAACAGAGGTGGGGAATCAGAGGCAGGGAAACAGAGGTGGGGAATCAGATATGGGGAATCAGAGGTGGGGAATCAGAGGTTGGGATACAGAGGCAGGGAATCAGAGGCGGGGAGTCAGAGGTGGGGAATCAGAGGCAGGGAATCAGATGTGCGGAATCAGAGATGGGGAATCAGAGGCAGCGAATCAGAGGCGGGGAACCAGAGGCGGGGAATCAGAGGCCAGGTATCAGAGGCCGGGAATGAGAGGCCGGGAATCAGAGGCCGGGAATCAGAGGCCGGGAATCAGAGATGGGGAATCAGAGGCGGGGAATCAAACACGGGGAATCAGAGCTGGGGAATCAGAGGTGGGGAATCAGGGGCGGGGAATCAGTCGCAGGGAATCAGAGAAGGGGAATCAGAGGCGGGGAGTCAGAGGCAGGGAATCAGACACGTGGAATCAGAGGCGGGGAATCAGGGATGGGGAATCAGAGGCTGGTAATCAGAGGTGGGGAATCAGAGTCCGGGAATCAGAGATGGGGAATCAGAGGCGGGGAATCAGATATGGGGAATCAGAGGCGGGGAATCAGAGGCGGGGAAACAGAGGCGGTGAATCAGATATGGCGAATCAGTGGTGGCGAATCAGAGGTAGAGAATCAGAGATGGGGAAGCAGAGGTGGGGAATCAGATGTGATGAATAAGAGATGGGGAATCAGAGGCGGGGTATCAGAGGTGGGGAATCAGAGTCCGGGAATCAGAGATGGGGAATCAGAGGCGGGGAATCTGATATGGGGAATCAGAGGCGTGGAATCAGAGGCGGGAAAACAGAGGCGGTGAATCAGATATGGGGAATCAGAGGTGGCGAATCAGAGGTAGAGAATCAGAGATGGGGAAGCAGAGGTGGGGAATCAGATGTGATGAATTAGAGATGGGGAATCAGAGGCGGGGTATCAGAGACGGCCAATCAGAGGTGGGGAATCAGAGGCGGGGAATAAGAAATGGGGAATCAGAGGTGGGGAATCAGGGGCGGGGAATCAGTGGCAGGGAATCAGAGGCCGGGAATCAGAGGCGGGGAATCAGAACTGGGGAATCAGAGGCGGGGAATCAGAGTTGGGGAATCAGAGGAGGGGAAACAGATATGGGTAAACAGAGGCGGGGAATCAGAGGCAGGGAAACAGAGGCGGGGAATCAGATATAGGGAATCAGAGGTGGGGAATTAGAGTTTGCGAATCTGAGGCAGGGAATCAGAGGCGGGGAATCAGAGGCGTGGAATCAGAGGCAGGGAATCGGATGTGCGGAATCAGAGATGGGGAATCAGAGGTGGGGAATCAGAGGTGGTGAATCAGAGATGGGAAATCAGAGGCGGGGAATCAGAGGCAGGGAATCAGACGTGGAGAATCAGAGGCGGGGAATCATAGCTGGCAAATCAGAGGCAGGGAATCAGTGGCGGGGAATCAGAGGCGGGGAATCAGAGCTGGGGAATCAGAGGCGGGGAATCAGAGGTGGGGAATCAGAGGCGTGGAATAAGATATGGGGAAACAGAGGCGGGGAATCAGAGGTGGGGAAACAGAGGCGGGGAATCAGATATGGGGAATCAGAGGTGGGGAGTCAGAGGCAGGGAATCAGATGTGCGGAATCAGAGATGGGGAATCAGAGGCGGGGAATGAAATATGGGGAATCAGAGGCGGGGAACCAGAGGCGGGGATACAGAGGCGGGGAATCTGATATGGCAAATCAGAGGTGGCGAATCAAAGGCGGTGAATCGGAGATGGGGAATCAGACACGGGGAATCAGAGGCAGTGAATCAAACACGGGGAATCAGAGGCGGGGAATCAGAGCTGGGGAATCAGAGGCGGGGAATCAGAGTTGGGGAATCAGAGGCGTGGAATCAGATATCGGGAAACAGAGGTGGGGAATCAGAGGCAGGGAAACAGAGGTGGGGAATCAGATATGGGGAATCAGAGGTGGGGAATCAGAGGTTGGGATACAGAGGCAGGGAATCAGAGGCGGGGAGTCAGAGGTGGGGAATCAGAGGCAGGGAATCAGATGTGCAGAATCAGAGATGGGGAATCAGAGGCAGCGAATCAGAGGCGGGGAACCAGAGGCGGGGAATCAGAGGCCAGGTATCAGAGGCCGGGAATGAGAGGCCGGGAATCAGAGGCCGGGAATCAGAGGCCGGGAATCAGAGATGGGGAATCAGAGGCGGGGAATCAAACACGGGGAATCAGAGCTGGGGAATCAGAGGCGGGGAATCAGAGTTGGGGAATCAGAGGCGGGGAATCAGATATGGGGAAACAGAGGCGGGGAATCAGAGGCGGGGAATCAGAGGCGCAGAAACAGAGGCGCAGAAACAGAGGCGGGGTATCAGATATGGGGAATCAGAGGTGGGGAATCAGGGGCGGGGTATCAGAGGCTGGGTATCAGACACGGGGATTCAGAGGCGGTGAATCAGAGATGGGGAATCAGAGGCGGGGAATCAGAGGCAGGGAATCAGACGCGGGGAATCAGAGGCGGGGAAACAGAGCCTGGTAATCAGAGGCGGGGATTCAGAGATGGAGAATCAGAGGCGGGGAATCAGAGGCAGGGAATCAGACGCGGGGAATCAGAGGCGGGGATTCATTGCTGGCATATCAGAGGAGGGGAATCAGAGTTGGGGAATCAGAGGCGGGGAATCAGATATGGGGAAACAGAGGTGGGGAATCAGAGGCGGGGAAACAGAGGCGGGGAATCAGATATGGGGATTCAGAGGTGGGGAATCAGAGGTTGGGAGTCAGTGGTTGGGAATCAGAGGCGGGGAATCAGAGGCAGGGAATCAGAGGCGGGGAATCAGAGGCGGGGAATCAGAGCTGGGGAATCAGAGGCGGGGAATCAGAGGTGGGGAATCTTAGGCGTGGAATTAGATATGGGGAAACAGAGGCGGGGAATCAGAGGCGGGGAAACAGATGCGGGGAATCAGATATGGGGAATCAGAGGTGGGGAATCAGAGGCATGGAATCAGATGTGCAGAATCAGAGATGGGGAATCAGAGGCGGGGAATGAGATATGGGGAATCAGAGGCGGGGAATCAGAGGCGGGGATACAGAGGCGGGGAATCTGATATGTGGAATCAGAGTTGTCGAATCAAAGGTGGTGAATCAGAGATGGGGAATCAGAGGTTGGGAATCAGAGGCAGGGAATCAGCGGCTGGGAATCAGATGCAGGGAATCAGATGCGGGGAATCAGAGCTGGGGAATCAGAGGTGGGGAATCAAAGTTGGGGAATCAGAGGTGGGGAATCAAAGTTGGGGAATCAGAGGCGGGGACTTAGATATGGGGAATCAGAGGCTGGGAATCAGATATGGGGAAACAGGGGCGGGGAATCAGAGGCAGGGAAACAGAGGCGGGGAATCAGATATGGGGAATCAGAGGTGTTGAATCAGAGGTTGGGAATCAGAGCTGGGGATTCAGAGGCGGGGAATTAGAGTTGGGGAATCAGAGGAGGGGAATCAGAGGCGGGGAAACAGAGGCGGGGAATCAGATGCAGGGAATCAGATGCGGGGTATCAGAGGCGGGGAATCAGAGCTGGGGAATCAGAGGTGGTGAATCAAAGTTGGGGAATCAGAGGCGGGGATTTAGATATGGGGAATCAGAGGCGGGGAATCAGATATGGGGAAACAGGGGCGGGGAATCAGAGGCTGGGAAACAGAGGCGGGGAATCAGATATGGGGAATCAGAGGTGTGGAATCAGAGGTTGGGAATCAGAGGCAGGGAATTAGAGGCGGGGAAACAGAGGCAGGGAATCAGATATGGGGAATCAGAGGTGGCGAATCAAAGGCGGTGAAACAGAGATGGGGAATCAGGGCAGGGAATCAGAGGCAGGGAATCAAACACGGGGAATCAGAGCTGGGGAATCAGAGGCGGGGAATTAGAGTTGGGGAATCAGAGGAGGGGAATCAGAGGAGGGGAAACGGAGGCGGGGAATCAGATATGGGGAATCAGAGGTGGGGAATCAGAGGTTGGGAATCAGAGGCAGGGAATCAGATGTGCGGAATCGGAGGTGGGGACTCAGAGGCAGGGAATCAGAGGCGGGGAATCAGAGGTGGGGAATCAGAGGCCGGGAATCAGATATGGGGAAACAGAGGCGGGGAATCAGAGGCGGGGAAACAGAGGCGGGGAATCAGATATGGGGTATCAGAGGTGGGGAATCAGAGGTTGGGAATCAGAGGCAGGTAATCAGAGGCTTGGAATCAGATGCAGGGAATCAGATGCGGGGAATCAGAGGCGGGGAATCAGAGCTGGGGAATCAGAGGTGGGGAATCAGAGTTGGGGAATCAGAGGCGGGGACTTAGATATTGAGAAACAGAGGCGGGGAATCAGAGGCGGGGAAACAGATGCGGGGAATCAGATATGGGGAATCAGAGGTGGGGAATCAGAGGCAGGGAATCAGATGTACGGAATCAGAGATGGGGAATCAGAGGCAGGGAATCAGAATCAGAAGCAGGGAATCAGAGGCCGGGAATCAGAGGCCGGAATCAGATGCCGGGAATAAGAGGCCGGGAATCAGAGGTGGGGAATCAGAGTCCGGGAATCAGAGATGGGGATTCAGAGGCGGGGAATGAGATATGGGGAATCAGAGGCGGGGAATCAGAGGCGGGGAAACGGAGGCGGGGAATCAGATATGGGGAATCAGAGGTGGGGAATCTGGGGCGGGGTATCAGTGGCAGGGAATCAGAGGCGGGAATTCAGAGGCCGGGAATCAGAGGCGGTGAATCAGAGGCGGGGAATCAGAGGCAGGGAATCGGATGTGCGGAATCAGAGATGGGGAATCAGAGGTGGGGAATCAGAGGCGGTGAATCAGACATGGGTAATCAGAGGCGGGGAATCAGAGGCAGGAAATCAGACACTGGGAATCAGAGGCGGGGAATCAGAGCTTGGGAATTAGATGCAGGGAATCAGAGTTGGGGATTCAGAGGCGGGGAATCAGATATGGGGAAACAGAGGTGGGGAATCAGAGGTGGGCAAATAGAGGCGGGGAATCTGATATGGGGAAACAGAGGCGGGGAATCAGAGGCGTGGAAACAGAGGCGGGGAATCAGATATGGGGAATCAGAGGTGGGGAATCAGAGGTTGGGAATCAGAGGCAGGGAATCAGAGGCTGGGAATCAGATGCAGGGAATCAGATGCGGGTATCAGAGGCGGGGAATCAGAGCTGGGGAATCAGAGGTGGGGAATCACAGTTGGGGAATCAGAGGCGGGGACTTAGATATGAGGAAACAGAGGCGGGGAATCAGAGGCGGGGAATCAGAATCAGAAGCAGGGAATAAGACGCGGGGAATCAGAGGCGGGGAATCAGAGCTGGGGAAGCAGAGGCAGTGAATCAGAGGCGGGGAATCAGAGGCAGGGAATCGGATGTGCGGAATCAGAGATGGGGAATCAGAGGTGGGGAATCAGAGGCGGTGAATCAGACATGGGTAATCAGGGGCGGGGAATCAGAGGCAGGAAATCAGACACGGGGAATCAGAGGCGGGGAATCAGAGCTGGGAAATTAGAGGCAGGGAATCAGAGTTGGGGATTCAGAGGCGGGGAATCAGATATGGGGAAACAGAGGCGGGGAATCAGAGGCGGGCAAATAGAGGCGGGGAATCAGATATGGGGAAACAGAGGCGGGGAATCAGAGGCGGGGAAACAGAGGCGGGGAATCAGATATGGGGAATCAGAGGTGGGGAATCAGAGGTTGGGAATCAGAGGCAGGGAATCAGAGGCTGGGAATCAGATGCAGGGAATCAGATGCGGGGAATCAGAGGCGGGGAATCAGAGTTGGAGTATCAGAGGTGGGGAATCAAAGTTGGGGAATCAGAGGCGGGGACTTAGATATGGGGAATCAGAGGCGTGGAATCAGATATGGGGAAACAGGGGCGGGGAATCAGAGGCGGGGAAACAGAGGCGGGGAATCAGATATGGGCAATCAGAGGTGTGGAATCAGAGGTTGGGAATCAGAGGCAGGGAATCAGAGGCGGGGAAACAGAGGCGGGGAATCAGATATGGGAAATCAGAGGTGGCGAATCAAAGGCGGTGAAGCAGAGATGGGGAATCAGGGCAGGGAATCAGAGGCAGGGAATCAAACACGGGGAATCAGAGCTGGGGAATCAGAGGTGGGGAATTAGAGTTGTGGAATCAGAGGAGGGGAATCAGAGGCGGGGAAACAGAGGCGGGGAATCAGATATGGGGAATCAGAGGTGGGGAATCAGAGGTTGGGAATCAGAGGCATGGAATCAGAGGCGGGGAATCAGAGGCGGGGAATCAGAGGCAGGGAATCAGATGTGCGGAATCGGAGATGGGGAATCAGAGGCAGGGAATCAGAGGTTGGGAATCAGAGGCGGGGAATCAGAGGCCGGGAATCAGATATGGGGAAACAGAGGCGGGGAATCAGAGGTGGGGAAACAGAGGCGGGGAATCAGATATGGGGAATCAGAGGTGGGGAATCAGAGGTTGGGAATCAGAGGCAGGGAATCAGAGGCTTGGAATCAGATGCAGGGAATCAGATGCGGGGAATCAGAGGCGGGGAATCAGAGCTGGGGAATCAGAGGTGGGGAATCAGATTTGGGGAATCAGAGGCGGGGACTTAGATATTGGGAAACAGAGGCGGGGAATCAGACGCGGGGAAACAGAGGCGGGGAATCAGATATGGGGATTCAGAGGTGGCGAATCAAAGGCGGTGAATCAGAGATGGGGAATCAGAGGCCGGGAATCAGAGGCAGGGAATCAAACACGTGGAATCAGAGGCGGGGAATCAGAGCAGGGGAATCAGAGGCGGGGAATCAGAGTTGGAGAATCAGAGGCGGGGAATCAGACGCAGGGAATCAATATGGGAAATCAGAGGTGGGGAATCAGAGGTTGGGAATCAGAGGAAGGGAATCAGAGGCGAGGAATCAGAGCTGGGGAATCAGAGGCGGGGAATCAGAATTGGGGAATCAGAGATGGGGAATCAGAGATGGGGAATCAGAGGCAGCGAAAAAGAGGTGGGGAACCAGAGGCGGGGAATCAGAGGCCGGGAATTAGAGGCCGGGAATGAGAGGCCGGGAATCAGAGGCCGGGGAATCATAGGCGGGGAATCAGAGATGGGGAATCAGAGGCGGGGAATCAAACACGGGGAATCAGAGCTGGGGAATCAGAGGCGGGGAATCAGAGTTGGGGAATCAGATTTGGGGAATCAGAGGTGGGGAATCAGGGGCGGGGAATCAGTGGCAGGGAATCAGAGGCGGGGAATCAGAGGCGGGGAATCAGAGGCAGGGAATCAGACACGGGGAATCAGAGGCGGGGAATCAGAGATGGGGAATCAGAGGCAGTGAATCAGAGGCAGGGAATCGGACGCCGGGAATCAGGGGCGGGGAATCAGAGCTGGGGAATCAGAGGCCGGGAATCAGAGTTGGGGAATCAGAGGCGGGGAATCAGATATGGAGAATCAGAGGTGGGGAATCAGGGGCGGGGAATCAGTCGCAGGGAATCAGAGAAGGGGAATCAGAGGCGGGGAGTCAGAGGCAGGGAATCAGACACGTGGAATCAGAGGCGGGGAATCAGGGATGGGGAATCAGAGGCTGGTAATCAGAGGTGGGGAATCAGAGTCCGGGAATCAGAGATGGGGAATCAGAGGCGGGGAATCAGATATGGGGAATCAGAGGCGGGGAATCAGAGGCGGGGAAACAGAGGCGGTGAATCAGATATGGCGAATCAGTGGTGGCGAATCAGAGGTAGAGAATCAGAGATGGGGAAGCAGAGGTGGGGAATCAGATGTGATGAATAAGAGATGGGGAATCAGAGGCGGGGTATCAGAGGTGGGGAATCAGAGTCCGGGAATCAGAGATGGGGAATCAGAGGCGGGGAATCTGATATGGGGAATCAGAGGCGGGGAATCAGAGGCGGGAAAACAGAGGCGGTGAATCAGATATGGGGAATCAGAGGTGGCGAATCAGAGGTAGAGAATCAGAGATGGGGAAGCAGAGGTGGGGAATCAGATGTGATGAATTAGAGATGGGGAATCAGAGGCGGGGTATCAGAGACGGCCAATCAGAGGTGGGGAATCAGAGGCGGGGAATAAGAAATGGGGAATCAGAGGTGGGGAATCAGGGGCGGGGAATCAGTGGCAGGGAATCAGAGGCCGGGAATCAGAGGCGGGGAATCAGAACTGGGGAATCAGAGGCGGGGAATCAGAGTTGGGGAATCAGAGGAGGGGAAACAGATATGGGTAAACAGAGGCGGGGAATCAGAGGCAGGGAAACAGAGGCGGGGAATCAGATATAGGGAATCAGAGGTGGGGAATTAGAGTTTGCGAATCTGAGGCAGGGAATCAGAGGCGGGGAATCAGAGGCGTGGAATCAGAGGCAGGGAATCGGATGTGCGGAATCAGAGATGGGGAATCAGAGGTGGGGAATCAGAGGTGGTGAATCAGAGATGGGAAATCAGAGGCGGGGAATCAGAGGCAGGGAATCAGACGTGGAGAATCAGAGGCGGGGAATCATAGCTGGCAAATCAGAGGCAGGGAATCAGTGGCGGGGAATCAGAGGCGGGGAATCAGAGCTGGGGAATCAGAGGCGGGGAATCAGAGGTGGGGAATCAGAGGCGTGGAATAAGATATGGGGAAACAGAGGCGGGGAATCAGAGGTGGGGAAACAGAGGCGGGGAATCAGATATGGGGAATCAGAGGTGGGGAGTCAGAGGCAGGGAATCAGATGTGCGGAATCAGAGATGGGGAATCAGAGGCGGGGAATGAAATATGGGGAATCAGAGGCGGGGAACCAGAGGCGGGGATACAGAAGCGGGGAATCTGATATGGCAAATCAGAGGTGGCGAATCAAAGGCGGTGAATCGGAGATGGGGAATCAGACACGGGGAATCAGAGGCAGTGAATCAAACACGGGGAATCAGAGGCGGGGAATCAGAGCTGGGGAATCAGAGGTGGGGAATCAGAGTTGGGGAATCAGAGGCGGGGACTTAGATATTGAGAAACAGAGGCGGGGAATCAGAGGCGGGGAAACAGATGCGGGGAATCAGATATGGGGAATCAGAGGTGGGGAATCAGAGGCAGGGAATCAGATGTACGGAATCAGAGATGGGGAATCAGAGGCAGGGAATCAGAATCAGAAGCAGGGAATCAGAGGCCGGGAATCAGAGGCCGGAATCAGATGCCGGGAATAAGAGGCCGGGAATCAGAGGTGGGGAATCAGAGTCCGGGAATCAGAGATGGGGATTCAGAGGCGGGGAATGAGATATGGGGAATCAGAGGCGGGGAATCAGAGGCGGGGAAACAGAGGCGGGGAATCAGATATGGGGAATCAGAGGTGGGGAATCTGGGGCGGGGTATCAGTGGCAGGGAATCAGAGGCGGGAATTCAGAGGCCGGGAATCAGAGGCGGTGAATCAGAGGCGGGGAATCAGAGGCAGGGAATCGGATGTGCGGAATCAGAGATGGGGAATCAGAGGTGGGGAATCAGAGGCGGTGAATCAGACATGGGTAATCAGAGGCGGGGAATCAGAGGCAGGAAATCAGACACTGGGAATCAGAGGCGGGGAATCAGAGCTTGGGAATTAGATGCAGGGAATCAGAGTTGGGGATTCAGAGGCGGGGAATCAGATATGGGGAAACAGAGGTGGGGAATCAGAGGTGGGCAAATAGAGGCGGGGAATCTGATATGGGGAAACAGAGGCGGGGAATCAGAGGCGTGGAAACAGAGGCGGGGAATCAGATATGGGGAATCAGAGGTGGGGAATCAGAGGTTGGGAATCAGAGGCAGGGAATCAGAGGCTGGGAATCAGATGCAGGGAATCAGATGCGGGTATCAGAGGCGGGGAATCAGAGCTGGGGAATCAGAGGTGGGGAATCAGAGTTGGGGAATCAGAGGCGGGGACTTAGATATGAGGAAACAGAGGCGGGGAATCAGAGGCGGGGAAACAGAGGCAGGGAATCAGATATGGGGAATCAGAGGTGGGGAATCAGAGGCAGGGAATCAGATGTGCGGAATCAGAGATGGGGAATCAGAGGCAGGGAATCAGAATCAGAAGCAGGGAATAAGACGCGGGGAATCAGAGGCGGGGAATCAGAGCTGGGGAAGCAGAGGCAGTGAATCAGAGGCGGGGAATCAGAGGCAGGGAATCGGATGTGCGGAATCAGAGATGGGGAATCAGAGGTGGGGAATCAGAGGCGGTGAATCAGACATGGGTAATCAGGGGCGGGGAATCAGAGGCAGGAAATCAGACACGGGGAATCAGAGGCGGGGAATCAGAGCTGGGAAATTAGAGGCAGGGAATCAGAGTTGGGGATTCAGAGGCGGGGAATCAGATATGGGGAAACAGAGGCGGGGTATCAGAGGCGGGCAAATAGAGGCGGGGAATCAGATATGGGGAAACAGAGGCGGGGAATCAGAGGCGGGGAAACAGAGGCGGGGAATCAGATATGGGGAATCAGAGGTGGGGAATCAGAGGTTGGGAATCAGAGGCAGGGAATCAGAGGCTGGGAATCAGATGCAGGGAATCAGATGCGGGGAATCAGAGGCGGGGAATCAGAGTTGGAGTATCAGAGGTGGGGAATCAAAGTTGGGGAATCAGAGGCGGGGACTTAGATATGGGGAATCAGAGGCGTGGAATCAGATATGGGGAAACAGGGGCGGGGAATCAGAGGCGGGGAAACAGAGGCGGGGAATCAGATATGGGCAATCAGAGGTGTGGAATCAGAGGTTGGGAATCAGAGGCAGGGAATCAGAGGCGGGGAAACAGAGGCGGGGAATCAGATATGGGAAATCAGAGGTGGCGAATCAAAGGCGGTGAAGCAGAGATGGGGAATCAGGGCAGGGAATCAGAGGCAGGGAATCAAACACGGGGAATCAGAGCTGGGGAATCAGAGGTGGGGAATTAGAGTTGTGGAATCAGAGGAGGGGAATCAGAGGCGGGGAAACAGAGGCGGGGAATCAGATATGGGGAATCAGAGGTGGGGAATCAGAGGTTGGGAATCAGAGGCATGGAATCAGAGGCGGGGAATCAGAGGCGGGGAATCAGAGGCAGGGAATCAGATGTGCGGAATCGGAGATGGGGAATCAGAGGCAGGGAATCAGAGGCTGGGAATCAGAGGCGGGGAATCAGAGGCCGGGAATCAGATATGGGGAAACAGAGGCGGGGAATCAGAGGTGGGGAAACAGAGGCGGGGAATCAGATATGGGGAATCAGAGGTGGGGAATCAGAGGTTGGGAATCAGAGGCAGGGAATCAGAGGCTTGGAATCAGATGCAGGGAATCAGATGCGGGGAATCAGAGGCGGGGAATCAGAGCTGGGGAATCAGAGGTGGGGAATCAGATTTGGGGAATCAGAGGCGGGGACTTAGATATTGGGAAACAGAGGCGGGGAATCAGACGCGGGGAAACAGAGGCGGGGAATCAGATATGGGGATTCAGAGGTGGCGAATCAAAGGCGGTGAATCAGAGATGGGGAATCAGAGGCCGGGAATCAGAGGCAGGGAATCAAACACGTGGAATCAGAGGCGGGGAATCAGAGCAGGGGAATCAGAGGCGGGGAATCAGAGTTGGAGAATCAGAGGCGGGGAATCAGACGCAGGGAATCAATATGGGAAATCAGAGGTGGGGAATCAGAGGTTGGGAATCAGAGGAAGGGAATCAGAGGCGAGGAATCAGAGCTGGGGAATCAGAGGCGGGGAATCAGAATTGGGGAATCAGAGATGGGGAATCAGAGATGGGGAATCAGAGGCAGCGAAAAAGAGGTGGGGAACCAGAGGCGGGGAATCAGAGGCCTGGAATTAGAGGCCGGGAATGAGAGGCCGGGAATCAGAGGCCGGGGAATCATAGGCGGGGAATCAGAGATGGGGAATCAGAGGCGGGGAATCAAACACGGGGAATCAGAGCTGGGGAATCAGAGGCGGGGAATCAGAGTTGGGGAATCAGATTTGGGGAATCAGAGGTGGGGAATCAGGGGCGGGGAATCAGTGGCAGGGAATCAGAGGCGGGGAATCAGAGGCGGGGAATCAGAGGCAGGGAATCAGACACGGGGAATCAGAGGCGGGGAATCAGAGATGGGGAATCAGAGGCAGTGAATCAGAGGCAGGGAATCGGACGCCGGGAATCAGGGGCGGGGAATCAGAGCTGGGGAATCAGAGGCCGGGAATCAGAGTTGGGGAATCAGAGGCGGGGAATCAGATATGGAGAATCAGAGGTGGGGAATCAGGGGCGGGGAATCAGTCGCAGGGAATCAGAGAAGGGGAATCAGAGGCGGGGAGTCAGAGGCAGGGAATCAGACACGTGGAATCAGAGGCGGGGAATCAGGGATGGGGAATCAGAGGCTGGTAATCAGAGGTGGGGAATCAGAGTCCGGGAATCAGAGATGGGGAATCAGAGGCGGGGAATCAGATATGGGGAATCAGAGGCGGGGAATCAGAGGCGGGGAAACAGAGGCGGTGAATCAGATATGGCGAATCAGTGGTGGCGAATCAGAGGTAGAGAATCAGAGATGGGGAAGCAGAGGTGGGGAATCAGATGTGATGAATAAGAGATGGGGAATCAGAGGCGGGGTATCAGAGGTGGGGAATCAGAGTCCGGGAATCAGAGATGGGGAATCAGAGGCGGGGAATCTGATATGGGGAATCAGAGGCGGGGAATCAGAGGCGGGAAAACAGAGGCGGTGAATCAGATAAGGGGAATCAGAGGTGGCGAATCAGAGGTAGAGAATCAGAGATGGGGAAGCAGAGGTGGGGAATCAGATGTGATGAATTAGAGATGGGGAATCAGAGGCGGGGTATCAGAGACGGCCAATCAGAGGTGGGGAATCAGAGGCGGGGAATAAGAAATGGGGAATCAGAGGTGGGGAATCAGGGGCGGGGAATCAGTGGCAGGGAATCAGAGGCCGGGAATCAGAGGCGGGGAATCAGAACTGGGGAATCAGAGGCGGGGAATCAGAGTTGGGGAATCAGAGGAGGGGAAACAGATATGGGTAAACAGAGGCGGGGAATCAGAGGCAGGGAAACAGAGGCGGGGAATCAGATATAGGGAATCAGAGGTGGGGAATTAGAGTTTGCGAATCTGAGGCAGGGAATCAGAGGCGGGGAATCAGAGGCGTGGAATCAGAGGCAGGGAATCGGATGTGCGGAATCAGAGATGGGGAATCAGAGGTGGGGAATCAGAGGTGGTGAATCAGAGATGGGAAATCAGAGGCGGGGAATCAGAGGCAGGGAATCAGACGTGGAGAATCAGAGGCGGGGAATCATAGCTGGCAAATCAGAGGCAGGGAATCAGTGGCGGGGAATCAGAGGCGGGGAATCAGAGCTGGGGAATCAGAGGCGGGGAATCAGAGGTGGGGAATCAGAGGCGTGGAATAAGATATGGGGAAACAGAGGCGGGGAATCAGAGGTGGGGAAACAGAGGCGGGGAATCAGATATGGGGAATCAGAGGTGGGGAGTCAGAGGCAGGGAATCAGATGTGCGGAATCAGAGATGGGGAATCAGAGGCGGGGAGTGAAATATGGGGAATCAGAGGCGGGGAACCAGAGGCGGGGATACAGAGGCGGGGAATCTGATATGGCAAATCAGAGGTGGCGAATCAAAGGCGGTGAATCGGAGATGGGGAATCAGACACGGGGAATCAGAGGCAGTGAATCAAACACGGGGAATCAGAGGCGGGGAATCAGAGCTGGGGAATCAGAGGCGGGGAATCAGAGTTGGGGAATCAGAGGCGTGGAATCAGATATCGGGAAACAGAGGTGGGGAATCAGAGGCAGGGAAACAGAGGTGGGGAATCAGATATGGGGAATCAGAGGTGGGGAATCAGAGGTTGGGATACAGAGGCAGGGAATCAGAGGCGGGGAGTCAGAGGTGGGGAATCAGAGGCAGGGAATCAGATGTGCGGAATCAGAGATGGGGAATCAGAGGCAGCGAATCAGAGGCGGGGAACCAGAGGCGGGGAATCAGAGGCCAGGTATCAGAGGCCGGGAATGAGAGGCCGGGAATCAGAGGCCGGGAATCAGAGGCCGGGAATCAGAGATGGGGAATCAGAGGCGGGGAATCAAACACGGGGAATCAGAGCTGGGGAATCAGAGGCGGGGAATCAGAGTTGGGGAATCAGAGGCGGGGAATCAGATATGGGGAAACAGAGGCGGGGAATCAGAGGCGGGGAATCAGAGGCAGGGAATCAGATGTGCGGAATCGGAGATGGGGAATCAGAGGCAGGGAATCAGAGGCTGGGAATCAGAGGCGGGGAATCAGAGGCCGGGAATCAGATATGGGGAAACAGAGGCGGGGAATCAGAGGTGGGGAAACAGAGGCGGGGAATCAGATATGGGAAATCAGAGGTGGGGAATCAGAGGTTGGGAATCAGAGGCAGGGAATCAGAGGCTTGGAATCAGATGCAGGGAATCAGATGCGGGGAATCAGAGGCGGGGAATCAGAGCTGGGGAATCAGAGGTGGGGAATCAGATTTGGGGAATCAGAGGCGGGGACTTAGATATTGGGAAACAGAGGCGGGGAATCAGACGCGGGGAAACAGAGGCGGGGAATCAGATATGGGGATTCAGAGGTGGCGAATCAAAGGCGGTGAATCAGAGATGGGGAATCAGAGGCAGGGAATCAAACACGTGGAATCAGAGGCGGGGAATCAGAGCAGGGGAATCAGAGGCGGGGAATCAGAGTTGGAGAATCAGAGGCGGGGAATCAGACGCAGGGAATCAATATGGGAAATCAGAGGTGGGGAATCAGAGGTTGGGAATCAGAGGAAGGGAATCAGAGGCGAGGAATCAGAGCTGGGGAATCAGAGGCGGGGAATCAGAATTGGGGAATCAGAGATGGGGAATCAGAGATGGGGAATCAGAGGCAGCGAAAAAGAGGTGGGGAACCAGAGGCGGGGAATCAGAGGCCGGGAATTAGAGGCCGGGAATGAGAGGCCGGGAATCAGAGGCCGGGGAATCATAGGCGGGGAATCAGAGATGGGGAATCAGAGGCGGGGAATCAAACACGGGGAATCAGAGCTGGGGAATCAGAGGCGGGGAATCAGAGTTGGGGAATCAGATTTGGGGAATCAGAGGTGGGGAATCAGGGGCGGGGAATCAGTGGCAGGGAATCAGAGGCGGGGAATCAGAGGCGGGGAATCAGAGGCAGGGAATCAGACACGAGGAATCAGAGGCGGGGAATCAGAGATGGGGAATCAGAGGCAGTGAATCAGAGGCAGGGAATCGGACGCCGGGAATCAGGGGCGGGGAATCAGAGCTGGGGAATCAGAGGCCGGGAATCAGAGTTGGGGAATCAGAGGCGGGGAATCAGATATGGAGAATCAGAGGTGGGGAATCAGGGGCGGGGAATCAGTCGCAGGGAATCAGAGAAGGGGAATCAGAGGCGGGGAGTCAGAGGCAGGGAATCAGACACGTGGAATCAGAGGCGGGGAATCAGGGATGGGGAATCAGAGGCTGGTAATCAGAGTTGGGGAATCAGAGTCCGGGAATCAGAGATGGGGAATCAGAGGCGGGGAATCAGATATGGGGAATCAGAGGCGGGGAATCAGAGGCGGGGAAACAGAGGCGGTGAATCAGATATGGCGAATCAGTGGTGGCGAATCAGAGGTAGAGAATCAGAGATGGGGAAGCAGAGGTGGGGAATCAGATGTGATGAATAAGAGATGGGGAATCAGAGGCGGGGTATCAGAGGTGGGGAATCAGAGTCCGGGAATCAGAGATGGGGAATCAGAGGCGGGGAATCTGATATGGGGAATCAGAGGCGGGGAATCAGAGGCGGGAAAACAGAGGCGGTGAATCAGATATGGGGAATCAGAGGTGGCGAATCAGAGGTAGAGAATCAGAGATGGGGAAGCAGAGGTGGGGAATCAGATGTGATGAATTAGAGATGGGGAATCAGAGGCGGGGTATCAGAGACGGCCAATCAGAGGTGGGGAATCAGAGGCGGGGAATAAGAAATGGGGAATCAGAGGTGGGGAATCAGGGGCGGGGAATCAGTGGCAGGGAATCAGAGGCCGGGAATCAGAGGCGGGGAATCAGAACTGGGGAATCAGAGGCGGGGAATCAGAGTTGGGGAATCAGAGGAGGGGAAACAGATATGGGTAAACAGAGGCGGGGAATCAGAGGCAGGGAAACAGAGGCGGGGAATCAGATATAGGGAATCAGAGGTGGGGAATTAGAGTTTGCGAATCTGAGGCAGGGAATCAGAGGCGGGGAATCAGAGGCGTGGAATCAGAGGCAGGGAATCGGATGTGCGGAATCAGAGATGGGGAATCAGAGGTGGGGAATCAGAGGTGGTGAATCAGAGATGGGAAATCAGAGGCGGGGAATCAGAGGCAGGGAATCAGACGTGGAGAATCAGAGGCGGGGAATCATAGCTGGCAAATCAGCGGCAGGGAATCAGTGGCGGGGAATCAGAGGCGGGGAATCAGAGCTGGGGAATCAGAGGCGGGGAATCAGAGGTGGGGAATCAGAGGCGTGGAATAAGATATGGGGAAACAGAGGCGGGGAATCAGAGGTGGGGAAACAGAGGCGGGGAATCAGATATGGGGAATCAGAGGTGGGGAGTCAGAGGCAGGGAATCAGATGTGCGGAATCAGAGATGGGGAATCAGAGGCGGGGAGTGAAATATGGGGAATCAGAGGCGGGGAACCAGAGGCGGGGATACAGAGGCGGGGAATCTGATATGGCAAATCAGAGGTGGCGAATCAAAGGCGGTGAATCGGAGATGGGGAATCAGACACGGGGAATCAGAGGCAGTGAATCAAACACGGGGAATCAGAGGCGGGGAATCAGAGCTGGGGAATCAGAGGCGGGGAATCAGAGTTGGGGAATCAGAGGCGTGGAATCAGATATCGGGAAACAGAGGTGGGGAATCAGAGGCAGGGAAACAGAGGTGGGGAATCAGATATGGGGAATCAGAGGTGGGGAATCAGAGGTTGGGATACAGAGGCAGAGAATCAGAGGCGGGGAGTCAGAGGTGGGGAATCAGAGGCAGGGAATCAGATGTGCGGAATCAGAGATGGGGAATCAGAGGCAGCGAATCAGAGGCGGGGAACCAGAGGCGGGGAATCAGAGGCCAGGTATCAGAGGCCGGGAATGAGAGGCCGGGAATCAGAGGCCGGGAATCAGAGGCCGGGAATCAGAGATGGGGAATCAGAGGCGGGGAATCAAACACGGGGAATCAGAGCTGGGGAATCAGAGGCGGGGAATCAGAGTTGGGGAATCAGAGGCGGGGAATCAGATATGGGGAAACAGAGGCGGGGAATCAGAGGCGGGGAATCAGAGGCGCAGAAACAGAGGCGCAGAAACAGAGGCGGGGTATCAGATATGGGGAATCAGAGGTGGGGAATCAGGGGCGGCGTATCAGAGGCTGGGTATCAGACACGGGGATTCAGAGGCGGTGAATCAGAGATGGGGAATCAGAGGCGGGGAATCAGAGGCAGGGAATCAGACGCGGGGAATCAGAGGCGGGGAAACAGAGCCTGGTAATCAGAGGCGGGGATTCAGAGATGGAGAATCAGAGGCGGGGAATCAGAGGCAGGGAATCAGACGCGGGGAATCAGAGGCGGGGATTCATTGCTGGCAAATCAGAGGAGGGGAATCAGAGTTGGGGAATCAGAGGCGGGGAATCAGATATGGGGAAACAGAGGTGGGGAATCAGAGGCGGGGAAACAGAGGCGGGGAATCAGATATGGGGATTCAGAGGTGGGGAATCAGAGGTTGGGAATCAGTGGTTGGGAATCAGAGGCGGGGAATCAGAGGCAGGGAATCAGAGGCGGGGAATCAGAGGCGGGGAATCAGAGCTGGGGAATCAGAGGCGGGGAATCAGAGGTGGGGAATCTTAGGCGTGGAATTAGATATGGGGAAACAGAGGCGGGGAATCAGAGGCGGGGAAACAGATGCGGGGAATCAGATATGGGGAATCAGAGGTGGGGAATCAGAGGCATGGAATCAGATGTGCAGAATCAGAGATGGGGAATCAGAGGCGGGGAATGAGATATGGGGAATCAGAGGCGGGGAATCAGAGGCGGGGATACAGAGGCGGGGAATCTGATATGTGGAATCAGAGTTGGCGAATCAAAGGAGGTGAATCAGGGATGGGGAATCAGAGGTTGGGAATCAGAGGCAGGGAATCAGCGGCTGGGAATCAGATGCAGGGAATCAGATGCGGGGAATCAGAGCTGGGGAATCAGAGGTGGGGAATCAAAGTTGGGGAATCAGAGGCGGGGACTTAGATATGGGGAATCAGAGGCTGGGAATCAGATATGGGGAAACAGGGGCGGGGAATCAGAGGCGGGGAAACAGAGGCGGGGAATCAGATATGGGGAATCAGAGGTGTGGAATCAGAGGTTGGGAATCAGAGCTGGGGATTCAGAGGCGGGGAATTAGAGTTGGGGAATCAGAGGAGGGGAATCAGAGGCGGGGAAACAGAGGCGGGGAATCAGATATGGGGAATCAGAGGCGGGGAATCAGAGGTTGGGAATCAGAGGCAGGGAATCAGAGGCGGGGAATCAGAGGCGGGGAATCAGAGGCAGGGAATCAGATGTGCGGAATCGGAGATGGGGAATCAGAGGCAGGGAATCAGAGGCGGGGAATCAGAGGTGGGGAATCAGAGGCCGGGAATCAGATATGGGGAAACAGAGGCGGGGAATCAGAGGCGGGGAAACAGAGGCGGGGAATCAGATATGGGGAATCAGAGGTGGGGAATCAGAGTTTGGGAATCAGAGGCAGGGAATCAGAGGCTTGGAATCAGATGCAGGGAATCAGATGCGGGGAATCAGAGGCGGGGAATCAAAGCTGGGGAATCAGAGGTGGGGAATCAGAGTTGGGGAATCAGAGGCGGGGACTTAGATATTGGGAAACAGAGGTGGGGAATCAGAGGCGGGGAAACAGAGGCGGGGAATCAGATATGGGGAATCAGAGGTGGGGAATCAGGAGCGGGGTATCAGTGGCAGGGAATCAGAGGCGGGAAATCAGAGGCCGGGAATCAGAGGCGGTGAATCAGAGGCGGGGAATCAGAGGCAGGGAATCGGATGTGCGGAATCAGAGATGGGGAATCAGAGGTGGGGAATCAGAGGCGGTGAATCAGACATGGGTAATCAGAGGCGGGGAATCAGAGGCAGGAAATCAGACACGGGGAATCAGAGGCGGGGAATCAGAGCTGGTGAATTAGATGCAGGGAATCAGAGTTGGGGATTCAGAGGCGGGGAATCAGATATGGGGAAACAGAGGTGGGGAATCAGAGGTGGGCAAATAGAGGCGGGGAATCAGATATGGGGAAACAGAGGCGGGGAATCAGAGGCGTGGAAACAGAGGTGGGGAATCAGATATGGGGAATCAGAGGTGGGGAATCAGAGGTTGGGAATCAGAGGCAGGGAATCAGAGGCTGGGAATCAGATGCAGGGAATCAGATGCGGGGATCAGAGGCGGGGAATCAGAGCTGGGGAATCAGAGATGGGGAATCAGAGGCGGGGACTTAGATATGGGGAAACAGAGGCGGGGAATGAGAGGCGGGGAAACAGAGGCGGGGAATCAGATATGGGGAATCAGAGGTGGGGAATCAGAGGCAGGGAATCAGATGTGCGGAATCAGAGATGGGCAATCAGAGGCAGGGAATCAGAATCAGAAGCAGGGAATAAGACGCGGGGAATCAGAGGCGGGGAATCAGAGCTGGGGAAGCAGAGGCAGTGAATCTGAGGCGGGGAATCAGAGGCAGGGAATCGGATGTGCGGAATCAGAGATGGGGAATCAGAGGTGGGGAATCAGAGGCGGTGAATCAGACATGGGTAATCAGAGGCGGGGAATCAGAGGCAGGAATTCAGACACGGGGAATCAGAGGTGGGGAATCAGAGCTGGGAAATTAGAGGCGGGGAATCAGAGTTGGGGATTCAGAGGCGGGGAATCAGATATGGGGAAAGAGAGGCGGGGAATCAGAGGCGGGCAAATAGAGGCGGGGAATCAGATATGGGGAAACAGAGGCGGGGAATCAGAGGCGGGGAAACAGAGGCGGGGAATCAGATATGGGGAATCAGAGGTGGGGAATCAGAGGTTGGGAATTAGAGGCAGGGAATCAGAGGCTGGGAATCAGATGCAGGGAATCAGATGCGTGGAATCAGAGGCGGGGAATCAGAGCTGGGGAATCAGAGGTGGGGAATCAAAGTTGGGGAATCAGAGGCGGGGACTTAGATATGGGGAAACAGAGGTGGGGAATCAGAGGCGGGGAAACAGAGGCGGGGAATCAGATATGGGGAATCAGAGGTGGGGAATCAGAGGCAGGGAATTATATGTGCGGAATCAGAAATGGGGAATCAGAGGCAGGGAATCAGAATCAGAAGCAGGGAATCAGAGGCCGGGAATCAGAGGCTGGAATCAGATGCCGGGAATAAGAGGCCGGGAATCAGAGTCCGGGAATCAGAGTCCGGGAATCAGAGATGGGGAATCAGAGGCGGGGAGTGAGATATGGGGAATCAGAGGCGGGGAATCACAGGCGGGGAAACAG
Organism: Narcine bancroftii; assembly: GCF_036971445.1. Lineage (NCBI taxonomy): Eukaryota > Metazoa > Chordata > Chondrichthyes > Torpediniformes > Narcinidae > Narcine > Narcine bancroftii. The sequence continues at coordinate 135,649,972 of NC_091470.1, read as the reverse complement.
AGGCGAGGAATCAGATATGGGGAATCAGAGGTGGCGAATCAAAGGCGGTGAATCAGAGATGGGGAATCAGAGGCGGGGAATGAGAGGCAGGGAATCAAACACGGGGAATCAGAGGTGGGGAATCAGAGCTGGGTTATCAGAGGCGGGGAATCAGAGTTGGGGAATCAGAGGCGGGGAATCAGAGCTGGGGAATCAGAGGTTGGGAATCAGAGTCGGGGAATCAGAGGCAGGGAATCGGATGTGCGGAATCAGAGATGGGGAATCAGAGGTGGGGAATCAGAGGCGGTGAATCTGAGATGGGGAATCAGAGGCGGGGAATCAGAGGCAGGATATCAGACACGGGGATTCAGAGGCTGGGAATCAGACGGGGGGAATCAAAGGCGGGGAATCAGAGCTGGGGAATCAGAGGCAGGGAATCAGAGTTGGGGATTAAGAGGCGGGGAATCAGATATGGGGAAACAGAGGCGGGGAATCAGAGGCGGGCAAACAGAGGCGGGGAATTAGATATGGGGAATCAGAGGTGGGGAATCAGAGGTGGTGAATCAGAGATGGGGAATCACAGGCGGGGAATCAGAGGCAGGGAATAGAACGCGGGGAATCAGAGGCAGGGAATCAGAGCTGGGGAATCAGAGGCGGGGAATCATAGTTGGGAATCAGAGGCGGGGAATCAGATATGGGGAAACAGAGGCGGGGAATCAGAGGCGGGGAAACAGAGGCGGGGAATCGGATGCGGGGAATCAGAGGTGGGGAATCAGAGGCAGGGAATCAGATATGCGGAATCAGAGCTGGGGAATCAGAGGCCGGGAATTAGAGTTGGTGCATCAGAGGTGGGGAATTAGATATGGGGAAACAGAGGCGGGGAATCAGAGGCGGGGAAACAGAGGCGGGGAATCAGATATGGGTAATCAGAGGTGGGGAATCAGAGGCAGGGAATCAGATGTGCGGAATCAGAGATGGGGAATCAGAGGCAGGGAATCAGAATCAGAAGCGGGGAATCAGAGGCCTGGAATCAGATGCTGGGAATAAGAGGCCGGGAATCAGAGGTGGTGAATCAGAGTCCGGGAATCAGAGATTGGGATTAAAAGGCGGGGAATGAGATATGGAGAATCAGAGGCGGGGAATCAGAGGCGGAGAAACAGAGGTGGGGAATCAGATATGGGGAATCAGAGGTGGCGAATCAAAGGAGGTGAATCAGAGTTGGGGAATCAAAGGCGGGGAATCAGATATGGGGAAACAGGGGCGGGGAATCAGAGGCGGGGAAACAGAGGCGGGGAATCAGATATGGGGAATCAGAGGTGTGGAATCAGAGGTTGGGATTCAGAGGCAGGGAATCAGAGGCGGGGAAACAGAGGCAGGGAATCAGATCTAGGGAATCAGTGGCGGGGAAGTAGAGTTGGGGAATCAGAGGCGGGGAATCGGAGGCGGGGAAACAGAGGCGGGGAATCAAACACGGGGAATCAGAGGTGGGGAATCAGAGGTTGGGAATCAGAGGCAGGGAATCAGAGGCGGGGAATCAGAGGCGGGGAATCAGAGGCCGGGAATCAGATATGGTGAAACAGAGGCGGGGAATCAGAGGCGGGGAAACAGAGGCGGGGAATCAGATATGGGGAATCAGAGGTGGGGAATCAGAGTTTGGGAATCAGAGGCAGGGAATCAGAGGCTTGGAATCAGATGCAGCGAATCAGATGCGGGGAATCAGAGGCGGGGAATCAGAGCTGTGGAATCAGTGGTGGGGAATCAGAGTTGCGGAATCAGAGGCGGGGACTTAGATATTTGGAAACAGAGGCGGGGAATCAGAGGCGGGGAAACAGAGGCGGGGAATCAGAAATGGGGAATCAGAGGTTGGGAATCAGAGGCAGGGGATCAGATGTGCGGAATCAGAGATGGGGAATCAAAGGCAGGGAATCAGAATCAGAAGCAGGGAATCAGAGGCCGGGAATCAGAGGCCGGAATCAGATGCCGGGAATAAGAGGCCGGGAATCAGAGGTGGGGAATCAGAGTCCGGGAATCAGAGATGGGGATTCAGAGGCGGGGAATGAGATATGGGGAATCAGAGGCTGGGAATCAGACGGGGGGAATCAAAGGCGGGGAATCAGAGCTGGGGAATCAGAGGCAGGGAATCAGAGTTGGGGATTCAGAGGCGGGGAATGAGATATGGGGAAACAGAGGCGGGGAATCAGAGGCGGGCAAACAGAGGCGGGGAATTAGATATGGGGAATCAGAGGTGGGGAATCAGAGGTGGTGAATCAGAGATGGGGAATCACAGGCGGGGAATCAGAGGCAGGGAATAGAACGCGGGGAATCAGAGGCAGGGAATCAGAGCTGGGGAATCAGAGGCGGGGAATCATAGTGGGAATCAGAGGCGGGGAATCAGATATGGGGAAACAGAGGCGGGGAATCAGAGGCGGGGAAACAGAGGCGGGGAATCAGATATGGGGAATCGGATGCGGGGAATCAGAGGCGGGGAATCAGAGCTGGGGAATCAGAGGCGGGGAATCAGAGTTGGTGCATCAGAGGTGGGGAATTAGATATGGGGGAACAGAGGCGGGGAATCAGAGGCGGGGAAACAGAGGCGGGGAATCAGATATGGGGAATCAGAGGTGGGGAATCAGAGGCAGGGAATCAGATATGCGGAATCAGAGATGGGGAATCAGAGGCAGGGAATCAGAATCAGAAGCGGGGAATCAGAGGCCTGGAATCAGATGCTGGGAATAAGAGGCCGGGAATCAGAGGTGGGGAATCAGAGTCCGGGAATCAGAGATTGGGATTAAAAGGCGGGGAATGAGATATGGAGAATCAGAGGCGGGGAATCAGAGGCGGGGTAACAGAGGTGGGGAATCAGATATGGGGAATCAGTGGTGGCGAATCAAAGGCGGTGAATCAGAGATGGGGAATCAGAGGCGGGGAATCAGAGGCAGGGAATCAAACACGGGGAATCAGAGGCGGGGAATCAGAGCTGGGGAATCAGAGGCGGGGAATCAGAGTTGGGGAATCAGAGGCGGGGAATCAGAGTTGGGGAAACAGAGGCGGGGAATCAGATATGGGGAATCAGAGGTGTGGAATCAGAGGTTGGGAATCAGAGGCAGGGAATCAGAGGAGGGGAAACAGAGGCAGGGAATCAGATCTGGGGAATCAGTGGCGGGGAAGTAGAGTTGGGGAATCAGAGGCGGGGAATCAGAGGTGGGGAATCAGAGGTTGGGAATCAGAGGCAGGGAATCAGAGGCGGGGAATCAGAGGCGGGGAATCAGAGGCAGGGAATCAGATGTGCGGAATCGGAGATGGGGAATCAGATGCAAGAAATCAGAGGCGGGGAATCAGAGGCGGGGAATCAGAGGCCGGGAATCAGATATGGTGAAACAGAGGCGGGGAATCAGAGGCGGGGAAACAGAGGCGGGGAATCAGATATGGGGAATCAGAGGTAGGGAATCAGAGTTTGGGAATCAGAGGCATGGAATCAGAGGCTTGGAATCAGATGCAGGGAATCAGATGCGGGGAATCAGAGGCGGGGAATCAGAGCTGTGGAATCAGAGGTGGTGAATCAGAGTTGGGGAATCAGAGGCGGGGACTTAGATATTGGGAAACAGAGGCGGGGAATCAGAGGCGGGGAAACAGAGGCAGGGAATCAGAAATGGGGAATCAGAGGTTGGGAATCAGAGGCAGGGGATCAGATGTGCGGAATCAGAGATGGGGAATCAAAGGCAGGGAATCAGAATCAGAAGCAGGGAATCAGAGGCCGGGAATCAGAGGCCGGAATCAGATGCCGGGAATAAGAGGCCGGGAATCAGAGGTGGGGAATCAGAGTCCGGGAATCAGAGATGGGGATTCAGAGGCGGGGAATGAGATATGGGGAATCAGAGGCGGGGAATCAGAGGCGGGGAAACAGAGGCGGGGAATCAGATATGGGGAACCAAAGGTAGGGAATCAGGGGCGGGGTATCAGTGGCAGGGAATCAGAGCGGGAAATCAGAGGCCGGGAATCAGAGGCGGTGAATCAGAGGCGGGAATCAGAGGCAGGGAATCGGATGTGCGGAATCAGAGATGGGGAATCAGAGGTGGGGAATCAGAGGCGGTGAATCAGACATGGGTAATCAGAGGCGGGGAATCAGAGGCAGGAAATCAGACACGGGGAATCAGAGGCGGGGAATTAGAGCTGGGGAATTAGATGCAGGGAATCAGAGTTGGGGATTCAGAGGCGGGGAATCAGATATGGGGAAATAGAGGTGGGGAACCAGAGTTGGGCAAATAGAGGCGGGGAATCCGATATGGGGAAACAGAGGCGGGGAATCAGAGGCGTGGAAACAGAGGCGGGGAATCAGATATGGGGAATCAGAGGTGGGGAATCAGAGGTTGGGAATCAGAGGCAGGGAATCAGAGGCTGGGAATCAGATGCAGGGAATCAGATGCGGGGATCAGAGGCGGGGAATCAAAGCTGGGGAATCAGAGGTGGGGAATCAGAGTTGGGGAATCAGAGGCGGGGACTTAGATATGGGGAAACAGAGGCGGGGAATCAGAGGCGGGAAACAGAGGCGGGGAATCAGATATTGTGAATCAGAGGTGGGGAATCAGAGGCAGGGAATCAGATGTGCTGAATCAGAGATGGGGAATCAGAGGCAGGGAATCAGAATCAGAAGCAGGGAATAAGACGCGGGGAATCAGAGTCGGGGAATCAGAGCTGGGGAAGCAGAGGCAGTGAATCAGAGGCTGGGAATCAGAGGCAGGGAATCGGATGTGCGGAATCAGAGATGGGGAATCAGAGGTGGGGAATCAGAGGCGGTGAATCAGACATGGGTAATCAGAGGCGGGGAATCAGAGGCAGGAAATCAGACACGGGGAATCAGAGGCGGGGAATCAGAGCTGGGAAATTAGAGGCAGGGAATCAGAGTTGGGGATTCAGAGGCGGGGAATCAGATATGGGGAAACAGAGGCGGGGAATCAGAGGCGGGCAAATAGTGGCGGGGAATCAGATATGGGGAAACAGAGGCGGGGAATCAGAGGCGGGGAAACAGAGGCGGGGAATCAGATATGGGGAATCAGAGGTGGGGAATCAGAGGTTGGGAATCAGAGGCAGGGAATCAGAGGCTGGGAATCAGATGCAGGGAATCAGATGCGGGGTATCAGAGTAGGGGAATCAGAGCTGGGGAATCAGAGGTGGGGAATCAAAGTTGGGGAATCAGAGGCAGGGACTTAGATATGGGGAATCAGAGGCGGGGAATCAGATATGGGGAAACAGGGGCGGGGAATCAGAGGCGGGAAAACAGAGGCGGGGAATCAGATATGGGGAATCAGAGGTGTGGAATCAGATGTTGGGAATCAGAGGCAGGGAAACAGAGGCGGGGAAACAGAGTCGGGGAATCAGATATGGGGAATCAGAGGCGGGGAATCAGAGCTGGGAAATTAGAGGCAGGGAATCAGAGTTGGGGATTCAGAGGCGGGGAATCAGATATGGGGAAACAGAGGAGGGGAATCAGAGGCGGGCAAATAGAGGCGGGGAATCAGATATGGGGAAACAGAGGCGGGGAATCAGAGGCGGGGAAACAGAGGCGGGGAATCAGATATGGGGAATCAGAGGTGGGGAATCAGAGGTTGGGAATCAGAGGCAGGGAATCGGAGGCTGGGAATCAGATGCAGGGAATCAGATGCGGGGTATCAGAGGCGGGGAATCAGAGCTGGGGAATCAGAGGTGGGGAATCAAAGTTGGGGAATCAGAGGCGGGGACTTAGATATGGGGAATCAGAGGCGGGGAATCAGATATGGGGAAACAGGGGCGGGGAATCAGAGGCTGGGAAACAGAGGCGGGGAATCAGATATGGGGAATCAGAGGTGTGGAATCAGAGGTTGGGAATCAGAGGCAGGGAATTAGAGGCGGGGAAACAGAGGCGGGGAATCAGATATGGGGAATCAGAGGTGGCGAATCAAAGGCGGTGAAACAGAGATGGGGAATCAGGGCAGGGAATCAGAGGCAGGGAATCAAACACGGGGAATCAGAGCTGGGGAATCAGAGGCGGGGAATTAGAGTTGGGGAATCAGAGGAGGGGAATCAGAGGCGGGGAAACGGAGGCGGGGAATCAGATATGGGGAATCAGAGGTGGGGAATCAGAGGTTGGGAATCAGAGGCAGGGAATCAGATGTGCGGAATCGGAGATGGGGAATCAGAGGCAGGGAATCAGAGGCGGGGAATCAGAGGTGGGGAATCAGAGGCCGGGAATCAGATATGGGGAAACAGAGGCTGGGAATCAGAGGCGGGGAAACAGAGGCGGGGAATCAGATATGGGGAATCAGGGGTGGGGAATCAGAGGTTGGGAATCAGAGGCAGGTAATCAGAGGCTTGGAATCAGATGCAGGGAATCAGATGCGGGGAATCAGAGGCGGGGAATCAGAGCTGGGGAATCAGAGGTGGGGAATCAGAGTTGGGGAATCAGAGGCGGGGACTTAGATATTGAGAAACAGAGGCGGGGAATCAGAGGCGGGGAAACAGATGCGTGGAATCAGATATGGGGAATCAGAGGTGGGGAATCAGAGGCAGGGAATCAGATGTACGGAATCAGAGATGGGGAATCAGAGGCAGGGAATCAGAATCAGAAGCAGGGAATCAGAGGCCGGGAATCAGAGGCCGGAATCAGATGCCGGGAATAAGTGGCCGGGAATCAGAGGTGGGGAATCAGAGTCCGGGAATCAGAGATGGGGATTCAGAGGCGGGGAATGAGATATGGGGAATCAGAGGCGGGGAATCAGAGGCGGGGAAACAGAGGCGGGGAATCAGATATGGGGAATCAGAGGTGGGGAATCTGGGGCGGGGTATCAGTGGCAGGGAATCAGAGGCGGGAATTCAGAGGCCGGGAATCAGAGGCGGTGAATCAGAGGCGGGGAATCAGAGGCAGGGAATCGGATGTGCGGAATCAGAGATGGGGAATCAGAGGTGGGGAATCAGAGGCGGTGAATCAGACATGGGTAATCAGAGGCGGGGAATCAGAGGCAGGAAATCAGACACTGGGAATCAGAGGCGGGGAATCAGAGCTTGGGAATTAGATGCAGGGAATCAGAGTTGGGGATTCAGAGGCGGGGAATCAGATATGGGGAAACAGAGGTGGGGAATCAGAGGTGGGCAAATAGAGGCGGGGAATCTGATATGGGGAAACAGAGGCGGGGAATCAGAGGCGTGGAAACAGAGGCGGGGAATCAGATATGGGGAATCAGAGGTGGGGAATCAGAGGTTGGGAATCAGAGGCAGGGAATCAGAGGCTGGGAATCAGATGCAGGGAATCAGATGCGGGTATCAGAGGCGGGGAATCAGAGCTGGGGAATCAGAGGTGGGGAATCAGAGTTGGGGAATCAGAGGCGGGGACTTAGATATGAGGAAACAGAGGCGTGGAATCAGAGGCGGGGAAACAGAGGCAGGGAATCAGATATGGGGAATCAGAGGTGGGGAATCAGAGGCAGGGAATCAGATGTGCGGAATCAGAGATGGGGAATCAGAGGCAGGGAATCAGAATCAGAAGCAGGGAATAAGACGCGGGGAATCAGAGGCGGGGAATCAGACCTGGGGAAGCAGAGGCAGTGAATCAGAGGCGGGGAATCAGAGGCAGGGAATCGGATGTGCGGAATCAGAGATGGGGAATCAGAGGTGGGGAATCAGAGGCGGTGAATCAGACATGGGTAATCAGGGGCGGGGAATCAGAGGCAGGAAATCAGACACGGGGAATCAGAGGCGGGGAATCAGAGCTGGGAAATTAGAGGCAGGGAATCAGAGTTGGGGATTCAGAGGCGGGGAATCAGATATGGGGAAACAGAGGCGGGGAATCAGAGGCGGGCAAATAGAGGCGGGGAATCAGATATGGGGAAACAGAGGCGGGGAATCAGAGGCGGGGAAACAGAGGCGGGGAATCAGATATGGGGAATCAGAGGTGGGGAATCAGAGGTTGGGAATCAGAGGCAGGGAATCAGAGGCTGGGAATCAGATGCAGGGAATCAGATGCGGGGAATCAGAGGCGGGTAATCAGAGCTGGAGTATCAGAGGTGGGGAATCAAAGTTGGGGAATCAGAGGCGGGGACTTAGATATGGGGAATCAGAGGCGTGGAATCAGATATGGGGAAACAGGGGCAGGGAATCAGAGGCGGGGAAACAGAGGCGGGGAATCAGATATGGGCAATCAGAGGTGTGGAATCAGAGGTTGGGAATCAGAGGCAGGGAATCAGAGGCGGGGAAACAGAGGCGGGGAATCAGATATGGGAAATCAGAGGTGGCGAATCAAAGGCGGTGAAGCAGAGATGGGGAATCAGGGCAGGGAATCAGAGGCAGGGAATCAAACACGGGGAATCAGAGCTGGGGAATCAGAGGTGGGGAATTAGAGTTGTGGAATCAGAGGAGGGGAATCAGAGGCGGGGAAACAGAGGCGGGGAATCAGATATGGGGAATCAGAGGTGGGGAATCAGAGGTTGGGAATCAGAGGCATGGAATCAGAGGCGGGGAATCAGAGGCGGGGAATCAGAGGCAGGGAATCAGATGTGCGGAATCGGAGATGGGGAATCAGAGGCAGGGAATCAGAGGCTGGGAATCAGAGGCGGGGAATGAGAGGCCGGGAATCAGATATGGGGAAACAGAGGCGGGGAATCAGATGTGGGGAAACAGAGGCGGGGAATCAGATATGGGGAATCAGAGGTGGGGAATCAGAGGTTGGGAATCAGAGGCAGGGAATCAGAGGCTTGGAATCAGATGCAGGGAATCAGATGCGGGGAATCAGAGGCGGGGAATCAGAGCTGGGGAATCAGAGGTGGGGAATCAGATTTGGGGAATCAGAGGCGGGGACTTAGATATTGGGAAACAGAGGCGGGGAATCAGACGCGGGAAAACAGAGGCGGGGAATCAGATATGGGGATTCAGAGGTGGCGAATCAAAGGCGGTGAATCAGAGATGGGGAATCAGAGGCCGGGAATCAGAGGCAGGGAATCAAACACGTGGAATCAGAGGCGGGGAATCAGAGCAGGGGAATCAGAGGCGGGGAATCAGAGTTGGAGAATCAGAGGCGGGGAATCAGACGCAGGGAATCAATATGGGAAATCAGAGGTGGGGAATTAGAGGTTGGGAATCAGAGGAAGGGAATCAGAGGCGAGGAATCAGAGCTGGGGAATCAGAGGCGGGGAATCAGAATTGGGGAATAGGAGATGGGGAATCAGAGATGGGGAATCAGAGGCGGGGAATCAGACGCGGGGAATCAGAGGTGGTGAATCAGAGATGTGGAATCAGAGGCGGGGAATCGGAGGCAGGGAATCAGACGCGGGGAATCAGAGGCGGGGAATCATAGCTGGCGAATCAGAGGCGGGGAATCAGATATTGGGAATCAGAGGTGGGGAATCAGAGGCGGGGAAACAGAGGCGGGGAATCAGATATGTGGAATCAGAGGTGGGGAATCAGAGGTTGTAAATCAGAGATGGGGAATCAGAGGCGGGGAAACAGAGGCCGGTAATCAGACGCGGGGAATCAGAGGCGGGGATTCAGAGCTGGGGAATCTGAGGTGGGGAATCAGAGTTGGGGAATCAGAGGCGGGGAATCAGATATGGGGAATCAGAGGCGGGGAGTCAGAGGCGGGGAAACAGAGGCGAGAAATCAGATATGGGGAATCAGAGGTGGCGAATCAAAGGCGGTGAATCAGAGATGGGGAAACAGAGGCGGGGAATGAGAGGCAGGGAATCAAACACGGGGAATCAGAGGTGGGGAATCAGAGCTGGGTTGTCAGAGGCGGGGAATCAGAGTTGGGGAATCAGAGGCGGGGAATCAGAGCTGGGGAATCAGAGGTGGGGAATCAGAGTCGGGGAATCAGAGGCAGGGAATCGGATGTGCGGAATCAGAGATGGGGAATCAGAGGTGGGGAATCAGAGGCGGTGAATCTGAGATGGGGAATCAGAGGCGGGGAATCAGAGGCAGGATATCAGACACGGGGATTCAGAGGCTGGGAATCAGACGGGGGGAATCAAAGGCGGGGAATCAGAGCTGGGGAATCAGAGGCAGGGAATCAGAGTTGGGGATTAAGAGGCGGGGAATCAGATATGGGGAAACAGAGGCGGGGAATCAGAGGCAGGCAAACAGAGGCGGGGAATTAGATATGGGGAATCAGAGGTGGGGAATCAGAGGTGGTGAATCAGAGATGGGGAATCACAGGCGGGGAATCAGAGGCAGGGAATAGAACGCGGGGAATCAGAGGCAGGGAATCAGAGCTGGGGAATCAGAGGCGGGGAATCAGAGGCGGGGAAACAGAGGCGGGGAATCAGATATGGGGAATCGGATGCGGGGAATCAGAGGCGGGGAATCAGAGCTGGGGAATCAGAGGCGGGGAATCAGAGTTGGTGCATCAGAGGTGGGGAATTAGATATGGGGAAACAGAGGCGGGGAATCAGAGGCGGGGAAACAGAGGCGGGGAATCAGATATGGGGAATCAGAGGTGGGGAATCAGAGGCAGGGAATCAGATGTGCGGAATCAGAGATGGGGAATCAGAGGCAGGGAATCAGAATCAGAAGCGGGGAATCAGAGGCCTGGAATCAGATGCTGGGAATAAGAGGCCGGGAATCAGAGGTGGGGAATCAGAGTCCGGGAATCAGAGATTGGGATTAAAAGGCGGGGAATGAGATATGGAGAATCAGAGGCGGGGAATCAGAGGCTGAGAAACAGAGGTGGGGAATCAGATATGGGGAATCAGAGGTGGCGAATCAAAGGCGGTGAATCAGGAATGGGGAATCAGAGGCAGGGAATCAGAGGCAGGGAATCAAACACGGGGAATCAGAGGCGGGGAATCAGAGCTGGGGAATCAGAGGCGGGGAATCAGAGTTGGGGAATCAAAGGCGGGGAATCAGATATGGGGAAACAGGGGCGGGGAATCAGAGGCGGGGAAACAGAGGCGAGGAATCAGATATGGGGAATCAGAGGTGTGGAATCAGAGGTTGGGAATCAGAGGCAGGGAATCAGAGGCGGGGAAACAGAGGCAGGGAATCAGAGCTGGGGAATCAGTGGCGGGGAAGTAGAGTTGGGGAATCAGAGGCGGGGAATCGGAGGCGGGGAAACAGAGGCGGGGAATCAAACACGGGGAATCAGAGGTGGGGAATCAGAGGTTGGGAATCAGAGGCAGGGAATCAGAGGCGGGGAATCAGAGGCGGGGAATCAGAGGCAGGGAATCAGATGTGCGGAATCGGAGATGGGGAATCAGATGCAAGAAATCAGAGGCGGGGAATCAGAGGCGGGGAATCAGAGGCCGGGAATCAGATATGGTGAAACAGAGGTGGGGAATCAGAGGCGGGGAAACAGAGGCGGGGAATCAGATATGGGGAATCAGAGGTGGGGAATCAGAGTTTGGGAATCAGAGGCAGGGAATCAGAGGCTTGGAATCAGATGCAGGGAATCAGATGCGGGGAATCAGAGGCGGGGAATCAGAGCTGTGGAATCAGTGGTGGGGAATCAGAGTTGGGGAATCAGAGGCGGGGACTTAGATATTTGGAAACAGAGGCGGGGAATCAGAGGCGGGGAAACAGAGGCGGGGAATCAGAAATGGGGAATCAGAGGTTGGGAATCAGAGGCAGGGGATCAGATGTGCGGAATCAGAGATGGGGAATCAAAGGCATGGAATCAGAATCAGAAGCAGGGAATCAGAGGCCGGGAATCAGAGGCCGGAATCAGATGCCGGGAATAAGAGGCCGGGAATCAGAGGTGGGGAATCAGAGTCCGGGAATCAGAGATGGGGATTCAGAGGCGGGGAATGAGATATGGGGAATCAGAGGCTGGGAATCAGACGGGGGGAATAAAAGGCGGGGAATCAGAGCTGGGGAATCAGAGGCAGGGAATCAGAGTTGGGGATTCAGAGGCGGGGAATGAGATATGGGGAAACAGAGGCGGGGAATCAGAGGCGGGCAAACAGAGGCGGGGAATTAGATATGGGGAATCAGAGGTGGGGAATCAGAGGTGGTGAATCAGAGATGGGGAATCACAGGCGGGGAATCAGAGGCAGGGAATAGAACGCGGGGAATCAGAGGCAGGGAATCAGAGCTGGGGAATCAGAGGCGGGGAATCATAGTGGGAATCAGAGGCGGGGAATCAGATATGGGGAAACAGAGGCGGGGAATCAGAGGCGGGGAAACAGAGGCGGGGAATCAGATATGGGGAATCGGATGCGGGGAATCAGAGGCGGGGAATCAGAGCTGGGGAATCAGAGGCGGGGAATCAGAGTTGGTGCATCAGAGGTGGGGAATTAGATATGGGGGAACAGAGGCGGGGAATCAGAGGCGGGGAAACAGAGGCGGGGAATCAGATATGGGGAATCAGAGGTGGGGAATCAGAGGCAGGGAATCAGATATGCGGAATCAGAGATGGGGAATCAGAGGCAGGGAATCAGAATCAGAAGCGGGGAATCAGAGGCCTGGAATCAGATGCTGGGAATAAGAGGCCGGGAATCAGAGGTGGGGAATCAGAGTCCGGGAATCAGAGATTGGGATTAAAAGGCGGGGAATGAGATATGGAGAATCAGAGGCGGGGAATCAGAGGCGGGGTAACAGAGGTGGGGAATCAGATATGGGGAATCAGTGGTGGCGAATCAAAGGCGGTGAATCAGAGATGGGGAATCAGAGGCGGGGAATCAGAGGCAGGGAATCAAACACGGGGAATCAGAGGCGGGGAATCAGAGCTGGGGAATCAGAGGCGGGGAATCAGAGTTGGGGAATCAGAGGCGGGGAATCAGAGTTGGGGAAACAGAGGCGGGGAATCAGATATGGGGAATCAGAGGTGTGGAATCAGAGGTTGGGAATCAGAGGCAGGGAATCAGAGGAGGGGAAACAGAGGCAGGGAATCAGATCTGGGGAATCAGTGGCGGGGAAGTAGAGTTGGGGAATCAGAGGCGGGGAATCAGAGGTGGGGAATCAGAGGTTGGGAATCAGAGGCAGGGAATCAGAGGCGGGGAATCAGAGGCGGGGAATCAGAGGCAGGGAATCAGATGTGCGGAATCGGAGATGGGGAATCAGATGCAAGAAATCAGAGGCGGGGAATCAGAGGCGGGGAATCAGAGGCCGGGAATCAGATATGGTGAAACAGAGGCAGGGAATCAGAGGCGGGGAAACAGAGGCGGGGAATCAGATATGGGGAATCAGAGGTGGGGAATCAGAGTTTGGGAATCAGAGGCATGGAATCAGAGGCTTGGAATCAGATGCAGGGAATCAGATGCGGGGAATCAGAGGCGGGGAATCAGAGCTGTGGAATCAGAGGTGGTGAATCAGAGTTGGGGAATCAGAGGCGGGGACTTAGATATTGGGAAACAGAGGCGGGGAATCAGAGGCGGGGAAACAGAGGCGGGGAATCAGAAATGGGGAATCAGAGGTTGGGAATCAGAGGCAGGGGATCAGATGTGCGGAATCAGAGATGGGGAATCAAAGGCAGGGAATCAGAATCAGAAGCAGGGAATCAGAGGCCGGGAATCAGAGGCCGGAATCAGATGCCGGGAATAAGAGGCCGGGAATCAGAGGTGGGGAATCAGAGTCCGGGAATCAGAGATGGGGATTCAGAGGCGGGGAATGAGATATGGGGAATCAGAGGCGGGGAATCAGAGGCGGGGAAACAGAGGCGGGGAATCAGATATGGGGAATCAAAGGTAGGGAATCAGGGGCGGGGTATCAGTGGCAGGGAATCAGAGCGGGATATCAGAGGCCGGGAATCAGAGGCGGTGAATCAGAGGCGGTGAATCAGAGGCAGGGAATCGGATGTGCGGAATCAGAGATGGGGAATCAGAGGTGGGGAATCAGAGGCGGTGAATCAGACATGGGTAATCAGAGGCGGGGAATCAGAGGCAGGAAATCAGACACGGGGAATCAGAGGCGGGGAATTAGAGCTGGGGAATTAGATGCAGGGAATCAGATTTGGGGATTCAGAGGCGGGGAATCAGATATGGGGAAATAGAGGTGGGGAACCAGAGTTGGGCAAATAGAGGCGGGGAATCCGATATGGGGAAACAGAGGCGGGGAATCAGAGGCGTGGAAACAGAGGCGGGGAATCAGATATGGGGAATCAGAGGTGGGGAATCAGAGGTTGGGAATCAGAGGCAGGGAATCAGAGGCTGGGAATCAGATGCAGGGAATCAGATGCGGGGATCAGAGGCGGGGAATCAGAGCTGGGGAATCAGAGGTGGGGAATCAGAGTTGGGGAATCAGAGGCGGGGACTTAGATATGGGGAAACAGAGGCGGGGAATCAGAGGCGGGAAACAGAGGCGGGGAATCAGATATTGTGAATCAGAGGTGTGGAATCAGAGGCAGGGAATCAGATGTGCTGAATCAGAGATGGGGAATCAGAGGCAGGGAATCAGAATCAGAAGCAGGGAATAAGACGCGGGGAATCAGAGTCGGGGAATCAGAGCTGGGGAAGCAGAGGCAGTGAATCAGACATTGGTAATCAGAGGCGGGGAATCAGAGGCAGGAAATCAGACACGGGGAATCAGAGGCGGGGAATCAGAGCTGGGAAATTAGAGGCAGGGAATCAGAGTTGGGGATTCAGAGGCGGGGAATCAGATATGGGGAAACAGAGGCGGGGAATCAGAGGCGGGCAAATAGTGGCGGGGAATCAGATATGGGGAAACAGAGGCGGGGAATCAGAGGCGGGGAAACAGAGGCGGGGAATCAGATATGGGGAATCAGAGGTTGGGAATCAGAGGTTGGGAATCAGAGGCAGGGAATCAGAGGCTGGGAATCAGATGCAGGGAATCAGATGCGGGGTATCAGAGTAGGGGAATCAGAGCTGGGGAATCAGAGGTGGGGAATCAAAGTTGGGGAATCAGAGGCAGGGACTTAGATATGGGGAATCAGAGGCGGGGAATCAGATATGGGGAAACAGGGGCGGGGAATCAGAGGCGGGGAAACAGAGGCGGGGAATCAGATATGGGGAATCAGAGGTGTGGAATCAGATGTTGGGAATCAGAGGCAGGGAAACAGAGGCGGGGAAACAGAGGCGGGGAATCAGATATGGGGAATCAGAGGCGGGGAATCAGAGCTGGGAAATTAGAGGCAGGGAATCAGAGTTGGGGATTCAGAGGCGGGGAATCAGATATGGGGAAACAGAGGAGGGGAATCAGAGGCGGGCAAATAGAGGCGGGGAATCATATATGGGGAAACAGAGGCGGGGAATCAGAGGCGGGGAAACAGAGGCTGGGAATCAGATATGGGGAATCAGAGGTGGGGAATCAGAGGTTGGGAATCAGAGGCAGGGAATCAGAGGCTGGGAATCAGATGCAGGGAATCAGATGCGGGGTATCAGAGGCGGGGAATCAGAGCTGGGGAATCAGAGGTGGGGAATCAAAGTTGGGGAATCAGAGGCGGGGACTTAGATATGGGGAATCAGAGGCGGGGAATCAGATATGGGGAAACAGGGGCGGGGAATCAGAGGCTGGGAAACAGAGGCGGGGAATCAGATATGGGGAATCAGAGGTGTGGAATCAGAGGTTGGGAATCAGAGGCAGGGAATTAGAGGCGGGGAAACAGAGGCGGGGAATCAGATATGGGGAATCAGAGGTGGCGAATCAAAGGCGGTGAAACAGAGATGGGGAATCACGGCAGGGAATCAGAGGCAGGGAATCAAACACGGGGAATCAGAGCTGGGGAATCAGAGGCGGGGAATTAGAGTTGGGGAATCAGAGGAGGGGAATCAGAGGCGGGGAAACGGAGGCGGGGAATCAGATATGGGGAATCAGAGGTGGGGAATCAGAGGTTGGGAATCAGAGGCAGGGAATCAGATGTGCGGAATCGGAGATGGGGAATCAGAGGCAGGGAATCAGAGGCGGGGAATCAGAGGTGGGGAATCAGAGGCCGGGAATCAGATATGGGGAAACAGAGGCGGGGAATCAGAGGCGGGGAAACAGAGGCGGGGAATCAGATATGGGGAATCAGGGGTGGGGAATCAGAGGTTGGGAATCAGAGGCAGGTAATCAGAGGCTTGGAATCAGATGCAGGGAATCAGATGCGGGGAATCAGAGGCGGGGAATCAGAGCTGGGGAATCAGAGGTGGGGAATCAGAGTTGAGGAATCAGAGGCGGGGACTTAGATATTGAGAAACAGAGGCGGGGAATCAGAGGCGGGGAAACAGATGCGGGGAATCAGATATGGGGAATCAGAGGTGGGGAATCAGAGGCAGGGAATCAGATGTACGGAATCAGAGATGGGGAATCAGAGGCAGGGAATCAGAATCAGAAGCAGGGAATCAGAGGCCGGGAATCAGAGGCCGGAATCAGATGCCGGGAATAAGAGGCCGGGAATCAGAGGTGGGGAATCAGAGTCCGGGAATCAGAGATGGGGATTCAGAGGCGGGGAATGAGATATGGGGAATCAGAGGCGGGGAATCAGAGGCGGGGAAACAGAGGCGGGGAATCAGATATGGGGAATCAGAGGTGGGGAATCTGGGGCGGGGTATCAGTGGCAGGGAATCAGAGGCGGGAATTCAGAGGCCGGGAATCAGAGGCGGTGAATCAGAGGCGGGGAATCAGAGGCAGGGAATCGGATGTGCGGAATCAGAGATGGGGAATCAGAGGTGGGGAATCAGAGGCGGTGAATCAGACATGGGTAATCAGAGGCGGGGAATCAGAGGCAGGAAATCAGACACTGGGAATCAGAGGCGGGAAATCAGAGCTTGGGAATTAGATGCAGGGAATCAGAGTTGGGGATTCAGAGGCGGGGAATCAGATATGGGGAAACAGAGGTGGGGAATCAGAGGTGGGCAAATAGAGGCGGGGAATCTGATATGGGGAAACAGAGGCGGGGAATCAGAGGCGTGGAAACAGAGGCGGGGAATCAGATATGGGGAATCAGAGGTGGGGAATCAGAGGTTGGGAATCAGAGGCAGGGAATCAGAGGCTGGGAATCAGATGCAGGGAATCAGATGCGGGTATCAGAGGCGGGGAATCAGAGCTGGGGAATCAGAGGTGGGGAATCAGAGTTGGGGAATCAGAGGCGGGGACTTAGATATGAGGAAACAGAGGCGTGGAATCAGAGGCGGGGAAACAGAGGCAGGGAATCAGATATGGGGAATCAGAGGTGGGGAATCAGAGGCAGGGAATCAGATGTGCGGAATCAGAGATGGGGAATCAGAGGCAGGGAATCAGAATCAGAAGCAGGGAATAAGACGCGGGGAATCAGAGGCGGGGAATCAGAGCTGGGGAAGCAGAGGCAGTGAATCAGAGGCGGGGAATCAGAGGCAGGGAATCGGATGTGCGGAATCAGAGATGGGGAATCAGAGGTGGGGAATCAGAGGCGGTGAATCATTCATGGGTAATCAGGGGCGGGGAATCAGAGGCAGGAAATCAGACACGGGGAATCAGAGGCGGGGAATCAGAGCTGGGAAATTAGAGGCAGGGAATCAGAGTTGGGGATTCAGAGGCGGGGAATCAGATATGGGGAAACAGAGGCGGGGAATCAGAGGCGGGCAAATAGAGGCGGGGAATCAGATATGGGGAAACAGAGGCGGGGAATCAGAGGCGGGGAAACAGAGGCGGGGAATCAGATATGGGGAATCAGAGGTGGGGAATCAGAGGTTGGTTATCAGAGGCAGGGAATCAGAGGCTGGGAATCAGATGCAGGGAATCAGATGCGGGGAATCAGAGGCGGGGAATCAGAGCTGGAGTATCAGAGGTGGGGAATCAAAGTTGGGGAATCAGAGGCGGGGACTTAGATATGGGGAATCAGAGGCGTGGAATCAGATATGGGGAAACAGGGGCGGGGAATCAGAGGCGGGGAAACAGAGGCGGGGAATCAGATATGGGCAATCAGAGGTGTGGAATCAGAGGTTGGGAATCAGAGGCAGGGAATCAGAGGCGGGGAAACAGAGGCGGGGAATCAGATATGGGAAATCAGAGGTGGCGAATCAAAGGCGGTGAAGCAGAGATGGGGTATCAGGGCAGGGAATCAGAGGCAGGGAATCAAACACGGGGAATCAGAGCTGTGGAATCAGAGGTGGGGAATTAGAGTTGTGGAATCAGAGGAGGGGAATCAGAGGCGGGGAAACAGAGACGGGGAATCAGATATGGGGAATCAGAGGTGGGGAATCAGAGGTTGGGAATCAGAGGCATGGAATCAGAGGCGGGGAATCAGAGGCGGGGAATCAGAGGCAGGGAATCAGATGTGCGGAATCGGAGATGGGGAATCAGAGGCAGGGAATCAGAGGCTGGGAATCAGAGGCGGGGAATCAGAGGCCGGGAATCAGATATGGGGAAACAGAGGGGGGAATCAGAGGTGGGGAAACAGAGGCGGGGAATCAGATATGGGGAATCAGAGGTGGGGAATCAGAGGTTGGGAATCAGAGGCAGGGAATCAGAGGCTTGGAATCAGATGCAGGGAATCAGATGCGGGGAATCAGAGGCGGGGAATCAGAGCTGGGGAATCAGAGGTGGGGAATCAGATTTGGGGAATCAGAGGCGGGGACTTAGATATTGGGAAACAGAGGCGGGGAATCAGACGCGGGGAAACAGAGGCGGGGAATCAGATATGGGGATTCAGAGGTGGTGAATCAAAGGCGGTGAATCAGAGATGGGGAATCAGAGGCCGGGAATCAGAGGCAGGGAATCAAACACGTGGAATCAGAGGCGGGGAATATGAGCAGGGGAATCAGAGGCGGGGAATCAGAGTTGGAGAATCAGAGGCGGGGAATCAGACGCAGGGAATCAATATGGGAAATCAGAGGTGGGGAATCAGAGGTTGGGAATCAGAGGAAGGGAATCAGAGGCGAGGAATCAGAGCTGGGGAATCAGAGGCGGGGAATCAGAATTGGGGAATAGGAGATGGGGAATCAGAGATGGGGAGTCAGAGGCGGGGAATCAGACGCGGGGAATCAGAGGTGGTGAATCAGAGATGTGGAATCAGAGGCGGGGAATCGGAGGCAGGGAATCAGACGCGGGGAATCAGAGGCGGGGAATCATAGCTGGCGAATCAGAGGCGGGGAATCAGATATTGGGAATCAGAGGTGGGGAATCAGAGGCGGGGAAACAGAGGCGGGGAATCAGATATGTGGAATCAGAGGTGGGGAATCAGAGGTTGTAAATCAGAGATGGGGAATCAGAGGCGGGGAATCAGAGGCCGGTAATCAGACGCGGGGAATCAGAGGCGGGGATTCAGAGCTGGGGAATCAGAGGTGGGGAATCAGAGTTGGGGAATCAGAGGCGGGGAATCAGATATGGGGAATCAGAGGCGGGGAGTCAGAGGCGGGGAAACAGAGGCGAGAAATCAGATATGGGGAATCAGAGGTGGGGAATCAGGGGCGGAGTATCAGTGGCAGGGAATCAGAGGCGGGAAATCAGAGGCCGGGAATCAGAGGTGGTGAATCAGAGGCGGGGAATCAGAGGCAGGGAATCGGATGTGCGGAATCAGAGATGGGGAATCAGAGGTGGGGAATCAGAGGCGGTGAATCAGACATGGGTAATCAGAGGCGGGGAATCAGAGGCAGGAAATCAGACACGGGAAATCAGAGGCGGGGAATCAGAGCTGGGGAATTAGATGCAGGGAATTAGAGTTGGGGATTCAGAGGCGGTGAATCAGATCTGGGGAAACAGAGGTGGGGAATCAGAGGCGGGCAAATAGAGGTGGGGAATCAGATATGGGGAAACAGTGGCGGGGAATCAGAGGCGGGGAAACAGAGGCGGGGAATCAGAGGCGTGGAAACAGAGGCGGGGAATCAGATATGGGGAATCAGAGGTGGGGAATCAGAGGTTGGGAATCAGAGGCAGGGAATCAGAGGCTGGGAATCAGATGCAGGGAATCAGATGCGGGTATCAGAGGCGGGGAATCAGAGCTGGGGAATCAGAGGTGGGGAATCAGAGTTGGGGAATCAGAGGCGGGGACTTAGATATGAGGAAACAGAGGCGGGGAATCAGAGGCGGGGAAACAGAGGCAGGGAATCAGATATGGGGAATCAGAGGTGGGGAATCAGAGGCAGGGAATCAGATGTGCGGAATCAGAGATGGGGAATCAGAGGCAAGGAATCAGTATCAGAAGCAGGGAATAAGACGCGGGGAATCAGAGGCGGGGAATCAGAGCTGGGGAAGCAGAGGCAGTGAATCAGAGGCGGGGAATCAGAGGCAGGGAATCGGATGTGCGGAATCAGAGATGGGGAATCAGAGGTGGGGAATCAGAGGCGGTGAATCAGACATGGGTAATCAGGGGCGGGGAATCAGAGGCAGGAAATCAGACACGGGGAATCAGAGGCGGGGAATCAGAGCTGGGAAATTAGAGGAAGGGAATCAGAGTTGGGGAATCAGAGGCGGGGAATCAGATATGGGGAAACAGAGGCGGGGAATCAGAGGCGGGCAAATAGAGCCGGGGAATCAGATATGGGGAAACAGAGGCGGGGAATCAGAGGCGGGGAAACAGAGGCAGGGAATCAGAGGCTGGTAATCAGATGCAGGGAATCAGATGCGGGGAATCAGAGGCGGGGAATCAGAGCTGGAGTATCAGAGGTGGGGAATCAAAGTTGGGGAATCAGAGGCGGGGACTTAGATATGGGGAATCAGAGGCGTGGAATCAGATATGGGGAAACAGGGGCGGGGAATCAGAGGCGGGGAAACAGAGGCGGGGAATCAGATATGGGCAATCAGAGGTGTGGAATCAGAGGTTGGGAATCAGAGGCAGGGAATCAGAGGCGGGGAAACAGAGGCGGGGAATCAGATATGGGGAATCAGAGGTGGCGAATCAAAGGCGGTGAAGCAGAGATGGGGAATCAGGGCAGGGAATCAGAGGCAGGGAATCAAACACGGGGAATCAGAGCTGGGGAATCAGAGGCGGGGAATTAGAGTTGTGGAATCAGAGGAGGGGAATCAGAGGCGGGGAAACAGAGGCGGGGAATCAGATATGGGGAATCAGAGGTGGGGAATCAGAGGTTGGGAATCAGAGGCATGGAATCAGAGGCGGGGAATCATAGGCGGGGAATCAGAGGCAGGGAATCAGATGTGCGGAATCGGAGATTGGGAATCAGAGGCAGGGAATCAGAGGCTGGGAATCAGAGGCGGGGAATCAGAGGCCGGGAATCAGATATGGGGAAACAGAGGCGGGGAATCAGAGGTGGGGAAACAGAGGCGGGGAATCAGATATGGGGAATCAGAGGTGGGGAATCAGAGGTTGGGAATCAGAGGCAGGGAATCAGAAACTTGGAATCAGATGCAGGGAATCAGATGCGGGGAATCAGAGGCGGGGAATCAGAGCTGGGGAATCAGAGGTGGGGAATCAGATTTGGGGAATCAGAGGCGGGGACTTAGATATTGGGAAACAGAGGCGGGGAAT
Source organism: Narcine bancroftii (assembly GCF_036971445.1). Lineage (NCBI taxonomy): Eukaryota > Metazoa > Chordata > Chondrichthyes > Torpediniformes > Narcinidae > Narcine > Narcine bancroftii. Next base: position 135,628,704 of record NC_091470.1, on the reverse strand, counting down.
CAGAGGCGGGGAAACAGAGGCGGGGAATCAGATATGGGGATTCAAAGGTGGCGAATCAAAGGCGGTGAATCAGAGATGGGGAATCAGAGGCCGGGAATCAGAGGCAGGGAATCAAACACGTGGAATCAGAGGCGGGGAATCAGAGCTGGGGAATCAGAGGCGGGGAATCAGAGTTGGAGAATCAGAGGCGGGGAATCAGACGCAGGGAATCAATATGGGAAATCAGAGGTGGGGAATCAGAGGTTGGGAATCAGAGGAAGGGAATCAGAGGCGAGGAATCAGAGCTGGGGAATCAGAGGCGTGGAATCAGAATTGGGGAATCAGAGATGGGGAATCAGAGATGGGGAATCAGAGGCGGGGAATCAGACGCGGGGAATCAGAGGTGGTGAATCAGAGATGTGGAATCAGAGGCGGGGAATCGGAGGCAGGGAATCAGACGCGGGGAATCAGAGGCGGGGAATCAGAGGCGGGGAATCAGATATTGGGAATCAGAGGTGGGGAATCAGAGGCGGGGAAACAGACGCAGGGAATCAGATATGTGGAATCAGAGGTGGGGAATCAGAGGTTGTAAATCAGAGATGGGGAATCAGAGGCGGGGAATCAGAGGCCGGTAATCAGACGCGGGGAATCAGAGGCGGGGATTCAGAGCTGGGGAATCAGAGGCGGGGAATCAGAGTTGGGGAATCAGAGGCGGGGAATCAGATATGGGGAATCAGAGGCGGGGAGTCAGAGGCGGGGAAACAGAGGCGAGAAATCAGATATGGGGAATCAGAGGTGGGGAATCAGGGGCGGAGTATCAGTGGCAGGGAATCAGAGGCGGGAAATCAGAGGCCGGGAATCAGAGGCGGTGAATCAGAGGCGGGGAATCAGAGGCAGGGAATCGGATGTGCGGAATAAGAGATGGGGAATCAGAGGTGGGGAATCAGAGGCGGTGAATCAGACATGGGTAATCAGAGGCGGGGAATCAGAGGCAGGAAATCAGACACGGGAAATCAGAGGCGGGGAATCAGAGCTGGGGAATTAGATGCAGGGAATTAGAGTTGGGGATTCAGAGGCGGTGAATCAGATCTGGGGAAACAGAGGTGGGGAATCAGAGGCGGGCAAATAGAGGTGGGGAATCAGATATGGGGAAATAGTGGCGGGGAATCAGAGGCGGGGAAACAGAGGCGGGGAATCAGATATGGGGAATCAGAGGTGGGGAATCAGAGCTGGGGAATCAGAGGAGGGGAATCAGAGGTGGGGAATCAGAGGCAGGGAATCAGATGTGCGGAATCAGAGATGGGGAATCAGAGGCAAGGAATCAGTATCAGAAGCAGGGAATAAGACGCGGGGAATCAGAGGCGGGGAATCAGAGCTGGGGAAGCAGAGGCAGTGAATCAGAGGCGGGGAATCAGAGGCAGGGAATCGGATGTGCGGAATCAGAGATGGGGAATCAGAGGTGGGGAATCAGAGGCGGTGAATCAGACATGGGTAATCAGGGGCGGGGAATCAGAGGCAGGAAATCAGACACGGGGAATCAGAGGCGGGGAATCAGAGCTGGGAAATTAGAGGAAGGGAATCAGAGTTGGGGAATCAGAGGCGGGGAATCAGATATGGGGAAACAGAGGCGGGGAATCAGAGGCGGGCAAATAGAGCCGGGGAATCAGATATGGGGAAACAGAGGCGGGGAATCAGAGGCGGGGAAACAGAGGCAGGGAATCAGAGGCTGGTAATCAGATGCAGGGAATCAGATGCGGGGAATCAGAGGCGGGGAATCAGAGCTGGAGTATCAGAGGTGGGGAATCAAAGTTGGGGAATCAGAGGCGGGGACTTAGATATGGGGAATCAGAGGCGTGGAATCAGATATGGGGAAACAGGGGCGGGGAATCAGAGGCGGGGAAACAGAGGCGGGGAATCAGATATGGGCAATCAGAGGTGTGGAATCAGAGGTTGGGAATCAGAGGCAGGGAATCAGAGGCGGGGAAACAGAGGCGGGGAATCAGATATGGGGAATCAGAGGTGGCGAATCAAAGGCGGTGAAGCAGAGATGGGGAATCAGGGCAGGGAATCAGAGGCAGGGAATCAAACACGGGGAATCAGAGCTGGGGAATCAGAGGCGGGGAATTAGAGTTGTGGAATCAGAGGAGGGGAATCAGAGGCGGGGAAACAGAGGCGGGGAATCAGATATGGGGAATCAGAGGTGGGGAATCAGAGGTTGGGAATCAGAGGCATGGAATCAGAGGCGGGGAATCATAGGCGGGGAATCAGAGGCAGGGAATCAGATGTGCGGAATCGGAGATTGGGAATCAGAGGCAGGGAATCAGAGGCTGGGAATCAGAGGCGGGGAATCAGAGGCCGGGAATCAGATATGGGGAAACAGAGGCGGGGAATCAGAGGTGGGGAAACAGAGGCGGGGAATCAGATATGGGGAATCAGAGGTGGGGAATCAGAGGTTGGGAATCAGAGGCAGGGAATCAGAAACTTGGAATCAGATGCAGGGAATCAGATGCGGGGAATCAGAGGCGGGGAATCAGAGCTGGGGAATCAGAGGTGGGGAATCAGATTTGGGGAATCAGAGGCGGGGACTTAGATATTGGGAAACAGAGGCGGGGAATCAGAGGCGGGGAAACAGAGGCGGGGAATCAGATATGGGGATTCAAAGGTGGCGAATCAAAGGCGGTGAATCAGAGATGGGGAATCAGAGGCCGGGAATCAGAGGCAGGGAATCAAACACGTGGAATCAGAGGCGGGGAATCAGAGCTGGGGAATCAGAGGCGGGGAATCAGAGTTGGAGAATCAGAGGCGGGGAATCAGACGCAGGGAATCAATATGGGAAATCAGAGGTGGGGAATCAGAGGTTGGGAATCAGAGGAAGGGAATCAGAGGCGAGGAATCAGAGCTGGGGAATCAGAGGCGTGGAATCAGAATTGGGGAATCAGAGATGGGGAATCAGAGATGGGGAATCAGAGGCGGGGAATCAGACGCGGGGAATCAGAGGTGGTGAATCAGAGATGTGGAATCAGAGGCGGGGAATCGGAGGCAGGGAATCAGACGCGGGGAATCAGAGGCGGGGAATCAGAGGCGGGGAATCAGATATTGGGAATCAGAGGTGGGGAATCAGAGGCGGGGAAACAGACGCAGGGAATCAGATATGTGGAATCAGAGGTGGGGAATCAGAGGTTGTAAATCAGAGATGGGGAATCAGAGGCGGGGAATCAGAGGCCGGTAATCAGACGCGGGGAATCAGAGGCGGGGATTCAGAGCTGGGGAATCAGAGGCGGGGAATCAGAGTTGGGGAATCAGAGGCGGGGAATCAGATATGGGGAATCAGAGGCGGGGAGTCAGAGGCGGGGAAACAGAGGCGAGAAATCAGATATGGGGAATCAGAGGTGGGGAATCAGGGGCGGAGTATCAGTGGCAGGGAATCAGAGGCGGGAAATCAGAGGCCGGGAATCAGAGGCGGTGAATCAGAGGCGGGGAATCAGAGGCAGGGAATCGGATGTGCGGAATAAGAGATGGGGAATCAGAGGTGGGGAATCAGAGGCGGTGAATCAGACATGGGTAATCAGAGGCGGGGAATCAGAGGCAGGAAATCAGACACGGGAAATCAGAGGCGGGGAATCAGAGCTGGGGAATTAGATGCAGGGAATTAGAGTTGGGGATTCAGAGGCGGTGAATCAGATCTGGGGAAACAGAGGTGGGGAATCAGAGGCGGGCAAATAGAGGTGGGGAATCAGATATGGGGAAACAGTGGCGGGGAATCAGAGGCGGGGAAACAGAGGCGGGGAATCAGATATGGGGAATCAGAGGTGGGGAATCAGAGCTGGGGAATCAGAGGAGGGGAATCAGAGTTGGGGAATCAGAGGCGGGGTGTTAGATATGTGGAAACAGAGGCGGGGAATCAGAGTCGGGGAAACAGAGGCGGGGAATCAGATATGGGGAATCAGAGGTGGGGAATCAGAGGCAGGGAATCAGATGTGCGGAATCAGAGATGGGGAATCAGAGGCAGGGAATCAGAATCAGAAGCAGGGAATAAGACGCGGGGAATCAGAGGTGGGGAATCAGAGCTGGGGAAGCAGAGGCAGTGAATATGAGGCGGGGAATCAGAGGCAGGGAATCGGATGTGCGGAATCAGAGATGGGGAATCAGAGGTGGGGAATCAGAGGCGGTGAATCAGACATGGGTAATCAGAGGCGGGGAATCAGAGGCAGAAATTCAGACACGGGGAATCAGAGGCGGGGAATCAGAGCTGGGAAATTAGAGGCAGGGAATCAGAGTTGGGGATTCAGAGGCGGGGAATCAGATATGGGGAAACAGAGGCGGGGAATCAGAGGCGGGCAAATAGAGGCGGGGAATCAGATATGGGGAAACAGAGGCGGGGAATCAGAGGCGGGGAAACAGAGGCGGGGAATTAGATATGGGGAATCAGAGGTGGGGAATCAGAGGTTGGGAATCAGAGGCAGGGAATCAGAGGCTGGGAATCAGATGCAGGGAATCAGATGCGGTGAATCAGAGCTGGGGAATCAGAGGTGGGGAATCAAAGTTGGGGAATCAGAGGCGGGGACTTAGATATGGGTAATCAGAGGCGGGGAATCAGAGGCAGGAAATCAGACACGGGGAATCAGATGCGGTGAATCAGAGCTGGGGAATCAGAGGTGGGGAATCAAAGTTGGGGAATCAGAGGCGGGGACTTAGATAAGGGGAATCAGAGGCTGGGAGTCAGATATGGGGAAACAGGGGCGGGGAATCAGAGGCGGGGAAACAGAGGCGGGGAATCAGATATGGGGAATCAGAGGTGTAGAATCAGAGGTTGGGAATCAGAGGCAGGGAATCAGAGGCGGGGAAACAGAGGCGGGGAATCAGATATGGGGAATCAGAGGTGGCGAATCAAAGGCGGTAAAACAGAGATGGGGAATCAGGGCAGGGAATCAGAGGCAGGGAATCAAACACGGGGAATCAGAGCTGGGGAATCAGAGGCGGGGAATTAGAGTTGGGGAATCAGAGGAGGGGAATCAGAGGCGGGGAAACAGAGGCGGGGAATCAGATATGGGGAATCAGAGGCGGGGAATCAGAGGTTGGGAATCAGAGGCAGGGAATCAGAGGCGGGGAATCAGAGGCGGGGAATCAGAGGCAGGGAATCAGATGTGCGGAATCGGAGATGGGGAATCAGAGGCAGGGAATCAGAGGCGGGGAATCAGAGGTGGGGAATCAGAGGCCGGGAATCAGATATGGGGAAACAGAGGCGGGGAATCAGAGGCAGGGAAACAGAGGCGGGGAATCAGATATGGGGAATCAGAGGTGGGGAATCAGAGTTTGGGAATCAGAGGCAGGGAATCAGAGGCTTGGAATCAGATGCAGGGAATCAGATGCGGGGAATCAGAGGCGGGGAATCAAAGCTGGGGAATCAGAGGTGGGGAATCAGAGTTGGGGAATCAGAGGCGGGGACTTAGATATTGGGAAACAGAGGCGGGGAATCAGAGGCGGGGAAACAGAGGCGGGGAATCAGATATGGGGAATCAGAGGTGGGGAATCAGAGGCAGGGAATCAGATGTACGGAATCAGAGATGGGGAATCAGAGGCAGGGAATCAGAATCAGAAGCAGGGAATCAGAGGCCGGGAATCAGAGTCCGGAATCAGATGCCGGGAATAAGAGGCCGGGAATCAGAGGTGGGGAATCAGAGGCCGGGAATCAGAGATGGGGATTCAGAGGCGGGGAATGAGATATGGGGAATCAGAGGCGGGGAATCAGAGGCGGGAAAACAGAGGCGGGGAATCAGATATGGGGAATCTGAGGTGGGGAATCAGGTGCGGGGTATCAGTGGCAGGGAATCAGAGGCGGGAAATCAGAGGCCGGGAATCAGAGGCGGTGAATCAGAGGCGGGGAATCAGAGGCATGGAATCGGATGTGCGGAATCAGAGATGGGGAATCAGAGGTGGGGAATCAGAGGCGGTGAATCAGACATGGGTAATCAGAGGCGGGGTATCAGAGGCAGGAAATCAGACACGGGGAATCAGAGGCGGGGAATCAGAACTGGGGAATTAGATGCAGGGAATCAGAGTTGGGGATTCAGAGGCGGGGAATCAGATATAGGGAAACAGAGGTGGGGAATCAGAGGTGGGCAAATAGAGGCGGGGAATCAGATATGGGGAAACAGAGGCGGGGAATCAGAGGCGTGGAAACAGAGGCGGGGAATCAGATATGGGGAATCAGAGGTGGGGAATCAGAGGTTGGGAATCAGAGGCAGGGAATCAGAGGCTGGGAATCAGATGCAGGGAATCAGATGCGGGGAATCAGAGGCGGGGAATCAGAGCTGGGGAATCAGAGGTGGGGAATCAGAGTTGGGGAATCAGAGGCGGGGACTTAGATATGGGGAAACAGAGGCGGGGAGTCAGAGGCGGGGAAACAGAGGCGGGGAATCAGACATGGGTAATCAGAGGCGGGGAATCAGAGGCAGGAAATCAGACACGGGGAATCAGAGGCGGGGAATCAGAGCTGGGGAATTAGATGCAGGGAATCAGAGTTGGGGATTCAGAGGCGGGGAATCAGATATGGGGAAACAGAGGTGGGGAATCAGAGGTGGGCAAATAGAGGCGGGGAATCAGATATGGGGAAACAGAGGCGGGGAATCAGAGGCGTGGAAACAGAGGCGGGGAATCAGATATGGGGAATCAGAGGTGGGGAATCAGAGGTTGGGAATCAGAGGCAGGGAATCAGAGGCTGGGAATCAGATGCAGGGAATCAGATGCGGGGATCAGAGGCGGGGAATCAGAGCTGGGGAATCAGAGGTGGGGAATCAGAGTTGGGGAATCAGAGGCGGGGACTTAGATATGGGGAAACAGAGGCGGGGAATCAGAGGCGGGGAAACAGAGGCGGGGAATCAGATATGGGGAATCAGAGGTGGGGAATCAGAGGCAGGGAATCAGATGTGCGGAATCAGAGATGGGCAATCAGAGGCAGGGAATCAGAATCAGAAGCAGGGAATCAGAGGCGGGGACTTAGATATTGGGAAACAGAGGCGGGGAATCAGAGTGGGGAAACAGAGGCGGGGAATCAGACATGGGTAATCAGAGGCGGGGACTCAGAGGCATGAAATCAGACACGGGGAATCAGAGGCGGGGAATCAGAGCTGGGAAATTAAAGGCAGGGAATCAGAGTTGGGGATTCAGAGGCGGGGAATCAGATATGGGGAAACAGAGGCGGGGAATCAGAGGCGGGCAAATAGAGGCGGGGAATCAGATATGGGGAAACATAGGCGGGGAATCAGAGGCGGGGAAACAGAGGCGGGGAATCAGATATGGGGAATCAGAGGTGGGGAATCAGAGGTTGGGAATCAGAGGCAGGGAATCAGAGGCTGGGAATCAGATGCAGGGAATCAGATGCGGGGAATCAGAGGCGGGGAATCAGAGCTGGGGAATCAGAGGTGGGGAATCAAAGTTGGGGAATCAGATATGGGGAAACAGAGGTGGGGAATCAGAGGCGGGGAAACAGAGGCAGGGAATCAGATATGGGGAATCAGAGGTGGGGAATCAGAGGCAGGGAATTAGATGTGCGGAATCAGAAATGGGGAATCAGAGGCAGGGAATCAGAATCAGAAGCAGGGAATCAGAGGCCGGGAATCAGATGCCGGAATCAGATGCCAGGAATAAGAGGCCGGGAATCAGAGTCCGCGAATCAGAGTCCGGGAATCAGAGATGGGGAATCAGAGGCGGGGAGTGAGATATGGGGAATCAGAGGCGGGGAATCACAGGCGGGGAAACAGAGGCGGGGAATCAGATATGGGGAATCAGAGGTGGCGAATCAAAGGCGGTGAATCAGAGATGGGGAATCAGAGTTGGGGAATCAGAGGCGGGGAATCAGAGCTGGGGAATCAGAGGTGGGGAATCAGAGGCAGGGAATCGGATGTGCGGAATCAGAGATGGGGAATCAGAGGTGGGAAATTCAGAGGCGGGGAATCAGAGATGGGGATTCAGAGGCGGGGAATCAGAGGCAGGGAATCAGACGCGGGGAATCAGAGGCGGGGAATCAGAGTCCAGGAATCAGAGGCGGGGAATCAGAGTTAGGGAATCAGAGGCAGGGAATCAAACACGGTGAATCAGAGGCAGGGAATCAGAGCTGGAGAATCAGAGGCGGGGAATCAGAGGTGGGGAATCAGGGGCGGGGAATCAGTGGCAGGGATTCAGAGGCGGGGAAACAGAGGCAGGGAATCAGAGGCAGGGAATCAGACACGGGGAATCAGAGGCGGGGAATCAGAGATGGGGAATCAGAGGCAGTGAATCAGAGGCAGGGAATCGGATGCCGGGAATCAGAGGCGGGGAAACAGAGGCGGGGAATCAGATATGGGGAATCAGAGGTGGGGAATCAGAGGCAGGGAATCAGATGTGCGGAATCAGAGATGGGGAATCAGAGGCAGGGAATCAGAATCAGAAGCGGGGAATCAGAGGCCTGGAATCAGATGCTGGGAATAAGAGGCCGGGAATCAGAGGTGGGGAATCAGAGTCCGGGAATCAGAGATTGGGATTCAAAGGCGGGGAATGAGATATGGAGAATCAGAGGCGGGGAATCAGAGGCGGGGAAACAGAGATGGGGAATCAGATATGGGGAATCAGAGGTGGCGAATCAAAGGCGATGAATCAGAGATGGGGAATCAGAGGCGGGGAATCAGAGCTGGGGAATCAGAGGCGGGCAATCAGAGTTGGGGAATCAGAGGCGGGGAATCAGATATGGGGAAACAGGGGCGGGGAATCGGAGGCGGGGAAACAGAGGCGGGGAATCAGATATGGGGAATCAGAGGTGTGGAATCAGAGGTTGGGAATCAGAGGCAGGGAATCAGAGGCGGGGAAACAGAGGCAGGGAATCAGATCTGGGGAATCAGTGGCGGGGAAGTAGAGTTGGGGAATCAGAGGCGGGGAATCAAACACGGGGAATCAGAGGTGGGGAATCAGAGGTTGGGAATCAGAGGCAGGGAATCAGAGGCGGGGAATCAGAGGCGGGGAATCAGAGGCAGGGAATCAGATGTGCGGAATCGGAGATGGGGAATCAGAGGCAAGAAATCAGAGGCGGGGAATCAGAGGCGGGGAATCAGAGGCCGGGAATCAGATATGGTGAAACAGAGGCGGGGAATGAGAGGCGGGGAATCAGAGGTGGGGAATCAGAGTTTGGGAATCAGAGGCAGGGAATCAGAGGCTTGGAATCAGATGCAGGGAATCAGATGCGGGGAATCAGAGGCGGGGAATCTGAGCTGTGGAATCAGAGGTGGGGAATCAGAGTTGGGGAATCAGAGGCGGGGACTTAGATATTGGGAAACAGAGGCGGGGAATCAGAGGCGGGGAAACAGAGGCGGGGAATCAGAAATGGGGAATCAGAGGTTGGGAATCAGAGGCAGGGAATCAGATGTGCGGAATCAGAGATGGGGAATCAAAGGCAGGGAATCAGAATCAGAAGCAGGGAATCAGAGGCCGGGAATCAGAGGCCGGAATCAGATGCCGGGAATAAGAGGCCGGGAATCAGAGGTGGGGAATCAGAGTCCGGGAATCAGAGATGGGGATTCAGAGGCGGGGAATGAGGTATGGGGAATCAGAGGCGGGGAATCAGAGTCGGGGAAACAGAGGCGGGGTATCAGATATGGGGAATCAGAGGTGGGGAATCAGGGGCGGGGTATCAGTGGCAGGGAATCAGAGGCGGGAAATCAGAGGCCGGGAATCAGAGGCGGTGAATCAGAGGCGGGGAATCAGAGGCAGGGAATCGGATGTGCGGAATCAGAGATGGGGAATCAGAGGTGGGGAATCAGAGGCGGTGAATCAGACATGGGTAATCAGAGGCGGGGAATCAGAGGCAGGAAATCAGACACGGGGAATCATTGGCGGGGAATTAGAGCTGGGGAATTAGATGCAGGGAATCAGAGATGGGGATTCAGAGGCGGGGAATCAGATATGGGGAAATAGAGGTGGGGAACCAGAGGTGGGCAAATAGAGGCGGGGAATCCGATATGGGAAACAGAGGCGGGGAATCAGAGGCGTGGAAACAGAGGCGGGGAATCAGATATGGGGAATCAGAGGTGGGGAATCAGAGGCAGGGAATCAGAGGCTGGGAATCAGATGCAGGGAATCAGAGGCTGGGAATCAGATGCAGGGAATCAGATGCGGGGAATCAGAGGCGGGGAATCAGAGCTGGGGTATCAGAGGTGGGGAATCAAAGTTGGGGAATCAGAGGCGGGGACTTAGATATGGGGAATCAGAGGCGTGGAATCAGATATGGGGAAACAGGGGCGGGGAATCAGAGGCGGGGAAACAGAGGCAGGGAATCATACACGGGGAATCAGAGGCGGGGAATCAGAGGCAGGGAATCATACACGGGGAATCAGAGGCGGGGAATCAGAGTTGGTGCATCAGAGGTGGGGAATTAGATATGGGGAATCAGAGGCGGGGAAACAGAGGCGGGAAATCAGTTATGGGGAATCAGAGGTGGGGAATCAGAGGCAGGGAATCAGATGTGCGGAATCAGAGATGGGGAATCAGAGGCAGGGAATCAGAATCAGAAGCAGGGAATAAGACGCGGGGAATCAGAGGCGGGGAATCAGAGCTGGGGAATCAGAGGCAGTGAATCAAAGGCTGGGAATCAGAGGCAGGGAATCGGATGTGCGGAATCAGAGATGGGGAATCAGAGGTGGGGAATCAGAGGCGGTGAATCAGACATGGGTAATCAGAGGTCGGGAATCAGAGGCAGGAAATCAGACACGGGGAATCAGAGGCGGGGAATCAGAGCTGGGAAATTAGAGGCAGGGAATCAGAGTTGGGGATTCAGAGGCGGGGAATCAGATATGGGGAAACAGAGGCGGGGAATCAGAGGCGGGCAAATAGAGGCGGGGAATCAGATATGGGGAAACAGAGGCGGGGAATCAGAGGCGGGGAAACAGAGGCGGGGAATCAGATATGGGGAGTCAGAGGTGGGGAATCAGAGGTTGTGAATCAGAGGCAGGGAATCAGAGGCTGGGAATCAGATGCAGGGAATCAGATGCGGGGAATCAGAAGCGGGGAATCAGAGCTGGGGAATCAGAGGTGGGAATCAAAGTTGGGGAATCAGAGGCGGGGACTTAGATATGGGGAAACAGAGGTGGGGAATCAGAGGCGGGGAAACAGAGGCGGGGAATCAGATATGGGGAATCAGAGGTGGGGAATCTGAGGCAGGGAATTAGATGTGCGGAATCAGAAATGGGGAATCAGAGGCAGGGAATCAGAATCAGAAGCAGGGAATCAGAGGCCGGGAATCAGAGGCCGGAATCAGATGCCGGGAATAAGAGGCCGGGAATCAGAGGTGGGGAATCAGAGTCCGGGAATCAGAGATGGGGAATCAGAGGCGGGGAGTGAGATATGGGGAATCAGAGGCGGGGAATCACAGGCGGGGAAACAGAGGCGAGGAATCAGATATGGGGAATCAGAGGTGGCGAATCAAAGGCGGTGAATCAGAGATGGGGAATCAGAGGCGGGGAATCAGAGGCAGGGAATCAAACACGGGGAATCAGAGGCGGGGAATCAGAGCTGGGTTATCAGAGGCGGGGAATCAGAGTTGGGGAATCAGAGGCGGGGCATCAGAGCTGGGGAATCAGAGGTGGGGAATCAGAGTCGGGGAATCAGAGGCAGGGAATCGGATGTGCGGAATCAGAGATGGGGAATCAGAGGTGGGGAATCAGAGGCTGTGAATCTGAGATGGGGAATCAGAGGCGGGGAATCAGAGGCAGGATATCAGACACGGGGATTCAGAGGCGGGGAATCAGACGGGGGGAGTCAAAGGCGGGGAATCAGAGCTGGGGAATCAGAGGCAGGGAATCAGAGTTGGGGATTCAGAGGCGGGGAATCAGATATGGGGAAACAGAGGCGGGGAATCAGAGGCGGGCAAACAGAGGCGGGGAATTAGATATGGGGAATCAGAGGTGGGGAATCAGAGGTGGTGAATCAGAGATGGGGAATCACAGGCGGGGAATCAGAGGTAGGGAATAGAACGCGGGGAATCAGAGGCAGGGAATCAGAGCTGGGGAATCAGAGGCGGGGAATCATAGTTGGGAATCAGAGGCGGGGAATCAGATATGGGGAAACAGAGGCGGGGAATCAGAGGCGGGGAAACAGAGGCGGGGAATCAGATATGGGGAATCGGATGCGGGGAATCAGAGGCGGTGAATCAGAGCTGGGGAATCAGAGTCGGGGAATCAGAGTTGGTGCATCAGAGGTGGGGAATTAGATATGGGGAAACAGAGGCGGGGAATCAGAGGCGGGGAAACAGAGGCGGGGAATCAGATATGGGGAATCAGAGGTGGGGAATCAGAGGCAGGGAATCAAATGTGCGGAATCAGAGATGGGGAATCAGAGGCAGGGAATCAGAATCAGAAGCGGGGAATCAGAGGCCGGGAATCAGAGGCCTGGAATCAGATGCTGGGAATAAGAGGCCGGGTATCAGAGGTGGGGAATCAGAGTCCGGGAATCAGAGATGGGGATTCAGAGGCGGGGAATGAGATATGGAGAATCAGAGGCGGGGATTCAGAGGCGGGGAAACAGAGGTGGGGAATCAGATATGGGGAATCAGAGGTGGCGAATCAAAGGTGGTGAATCAGAGATGGGGAATCAGAGGCGGGGAATCAGAGGCAGGGAATCATACACGGGGAATCAGAGGCGGGGAATCAGAGCTGGGGAATCAGAGGCGGGGAATCAGAGTTGGGGAATCAGAGGCGGGGAATCAGATATGGGGAAACAGGGGCGGGGAATCAGAGGCGGGGAAACAGAGGCGGGGAATCAGATATGGGGAATCAGAGGTGTGGAATCAGAGGTTGGGAATCAGAGGCAGGGAATAAGAGGCGGGGAAACAAATGCAGGGAATCAGATCTGGGGAATCAGAGGCGGGGAATTAGAGTTGGGGAATCAGAGGCGGGGAATCAGAGGCGGGGAAACAGAGGCGGGGAATCAAACACGGGGAATCAGAGGTGGGGAATCAGAGGTTGGGAATCAGAGGCAGGGAATCAGAGGCGGGGAATCAGAGGCGGGGAATCAGAGGCAGGGAATCAGATGTGCGGAATCGGAGATGGGGAATCAGAGGCAAGAAATCAGAGGCGGGGAATCAGAGGCGGGGAATCAGAGGCCGGGAATCAGATATGGTGAAACAGAGGCGGGGAATCAGAGGCGGGGAAACAGAGGCGGGGAATCAGATATGGGGAATCAGAGGTGGGGAATCAGAGTTTGGGAATCAGAGGCAGGGAATCAGAGGCTTGGAATCAGATGCAGGGAATCAGATGCGGGGAATCAGATGCGGGGAATCAGAGGTGGGGAATCAGAGTTGGGGAATCAGAGGCGGGGACTTAGATATGTGGAAACAGAGGCGGGGAATCAGAGGCGGGGAAACAAAGGCGGGAAATCAGATATGGGGAATCAGATGTGGGGAATCAGAGGCAGGGAATCAGATGTGCGGAATCAGAGATGGGGTATCAGAGGCAGGGAATCAGAATCAGAAGCAGGGAATAAGACGCGGGGAATCATAGGCGGGGAATCAGAGCTGGGGAATCAGAGGCAGTGAATCAGAGGCGGGGAATCAGAGGCAGGGAATCGGATGTGCGGAATCAGAGATGGGGAATCAGAGGTGGGGAATCAGAGTTGGTGAATCAGACATGGGTAATCAGAGGTGGGGAATCCGAGGCAGGAAATCAGACACAGGGAATCAGAGGCGGGGAATCAGAGCTGGGCAATTAGAGGCAGGGAATCAGAGTTGGGGATTCAGAGGCGGGGAATCAAATATGGGGAAACAGAGGCGGGGAATCAGAGGCGGGCAAATAGAGGCGGGGAATCAGATATGGGGAAACAGAGGCGGGGAATCAGAGGCGGGGAAACAGAGGCGGGGAATCAGATATGGGGAATCAGAGGTGGGGAATCAGAGCTTGTGAATCAGAGGCAGGGAATCAGAGGCTGGGAATCAGATGCAGGGAATCAGATGCGGGGAATCAGAGGCGGGGAATCAGAGCTGGGGAATCAGAGGTGGGGAATCAAAGTTGGGGAATCAGAGGCGGGGACTTAGATATGGGGAAACAGAGGCGGGGAATCAGAGGCGGGGAAACAGAGGCGGGGAATCAGATATGGGGAATCAGAGGTGGGGAATCAGAGGCAGGGAATTAGATGTGCGGAATCAGAAATGGGGAATCAGAGGCAGGGAATCAGAATCAGAAGCAGGGAATCAGAGGCCGAGAATCAGAGGCCGGAATCAGATGCCGGGAATAAGAGGCCGGGTATCAGAGGTGGGGAATCAGAGTCCGGGAATCAGAGATGGGGATTCAGAGGCGGGGAATGAGATATGGAGAATCAGAGGCAGGGAATCAGAGGCGGGGAAACAGAGGTGGGGAATCAGAGGCGGGGAATCAGAGGCGGGGAAACAGAGGCGGGGAATCAGAGGCGGGGAAACAGAGGCGGGGAAACAGAGGCGGGGAATCAGATATGGGGAATCAGAGGTGGCGAATCAAAGGCGGTGAATCAGAGATGGGGAATCAGAGGCGGGGAATGAGAGGCAGGGAATCAAACACGGGGAATCAGAGGCGGGGAATCAGAGCTGGGTTATCAGAGGCGGGGAATCAGAGTTGGGGAATCAGAGGCAGGGAATCAGAGCTGGGGAATCAGAGGTGGGGAATCAGAGTCGGGGAATCAGAGGCAGGGAATCGGATGTGCGGAATCAGAGATGGGGAATCAGAGGTGGGGAATCAGAGGCGGTGAATCAGACATGGGTAATCAGAGGCGGGGAATCATAGGCAGGAAATCAGACACGGGGAATCAGAGGCGGGGAATCAGAGCTGGGGAATTAGATGCAGGGAATCAGAGTTGGGGATTCAGAGGCGGGGAATCAGATATGGGGAAACAGAGGTGGGGAATCAGAGGTGGGCAAATAGAGGCGGGGAATCAGATATGGGGAAACAGAGGCGGGGAAACAGAGGCGTGGAAACAGAGGCGGCGAATCAGATATGGGGAATCAGAGGTGGGGAATCAGAGGTTGGGAATCAGAGGCAGGGAATCAGAGGCTGGGAATCAGATGCAGGGAATCAGATGCGGGGATCAGAGGCGGGGAATCAGAGCTGGGGAATCAGAGGTGGGGAATCAGAGTTGGGGAATCAGAGGCGGGGACTTAGATATGGGGAAACAGAGGCGGGGAATCAGAGGCGGGGAAACAGAGGCGGGGAATCAGATATGGGGAATCAGAGGTGGGGAATCAGAGGCAGGGAATCAGATGTGCGGAATCAGAGATGGGCAATCAGAGGCAGGGAATCAGAATCAGAAGCAGGGAATAAGACGCGGGGAATCAGAGGCGGGGAATCAGAGCTGGGGAAGCAGAGGCAGTGAATCTGAGGCGGTGAATCAGAGGCAGGGAATCGGATGTGCGGAATCAGAGATGGGGAATCAGAGGTGGGGAATCAGAGGCGGTGAATCAGACATGGGTAATCAGAGGCGGGGAATCAGAGGCAGGAATTCAGACACGGGGAATCAGAGGCGGGGAATCAGAGCTGGGAAATTAGAGGCAGGGAATCAGAGTTGGGGATTCAGAGGCGGGGAATCAGATATGGGGAAACAGGGGCGGGGAATCAGAGGCGGGGAAACAGAGGCGGGGAATCAGATATTGGGGAATCAGAGGTGTGGAATCAGAGGCGGGGAAACAGAGGCGGGGAATCAGACATGGGTAATCAGAGGGGGGGAATCAGAGGCAGGAAATCAGAAACGGGGAATCAGAGGCGGGGAATCAGAGCTGGGAAATTAGAGGCAGGGAATCAGAGTTGTGATTCAGAGGCGGGGAATCAGATATGGGGAAACAGAGGCGGGGAATCAGAGGCGGGAAATAGAGGCGGGGAATCAGATATGGGGAAACAGAGGCGGGGAATCAGAGGCGGGGAAACAGAGGCGGGGAATCAGATATGGGGAATCAGAGGTGGGGAATCAGAGGTTGGGAATCAGAGGCAGGGAATCAGAGGCTGGGAATCAGATGCAGGGAATCAGATGCGGGGAATCAGAGGCGGGGAATCAGAGCTGGGGAATCAGAGGTGGGGAATCAGAGGTGGGGAATCAGAGGCGGGGACTTAGATATGGGGAAACAGAGGTGGGGAATCAGAGGCGGGGAAAGAGAGGCGGGGAATCAGATATGGGGAATCAGAGGTGGGGAATCAGAGGCAGGGAATTAGATGTGCGGAATCAGAAATGGGGAATCAGAGGCAGGGAATCAGAATCAGAAGCAGGGAATCAGAGGCCGGGAATCAGTGGCCGGAATCAGATGCCGGGAATAAGAGGCCGGGAATCAGAGTCCGGGAATCAGAGTCCAGGAATCAGAGATGGGGAATCAGAGGCGGGGAGTGAGATATGGGGAATCAGAGGCGGGGAATCACAGGCGGGGAAACAGAGGCGAGGAATCAGATATGGGGAATCAGAGGTGGCGAATCAAAGGCGGTGAATCAGAGATGGGGAATCAGAGGCGGGGAATGAGAGGCAGGGAATCAAACACGGGGAATCAGAGGCGGGGAATCAGAGCTGGGTTATCAGAGGCGGGGAATCAGAGTTGGGGAATCAGAGGCGGGGAATCAGAGCTGGGGAATCAGAGGTGGGGAATCAGAGTCGGGGAATCAGAGGCATGGAATCGGATGTGCGGAATCAGAGATGGGGAATCAGAGGTGGGGAATCAGAGGCGGTGAATCTGAGATGGGGAATCAGAGGCGGGGAATCAGAG
Source organism: Narcine bancroftii (assembly GCF_036971445.1). Taxonomy (NCBI): domain Eukaryota; kingdom Metazoa; phylum Chordata; class Chondrichthyes; order Torpediniformes; family Narcinidae; genus Narcine; species Narcine bancroftii. Next base: position 135,611,999 of record NC_091470.1, on the reverse strand, counting down.
GCAGGATATCAGACACGGGGATTAAGAGGCTGGGAATCAGACGGGGGGAATCAAAGGCGGGGAATCAGAGCTGGGGAATCAGAGGCAGGGAATCAGAGTTGGGGATTCAGAGGCGGGGAATCAGATATGGGGAAACAGAGGCGGGGAATCAGAGGCGGGCAAACAGAGGCGGGGAATTAGATATGGGGAATCAGAGGTGGGGAATCAGAGGTGGTGAATCAGAGGTGGGGAATCAGAGGTGGGGAATCAGAGGTGGGGAATCAGAGCTGGGGAATCAGAGGCGGGGAATCATAGTTGGGAATCAGAGGCGGGGAATCAGATATGGGGAAACAGAGGCGGGGAATCAGAGGAGGGGAAACAGAGGCGGGGAATCAGATATGGGGAATCGGATGCGGGGAATCAGAGGCGGGGAATCAGAGCTGGGGAATCAGAGGCGGGGAATCAGAGTTGGTGCATCAGAGGTGGGGAATTAGATATGGGGAAACAGAGGAGGGGAATCAGAGGCGGGGAAACAGAGGCGGGGAATCAGATATGGGGAATCAGAGGTGGGGAATCAGAGGCAGGGAATCAGATGTGCGGAATCAGAGATGGGGAATCAGAGGCAGGGAATCAGAATCAGAAGCGGGGAATCAGAGGCCTGGAATCAGATGCTGGGAATAAGAGGCCGGGAATCAGAGGTGGGGAATCAGAGTCCGGGAATCAGAGATTGGGATTCAAAGGCGGGGAATGAGATATGGAGAATCAGAGGCGGGGAATCAGAGGCGGGGAAACAGAGGTGGGGAATCAGATCTGGGGAATCAGTGGCGGGGAAGTAGAGTTGGGGAATCAGAGGCGGGGAATCAGAGGCGGGGAAACAGAGGCGGGGAATCAAACACGGGGAATCAGAGGTGGGGAATCAGAGGTTGGGAATCAGAGGCAGGGAATCAGAGGCGGGGAATCAGAGGCGGGGAATCAGAGGCAGGGAATCAGATGTGCGGAATCGGAGATGGGGAATCAGAGGCAAGAAATCAGAGGCGGGGAATCAGAGGCGGGGAATCAGAGGCCGGGAATCAGATATGGTGAAACAGAGGCGGGGAATCAGAGGCGGGGAAACAGAGGCGGGGAATCAGATATGAGGAATCAGAGGTGGGGAATCAGAGTTTGGGAATCAGAGGCAGGGAATCAGAGGCTTGGAATCAGATGCAGGGAATCAGATGCGGGGAATCAGAGGCGGGGAATCTGAGCTGTGGAATCAGAGGTGGGGAATCAGAGTTGGGGAATCAGAGGCGGGGACTTAGATATTGGGAAACAGAGGCGGGGAATCAGAGGCGGGGAAACAGAGGCGGGGAATCAGAAATGGGGAATCAGAGGTTGGGAATCAGAGGCAGGGAATCAGATGTGCGGAATCAGAGATGGGGAATCAAAGGCAGGGAATCAGAATCAGAAGCAGGGAATCAGAGGCCGGGAATCAGAGGCCGGAATCAGATGCCGGGAATAAGAGGCCGGGAATCAGAGGTGGGGAATCAGAGTCCGGGAATCAGAGATGGGGATTCAGAGGCGGGGAATGAGATATGGGGAATCAGAGGCGGGGAATCAGAGGCGGGGAAACAGAGACGGGGAATCAGTGGCAGGGAATCAGAGGCGGGAAATCAGAGTCCGGGAATCAGAGGCGGTGAATCAGAGGCAGGAAATCAGACACGGGGAATCATTGGCGGGGAATTAGAGCTGGGAATTAGATGCAGGGAATCAGAGTTGGGGATTCAGAGGCGGGGAATCAGAGGCGGTGAATCAGACATGGGTAATCAGAGGCGGGGAATCAGAGGCAGGAAATCAGACACGGGGAATCATTGGCGGGGAATTAGAGCTGGGAATTAGATGCAGGGAATCAGAGTTGGGGATTCAGAGGCGGGGAATCAGAGGCGGTGAATCAGACATGGGTAATCAGAGGCGGGGAATCAGAGGCAGGGAATCAGAATCGGAAGCAGGGAATAAGACGCGGGGAATCAGAGGCAGGGAATCGGATGTGCGGAATCAGAGATGGGGAATCAGAGGTGGGGAATCAGAGGCGGTGAATCAGACATGGGTAATCAGAGGCGGGGAATCAGAGGCAGGAAATCAGACACGGGGAATCATTGGCGGGGAATTAGAGCTGGGAATTAGATGCAGGGAATCAGAGTTGGGGATTCAGAGGCGGGGAATCAGATATGGGGAAATAGAGGTGGGGAACCAGAGGTGGGCAAATAGAGGCGGGGAATCCGATATGGGGAAACAGAGGCGGGGAATCAGAGGCGTGGAAACAGAGGCGGGGAATCAGATATGGGGAATCAGAGGTGGGGAATCAGAGGTTGGGAATCAGAGGCAGGGAATCAGAGGCTGGGAATCAGATGCAGGGAATCAGAGGCGGGGATCAGAGGCGGGGAATCAGAGCTGGGGAATCAGAGGTGGGGAATCAGAGTTGGGGAATCAGAGGCGGGGACTTAGATATGGGGAAACAGAGGCGGGGAATCAGAGGCGGGAAACAGAGGCGGGGAATCAGATATTGTGAATCAGAGGTGGGGAATCAGAGGCAGTGATTCAGATGTGCGGAATCAGAGATGGGGAATCAGAGGCAGGGAATCAGAATCGGAAGCAGGGAATAAGACGCGGGGAATCAGAGGCGGGGAATCAGAGCTGGGGAAGCAGAGGCAGTGAATCAGAGGCGGGGAATCAGAGGCAGGGAATCGGATGTGCGGAATCAGAGATGGGGAATCAGAGGTGGGGAATCAGAGGCGGTGAATCAGACATGGGTAATCAGAGGCGGGGAATCAGAGGCAGGAAATCAGACACGGGGTATCAGAGGCGGGGAATCAGAGCTGGGAAATTAGAGGCAGGGAATCAGAGTTGGGGATTCAGAGGCGGGGAATCAGATATGGGGAAACAGAGGAGGGGAATCAGAGGCGGGCAAATAGAGGCGGGGAATCAGATATGGGGAAACAGAGGCGGGGAATCAGAGGCGGGGAAACAGAGGCGGGGAATCAGATATGGGGAATCAGAGGTGGGGAATCAGAGGTTGGGAATCAGAGGCAGGGAATCAGAGGCTGGGAATCAGATGCAGGGAATCAGATGCGGGGTATCAGAGGCGGGGAATCAGAGCTGGGGAATCAGAGGTGGGGAATCAAAGTTGGGGAATCAGAGGCGGGGACTTAGATATGGGGAATCAGAGGCGGGGAATCAGATATGGGGAAACAGGGGCGGGGAATCAGAGGCAGGAAATCAGACACGGGGAATCAGAGGCGGGGAATCAGAGCTGGGAAATTAGAGGCAGGGAATCAGAGTTGGGGATTCAGAGGCGGGGAATCAAATATGGGGAAACAGAGGCGGGGAATCAGAGGCGGGCAAATAGAGGCGGGGAATCAGATATGGGGAAACAGAGGCGGGGAATCAGAGGCGGGGAAACAGAGGCGGGGAATCAGATATGGGGAATCAGAGGTGGGGAATCAGAGGTTGTGAATCAGAGGCAGGGAATCAGAGGCTGGGAATCAGATGCAGGGAATCAGATGCGGGGAATCAGAGGCGGGGAATCAGAGGCGGGGAAACAGAGGCGGGGAATCAGATATGGGGAATCAGAGGTGGGGAATCAGAGGCAGGGAATTAGATGTGCGGAATCAGAAATGGGGAATCAGAGTCAGGGAATCAGAATCAGAAGCAGGGAATCAGAGGCCGGGAATCAGAGGCCGGAATCAGATGCCGGGAATAAGAGGCCGGGTATCAGAGGTGGGGAATCAGAGTCCGGGAATCAGAGATGGGGATTCAGAGGCGGGGAATGAGATATGGAGAATCAGAGGCGGGGAATCAGAGGCGGGGAAACAGAGGTGGGGAATCAGAGGCGGGGAATCAGAGGCGGGGAAACAGAGGCGGGGAATCAGAGGCGGGGAAACAGAGGCGGGGAAACAGAGGCGGGGAATCAGATATGGGGAATCAGAGGTGGCGAATCCAAGGCGGTGAATCAGAGATGGGGAATCAGAGGCGGGGAATGAGAGGCAGGGAATCAAACACGGGGAATCAGAGGCGGGGAATCAGAGCTGGGTTATCAGAGGCGGGGAATCAGAGTTGGGGAATCAGAGGCGGGGAATCAGAGCTGGGGAATCAGAGGTGGGGAATCAGAGTCGGGGAATCAGAGGCAGGGAATCGGATGTGCGGAATCAGAGATGGGGAATCAGAGGTGGGGAATCAGAGGCGGTGAATCAGACATGGGTAATCAGAGGCGGGGAATCATAGGCAGGAAATCAGACACGGGGAATCAGAGGCGGGGAATCAGAGCTGGGGAATTAGATGCAGGGAATCAGAGTTGGGGATTCAGAGGCGGGGAATCAGATATGGGGAAACAGAGGTGGGGAATCAGAGGTGGGCAAATAGAGGCGTGGAATCAGATATGGGGAAACAGAGGCGGGGAATCAGATATGGGGAAACAGAGGCGGGGAATCAGAGGCGGGGAAACAGAGGCGGGGAATCAGATATGGGGAATCGGATGCGGGGAATCAGAGGCGGGGAATCAGAGCTGGGGAATCAGAGGCGGGGAATCAGAGTTGGTGCATCAGAGGTGGGGAATTAGATATGGGGAAACAGAGGCGGGGAATCAGAGGCGGGGAAACAGAGGCGGGGAATCAGATATGGGGAATCAGAGGTGGGGAATCAGAGGCAGGGAATCAGATGTGCGGAATCAGAGATGGGGAATCAGAGGCAGGGAATCAGAATCAGAAGCGGGGAATCAGAGGCCTGGAATCAGATGCTTGGAATAAGAGGCCGGGAATCAGAGGTGGGGAATCAGAGTCCGGGAATCAGAGATTGGGATTCAAAGGCGGGGAATGAGATATGGAGAATCAGAGGCGGGGAATCAGAGGCGGGGAAACAGAGGTGGGGAATCAGATATGGGGAATCAGAGGTGGCGAATCAAAGGCGATGAATCAGAGATGGGGAATCAGAGGCGGGGAATCAGAGCTGGGGAATCAGAGGCGGGGAATCAGAGTTGGGGAATCAGAGGCGGGGAATCAGATATGGGGAAACAGGGGCGGGGAATCAGAGGCGGGGAAACAGAGGCGGGGAATCAGATATGGGGAATCAGAGGTGTGGAATCAGAGGTTGGGAATCAGAGGCAGGGAATCAGAGGCGGGGAAACAGAGGCAGGGAATCAGATCTGGGGAATCAGTGGTGGGGAAGTAGAGTTGGGGAATCAGAGGCGGGGAATCAAACACGGGGAATCAGAGGTGGGGAATCAGAGGTTGGGAATCAGAGGCAGGGAATCAGAGGCGGGGAATCAGAGGCGGGGAATCAGAGGCAGGGAATCAGATGTGCGGAATCGGAGATGGGGAATCAGAGGCAAGAAATCAGAGGCGGGGAATCAGAGGCGGGGAATCAGAGGCCGGGAATCAGATATGGTGAAACAGAGGCGGGGAATCAGAGGCGGGGAAACAGAGGCGGGGAATCAGATATGAGGAATCAGAGGTGGGGAATCAGAGTTTGGGAATCAGAGGCAGGGAATCAGAGGCTTGGAATCAGATGCAGGGAATCAGATGCGGGGAATCAGAGGCGGGGAATCTGAGCTGTGGAATCAGAGGTGGGGAATCAGAGTTGGGGAATCAGAGGCGGGGACTTAGATATTGGGAAACAGAGGCGGGGAATCAGAGGCGGGGAAACAGAGGCGGGGAATCAGAAATGGGGAATCAGAGGTTGGGAATCAGAGGCAGGGAATCAGATGTGCGGAATCAGAGATGGGGAATCAAAGGCATGGAATCAGAATCAGAAGCAGGGAATCAGAGGCCGGGAATCAGAGGCCGGAATCAGATGCCGGGAATAAGAGGCCGGGAATCAGAGGTGGGGAATCAGAGTCCGGGAATCAGAGATGGGGATTCAGAGGCGGGGAATGAGGTATGGGGAATCAGAGGCGGGGAATCAGAGGCGGGGAAACAGAGGCGGGGAATCAGATATGGGGAATCAGAGGTGGGGAATCAGGGGCGGGGTATCAGTGGCAGGGAATCAGAGGCGGGAAATCAGAGGCCGGGAATCAGAGGCGGTGAATCAGAGGCGGGGAATCAGAGGCAGGGAATCGGATGTGCGGAATCAGAGATGGGGAATCAGAGGTGGGGAATCAGAGGCGGTGAATCAGACATGGGTATTCAGAGGCGGGGAATCAGAGGCAGGAAATCAGACACGGGGAATCATTGGCGGGGAATTAGAGCTGGGGAATTAGATGCAGGGAATCAGAGTTGGGGATTCAGAGGCGGGGAATCAGATATGGGGAAATAGAGGTGGGGAACCAGAGGTGGGCAAATAGAGGCGGGGAATCCGATATGGGGAAACAGAGGCGGGGAATCAGAGGCGTGGAAACAGAGGCGGGGAATCAGATATGGGGAATCAGAGGTGGGGAATCAGAGGCAGGGAATCAGAGGCTGGGAATCAGATGCAGGGAATCAGAGGCTGGGAATCAGATGCAGGGAATCAGATGCGGGGAATGAGAGGCGGGGAATCAGAGCTGGGGTATCAGAGGTGGGGAATCAAAGTTGGGGAATCAGAGGCGGGGACTTAGATATGGGGAATCAGAGGCGTGGAATCAGATATGGGGAAACAGGGGCGGGGAATCAGAGGCGGGGAAACAGAGGCAGGGAATCATACACGGGGAATCAGAGGCGGGGAATCAGAGGCAGGGAATCATACACGGGGAATCAGAGGCGGGGAATCAGAGTTGGTGCATCAGAGGTGGGGAAATAGATATGGGGAATCAGAGGCGGGGAAACAGAGGCGGGAAATCAGTTATGGGGAATCAGAGGTGGGGAATCAGAGGCAGGGAATCAGATGTGCGGAATCAGAGATGGGGAATCAGAGGCAGGGAATCAGAATCAGAAGCAGGGAATAAGACGCGGGGAATCAGAGGCGGGGAATCAGAGCTGGGGAATCAGAGGCAGTGAATCAAAGGCTGGGAAGCAGAGGCAGGGAATCGGATGTGCGGAATCAGAGATGGGGAATCAGAGGTGGGGAATCAAAGGCGGTGAATCAGACATGGGTAATCAGAGGTGGGGAATCAGAGGCAGGAAATCAGACACGGGGAATCAGAGGCGGGGAATCAGAGCTGGGAAATTAGTGGCAGGGAATCAGAGTTGGGGATTCAGAGGCGGGGAATCAGATATGGGGAAACAGAGGCGGGGAATCAGAGGCGGGCAAATAGAGGCGGGGAATCAGATATGGGGAAACAGAGGCGGGGAATCAGAGGCGGGGAAACAGAGGCGGGGAATCAGATATGGGGAGTCAGAGGTGGGGAATCAGAGGTTGTGAATCAGAGGCAGGGAATCAGAGGCTGGGAATCAGATGCAGGGAATCAGATGCGGGGAATCAGAAGCGGGGAATCAGAGCTGGGGAATCAGAGGTGGGGAATCAAAGTTGGGGAATCAGAGGCGGGGACTTAGATATGGGGAAACAGAGGCGGGGAATCAGAGGCGGGGAAACAGAGGCGGGGAATCAGATATGGGGAATCAGAGGTGGGGAATCTGAGGCAGGGAATTAGATGTGCGGAATCAGAAATGGGGAATCAGAGGCAGGGAATCAGAATCAGAAGCAGGGAATCAGAGGCCGGGAATCAGAGGCCGGAATCAGATGCCGGGAATAAGAGGCCGGGAATCAGAGGTGGGGAATCAGAGTCCGGGAATCAGAGATGGGGAATCAGAGGTGGGGAATCAGAGGCAGGGAATTAGATGTGCGGAATCAGAGATGGGGAATCAGAGGCAGGGAATCAGAATCAGGAGCAGGGAATCAGAGGCCGGGAATCAGAGGTGGGGAATCAGAGTCCGGGAATCAGAGATGGGGAATCAGAGGCGGGGAGTGAGATATGGGGAATCAGAGGCGGGGAATCACAGGCGGGGAAACAGAGGCGAGGAATCAGATATGGGGAATCAGAGGTGGCGAATCAAAGGCGGTGAATCAGAGATGGGGAATCAGAGGCGGGGAATCAGAGGCAGGGAATCAAACACGGGGAATCAGAGGCGGGGAATCAGAGCTGGGTTATCAGAGGCGGGGAATCAGAGTTGGGGAACCAGAGGCGGGGAATCAGAGCTGGGGAATCAGAGGTGGGGAATCAGAGTCGGGGAATCAGAGGCAGGGAATCGGATGTGCGGAATCAGAGATGGGGAATCAGAGGTGGGGAATCAGAGGCTGTGAATCTGAGATGGGGAATCAGAGGCGGGGAATCAGAGGCAGGATATCAGACACGGGGATTCAGAGGCGGGGAATCAGACGGGGGGAGTCAAAGGCGGGGAATCAGAGCTGGGGAATCAGAGGCAGGGAATCAGAGTTGGGGATTCAGAGGCGGGGAATCAGATATGGGGAAACAGAGGCGGGGAATCAGAGGCGGGCAAACAGAGGCGGGGAATTAGATATGGGGAATCAGAGGTGGGGAATCAGAGGTGGTGAATCAGAGATGGGGAATCACAGGCGGGGAATCAGAGGTAGGGAATAGAACGCGGGGAATCAGAGGCAGGGAATCAGAGCTGGGGAATCAGAGGCGGGGAATCATAGTTGGGAATCAGAGGCGGGGAATCAGATATTGGGAAACAGAGGCGGGGAATCAGAGGCGGGGCAACAGAGGCGGGGAATCAGATATGGGGAATCGGATGCGGGGAATCAGAGGCGGTGAATCAGAGCTGGGGAATCAGAGTCGGGGAATCAGAGTTGGTGCATCAGAGGTGGGGAATTAGATATGGGGAAACAGAGGCGGGGAATCAGAGGCGGGGAAACAGAGGCGGGGAATCAGATATGGGGAATCAGAGGTGGGGAATCAGAGGCAGGGAATCAAATGTGCGGAATCAGAGATGGGGAATCAGAGGCAGGGAATCAGAATCAGAAGCGGGGAATCAGAGGCCGGGAATCAGAGGCCTGGAATCAGATGCTGGGAATAAGAGGCACGGAATCGGATGTGCGGAATCAGAGATGGGGAATCAGAGTTGGGGAATCAGAGGCGGTGAATCAGACATGGGTAATCAGAGGCGGGGAATCAGAGGCAGGAAATCAGACACGGGGAATCATTGGCGGGGAATTAGAGCTGGGGAATTAGATGCAGGGAATCAGAGTTGGGGATTCAGAGGCGGGGAATCAGATATGGGGAAATAGAGGTGGGGAATCAGAGGTGGGCAAATAGAGGCGGGGAATCCGATATGGGGAAACAGAGGCGGGGAATCAGAGGCGTGGAAACAGAGGCGGGGAATCAGATGCGGGGAATCAGAGGCGGGGAATCAGAGCTGGGGTATCAGAGGTGGGGAATCAAAGTTGGGGAATCAGAGGCGGGGACTTAGATATGGGGAATCAGAGGCGTGGAATCAGATATGGGGAAACAGGGGCGGGGAATCAGAGGCGGGGAAACAGAGGCAGGGAATCATACACGGGGAATCAGAGGCGGGGAATCAGAGGCAGGGAATCATACACGGGGAATCAGAGGCGGGGAATCAGAGTTGGTGCATCAGAGGTGGGGAATTAGATATGGGGAATCAGAGGCGGGGAAACAGAGGCGGGAAATCAGTTATGGGGAATCAGAGGTGGGGAATCAGAGGCAGGGAATCAGATGTGCGGAATCAGAGATGGGGAATCAGAGGCAGGGAATCAGAATCAGAAGCAGGGAATAAGACGCGGGGAATCAGAGGCGGGGAATCAGAGCTGGGGAATCAGAGGCAGTGAATCAAAGGCTGGGAATCAGAGGCAGGGAATCGGATGTGCGGAATCAGAGATGGGGAATCAGAGGTGGGGAATCAGAGGCGGTGAATCAGACATGGGTAATCAGAGGTCGGGAATCAGAGGCAGGAAATCAGACACGGGGAATCAGAGGCGGGGAATCAGAGCTGGGAAATTAGAGGCAGGGAATCAGAGTTGGGGATTCAGAGGCGGGGAATCAGATATGGGGAAACAGAGGCGGGGAATCAGAGGCGGGCAAATAGAGGCGGGGAATCAGATATGGGGAAACAGAGGCGGGGAATCAGAGGCGGGGAAACAGAGGCGGGGAATCAGATATGGGGAGTCAGAGGTGGGGAATCAGAGGTTGTGAATCAGAGGCAGGGAATCAGAGGCTGGGAATCAGATGCAGGGAATCAGATGCGGGGAATCAGAAGCGGGGAATCAGAGCTGGGGAATCAGAGGTGGGAATCAAAGTTGGGGAATCAGAGGCGGGGACTTAGATATGGGGAAACAGAGGTGGGGAATCAGAGGCGGGGAAACAGAGGCGGGGAATCAGATATGGGGAATCAGAGGTGGGGAATCTGAGGCAGGGAATTAGATGTGCGGAATCAGAAATGGGGAATCAGAGGCAGGGAATCAGAATCAGAAGCAGGGAATCAGAGGCCGGGAATCAGAGGCCGGAATCAGATGCCGGGAATAAGAGGCCGGGAATCAGAGGTGGGGAATCAGAGTCCGGGAATCAGAGATGGGGAATCAGAGGCGGGGAGTGAGATATGGGGAATCAGAGGCGGGGAATCACAGGCGGGGAAACAGAGGCGAGGAATCAGATATGGGGAATCAGAGGTGGCGAATCAAAGGCGGTGAATCAGAGATGGGGAATCAGAGGCGGGGAATCAGAGGCAGGGAATCAAACACGGGGAATCAGAGGCGGGGAATCAGAGCTGGGTTATCAGAGGCGGGGAATCAGAGTTGGGGAATCAGAGGCGGGGCATCAGAGCTGGGGAATCAGAGGTGGGGAATCAGAGTCGGGGAATCAGAGGCAGGGAATCGGATGTGCGGAATCAGAGATGGGGAATCAGAGGTGGGGAATCAGAGGCTGTGAATCTGAGATGGGGAATCAGAGGCGGGGAATCAGAGGCAGGATATCAGACACGGGGATTCAGAGGCGGGGAATCAGACGGGGGGAGTCAAAGGCGGGGAATCAGAGCTGGGGAATCAGAGGCAGGGAATCAGAGTTGGGGATTCAGAGGCGGGGAATCAGATATGGGGAAACAGAGGCGGGGAATCAGAGGCGGGCAAACAGAGGCGGGGAATTAGATATGGGGAATCAGAGGTGGGGAATCAGAGGTGGTGAATCAGAGATGGGGAATCACAGGCGGGGAATCAGAGGTAGGGAATAGAACGCGGGGAATCAGAGGCAGGGAATCAGAGCTGGGGAATCAGAGGCGGGGAATCATAGTTGGGAATCAGAGGCGGGGAATCAGATATGGGGAAACAGAGGCGGGGAATCAGAGGCGGGGAAACAGAGGCGGGGAATCAGATATGGGGAATCGGATGCGGGGAATCAGAGGCGGTGAATCAGAGCTGGGGAATCAGAGTCGGGGAATCAGAGTTGGTGCATCAGAGGTGGGGAATTAGATATGGGGAAACAGAGGCGGGGAATCAGAGGCGGGGAAACAGAGGCGGGGAATCAGATATGGGGAATCAGAGGTGGGGAATCAGAGGCAGGGAATCAAATGTGCGGAATCAGAGATGGGGAATCAGAGGCAGGGAATCAGAATCAGAAGCGGGGAATCAGAGGCCGGGAATCAGAGGCCTGGAATCAGATGCTGGGAATAAGAGGCCGGGTATCAGAGGTGGGGAATCAGAGTCCGGGAATCAGAGATGGGGATTCAGAGGCGGGGAATGAGATATGGAGAATCAGAGGCGGGGAATCAGAGGCGGGGAAACAGAGGCGGGGAATCAGATATGGGGAATCAGAGGTGGGGAATCAGAGTTTGGGAATCAGAGGCAGGGAATCAGAGGCTTGGAATCAGATGTGCGGAATCAGAGATGGGGAATCAGAGGCAGGGAATCAGATGTGCGGAATCAGAGATGGGGAATCAGAGGCAGGGAATCAGAATCAGAAGCGGGGAATCAGAGGCCTGGAATCAGATGCTGGGAATAAGAGGCCGGGAATCAGAGGTGGGGAATCAGAGTCCGGGAATCAGAGATTGGGATTCAAAGGCGGGGAATGAGATATGGAGAATCAGAGGCGGGGAATCAGAGGCGGGGAAACAGAGGTGGGGAATCAGATCTGGGGAATCAGTGGCGGGGAAGTAGAGTTGGGGAATCAGAGGCGGGGAATCAGAGGCGGGGAAACAGAGGCGGGGAATCAAACACGGGGAATCAGAGGTGGGGAATCAGAGGTTGGGAATCAGAGGCAGGGAATCAGAGGCGGGGAATCAGAGGCGGGGAATCAGAGGCAGGGAATCAGATGTGCGGAATCGGAGATGGGGAATCAGAGGCAAGAAATCAGAGGCGGGGAATCAGAGGCGGGGAATCAGAGGCCGGGAATCAGATATGGTGAAACAGAGGCGGGGAATCAGAGGCGGGGAAACAGAGGCGGGGAATCAGATATGAGGAATCAGAGGTGGGGAATCAGAGTTTGGGAATCAGAGGCAGGGAATCAGAGGCTTGGAATCAGATGCAGGGAATCAGATGCGGGGAATCAGAGGCGGGGAATCTGAGCTGTGGAATCAGAGGTGGGGAATCAGAGTTGGGGAATCAGAGGCGGGGACTTAGATATTGGGAAACAGAGGCGGGGAATCAGAGGCGGGGAAACAGAGGCGGGGAATCAGAAATGGGGAATCAGAGATGGGGAATCAAAGGCAGGGAATCAGAATCAGAAGCAGGGAATCAGAGGCCGGGAATCAGAGGCCGGAATCAGATGCCGGGAATAAGAGGCCGGGAATCAGAGGTGGGGAATCAGAGTCCGGGAATCAGAGATGGGGATTCAGAGGCGGGGAATGAGATATGGGGAATCAGAGGCGGGGAATCAGAGGCGGGGAAACAGAGACGGGGAATCAGTGGCAGGGAATCAGAGGCGGGAAATCAGAGTCCGGGAATCAGAGGCGGTGAATCAGAGGCGGGGAATCAGAGGCAGGGAATCGGATGTGCGGAATCAGAGATGGGGAATCAGAGGTGGGGAATCAGAGGCGGTGAATCAGACATGGGTAATCAGAGGCGGGGAATCAGAGGCAGGAAATCAGACACGGGGAATCATTGGCGGGGAATTAGAGCTGGGAATTAGATGCAGGGAATCAGAGTTGGGGATTCAGAGGCGGGGAATCAGATATGGGGAAATAGAGGTGGGGAACCAGAGGTGGGCAAATAGAGGCGGGGAATCCGATATGGGGAAACAGAGGCGGGGAATCAGAGGCGTGGAAACAGAGGCGGGGAATCAGATATGGGGAATCAGAGGTGGGGAATCAGAGGTTGGGAATCAGAGGCAGGGAATCAGAGGCTGGGAATCAGATGCAGGGAATCAGAGGCGGGGATCAGAGGCGGGGAATCAGAGCTGGGGAATCAGAGGTGGGGAATCAGAGTTGGGGAATCAGAGGCGGGGACTTAGATATGGGGAAACAGAGGCGGGGAATCAGAGGCGGGAAACAGAGGCGGGGAATCAGATATTGTGAATCAGAGGTGGGGAATCAGAGGCAGTGATTCAGATGTGCGGAATCAGAGATGGGGAATCAGAGGCAGGGAATCAGAATCGGAAGCAGGGAATAAGACGCGGGGAATCAGAGGCGGGGAATCAGAGCTGGGGAAGCAGAGGCAGTGAATCAGAGGCGGGGAATCAGAGGCAGGGAATCGGATGTGCGGAATCAGAGATGGGGAATCAGAGGTGGGGAATCAGAGGCGGTGAATCAGACATGGGTAATCAGAGGCGGGGAATCAGAGGCAGGAAATCAGACACGGGGTATCAGAGGCGGGGAATCAGAGCTGGGAAATTAGAGGCAGGGAATCAGAGTTGGGGATTCAGAGGCGGGGAATCAGATATGGGGAAACAGAGGAGGGGAATCAGAGGCGGGCAAATAGAGGCGGGGAATCAGATATGGGGAAACAGAGGCGGGGAATCAGAGGCGGGGAAACAGAGGCGGGGAATCAGATATGGGGAATCAGAGGTGGGGAATCAGAGGTTGGGAATCAGAGGCAGGGAATCAGAGGCTGGGAATCAGATGCAGGGAATCAGATGCGGGGTATCAGAGGCGGGGAATCAGAGCTGGGGAATCAGAGGTGGGGAATCAAAGTTGGGGAATCAGAGGTGGGGACTTAGATATGGGGAATCAGAGGCGGGGAATCAGATATGGGGAAACAGGGGCGGGGAATCAGAGGCAGGAAATCAGACACGGGGAATCAGAGGCGGGGAATCAGAGCTGGGAAATTAGAGGCAGGGAATCAGAGTTGGGGATTCAGAGGCGGGGAATCAAATATGGGGAAACAGAGGCGGGGAATCAGAGGCGGGCAAATAGAGGCGGGGAATCAGATATGGGGAAACAGAGGCGGGGAATCAGAGGCGGGGAAACAGAGGCGGGGAATCAGATATGGGGAATCAGAGGTGGGGAATCAGAGGTTGTGAATCAGAGGCAGGGAATCAGAGGCTGGGAATCAGATGCAGGGAATCAGATGCGGGGAATCAGAGGCGGGGAATCAGAGGCGGGGAAACAGAGGCGGGGAATCAGATATGGGGAATCAGAGGTGGGGAATCAGAGGCAGGGAATTAGATGTGCGGAATCAGAAATGGGGAATCAGAGTCAGGGAATCAGAATCAGAAGCAGGGAATCAGAGGCCGGGAATCAGAGGCCGGAATCAGATGCCGGGAATAAGAGGCCGGGTATCAGAGGTGGGGAATCAGAGTCCGGGAATCAGAGATGGGGATTCAGAGGCGGGGAATGAGATATGGAGAATCAGAGGCGGGGAATCAGAGGCGGGGAAACAGAGGTGGGGAATCAGAGGCGGGGAATCAGAGGCGGGGAAACAGAGGCGGGGAATCAGAGGCGGGGAAACAGAGGCGGGGAAACAGAGGCGGGGAATCAGATATGGGGAATCAGAGGTGGCGAATCCAAGGCGGTGAATCAGAGATGGGGAATCAGAGGCGGGGAATGAGAGGCAGGGAATCAAACACGGGGAATCAGAGGCGGGGAATCAGAGCTGGGTTATCAGAGGCGGGGAATCAGAGTTGGGGAATCAGAGGCGGGGAATCAGAGCTGGGGAATCAGAGGTGGGGAATCAGAGTCGGGGAATCAGAGGCAGGGAATCGGATGTGCGGAATCAGAGATGGGGAATCAGAGGTGGGGAATCAGAGGCGGTGAATCAGACATGGGTAATCAGAGGCGGGGAATCATAGGCAGGAAATCAGACACGGGGAATCAGAGGCGGGGAATCAGAGCTGGGGAATTAGATGCAGGGAATCAGAGTTGGGGATTCAGAGGCGGGGAATCAGATATGGGGAAACAGAGGTGGGGAATCAGAGGTGGGCAAATAGAGGCGTGGAATCAGATATGGGGAAACAGAGGCGGGGAATCAGATATGGGGAAACAGAGGCGGGGAATCAGAGGCGGGGAAACAGAGGCGGGGAATCAGATATGGGGAATCGGATGCGGGGAATCAGAGGCGGGGAATCAGAGCTGGGGAATCAGAGGCGGGGAATCAGAGTTGGTGCATCAGAGGTGGGGAATTAGATATGGGGAAACAGAGGCGGGGAATCAGAGGCGGGGAAACAGAGGCGGGGAATCAGATATGGGGAATCAGAGGTGGGGAATCAGAGGCAGGGAATCAGATGTGCGGAATCAGAGATGGGGAATCAGAGGCAGGGAATCAGAATCAGAAGCGGGGAATCAGAGGCCTGGAATCAGATGCTTGGAATAAGAGGCCGGGAATCAGAGGTGGGGAATCAGAGTCCGGGAATCAGAGATTGGGATTCAAAGGCGGGGAATGAGATATGGAGAATCAGAGGCGGGGAATCAGAGGCGGGGAAACAGAGGTGGGGAATCAGATATGGGGAATCAGAGGTGGCGAATCAAAGGCGATGAATCAGAGATGGGGAATCAGAGGCGGGGAATCAGAGCTGGGGAATCAGAGGCGGGGAATCAGAGTTGGGGAATCAGAGGCGGGGAATCAGATATGGGGAAACAGGGGCGGGGAATCAGAGGCGGGGAAACAAAGGCGGGGAATCAGATATGGGGAATCAGAGGTGTGGAATCAGAGGTTGGGAATCAGAGGCAGGGAATCAGAGGCGGGGAAACAGAGGCAGGGAATCAGATCTGGGGAATCAGTGGCGGGGAAGTAGAGTTGGGGAATCAGAGGCGGGGAATCAAACACGGGGAATCAGAGGTGGGGAATCAGAGGTTGGGAATCAGAGGCAGGGAATCAGAGGCGGGGAATCAGAGGCGGGGAATCAGAGGCAGGGAATCAGATGTGCGGAATCGGAGATGGGGAATCAGAGGCAAGAAATCAGAGGCGGGGAATCAGAGGCGGGGAATCAGAGGCCGGGAATCAGATATGGTGAAACAGAGGCGGGGAATCAGAGGCGGGGAAACAGAGGCGGGGAATCAGATATGAGGAATCAGAGGTGGGGAATCAGAGTTTGGGAATCAGAGGCAGGGAATCAGAGGCTTGGAATCAGATGCAGGGAATCAGATGCGGGGAATCAGAGGCGGGGAATCTGAGCTGTGGAATCAGAGGTGGGGAATCAGAGTTGGGGAATCAGAGGCGGGGACTTAGATATTGGGAAACAGAGGCGGGGAATCAGAGGCGGGGAAACAGAGGCGGGGAATCAGAAATGGGGAATCAGAGGTTGGGAATCAGAGGCAGGGAATCAGATGTGCGGAATCAGAGATGGGGAATCAAAGGCATGGAATCAGAATCAGAAGCAGGGAATCAGAGGCCGGGAATCAGAGGCCGGAATCAGATGCCGGGAATAAGAGGCCGGGAATCAGAGGTGGGGAATCAGAGTCCGGGAATCAGAGATGGGGATTCAGAGGCGGGGAATGAGGTATGGGGAATCAGAGGCGGGGAATCAGAGGCGGGGAAACAGAGGCGGGGAATCAGATATGGGGAATCAGAGGTGGGGAATCAGGGGCGGGGTATCAGTGGCAGGGAATCAGAGGCGGGAAATCAGAGGCCGGGAATCAGAGGCGGTGAATCAGAGGCGGGGAATCAGAGGCAGGGAATCGGATGTGCGGAATCAGAGATGGGGAATCAGAGGTGGGGAATCAGAGGCGGTGAATCAGACATGGGTATTCAGAGGCGGGGAATCAGAGGCAGGAAATCAGACACGGGGAATCATTGGCGGGGAATTAGAGCTGGGGAATTAGATGCAGGGAATCAGAGTTGGGGATTCAGAGGCGGGGAATCAGATATGGGGAAATAGAGGTGGGGAACCAGAGGTGGGCAAATAGAGGCGGGGAATCCGATATGGGGAAACAGAGGCGGGGAATCAGAGGCGTGGAAACAGAGGCGGGGAATCAGATATGGGGAATCAGAGGTGGGGAATCAGAGGCAGGGAATCAGAGGCTGGGAATCAGATGCAGGGAATCAGAGGCTGGGAATCAGATGCAGGGAATCAGATGCGGGGAATCAGAGGCGGGGAATCAGAGCTGGGGTATCAGAGGTGGGGAATCAAAGTTGGGGAATCAGAGGCGGGGACTTAGATATGGGGAATCAGAGGCGTGGAATCAGATATGGGGAAACAGGGGCGGGGAATCAGAGGCGGGGAAACAGAGGCAGGGAATCATACACGGGGAATCAGAGGCGGGGAATCAGAGGCAGGGAATCATACACGGGGAATCAGAGGCGGGGAATCAGAGTTGGTGCATCAGAGGTGGGGAAATAGATATGGGGAATCAGAGGCGGGGAAACAGAGGCGGGAAATCAGTTATGGGGAATCAGAGGTGGGGAATCAGAGGCAGGGAATCAGATGTGCGGAATCAGAGATGGGGAATCAGAGGCAGGGAATCAGAATCAGAAGCAGGGAATAAGACGCGGGGAATCAGAGGCGGGGAATCAGAGCTGGGGAATCAGAGGCAGTGAATCAAAGGCTGGGAAGCAGAGGCAGGGAATCGGATGTGCGGAATCAGAGATGGGGAATCAGAGGTGGGGAATCAAAGGCGGTGAATCAGACATGGGTAATCAGAGGTGGGGAATCAGAGGCAGGAAATCAGACACGGGGAATCAGAGGCGGGGAATCAGAGCTGGGAAATTAGTGGCAGGGAATCAGAGTTGGGGATTCAGAGGCGGGGAATCAGATATGGGGAAACAGAGGCGGGGAATCAGAGGCGGGCAAATAGAGGCGGGGAATCAGATATGGGGAAACAGAGGCGGGGAATCAGAGGCGGGGAAACAGAGGCGGGGAATCAGATATGGGGAGTCAGAGGTGGGGAATCAGAGGTTGTGAATCAGAGGCAGGGAATCAGAGGCTGGGAATCAGATGCAGGGAATCAGATGCGGGGAATCAGAAGCGGGGAATCAGAGCTGGGGAATCAGAGGTGGGGAATCAAAGTTGGGGAATCAGAGGCGGGGACTTAGATATGGGGAAACAGAGGCGGGGAATCAGAGGCGGGGAAACAGAGGCGGGGAATCAGATATGGGGAATCAGAGGTGGGGAATCTGAGGCAGGGAATTAGATGTGCGGAATCAGAAATGGGGAATCAGAGGCAGGGAATCAGAATCAGAAGCAGGGAATCAGAGGCCGGGAATCAGAGGCCGGAATCAGATGCCGGGAATAAGAGGCCGGGAATCAGAGGTGGGGAATCAGAGTCCGGGAATCAGAGATGGGGAATCAGAGGTGGGGAATCAGAGGCAGGGAATTAGATGTGCGGAATCAGAGATGGGGAATCAGAGGCAGGGAATCAGAATCAGAAGCAGGGAATCAGAGGCCGGGAATCAGAGGTGGGGAATCAGAGTCCGGGAATCAGAGATGGGGAATCAGAGGCGGGGAGTGAGATATGGGGAATCAGAGGCGGGGAATCACAGGCGGGGAAACAGAGGCGAGGAATCAGATATGGGGAATCAGAGGTGGCGAATCAAAGGCGGTGAATCAGAGATGGGGAATCAGAGGCGGGGAATCAGAGGCAGGGAATCAAACACGGGGAATCAGAGGCGGGGAATCAGAGCTGGGTTATCAGAGGCGGGGAATCAGAGTTGGGGAACCAGAGGCGGGGAATCAGAGCTGGGGAATCAGAGGTGGGGAATCAGAGTCGGGGAATCAGAGGCAGGGAATCGGATGTGCGGAATCAGAGATGGGGAATCAGAGGTGGGGAATCAGAGGCTGTGAATCTGAGATGGGGAATCAGAGGCGGGGAATCAGAGGCAGGATATCAGACACGGGGATTCAGAGGCGGGGAATCAGACGGGGGGAGTCAAAGGCGGGGAATCAGAGCTGGGGAATCAGAGGCAGGGAATCAGAGTTGGGGATTCAGAGGCGGGGAATCAGATATGGGGAAACAGAGGCGGGGAATCAGAGACGGGCAAACAGAGGCGGGGAATTAGATATGGGGAATCAGAGGTGGGGAATCAGAGGTGGTGAATCAGAGATGGGGAATCACAGGCGGGGAATCAGAGGTAGGGAATAGAACGCGGGGAATCAGAGGCAGGGAATCAGAGCTGGGGAATCAGAGGCGGGGAATCATAGTTGGGAATCAGAGGCGGGGAATCAGATATTGGGAAACAGAGGCGGGGAATCAGAGGCGGGGCAACAGAGGCGGGGAATCAGATATGGGGAATCGGATGCGGGGAATCAGAGGCGGTGAATCAGAGCTGGGGAATCAGAGTCGGGGAATCAGAGTTGGTGCATCAGAGGTGGGGAATTAGATATGGGGAAACAGAGGCGGGGAATCAGAGGCGGGGAAACAGAGGCGGGGAATCAGATATGGGGAATCAGAGGTGGGGAATCAGAGGCAGGGAATCAAATGTGCGGAATCAGAGATGGGGAATCAGAGGCAGGGAATCAGAATCAGAAGCGGGGAATCAGAGGCCGGGAATCAGAGGCCTGGAATCAGATGCTGGGAATAAGAGGCACGGAATCGGATGTGCGGAATCAGAGATGGGGAATCAGAGTTGGGGAATCAGAGGCGGTGAATCAGACATGGGTAATCAGAGGCGGGGAATCAGAGGCAGGAAATCAGACACGGGGAATCATTGGCGGGGAATTAGAGCTGGGGAATTAGATGCAGGGAATCAGAGTTGGGGATTCAGAGGCGGGGAATCAGATATGGGGAAATAGAGGTGGGGAATCAGAGGTGGGCAAATAGAGGCGGGGAATCCGATATGGGGAAACAGAGGCGGGGAATCAGAGGCGTGGAAACAGAGGCGGGGAATCAGATATGGGGAATCAGAGGTGGGGAATCAGAGGCAGGGAATCAGAGGCTGGGAATCAGATGCAGGGAATCAGAGGCTGGGAATCAGATGCAGGGAATCAGATGCGGGGAATCAGAGGCGGGGAATCAGAGCTGGGGTATCAGAGGTGGGGAATCAAAGTTGGGGAATCAGAGGCGGGGACTTAGATATGGGGAATCAGAGGCGTGGAATCAGATATGGGGAAACAGGGGCGGGGAATCAGAGGCGGGGAAACAGAGGCAGGGAATCATACACGGGGAATCAGAGGCGGGGAATCAGAGGCAGGGAATCATACACGGGGAATCAGAGGCGGGGAATCAGAGTTGGTGCATCAGAAGTGGGGAATTAGATATGGGGAATCAGAGGCGGGGAAACAGAGGCGGGAAATCAGTTATGGGGAATCAGAGGTGGGGAATCAGAGGCAGGGAATCAGATGTGCGGAATCAGAGATGGGGAATCAGAGGCAGGGAATCAGAATCAGAAGCAGGGAATAAGACGCGGGGAATCAGAGGCGGGTAATCAGAGCTGGGGAATCAGAGGCAGTGAATCAAAGGCTGGGAATCAGAGGCAGGGAATCGGATGTGCGGAATCAGAGATGGGGAATCAGAGGTGGGGAATCAGAGGCGGTGAATCAGACATGGGTAATCAGAGGTGGGGAATCAGAGGCAGGAAATCAGACACGGGGAATCAGAGGCGGGGAATCAGAGCTGGGAAATTAGAGGCAGGGAATCAGAGTTGGGGATTCAGAGGCGGGGAATCAGATATGGGGAAACAGAGGCGGGGAATCAGAGGCGGGCAAATAGAGGCGGGGAATCAGATATGGGGAAACAGAGGCGGGGAATCAGAGGCGGGGAAACAGAGGCGGGGAATCAGATATGGGGAGTCAGAGGTGGGGAATCAGAGGTTGTGAATAAGAGGCAGGGAATCAGAGGCTGGGAATCAGATGCAGGGAATCAGATGCGGGGAATCAGAAGCGGGGAATCAGAGCTGGGGAATCAGAGGTGGGGAATCAAAGTTGGGGAATCAGAGGCGGGGACTTAGATATGGGGAAACAGAGGCGGGGAATCAGAGGCGGGGAAACAGAGGCGGGGAATCAGATATGGGGAATCAGAGGTGGGGAATCTGATGCAGGGAATTAGATGTACGGAATAAGAAATGGGGAATCAGAGGCAGGGAATCAGAATCAGAAGCAGGGAATCAGAGGCCGGGAATCAGAGGCCGGAATCAGATGCCGGGAATAAGAGGCCGGGAATCAGAGGTGGGGAATCAGAGTCCGGGAATCAGAGATGGGGAATCAGAGGCGGGGAGTGAGATATGGGGAATCAGAGGCGGGGAATCACAGGCGGGGAAACAGAGGCGAGGAATCAGATATGGGGAATCAGAGGTGGCGAATCAAAGGCGGTGAATCAGAGATGGGGAATCAGAGGCGGGGAATCAGAGGCAGGGAATCAAACACGGGGAATCAGAGGCGGGGAATCAGAGCTGGGTTATCAGAGGCGGGGAATCAGAGTTGGGGAATCAGCGGCGGGGAATCAGAGCTGGGGAATCAGAGGTGGGGAATCAGAGTCGGGGAATCAGAGGCAGGGAATCGGATGTGCGGAATCAGAGATGGGGAATCAGAGGTGGGGAATCAGAGGCTGTGAATCTGAGATGGGGAATCAGAGGCGGGGAATCAGAGGCAGGATATCAGAAACGGGGATTCAGAGGCGGGGAATCAGACGGGGGGAGTCAAAGGCGGGGAATCAGAGCTGGGGAATCAGAGGCAGGGAATCAGAGTTGGGCATTCAGAGGCGGGGAATCAGATATGGGGAAACAGAGGCGGGGAATCAGAGGCGGGCAAACAGAGGCGGGGAATTAGATATGGGGAATCAGAGGTGGGGAATCAGAGGTGGTGAATCAGAGATGGGGAATCACAGGCGGGGAATCAGAGGTAGGGAATAGAACGCGGGGAATCAGAGACAGGGAATCAGAGCTGGGGAATCAGAGGCGGGGAATCATAGTTGGGAATCAGAGGCGGGGAATCAGATATGGGGAAACAGAGGCGGGGAATCAGAGGCGGGGAAACAGAGGCGGGGAATCAGATATGGGGAATCGGATGCGGGGAATCAGAGGCGGTGAATCAGAGCTGGGGAATCAGAGTCGGGGAATCAGAGTTGGTGCATCAGAGGTGGGGAATTAGATATGGGGAAACAGAGGCGGGGAATCAGAGGCGGGGAAACAGAGGCGGGGAATCAGATATGGGGAATCAGAGGTGGGGAATCAGAGGCAGGGAATCAAATGTGCGGAATCAGAGATGGGGAATCAGAGGCAGGGAATCAGAATCAGAAGCGGGGAATCAGAGGCCGGGAATCAGAGGCCTGGAATCAGATGCTGGGAATAAGAGGCCGGGTATCAGAGGTGGGGAATCAGAGTCCGGGAATCAGAGATGGGGATTCAGAGGCGGGGAATGAGATATGGAGAATCAGAGGCGGGGAATCAGAGGCGGGGAAACAGAGGTGGGGAATCAGATATGGGGAATCAGAGGTGGCGAATCAAAGGTGGTGAATCAGAGATGGGGAATCAGAGGCGGGGAATCAGAGGCAGGGAATCATACACGGGGAATCAGAGGCGGGGAATCAGAGCTGGGGAATCAGAGGCGGGGAATCAGAGTTGGGGAATCAGAGGCGGGGAATCAGATATGGGGAAACAGGGGCGGGGAATCAGAGGCGGGGAAACAGAGGCGGGGAATCAGATATGGGGAATCAGAGGTGTGGAATCAGAGGTTGGGAATCAGAGGCAGGGAATCAGAGGCGGGGAAACAAATGCAGGGAATCAGATCTGGGGAATCAGAGGCGGGGAATTAGAGTTGGGGAATCAGAGGCGGGGAATCAGAGGCGGGGAAACAGAGGCGGGGAATCAAACACGGGGAATCAGAGGTGGGGAATCAGAGGTTGGGAATCAGAGGCAGGGAATCAGAGGCGGGGAATCAGAGGCGGGGAATCAGAGGCAGGGAATCAGATGTGCGGAATCGGAGATGGGGAATCAGAGGCAAGAAATCAGAGGCCGGGAATCAGATATGGTGAAACAGAGGCGGGGAATCAGAGGCGGGGAAACAGAGGCGGGAAATCAGATATGGGGAATAAGAGGTGGGGAATCAGAGTTTGGGAATCAGAGGCAGGGAATCAGAGGCTTGGAATCAGATGCAGGGAATCAGATGCGGGGAATCAGATGCGGGGAATCAGAGGTGGGGAATCAGAGTTGGGGAATCAGAGGCGGGGACTTAGATATGGGGAAACAGAGGCGGGGAATCAGAGGCGGGGATACAAAGGCGGGAAATCAGATATGGGGAATCAGAGGTGGGGAATCAGAGGCAGGGACTTAGATATGGGGAATCAGAGGCGTGGAATCAGATATGGGGAAACAGGGGCGGGGAATCAGAGGCGGGGAAACAGAGGCAGGGAATCATACACGGGGAATCAGAGGCGGGGAATCAGAGGCAGGGAATCATACACGGGGAATCAGAGGCGGGGAATCAGAGTTGGTGCATCAGAGGTGGGGAAATAGATATGGGGAATCAGAGGCGGGGAAACAGAGGCGGGAAATCAGTTATGGGGAATCAGAGGTGGGGAATCAGAGGCAGGGAATCAGATGTGCGGAATCAGAGATGGGGAATCAGAGGCAGGGAATCAGAATCAGAAGCAGGGAATAAGACGCGGGGAATCAGAGGCGGGGAATCAGAGCTGGGGAATCAGAGGCAGTGAATCAAAGGCTGGGAATCAGAGGCAGGGAATCGGATGTGCGGAATCAGAGATGGGGAATCAGAGGTGGGGAATCAAAGGCGGTGAATCAGACATGGGTAATCAGAGGTGGGGAATCAGAGGCAGGAAATCAGACACGGGGAATCAGAGGCGGGGAATCAGAGCTGGGAAATTAGAGGCAGGGAATCAGAGTTGGGGATTCAGAGGCGGGGAATCAGATATGGGGAAACAGAGGCGGGGAATCAGAGGCGGGCAAATAGAGGCGGGGAATCAGATATGGGGAAACAGAGGCGGGGAATCAGAGGCGGGGAAACAGAGGCGGGGAATCAGATATGGGGAGTCAGAGGTGGGGAATCAGAGGTTGTGAATCAGAGGCAGGGAATCAGAGGCTGGGAATCAGATGCAGGGAATCAGATGCGGGGAATCAGAAGCGGGGAATCAGAGCTGGGGAATCAGAGGTGGGGAATCAAAGTTGGGGAATCAGAGGCGGGGACTTAGATATGGGGAAACAGAGGCGGGGAATCAGAGGCGGGGATACAAAGGCGGGAAATCAGATATGGGGAATCAGAGGTGGGGAATCAGAGGCAGGGACTTAGATATGGGGAATCAGAGGCGTGGAATCAGATATGGGGAAACAGGGGCGGGGAATCAGAGGCGGGGAAACAGAGGCAGGGAATCATACACGGGGAATCAGAGGCGGGGAATCAGAGGCAGGGAATCATACACGGGGAATCAGAGGCGGGGAATCAGAGTTGGTGCATCAGAGGTGGGGAAATAGATATGGGGAATCAGAGGCGGGGAAACAGAGGCGGGAAATCAGTTATGGGGAATCAGAGGTGGGGAATCAGAGGCAGGGAATCAGATGTGCGGAATCAGAGATGGGGAATCAGAGGCAGGGAATCAGAATCAGAAGCAGGGAATAAGACGCGGGGAATCAGAGGCGGGGAATCAGAGCTGGGGAATCAGAGGCAGTGAATCAAAGGCTGGGAATCAGAGGCAGGGAATCGGATGTGCGGAATCAGAGATGGGGAATCAGAGGTGGGGAATCAAAGGCGGTGAATCAGACATGGGTAATCAGAGGTGGGGAATCAGAGGCAGGAAATCAGACACGGGGAATCAGAGGCGGGGAATCAGAGCTGGGAAATTAGAGGCAGGGAATCAGAGTTGGGGATTCAGAGGCGGGGAATCAGATATGGGGAAACAGAGGCGGGGAATCAGAGGCGGGCAAATAGAGGCGGGGAATCAGATATGGGGAAACAGAGGCGGGGAATCAGAGGCGGGGAAACAGAGGCGGGGAATCAGATATGGGGAGTCAGAGGTGGGGAATCAGAGGTTGTGAATCAGAGGCAGGGAATCAGAGGCTGGGAATCAGATGCAGGGAATCAGATGCGGGGAATCAGAAGCGGGGAATCAGAGCTGGGGAATCAGAGGTGGGGAATCAAAGTTGGGGAATCAGAGGCGGGGACTTAGATATGGGGAAACAGAGGCGGGGAATCAGAGGCGGGGAAACAGAGGCGGGGAATCAGATATGGGGAATCAGAGGTGGGGAATCTGAGGCAGGGAATTAGATGTGCGGAATCAGAAATGGGGAATCAGAGGCAGGGAATCAGAATCAGAAGCAGGGAATCAGAGGCCGGGAATCAGAGGCCGGAATCAGATGCCGGGAATAAGAGGCCGGGAATCAGAGGTGGGGAATCAGAGTCCGGGAATCAGAGATGGGGAATCAGAGGCGGGGAGTGAGATATGGGGAATCAGAGGCGGGGAATCACAGGCGGGGAAACAGAGGCGAGGAATCAGATATGGGGAATCAGAGGTGGCGAATCAAAGGCGGTGAATCAGAGATGGGGAATCAGAGGCGGGGAATCAGAGGCAGGGAATCAAACACGGGGAATCAGAGGCGGGGAATCAGAGCTGGGTTATCAGAGGCGGGGAATCAGAGTTGGGGAATCAGAGGCGGGGAATCAGAGCTGGGGAATCAGAGGTGGGGAATCAGAGTCGGGGAATCAGAGGCAGGGAATCGGATGTGCGGAATCAGAGATGGGGAATCAGAGGTGGGGAATCAGAGGCTGTGAATCTGAGATGGGGAATCAGAGGCGGGGAATCAGAGGCAGGATATCAGACACGGGGATTCAGAGGCGGGGAATCAGACGGGGGGAGTCAAAGGCGGGGAATCAGAGCTGGGGAATCAGAGGCAGGGAATCAGAGTTGGGGATTCAGAGGCGGGGAATCAGATATGGGGAAACAGAGGCGGGGAATCAGAGGCGGGCAAACAGAGGCGGGGAATTAGATATGGGGAATCAGAGGTGGGGAATCAGAGGTGGTGAATCAGAGATGGGGAATCACAGGCGGGGAATCAGAGGTAGGGAATAGAACGCGGGGAATCAGAGGCAGGGAATCAGAGCTGGGGAATCAGAGGCGGGGAATCATAGTTGGGAATCAGAGGCGGGGAATCAGATATGGGGAAACAGAGGCGGGGAATCAGAGGCGGGGCAACAGAGGCGGGGAATCAGATATGGGGAATCGGATGCGGGGAATCAGAGGCGGTGAATCAGAGCTGGGGAATCAGAGTCGGGGAATCAGAGTTGGTGCATCAGAGGTGGGGAATTAGATATGGGGAAACAGAGGCGGGGAATCAGAGGCGGGGAAACAGAGGCGGGGAATCAGATATGGGGAATCAGAGGTGGGGAATCAGAGGCAGGGAATCAAATGTGCGGAATCAGAGATGGGGAATCAGAGGCAGGGAATCAGAATCAGAAGCGGGGAATCAGAGGCCGGGAATCAGAGGCCTGGAATCAGATGCTGGGAATAAGAGGCACGGAATCGGATGTGCGGAATCAGAGATGGGGAATCAGAGTTGGGGAATCAGAGGCGGTGAATCAGACATGGGTAATCAGAGGCGGGGAATCAGAGGCAGGAAATCAGACACGGGGAATCATTGGCGGGGAATTAGAGCTGGGGAATTAGATGCAGGGAATCAGAGTTGGGGATTCAGAGGCGGGGAATCAGATATGGGGAAATAGAGGTGGGGAATCAGAGGTGGGCAAATAGAGGCGGGGAATCCGATATGGGGAAACAGAGGCGGGGAATCAGAGGCGTGGAAACAGAGGCGGGGAATCAGATATGGGGAATCAGAGGTGGGGAATCAGAGGCAGGGAATCAGAGGCTGGGAATCAGATGCAGGGAATCAGAGGCTGGGAATCAGATGCAGGGAATCAGATGCGGGGAATCAGAGGCGGGGAATCAGAGCTGGGGTATCAGAGGTGGGGAATCAAAGTTGGGGAATCAGAGGCGGGGACTTAGATATGGGGAATCAGAGGCGTGGAATCAGATATGGGGAAACAGGGGCGGGGAATCAGAGGCGGGGAAACAGAGGCAGGGAATCATACACGGGGAATCAGAGGCGGGGAATCAGAGGCAGGGAATCATACACGGGGAATCAGAGGCGGGGAATCAGAGTTGGTGCATCAGAAGTGGGGAATTAGATATGGGGAATCAGAGGCGGGGAAACAGAGGCGGGAAATCAGTTATGGGGAATCAGAGGTGGGGAATCAGAGGCAGGGAATCAGATGTGCGGAATCAGAGATGGGGAATCAGAGGCAGGGAATCAGAATCAGAAGCAGGGAATAAGACGCGGGGAATCAGAGGCGGGTAATCAGAGCTGGGGAATCAGAGGCAGTGAATCAAAGGCTGGGAATCAGAGGCAGGGAATCGGATGTGCGGAATCAGAGATGGGGAATCAGAGGTGGGGAATCAGAGGCGGTGAATCAGACATGGGTAATCAGAGGTGGGGAATCAGAGGCAGGAAATCAGACACGGGGAATCAGAGGCGGGGAATCAGAGCTGGGAAATTAGAGGCAGGGAATCAGAGTTGGGGATTCAGAGGCGGGGAATCAGATATGGGGAAACAGAGGCGGGGAATCAGAGGCGGGCAAATAGAGGCGGGGAATCAGATATGGGGAAACAGAGGCGGGGAATCAGAGGCGGGGAAACAGAGGCGGGGAATCAGATATGGGGAGTCAGAGGTGGGGAATCAGAGGTTGTGAATAAGAGGCAGGGAATCAGAGGCTGGGAATCAGATGCAGGGAATCAGATGCGGGGAATCAGAAGCGGGGAATCAGAGCTGGGGAATCAGAGGTGGGGAATCAAAGTTGGGGAATCAGAGGCGGGGACTTAGATATGGGGAAACAGAGGCGGGGAATCAGAGGCGGGGAAACAGAGGCGGGGAATCAGATATGGGGAATCAGAGGTGGGGAATCTGAGGCAGGGAATTAGATGTACGGAATCAGAAATGGGGAATCAGAGGCAGGGAATCAGAATCAGAAGCAGGGAATCAGAGGCCGGGAATCAGAGGCCGGAATCAGATGCCGGGAATAAGAGGCCGGGAATCAGAGGTGGGGAATCAGAGTCCGGGAATCAGAGATGGGGAATCAGAGGCGGGGAGTGAGATATGGGGAATCAGAGGCGGGGAATCACAGGCGGGGAAACAGAGGCGAGGAATCAGATATGGGGAATCAGAGGTGGCGAATCAAAGGCGGTGAATCAGAGATGGGGAATCAGAGGCGGGGAATCAGAGGCAGGGAATCAAACACGGGGAATCAGAGGCGGGGAATCAGAGCTGGGTTATCAGAGGCGGGGAATCAGAGT
This sequence comes from Narcine bancroftii, assembly GCF_036971445.1. Taxonomy (NCBI): domain Eukaryota; kingdom Metazoa; phylum Chordata; class Chondrichthyes; order Torpediniformes; family Narcinidae; genus Narcine; species Narcine bancroftii. The sequence continues at coordinate 135,583,575 of NC_091470.1, read as the reverse complement.
TGGGGAATCAGAGGCGGGGAATCAGAGCTGGGGAATCAGAGGTGGGGAATCAGAGTCGGGGAATCAGAGGCAGGGAATCGGATGTGCGGAATCAGAGATGGGGAATCAGAGGTGGGGAATCAGAGGCTGTGAATCTGAGATGGGGAATCAGAGGCGGGGAATCAGAGGCAGGATATCAGAAACGGGGATTCAGAGGCGGGGAATCAGACGGGGGGAGTCAAAGGCGGGGAATCAGAGCTGGGGAATCAGAGGCAGGGAATCAGAGTTGGGGATTCAGAGGCGGGGAATCAGATATGGGGAAACAGAGGCGGGGAATCAGAGGCGGGCAAACAGAGGCGGGGAATTAGATATGGGGAATCAGAGGTGGGGAATCAGAGGTGGTGAATCAGAGATGGGGAATCACAGGCGGGGAATCAGAGGTAGGGAATAGAACGCGGGGAATCAGAGACAGGGAATCAGAGCTGGGGAATCAGAGGCGGGGAATCATAGTTGGGAATCAGAGGCGGGGAATCAGATATGGGGAAACAGAGGCGGGGAATCAGAGGCGGGGAAACAGAGGCGGGGAATCAGATATGGGGAATCGGATGCGGGGAATCAGAGGCGGTGAATCAGAGCTGGGGAATCAGAGTCGGGGAATCAGAGTTGGTGCATCAGAGGTGGGGAATTAGATATGGGGAAACAGAGGCGGGGAATCAGAGGCGGGGAAACAGAGGCGGGGAATCAGATATGGGGAATCAGAGATGGGGAATCAGAGGCAGGGAATCAAATGTGCGGAATCAGAGATGGGGAATCAGAGGCAGGGAATCAGAATCAGAAGCGGGGAATCAGAGGCCGGGAATCAGAGGCCTGGAATCAGATGCTGGGAATAAGAGGCCGGGTATCAGAGGTGGGGAATCAGAGTCCGGGAATCAGAGATGGGGATTCAGAGGCGGGGAATGAGATATGGAGAATCAGAGGCGGGGAATCAGAGGCGGGGAAACAGAGGTGGGGAATCAGATATGGGGAATCAGAGGTGGCGAATCAAAGGTGGTGAATCAGAGATGGGGAATCAGAGGCGGGGAATCAGAGGCAGGGAATCATACACGGGGAATCAGAGGCGGGGAATCAGAGCTGGGGAATCAGAGGCGGGGAATCAGAGTTGGGGAATCAGAGGCGGGGAATCAGATATGGGGAAACAGGGGCGGGGAATCAGAGGCGGGGAAACAGAGGCGGGGAATCAGATATGGGGAATCAGAGGTGTGGAATCAGAGGTTGGGAATCAGAGGCAGGGAATCAGAGGCGGGGAAACAAATGCAGGGAATCAGATCTGGGGAATCAGAGGCGGGGAATTAGAGTTGGGGAATCAGAGGCGGGGAATCAGAGGCGGGGAAACAGAGGCGGGGAATCAAACACGGGGAATCAGAGGTGGGGAATCAGAGGTTGGGAATCAGAGGCAGGGAATCAGAGGCGGGGAATCAGAGGCGGGGAATCAGAGGCAGGGAATCAGATGTGCGGAATCGGAGATGGGGAATCAGAGGCAAGAAATCAGATGCCGGGAATCAGATATGGTGAAACAGAGGCGGGGAATCAGAGGCGGGGAAACAGAGGCGGGGAATCAGATATGGGGAATCAGAGGTGGGGAATCAGAGTTTGGGAATCAGAGGCAGGGAATCAGAGGCTTGGAATCAGATGCAGGGAATCAGATGCGGGGAATCAGATGCGGGGAATCAGAGGTGGGGAATCAGAGTTGGGGAATCAGAGGCGGGGACTTAGATATGGGGAAACAGAGGCGGGGAATCAGAGGCGGGGAAACAAAGGCGGGAAATCAGATATGGGGAATCAGAGGTGGGGAATCAGAGGCAGGGAATCAGATGTGCGGAATCAGAGATGGGGAATCAGAGGCAGGGAATCAGAATCAGAAGCAGGGAATAAGACGCGGGGAATCATAGGCGGGGAATCAGAGCTGGGGAATCAGAGGCAGTGAATCAGAGGCGGGGAATCAGAGGCAGGGAATCGGATGTGCGGAATCAGAGATGGGGAATCAGAGGTGGGGAATCAGAGGCGGTGAATCAGACATGGGTAATCAGAGGTGGGGAATCCGAGGCAGGAAATCAGACACGGGGAATCAGAGGCGGGGAATCAGAGCTGGGCAATTAGAGGCAGGGAATCAGAGTTGGGGATTCAGAGGCGGGGAATCAAATATGGGGAAACAGAGGCGGGGAATCAGAGGCGGGCAAATAGAGGCGGGGAATCAGATATGGGGAAACAGAGGCGGGGAATCAGAGGCGGGGAAACAGAGGCGGGGAATCAGATATGGGGAATCAGAGGTGGGGAATCAGAGGTTGTGAATCAGAGGCAGGGAATCAGAGGCTGGGAATCAGATGCAGGGAATCAGATGTGGGGAATCAGAGGCGGGGAATCAGAGCTGGGGAATCAGAGGTGGGGAATCAAAGTTGGGGAATCAGAGGCGGGGACTTAGATATGGGGAAAGAGAGGCGGGGAATCAGAGGCGGGGAAACAGAGGCGGGGAATCAGATATGGGGAATCAGAGGTGGGGAATCAGAATCAGAAGCAGGGAATCAGAGGCCGGGAATCAGAGGCCGGAATCAGATGCCGGGAATAAGAGGCCGGGTATCAGAGGTGGGGAATCAGTGTCCGGGAATCAGAGATGGGGATTCAGAGGCGGGGAATGAGATATGGAGAATCAGAGGCGGGGAATCAGAGGCGGGGAAACAGAGGCGGGGAATCAGATATGGGGAATCAGAGGTGGCGAATCAAAGGCGGTGAATCAGAGATGGGGAATCAGAGGCGGGGAATGAGAGGCAGGGAATCAAACACGGGGAATCAGATGCGGGGAATCAGAGCTGGGTTATCAGAGGCGGGGAATCAGAGTTGGGGAATCAGAGGCAGGGAATCAGAGCTGGGGAATCAGAGGTGGGGAATCAGAGTCGGGGAATCAGAGGCAGGGAATCGGATGTGCGGAATCAGAGATGGGGAATCAGAGGTGGGGAATCAGAGGCGGTGAATCAGACATGGGTAATCAGAGGCGGGGAATCATAGGCAGGAAATCAGACACGGGGAATCAGAGGCGGGGAATCAGAGCTGGGGAATTAGATGCAGGGAATCAGAGTTGGGGATTCAGAGGCGGGGAATCAGATATGGGGAAACAGAGGTGGGGAATCAGAGGTGGGCAAATAGAGGCGGGGAATCAGATATGGGGAAACAGAGGCGGGGAAACAGAGGCGTGGAAACAGAGGCGGGGAATCAGATATGGGGAATCAGAGGTGGGGAATCAGAGGTTGGGAATCAGAGGCAGGGAATCAGAGGCTGGGAATCAGATGCAGGGAATCAGATGCGGGGATCAGAGGCGGGGAATCAGAGCTGGGGAATCAGAGGTGGGGAATCAGAGTTGGGGAATCAGAGGCGGGGACTTAGATATGGGGAAACAGAGGCGGGGAATCAGAGGCGGGGAAACAGTGGCGGGGAATCAGATATGGGGAATCAGAGGTGGGGAATCAGAGGCAGGGAATCAGATGTGCGGAATCAGAGATGGGCAATCAGAGGCAGGGAATCAGAATCAGAAGCAGGGAATAAGACGCGGGGAATCAGAGGCGGGGAATCAGAGCTGGGGAAGCAGAGGCAGTGAATCTGAGGCGGTGAATCAAAGGCAGGGAATCGGATGTGCGGAATCAGAGATGGGGAATCAGAGGTGGGGAATCAGAGGCGGTGAATCAGACATGGGTAATCAGAGGCGGGGAATCAGAGGCAGGAATTCAGACACGGGGAATCAGAGGCGGGGAATCAGAGCTGGGAAATTAGAGGCAGGGAATCAGAGTTGGGGATTCAGAGGCGGGGAATCAGATATGGGGAAACAGGGGCGGGGAATCAGAGGCGGGGAAACAGAGGCGGGGAATCAGATATTGGGGAATCAGAGGTGTGGAATCAGAGGCGGGGAAACAGAGGCGGGGAATCAGACATGGGTAATCAGAGGGGGGGAATCAGTGGCAGGAAATCAGACACGGGGAATCAGAGGCGGGGAATCAGAGCTGGGAAATTAGAGGCAGGGAATCAGAGTTGGGGATTCAGAGGCGGGGAATCAGATATGGGGAAACAGAGGCGGGGAATCAGAGGCGGGCAAATAGAGGCGGGGAATCAGATATGGGGAAACAGAGGCGGGGAATCAGAGGCGGGGAAACAGAGGCGGGGAATCAGATATGGGGAATCAGAGGTGGGGAATCAGAGGCAGGGAATTAGATGTGCGGAATCAGAAATGGGGAATCAGAGGCAGGGAATCAGAATCAGAAGCAGGGAATCAGAGGCCGGGAATCAGAGGCCGGAATCAGATGCCGGGAATAAGAGGCCGGGAATCAGAGTCCGGGAATCAGAGTCCAGGAATCAGAGATGGGGAATCAGAGGCGGGGAGTGAGATATGGGGAATCAGAGGCGGGGAATCACAGGCGGGGAAACAGAGGCGAGGAATCAGATATGGGGAATCAGAGGTGGCGAATCAAAGGCGGTGAATCAGAGATGGGGAATCAGAGGCGGGGAATGAGAGGCAGGGAATCAAACACGGGGAATCAGAGGCGGGGAATCAGAGCTGGGTTATCAGAGGCGGGGAATCAGAGTTGGGGAATCAGAGGCGGGGAATCAGAGCTGGGGAATCAGAGGAGGGGAATCAGAGTCGGGGAATCAGAGGCAGGGAATCGGATGTGCGGAATCAGAGATGGGGAATCAGAGGTGGGGAATCAGAGGCAGGATATCAGACACGGGGATTCAGAGGCTGGGAATCAGACGGGGGGAATCAAAGGCGGGGAATCAGAGCTGGGGAATCAGAGGCAGGGAATCAGAGTTGGGGATTCAGAGGCGGGGAATCAGATATGGGGAAACAGAGGCGGGGAATCAGAGGCGGGCAAACAGAGGCGGGGAATTAGATATGGGGAATCAGAGGTGGGGAATCAGAGGTGGTGAATCAGAGATGGGGAATCACAGGCGGGGAATCAGAGGCAGGGAATAGAACGCGGGGAATCAGAGGCAGGGAATCAGAGCTGGGGAATCAGAGGCGGGGAATCATAGTTGGGAATCAGAGGCGGGGAATCAGATATGGGGAAACAGAGGCGGGGAATCAGAGGCGGGGAAACAGAGGCGGGGTGTCAGATATGGGGAATCGGATGCGAGGAATCAGAGGCGGGGAATCAGAGCTGGGGAATCAGAGGCGGGGAATCAGAGTTAGTGCATCAGAGGTGGGGAATTAGATATGGGGAAACAGAGGCGGGGAATCAGAGGCCTGGAAACAGAGGCGGGGAATCAGATATGGGGAATCAGAGGTGGGGAATCAGAGGCAGGGAATCAGATGTGCGGAATCAGAGATGGGGAATCAGAGGCAGGGAATCAGAATCAGAAGCGGGGAATCAGAGGCCTGGAATCAGATGCTGGGAATAAGAGGCCGGGAATCAGAGGTGGGGAATCAGAGTCCGGGAATCAGAGATTGGGATTCAAAGGCGGGGAATGAGATATGGAGAATCAGAGGTGGGGAATCAGAGGCGGGGAAACAGAGGTGGGGAATCAGATATGGGGAATCAGAGGTGGCGAATCAAAGGCGATGAATCAGAGATGGGGAATCAGAGGCGGGGAATCAGAGGCAGGGAATCAAACACGGGGAATCAGAGGCGGGGAATCAGAGCTGGGGAATCAGAGGCGGGGAATTAGAGTTGGGGAATCAGAGGCGGGGAATCAGATATGGGGAAACAGGGGCGGGGAATCAGAGGCGGGGAATTAGAGTTGGGGAATCAGAGGCGGGGAATCAGATATGGGGAAACAGGGGCGGGGAATCAGAGGCGGGGAAACAGAGGCGGGGAATCAGATATGGGGAATCAGAGGTGTGGAATCAGAGGTTGGGAATCAGAGGCAGGGAATCAGAGGCGGAGAAACAGAGGCAGGGAATCAGATCTGCGGAATCAGTGGCGGGGAAGTAGAGTTGGGGAATCAGAGGCGGGGAATCAGAGGCGGGGAAACAGAGGCGGGGAATCAAACACGGGGAATCAGAGGTGGGGAATCAGAGGTTGGGAATCAGAGGCAGGGAATCAGAGGCGGGGAATCAGAGGCGGGGAATCAGAGGCAGGGAATCAGATGTGCGGAATCGGAGATGGGGAATCAGAGGCAAGAAATCAGAGGCGGGGAATCAGAGGCGGGGAATCAGAGGCCGGGAATCAGATATGGTGAAACAGAGGCGGGGAATCAGAGGCGGGGAAACAGAGGCGGGGAATCAGATATGAGGAATCAGAGGTGGGGAATCAGAGTTTGGGAATCAGAGGCAGGGAATCAGAGGCTTGGAATCAGATGCAGGGAATCAGATGCGGGGAATCAGAGGCGGGGAATCTGAGCTGTGGAATCAGAGGTGGGGAATCAGAGTTGGGGAATCAGAGGCGGGGACTTAGATATTGGGAAACAGAGGCGGGGAATCAGAGGCGGGGAAACAGAGGCGGGGAATCAGAAATGGGGAATCAGAGGTTGGGAATCAGAGGCAGGGAATCAGATGTGCGGAATCAGAGATGGGGAATCAAAGGCAGGGAATCAGAATCAGAAGCAGGGAATCAGAGGCCGGGAATCAGAGGCCGGAATCAGATGCCGGGAATAAGAGGCCGGGAATCAGAGGTGGGGAATCAGAGTCCGGGAATCAGAGATGGGGATTCAGAGGCGGGGAATGAGATATGGGGAATCAGAGGCGGGGAATCAGAGGCGGGGAAACAGAGGCGGGGAATCAGATATGGGGAATCAGAGGTGGGGAATCAGGGGCGGGGTATCAGTGGCAGGGAATCAGAGGCGGGAAATCAGAGTCCGGGAATCAGAGGCGGTGAATCAGAGGCGGGGAATCAGAGGCAGGGAATCGGATGTGCGGAATCAGAGATGGGGAATCAGAGGTGGGGAATCAGAGGCGGTGAATCAGACATGGGTAATCAGAGGCGGGGAATCAGAGGCAGGAAATCAGACACGGGGAATCATTGGCGGGGAATTAGAGCTGGGGAATTAGATGCAGGGAATCAGAGATGGGGATTCAGAGGCGGGGAATCAGATATGCGGAAATAGAGGTGGGGAACCAGAGGTGGGCAAATAGAGGCGGGGAATCCGATATGGGGAAACAGAGGCGGGGAATCAGAGGCGTGGAAACAGAGGCGGGGAATCAGATATGGGGAATCAGAGGTGGGGAATCAGAGGTTGGGAATCAGAGGCAGGGAATCAGAGGCTGGGAATCAGATGCAGGGAATCAGATGCGGGGATCAGAGGCGGGGAATCAGAGCTGGGGAATCAGAGGTGGGGAATCAGAGTTGGGGAATCAGAGGCGGGGACTTAGATATGGGGAAACAGAGGCGGGGAATCAGAGGCGGGAAACAGAGGCGGGGAATCAGATATTGTGAATCAGAGGTGGGGAATCAGAGGCAGGGAATCAGATGTGCGGAATCAGAGATGGGGAATCAGAGGCAGGGAATCAGAATCGGAAGCAGGGAATAAGACGCGGGGAATCAGAGGCGGGGAATCAGAGCTGGGGAAGCAGAGGCAGTGAATCAGAGGCGGGGAATCAGAGGCAGGGAATCGGATGTGCGGAATCAGAGATGGGGAATCAGAGGTGGGGAATCAGAGGCGGTGAATCAGACATGGGTAATCAGAGGCGGGGAATCAGAGGCAGGAAATCAGACACGGGGAATCAGAGGCGGGGAATCAGAGCTGGGAAATTAGAGGCAGGGAATCAGAGTTGGGGATTCAGAGGCGGGGAATCAGATATGGGGAAACAGAGGAGGGGAATCAGAGGCGGGCAAATAGAGGCGGGGAATCAGATATGGGGAAACAGAGGCGGGGAATCAGAGGCGGGGAAACAGAGGCGGGGAATCAGATATGGGGAATCAGAGGTGGGGAATCAGAGGTTGGGAATCAGAGGCAGGGAATCAGAGCCTGGGAATCAGATGCAGGGAATCAGATGCGGGGTATCAGAGGCGGGGAATCAGAGCTGGGGAATCAGAGGTGGGGAATCAAAGTTGGGGAATCAGAGGCGGGGACTTAGATATGGGGAATCAGAGGCGGGGAATCAGATATGGGGAAACAGGGGCGGGGAATCAGAGGCAGGAAATCAGACACGGGGAATCAGAGGCGGCGAATCAGAGCTGGGAAATTAGAGGCAGGAAATCAGAGTTGGGGATTCAGAGGCGGGGAATCAAATATGGGGAAACAGAGGCGGGGAATCAGAGGCAGGAAATCAGACACGGGGAATCAGAGGCGGGGAATCAGAGCTGGGAAATTAGAGGCAGGGAATCAGAGTTGGGGATTCAGAGGCGGGGAATCAAATATGGGGAAACAGAGGCGGGGAATCAGAGGCGGGCAAATAGAGGCGGGGAATCAGATATGGGGAAACAGAGGCGGGGAATCAGAGGCGGGGAAACAGAGGCGGGGAATCAGATATGGGGAATCAGAGGTGGGGAATCAGAGGTTGTGAATCAGAGGCAGGGAATCAGAGGCTGGGAATCAGATGCAGGGAATCAGATGCGGGGAATCAGAGGCGGGGAATCAGAAGCGGGGAAACAGAGGCGGGGAATCAGATATGGGGAATCAGAGGTGGGGAATCAGAGGCAGGGAATTAGATGTGCGGAATCAGAAATGGGGAATCAGAGGCGGGGAATCAGAGGCGGGGAAACAGAGGCGGGGAATCAGAGGCGGGGAAACAGAGGCGGGGAAACAGAGGCGGGGAATCAGATATGGGGAATCAGAGGTGGCGAATCCAAGGCGGTGAATCAGAGATGGGGAATCAGAGGCAGGGAATCAGAATCAGAAGCAGGGAATCAGAGGCCGGGAATCAGAGGCAGGAATCAGATGCCGGGAATAAGAGGCCGGGAATCAGAGTCCGGGAATCAGAGTCCAGGAATCAGAGATGGGGAATCAGAGGTGGGGAGTGAGATATGGGGAATCACAGGCGGGGAATCACAGGCGGGGAAACAGAGGCGAGGAATCAGATATGGGGAATCAGAGGTGGCGAATCAAAGGCGGTGAATCAGAGATGGGGAATCAGAGGCGGGGAATGAGAGGCAGGGAATCAAACACGGGGAATCAGAGGCGGGGAATCAGAGCTGGGTTATCAGAGGCGGGGAATCAGAGTTGGGGAATCAGAGGCGGGGAATCAGAGCTGGGGAATCAGAGGTGGGGAATCAGAGTCGGGGAATCAGAGGCAGGGAATCGGATGTGCGGAATCAGAGATGGGGAATCAGAGGTGGGGAATCAGAGGCGGTGAATCTGAGATGGGGAATCAGAGGCGGGGAATCAGAGGCAGGATATCAGACACGGGGATTCAGAGGCTGGGAATCAGACGGGGGGAATCAAAGGCGGGGAATCAGAGCTGGGGAATCAGAGGCAGGGAATCAGAGTTGGGGATTCAGAGGCGGGGAATCAGATATGGGTAAACAGAGGCGGGGAATCAGATATGGGGAATCAGAGATGGGGAATCAGAGGCAGGGAATCAGAATCAGAAGCAGGGGATAAGACACGGGGAATCAGAGGCGGGGAATCAGAGCTGGGAAGCAGAGGCAGTGAATCAGAGGCAGGGAATCAGAGGCAGGGAATCGGATGTGCGGAATCAGAGATGTGGAATCAGAGGTGGGGAATCAGAGGCGGTGAATCAGACATGGGTAATCAGAGGCGGGGAATCAGAGGCAGGAAATCAGACACGGGGAATCAGAGGCGGGGAATCAGGGCTGGGAAATTAGAGGCAGGGAATCAGAGTTGGGGATTCAGAGGCGGGGAATCAGATATGGGGAAACAGAGGCGGGGAATCAGAGGCGGGGAAACAGAGGCGGGGAATCAGATATGGGGAATCAGAGGTGGGGAATCAGAGGTTGGGAATCAGATGCAGGGAATCAGAGGCTGGGAATCAGACGCAGGGAATCAGATGCGGGGAATCAGAAGCGGGGAATCAGAGCTGGGGAATCAGAGGTGGGGAATCAAAGTTGGGGAATCAGAGGCGGGGTCTTAGATATGGGGAAACAGAGGCGGGGAATCAGAGACGGGGTAACAGAGGCGGGGATTCAGATATGGGGAATCAGAGTTGGGGAATCAGAGGCAGGGAATTAGATGTGTGGAATCAGAAATGGGGAATCAGAGGCAGGGAATCAGAATCAGAAGCAGGGAATCAGAGGCCGGGAATCAGAGGCCGGAATCAGATGCCGGGAATAAAAGGTCGGGAATCAGAGGTGGGGAATCAGAGTCCGGGAATCAGAGATGGGGAATCAGAGGCGGGGAATGAGATATGGGGAATCAGAGGCGGGGAATCAGAATTGGGGAATCAGAGATGGGGAATCAGAGATGGGGAATCAGAGGCGGGGAATCAAACGCGGGGAATCAGAGGTGGTGAATCAGAGATGTGGAATCAGAGGCGGGGAATCAGAGGCAGGGAATCAGACGCGGGGAATCAGAGGCGGGGAATCATAGCTGGCGAATCAGAGGCGGGGAATGAGATATGGGGAATCAGAGGCGGGGAATCAGAGGCGGTGAAACAGTGGCGAGGAATCAGATATGGGGAATCAGAGGTGGCGAATCAAAGGCGGTGAATCAGAGATGGGGAATCAGAGGCGGGGAATCAGAGGCGGGGAATCAGAGGTGGGGAATCAGAGGTTGAGAATCAGAGGCAGGGAATCAGAGGCTGGGAATCAGATGCAGGGAATCAGATGCGGGGAATCAGAGGCGGGGAATCAGAGCTGGGGAATCAGAGGTGGGGAATCAAAGTTGGGGAATCAGAGGCGGGGACTTAGATATGGGGAAACAGAGGCGGGGAATCATATATGGGGAATCAGAGGTGGGGAATCAGAGGCAGGGAATTAGATGTGCGGAATCAGAGATGGGGAATCAGAGGCAGGGAATCAGAATCAGAAGCAGGGAATCAGAGGCCGGGAATCGGAGGTGGGGAATCAGAGTCCGGGAATCAGAGATGGGGAATCAGAGGCGCGGAATGAGATATGGGGAATCAGAGGCGGGGAATCAGAGGCGGGTAAACAGAGGCGAGGAATCAGATATGGGGAATCAGATGTGGCGAATCAAAGGCGGTGAATCAGAGATGGATAATCAGAGGCGGGGAATCAGAGGCAGGGAATCAAACACGGGTAATCAGAGGCGGGGAATCAGAGCTGGGGAATCGGAGGTGGGGAATCAAAGTTGGGGAATCAGAGGCGGGGAATCAGAGATGGGGAACCAGAGGCTGGGAATCGGATGTGCGGAATCAGAGATGGGGAATCAGAGGTGGGGAATCAGAGGCGGTGAATCAGACATGGGTAATCAGAGGCGGGGAATCAGAGGCAGGAAATCAGACACGGGGAATCAGAGGCGGGGAATCAGAGCTGGGGAATTAGATGCAGGGAGTCAGAGTTGGGGATTCAGAGGCGGGGAATCAGATATGGGGAAACAGTGGCGGGGAATCAGAGGCGGGGAAACAGAGGCGGGGAATCAGATATGGGGAATCAGAGGTGGGTAATCAGAGCTGGGGAATCAGAGGTGGGGAATCAGAGTTGGGGAATCAGAGGCGGGGTCTTAGATATGGGGAAACAGAGGCGGGGAATCAGAGGCGGGGAAACTGAGGCGGGGAATCAGATATGGGGAATCAGAGGTGGGGAATCAGAGGCAGGGAATTAGATGTGCGGAATCAGAAATGGGGAATCAGAGGCAGGGAATCAGAATCAGAAGCAGGGAATCAGAGGCCGGGAATCAGAGGCCGGAATCTGATGCCGGGAATAAGAGGCCGGGAATCAGAGGTGGGGAATCAGAGTCCGGGAATCAGAGATGGGGAATCAGAGGCGGGGAATGAGATATGGGGAATCAGAGGCGGGGAATCAGAGGCTGGGAAACAGAGGCGAGGAATCAGATATGGGGAATCAGAGGTGGCGAATCAAAGGCGGTGAATCAGAGATGGGGAATCAGAGGCGGGGAATCAGAGGCAGGGAATCAAACACGGGGAATCAGAGGCGGGGAATCAGAGCTGGGTTATCAGAGGCGGGGAATCAGAGTTGGGGAATCAGAGGCGGGGAATCAGAGCTGGGGAATCAGAGGTGGGGAATCAGAGTCGGGGAATCAGAGGCAGGGAATCGGATGTGCGGAATCAGAGATGGGGAATCAGAGGTGGGGAATCAGAGGCGGTGAATCTGAGATGAGGAATCAGAGGCGGGGAATCAGAGGCAGGATATCAGACACGGGGATTCAGAGGCTGGGAATCAGACGCGGGGAATCAAAGGCGGGGAATCAGAGCTGGGGAATCAGAGGCAGGGAATCAGAGTTGGGTATTCAGAGGCGGGGAATCAGATATGGGGAAACAGAGGCGGGGAATCAGAGGCGGGCAAACAGAGGCGGGGAATTAGATATGGGGAATCAGAGGTGGGGAATCAGAGGCAGGGAATAGAACGCGGAGAATCAGGCAGGGAATCAGAGCTGGGGTATCAGAGGCGGGGAATCATAGTTGGGAATCAGAGGCGGGGAATCAGATATGGGGAAACAGAGGCGGGGAATCAGATATGGGGAATCGGATGCGGGGAATCAGAGGCGGGGAATCAGAGCTGGGGAATCAGAGGCGGGGAATCAGAGTTGGTGCATCAGAGGTGGGGAATTAGATATGGGGAAACAGAGGCGGGGAATCAGAGGCGGGGAATTAGAGTTGGGGAATCAGAGGCGGGGAATCAGATATGGGGAAACAGGGGCGGGGAATCAGAGGCGGGGAAACAGAGGCGGGGAATCAGATATGGGGAATCAGAGGTGTGGAATCAGAGGTTGGGAATCAGAGGCAGGGAATCAGAGGCGGAGAAACAGAGGCAGGGAATCAGATCTGCGGAATCAGTGGCGGGGAAGTAGAGTTGGGGAATCAGAGGCGGGGAATCAGAGGCGGGGAAACAGAGGCGGGGAATCAAACACGGGGAATCAGAGGTGGGGAATCAGAGGTTGGGAATCAGAGGCAGGGAATCAGAGGCGGGGAATCAGAGGCGGGGAATCAGAGGCAGGGAATCAGATGTGCGGAATCGGAGATGGGGAATCAGAGGCAAGAAATCAGAGGCGGGGAATCAGAGGCGGGGAATCAGAGGCCGGGAATCAGATATGGTGAAACAGAGGCGGGGAATCAGAGGCGGGGAAACAGAGGCGGGGAATCAGATATGAGGAATCAGAGGTGGGGAATCAGAGTTTGGGAATCAGAGGCAGGGAATCAGAGGCTTGGAATCAGATGCAGGGAATCAGATGCGGGGAATCAGAGGCGGGGAATCTGAGCTGTGGAATCAGAGGTGGGGAATCAGAGTTGGGGAATCAGAGGCGGGGACTTAGATATTGGGAAACAGAGGCGGGGAATCAGAGGCGGGGAAACAGAGGCGGGGAATCAGAAATGGGGAATCAGAGGTTGGGAATCAGAGGCAGGGAATCAGATGTGCGGAATCAGAGATGGGGAATCAAAGGCAGGGAATCAGAATCAGAAGCAGGGAATCAGAGGCCGGGAATCAGAGGCCGGAATCAGATGCCGGGAATAAGAGGCCGGGAATCAGAGGTGGGGAATCAGAGTCCGGGAATCAGAGATGGGGATTCAGAGGCGGGGAATGAGATATGGGGAATCAGAGGCGGGGAATCAGAGGCGGGGAAACAGAGGCGGGGAATCAGATATGGGGAATCAGAGGTGGGGAATCAGGGGCGGGGTATCAGTGGCAGGGAATCAGAGGCGGGAAATCAGAGTCCGGGAATCAGAGGCGGTGAATCAGAGGCGGGGAATCAGAGGCAGGGAATCGGATGTGCGGAATCAGAGATGGGGAATCAGAGGTGGGGAATCAGAGGCGGTGAATCAGACATGGGTAATCAGAGGCGGGGAATCAGAGGCAGGAAATCAGACACGGGGAATCATTGGCGGGGAATTAGAGCTGGGGAATTAGATGCAGGGAATCAGAGATGGGGATTCAGAGGCGGGGAATCAGATATGCGGAAATAGAGGTGGGGAACCAGAGGTGGGCAAATAGAGGCGGGGAATCCGATATGGGGAAACAGAGGCGGGGAATCAGAGGCGTGGAAACAGAGGCGGGGAATCAGATATGGGGAATCAGAGGTGGGGAATCAGAGGTTGGGAATCAGAGGCAGGGAATCAGAGGCTGGGAATCAGATGCAGGGAATCAGATGCGGGGATCAGAGGCGGGGAATCAGAGCTGGGGAATCAGAGGTGGGGAATCAGAGTTGGGGAATCAGAGGCGGGGACTTAGATATGGGGAAACAGAGGCGGGGAATCAGAGGCGGGAAACAGAGGCGGGGAATCAGATATTGTGAATCAGAGGTGGGGAATCAGAGGCAGGGAATCAGATGTGCGGAATCAGAGATGGGGAATCAGAGGCAGGGAATCAGAATCGGAAGCAGGGAATAAGACGCGGGGAATCAGAGGCGGGGAATCAGAGCTGGGGAAGCAGAGGCAGTGAATCAGAGGCGGGGAATCAGAGGCAGGGAATCGGATGTGCGGAATCAGAGATGGGGAATCAGAGGTGGGGAATCAGAGGCGGTGAATCAGACATGGGTAATCAGAGGCGGGGAATCAGAGGCAGGAAATCAGACACGGGGAATCAGAGGCGGGGAATCAGAGCTGGGAAATTAGAGGCAGGGAATCAGAGTTGGGGATTCAGAGGCGGGGAATCAGATATGGGGAAACAGAGGAGGGGAATCAGAGGCGGGCAAATAGAGGCGGGGAATCAGATATGGGGAAACAGAGGCGGGGAATCAGAGGCGGGGAAACAGAGGCGGGGAATCAGATATGGGGAATCAGAGGTGGGGAATCAGAGGTTGGGAATCAGAGGCAGGGAATCAGAGGCTGGGAATCAGATGCAGGGAATCAGATGCGGGGTATCAGAGGCGGGGAATCAGAGCTGGGGAATCAGAGGTGGGGAATCAAAGTTGGGGAATCAGAGGCGGGGACTTAGATATGGGGAATCAGAGGCGGGGAATCAGATATGGGGAAACAGGGGCGGGGAATCAGAGGCAGGAAATCAGACACGGGGAATCAGAGGCGGGGAATCAGAGCTGGGAAATTAGAGGCAGGAAATCAGAGTTGGGGATTCAGAGGCGGGGAATCAAATATGGGGAAACAGAGGCGGGGAATCAGAGGCAGGAAATCAGACACGGGGAATCAGAGGCGGGGAATCAGAGCTGGGAAATTAGAGGCAGGGAATCAGAGTTGGGGATTCAGAGGCGGGGAATCAAATATGGGGAAACAGAGGCGGGGAATCAGAGGCGGGCAAATAGAGGCGGGGAATCAGATATGGGGAAACAGAGGCGGGGAATCAGAGGCGGGGAAACAGAGGCGGGGAATCAGATATGGGGAATCAGAGGTGGGGAATCAGAGGTTGTGAATCAGAGGCAGGGAATCAGAGGCTGGGAATCAGATGCAGGGAATCAGATGCGGGGAATCAGAGGCGGGGAATCAGAGGCGGGGAAACAGAGGCGGGGAATCAGATATGGGGAATCAGAGGTGGGGAATCAGAGGCAGGGAATTAGATGTGCGGAATCAGAAATGGGGAATCAGAGGCGGGGAATCAGAGGCGGGGAAACAGAGGCGGGGAATCAGAGGCGGGGAAACAGAGGCGGGGAAACAGAGGCGGGGAATCAGATATGGGGAATCAGAGGTGGCGAATCCAAGGCGGTGAATCAGAGATGGGGAATCAGAGGCAGGGAATCAGAATCAGAAGCAGGGAATCAGAGGCCGGGAATCAGAGGCCGGAATCAGATGCCGGGAATAAGAGGCCGGGAATCAGAGTCCGGGAATCAGAGTCCAGGAATCAGAGATGGGGAATCAGAGGTGGGGAGTGAGATATGGGGAATCAGAGGCGGGGAATCACAGGCGGGGAAACAGAGGCGAGGAATCAGATATGGGGAATCAGAGGTGGCGAATCAAAGGCGGTGAATCAGAGATGGGGAATCAGAGGCGGGGAATGAGAGGCAGGGAATCAAACACGGGGAATCAGAGGCGGGGAATCAGAGCTGGGTTATCAGAGGCGGGGAATCAGAGTTGGGGAATCAGAGGCGGGGAATCAGAGCTGGGGAATCAGAGGTGGGGAATCAGAGTCGGGGAATCAGAGGCAGGGAATCGGATGTGCGGAATCAGAGATGGGGAATCAGAGGTGGGGAATCAGAGGCGGTGAATCTGAGATGGGGAATCAGAGGCGGGGAATCAGAGGCAGGATATCAGACACGGGGATTCAGAGGCTGGGAATCAGACGGGGGGAATCAAAGGCGGGGAATCAGAGCTGGGGAATCAGAGGCAGGGAATCAGAGTTGGGGATTCAGAGGCGGGGAATCAGATATGGGTAAACAGAGGCGGGGAATCAGATATGGGGAATCAGAGATGGGGAATCAGAGGCAGGGAATCAGAATCAGAAGCAGGGGATAAGACACGGGGAATCAGAGGCGGGGAATCAGAGCTGGGAAGCAGAGGCAGTGAATCAGAGGCAGGGAATCAGAGGCAGGGAATCGGATGTGCGGAATCAGAGATGTGGAATCAGAGGTGGGGAATCAGAGGCGGTGAATCAGACATGGGTAATCAGAGGCGGGGAATCAGAGGCAGGAAATCAGACACGGGGAATCAGAGGCGGGGAATCAGGGCTTGGAAATTAGAGGCAGGGAATCAGAGTTGGGGATTCAGAGGCGGGGAATCAGATATGGGGAAACAGAGGCGGGGAATCAGAGGCGGGGAAACAGAGGCGGGGAATAAGATATGGGGAATCAGAGGTGGGGAATCAGAGGTTGGGAATCAGATGCAGGGAATCAGAGGCTGGGAATCAGACGCAGGGAATCAGATGCGGGGAATCAGAAGCGGGGAATCAGAGCTGGGGAATCAGAGGTGGGGAATCAAAGTTGGGGAATCAGAGGCGGGGTCTTAGATATGGGGAAACAGAGGCGGGGAATCAGAGACGGGGTAACAGAGGCGGGGATTCAGATATGGGGAATCAGAGTTGGGGAATCAGAGGCAGGGAATTAGATGTGTGGAATCAGAAATGGGGAATCAGAGGCAGGGAATCAGAATCAGAAGCAGGGAATCAGAGGCCGGGAATCAGAGGCCGGAATCAGATGCCGGGAATAAAAGGTCGGGAATCAGAGGTGGGGAATCAGAGTCCGGGAATCAGAGATGGGGAATCAGAGGCGGGGAATGAGATATGGGGAATCAGAGGCGGGGAATCAGAATTGGGGAATCAGAGATGGGGAATCAGAGATGGGGAATCAGAGGCGGGGAATCAAACGCGGGGAATCAGAGGTGGTGAATCAGAGATGTGGAATCAGAGGCGGGGAATCAGAGGCAGGGAATCAGACGCGGGGAATCAGAGGCGGGGAATCATAGCTGGCGAATCAGAGGCGGGGAATGAGATATGGGGAATCAGAGGCGGGGAATCAGAGGCGGTGAAACAGTGGCGAGGAATCAGATATGGGGAATCAGAGGTGGCGAATCAAAGGCGGTGAATCAGAGATGGGGAATCAGAGGCGGGGAATCAGAGGCGGGGAATCAGAGGTGGGGAATCAGAGGTTGAGAATCAGAGGCAGGGAATCAGAGGCTGGGAATCAGATGCAGGGAATCAGATGCGGGGAATCAGAGGCGGGGAATCAGAGCTGGGGAATCAGAGGTGGGGAATCAAAGTTGGGGAATCAGAGGCGGGGACTTAGATATGGGGAAACAGAGGCGGGGAATCATATATGGGGAATCAGAGGTGGGGAATCAGAGGCAGGGAATTAGATGTGCGGAATCAGAGATGGGGAATCAGAGGCAGGGAATCAGAATCAGAAGCAGGGAATCAGAGGCCGGGAATCGGAGGTGGGGAATCAGAGTCCGGGAATCAGAGATGGGGAATCAGAGGCGCGGAATGAGATATGGGGAATCAGAGGCGGGGAATCAGAGGCGGGTAAACAGAGGCGAGGAATCAGATATGGGGAATCAGATGTGGCGAATCAAAGGCGGTGAATCAGAGATGGATAATCAGAGGCGGGGAATCAGAGGCAGGGAATCAAACACGGGTAATCAGAGGCGGGGAATCAGAGCTGGGGAATCGGAGGTGGGGAATCAAAGTTGGGGAATCAGAGGCGGGGAATCAGAGATGGGGAACCAGAGGCTGGGAATCGGATGTGCGGAATCAGAGATGGGGAATCAGAGGTGGGGAATCAGAGGCGGTGAATCAGACATGGGTAATCAGAGGCGGGGAATCAGAGGCAGGAAATCAGACACGGGGAATCAGAGGCGGGGAATCAGAGCTGGGGAATTAGATGCAGGGAGTCAGAGTTGGGGATTCAGAGGCGGGGAATCAGATATGGGGAAACAGTGGCGGGGAATCAGAGGCGGGGAAACAGAGGCGGGGAATCAGATATGGGGAATCAGAGGTGGGTAATCAGAGCTGGGGAATCAGAGGTGGGGAATCAGAGTTGGGAAATCAGAGGCGGGGTCTTAGATATGGGGAAACAGAGGCGGGGAATCAGAGGCGGGGAAACTGAGGCGGGGAATCAGATATGGGGAATCAGAGGTGGGGAATCAGAGGCAGGGAATTAGATGTGCGGAATCAGAAATGGGGAATCAGAGGCAGGGAATCAGAATCAGAAGCAGGGAATCAGAGGCCGGGAATCAGAGGCCGGAATCTGATGCCGGGAATAAGAGGCCGGGAATCAGAGGTGGGGAATCAGAGTCCGGGAATCAGAGATGGGGAATCAGAGGCGGGGAATGAGATATGGGGAATCAGAGGCGGGGAATCAGAGGCTGGGAAACAGAGGCGAGGAATCAGATATGGGGAATCAGAGGTGGCGAATCAAAGGCGGTGAATCAGAGATGGGGAATCAGAGGCGGGGAATCAGAGGCAGGGAATCAAACACGGGGAATCAGAGGCGGGGAATCAGAGCTGGGTTATCAGAGGCGGGGAATCAGAGTTGGGGAATCAGAGGCGGGGAATCAGAGCTGGGGAATCAGAGGTGGGGAATCAGAGTCGGGGAATCAGAGGCAGGGAATCGGATGTGCGGAATCAGAGATGGGGAATCAGAGGTGGGGAATCAGAGGCGGTGAATCTGAGATGAGGAATCAGAGGCGGGGAATCAGAGGCAGGATATCAGACACGGGGATTCAGAGGCTGGGAATCAGACGGGGGGAATCAAAGGCGGGGAATCAGAGCTGGGGAATCAGAGGCAGGGAATCAGAGTTGGGTATTCAGAGGCGGGGAATCAGATATGGGGAAACAGAGGCGGGGAATCAGAGGCGGGCAAACAGAGGCGGGGAATTAGATATGGGGAATCAGAGGTGGGGAATCAGAGGCAGGGAATAGAACGCGGAGAATCAGGCAGGGAATCAGAGCTGGGGTATCAGAGGCGGGGAATCATAGTTGGGAATCAGAGGCGGGGAATCAGATATGGGGAAACAGAGGCGGGGAATCAGATATGGGGAATCGGATGCGGGGAATCAGAGGCGGGGAATCAGAGCTGGGGAATCAGAGGCGGGGAATCAGAGTTGGTGCATCAGAGGTGGGGAATTAGATATGGGGAAACAGAGGCGGGGAATCAGAGGCGGGGAAACAGAGGTGGGGAATCAGATATGGGGAATCAGAGGTGGGGAATCAGAGGCAGGGAATCAGATGTGCGGAATCAGAGATGGGGAATCAGAGGCAGGGAATCAGAATCAGAAGCGGGGAATCAGAGGCCGGGAATCAGAGGCCTGGAATCAGATGCTGGGAATAAGAGGCCGGGAATCAGAGGTGGGGAATCAGAGTCCGGGAATCAGAGATGGGGATTCAGAGGCGCTGAATGAGATATGGAGAATCAGAGGCGGGTAATCAGAGGCGGGGAAACAGAGGCGAGGAATCAGATATGGGGAATCAGAGGTGGCGAAGCAAATGCGGTGAATCAGAGATGGGGAATCAGAGGCGGGGAATCAGAGGCAGGGAATCAAACACGGGGAATCAGAGGCGGGGAATCAGAGCTGGGGAATCAGAGGCGGGGAATCAGAGTTGGTGCATCAGAGGTGGGGAATTAGATATGGGGAAACAGAGGCGGGGAATCAGAGGCGGGGAAACAGAGGCGGGGAATCAGATATGGGGAATCAGAGGTGGGGAATCAGAGTTTGGGAATCAGAGGCAGGGAATCAGAGGCTTGGAATCAGATGCAGGGAATCAGATGCGGGGAATCAGAGGCGGGGAATCAGAGCTGGGGAATCAGAGGTGGGGAATCAGAGTTGGGGAATCAGAGGCGGGGACTTAGATATTGGGAAACAGAGGTGTGGAATCAGAGGCGGGGAAACAGAGGTGGGGAATCAGATATGGGGATTCAGAGGTTGGGAATCAGAGGCAGGGAATCAGATGTGCGGAATCAGAGATGGGGAATCAAAGGCAGGGAATCAGAATCAGAAGCAGGGAATCAGAGGCCGGGAATCAGAGGCCGGAATCAGATGCCGGGAATAAGAGGCCGGGAATCAGAGGTGGGGAATCAGAGTCCGGGAGTCAGAGATGGGGATTCAGAGGCGGGGAATGAGATATGGGGAATCAGAGGCGGGGAATCAGAGGTGGGGAAACAGAGGCGGGGAATCAGATATGGGGATTCAGAGGTGGGGAATCAGGGGCGGGGTATCAGTGGCAGGGAATCAGAGACGGGAAATCAGAGGCCGGGAATCAGAGGCGGTGAATCAGAGGCGGGGATTCAGAGGCAGGGAATCGGATGTGCGGAATCAGAGATAGGGAATCAGAGGTGGGGAATCAGAGGCGGTGAATCAGACATGGGTAATCAGAGGCGGGGAATCAGAGGCAGGAAATCAGACACGGGGAATCAGAGGCGGGGAATCAGAGCTGGGGAATTAGATGCAGGGAATCAGAGTTGGGGATTCAGTGGCGGGGAATCAGATATGGGGAAACAGAGGTGGGGAATCAGAGGTGGGCAAATAGAGGCGGGGAATCAAATATGGGGAAACAGAGGCGGGGAATCAGAGACTGGGAAACAGAGGCGGGGAATCAGATATGGGGAATCAGAGGTGGGGAATCAGAGGTTGGGAATCAGAGGCAGGGAATCAGAGGCTGGGAATCAGATGCAGGGAATCAGATGCGGGGATCAGAGGCGGGGAATCAGAGCTGGGGAATCAGAGGTGGGGAATCAGAGTTGGGGAATCAGAGGCGGGGACTTAGATATGGGGAAACAGAGGCGGGGAATCAGAGGCGGGGAAACAGAGGCGGGGAATCAGATATGGGGAATCAGAGGTGGGGAATCAGAGGCAGGGAATCAGATGTGCGGAATCAGAGATGGGGAATCAGAGGCAGGGAATCAGAATCAGAAGCAGGGGATAAGACGCGGGGAATCAGAGGCGGGGAATCAGAGCTGGGGAAGCAGAGGCAGTGAATCAGAGGCAGGGAATCAGAGGCAGGGAATCGGATGTGCGGAATCAGAGATGGGGAATCAGAGGTGGGGAATCAGAGGCGGTGAATCAGACATGGGTAATCAGAGGCGGGGAATCAGAGGCAGGAAATCAGACACGGGGAATCAGAGGCGGGGAATCAGAGCTGGGAAATTAGAGGCAGGGAATCAGAGTTGGGGATTCAGAGGCGGGGAATCAGATATGGGGAAACAGAGGCGGGGAATGAGAGGCGGGCAAATAGAGGCGGGGAATCAGATATGGGGAAACAGAGGCGGGGAATCAGAGGCGGGGAAAGAGAGGCGGGGAATCAGATATGGGGAATCAGAGGTGGGGAATCAGAGGTTGGGAATCAGAGGCAGGGAATGAGAGGCTGGGAATCAGATGCAGGGAATCAGATGCGGGGAATCAGAGGTGGGGAATCAAAGTTGGGGAATCAGAGGCGGGGACTTAGATATGGGGAAACAGAGGTGGGGAATCAGAGGCAGGGAATCAGATGTGCGGAATCAGAGATGGGGAATCAGAGGTGGGTAATCAGAGCTGGGGAATCAGAGGTGGGGAATCAGAGTTGGGGAATCAGAGGCGGGGACTTAGATATGGGGAAACAGAGGCGGGGAATCAGAGGCGGGGAATCAGAGTTGGGGAATCAGAGGCGGGGAATCAGAGCTGGGGACTCAGAGGTGGTGAATCAGAGTCGGGGAATCAGAGGCAGGGAATCGGATGTGCGGAATCAGAGATGGGGAATCAGAGGTGGGGAATCAGAGGCGGTGAATCTGAGATGGGGAATCAGAGGCGGGGAATCAGAGGCAGGATATCAGACACGGGGATTCAGAGGCTGGGAATCAGACGGGGGGAATCAAAGGCGGGGAATCAGAGCTGGGGAATCAGAGGCAGGGAATCAGAGTTGGGGATTCAGTGGCGGGGAATCAGATATGGGGAAACAGAGGCGGGGAATCAGAGGCGGGAAAACAGAGGCGGGGAATTAGATATGGGGAATCAGAGGTGGGTAATCAGAGGTGGTGAATCAGAGATGGGGAATCACAGGCGGGGAATCAGAGGCAGGGAATAGAACGCGGGGAATCAGAGGCAGGGAATCAGAGCTGGGGAATCAGAGGCGGGGAATCAGATATGGGGAAACAGAGGCGGGGAATCAGAGGCAGGGAATAGAACACGGGGAATCAGAGGCGGGGAATCATAGTTGGGAATCAGAGGCGGGGAATCAGATATGGGGAAACAGAGGCGGGGAATCAGAGGCGGGGAAACAGAGGCGGGGAATCAGATATGGGAAATCGGATGCGGGGAATCAGAGGCGGGGAATCAGAGCTGGGGAATCAGAGGCGGGGAATCAGAGTTGGTGCATCAGAGGTGGGGATTTCGATATGCGGAAACAGAGGCAGGGAATCAGAGGCGGGGAAACAGAGGCGGGGAATCAGATATGGGGAATCAGAGGTGGGGAATCAGAGGCAGGGAATCAGATGTGCGGAATCAGAGATGGAGAATCAGAGGCAGGGAATCAGAATCAGAAGCGGGGAATCAGAGGCCGGGTATCAGAGGCCTGGAATCAGATGCTGGTAATAAGAGGCCGGGAATCAGAGATGGGGATTCAGAGGCGGGGAATCAGATATGGGGAATCAGAGGTGGGGAATCAGAGGCAGGGAATCAGATGTGCAGAATCAGAGATGGGGAATCAGAGGCAGGGAATCAGAATCAGAAGCAGGGAATAAGACGCGGGGAATCAGAGGCGGGGAATCAGAGCTGGGGAAGCAGAGGCAGTGAATCAGAGGCAGGGAATCAGAGGCAGGGACTTAGATATGGGGAAACAGAGGCGGGGAATCAGAGGCGGGGAAACAGAGGCGGGGAATCAGATATGGGGAATCAGAGATGGGGAATCAGAGGCAGGGAATCAGAATCAGAAGCAGGGGATAAGACACGGGGAATCAGAGGCGGGGAATCAGAGCTGGGGAAGCAGAGGCAGTGAATCAGAGGCAGGGAATCAGAGGCAGGGAATCGGATGTGCGGAATCAGAGATGTGGAATCAGAGGTGGGGAATCAGAGGCGGTGAATCAGACATGGGTAATCAGAGGCGGGGAATCAGAGGCAGGAAATCAGACACGGGGAATCAGAGGCGGGGAATCAGGGCTGGGAAATTAGAGGCAGGGAATCAGAGTTGGGGATTCAGAGGCGGGGAATCAGATATGGGGAAACAGAGGCGGGGAATCAGAGGCGGGGAAACAGAGGCGGGGAATCAGATATGGGGAATCAGAGGTGGGGAATCAGAGGTTGGGAATCAGATGCAGGGAATCAGAGGCTGGGAATCAGACGCAGGGAATCAGATGCGGGGAATCAGAAGCGGGGAATCAGAGCTGGGGAATCAGAGGTGGGGAATCAAAGTTGGGGAATCAGAGGCGGGGTCTTAGATATGGGGAAACAGAGGCGGGGAATCAGAGACGGGGTAACAGAGGCGGGGATTCAGATATGGGGAATCAGAGTTGGGAAATCAGAGGCAGGGAATTAGATGTGTGGAATCAGAAATGGGGAATCAGAGGCAGGGAATCAGAGGCCGGGAATCAGAGGCCGGAATCAGATGCCGGGAATAAAAGGTCGGGAATCAGAGGTGGGGAATCAGAGTCCGGGAATCAGAGATGGGGAATCAGAGGCGGGGAATGAGATATGGGGAATCAGAGGCGGGGAATCAGAATTGGGGAATCAGAGATGGGGAATCAGAGATGGGGAATCAGAGGCGGGGAATCAAACGCGGGGAATCAGAGGTGGTGATTCAGAGATGTGGAATCAGAGGCGGGGAATCAGAGGCAGGGAATCAGACGCGGGGAATCAGAGGCGGGGAATCATAGCTGGCGAATCAGAGGCGGGGAATGAGATATGGGGAATCAGATGCGGGGAATCAGAGGCGGTGAAACAGTGGCGAGGAATCAGATATGGGGAATCAGAGGTGGCGAATCAAAGGCGGTGAATCAGAGATGGGGAATCAGAGGCGGGGAATCAGAGGCGGGGAATCAGAGGTGGGGAATCAGAGGTTGAGAATCAGAGGCAGGGAATCAGAGGCTGGGAATCAGATGCAGGGAATCAGATGCGGGGAATCAGAGGCGGGGAATCAGAGCTGGGGAATCAGAGGTGGGGAATCAAAGTTGGGGAATCAGAGGCGGGGACTTAGATATGGGGAAACAGAGGCGGGGAATCATATATGGGGAATCAGAGGTGGGGAATCAGAGGCAGGGAATTAGATGTGCGGAATCAGAGATGGGGAATCAGAGGCAGGGAATCAGAATCAGAAGCAGGGAATCAGAGGCCGGGAATCGGAGGTGGGGAATCAGAGTCCGGGAATCAGAGATGGGGAATCAGAGGCGCGGAATGAGATATGGGGAATCAGAGGCGGGGAATCAGAGGCGGGTAAACAGAGGCGAGGAATCAGATATGGGGAATCAGATGTGGCGAATCAAAGGCGGTGAATCAGACATGGATAATCAGAGGCGGGGAATCAGAGGCAGGGAATCAAACACGGGTAATCAGAGGCGGGGAATCAGAGCTGGGGAATCGGAGGTGGGGAATCAAAGTTGGGGAATCAGAGGCGGGGAATCAGAGATGGGGAACCAGAGGCTGGGAATCGGATGTGCGGAATCAGAGATGGGGAATCAGAGGTGGGGAATCAGAGGCGGTGAATCAGACATGGGTAATCAGAGGCGGGGAATCAGAGGCAGGAAATCAGACACGGGGAATCAGAGGCGGGGAATCAGAGCTGGGGAATTAGATGCAGGGAGTCAGAGTTGGGGATTCAGAGGCGGGGAATCAGATATGGGGAAACAGTGGCGGGGAATCAGAGGCGGGGAAACAGAGGCGGGGAATCAGATATGGGGAATCAGAGGTGGGTAATCAGAGCTGGGGAATCAGAGGTGGGGAATCAGAGTTGGGGAATCAGAGGCGGGGTCTTAGATATGGGGAAACAGAGGCGGGGAATCAGAGGCGGGGAAACAGAGGCGGGGAATCAGGTATGGGGAATCAGAGGTGGGGAATCAGAGGCAGGGAATTAGATGTGCGGAATCAGAAATGGGGAATCAGAGGCAGGGAATCAGAATCAGAAGCAGGGAATCAGAGGCCGGGAATCAGAGGCCGGAATCTGATGCCGGGAATAAGAGGCCGGGAATCAGAGGTGGGGAATCAGAGTCCGGGAATCAGAGATGGGGAATCAGAGGCGGGGAATGAGATATGGGGAATCAGAGGCGGGGAATCAGAGGCTGGGAAACAGAGGCGAGGAATCAGATATGGGGAATCAGAGGTGGCGAATCAAAGGCGGTGAATCAGAGATGGGGAATCAGAGGCGGGGAATCAGAGGCAGGGAATCAAACACGGGGAATCAGAGGCGGGGAATCAGAG